>NC_031971.2:38978899-39594436 GCF_001858045.2 Oreochromis niloticus | reverse complement strand
GTGTAAAGCTTCTCAGTTCAATCACTCTTTATTCATACAGCACCTTTAAAACAGGTGGTGCAGATCAGTGAGACTCGCCGCAGGACGAGCACCTAAAATAATTGCAATCGCAGACCGTGGTAGCATTTTTAGGTTACCTGGATAGACTGTGGTTGTTCACTTCCTCTACAGGCTCTGTTTGTGGGGTACTGAACTTAGATCACCAGAAAATAGAAGAAAAAAAAAGAAAAAAACTAAAAATCTACATTTTTTTTAAGTAAGACTGGATATTTGCATTAGAAAGGTGATACATCATAAAACTTAATATGATCAATAAGTTGCAATGAGAGATACACAAATTTAAAAAACAGTGAAACCGAAATATTCAAAAGTCAGTCAAAAGTTGGAATGACGCAGTTTTATGTTTAAAGACTGAATTCCTTCCAGCTGCTGTCACATCTGCAGAGATAAACGGCAAACATTTTCTCCCCAAAGGTTTTCATCCTGACTCTGAGGACCTGATGGGTTCATGGCCGAGTCCTGTTAGACACAGAAGCATGCATTCCTTTCTTGCTCAGAGTTCAGCAACATTTGTCTGGTTATAGAAGGAAGTTTTGGAGACAGATTGATCCAACAAATAGTTAAAATCTGACTCAAAGGTCCCTCCTACGTTTCTAGTTTAATGTAAAAAAAATCAGCTCAGCTACATCTTTACATTTTAAAGTTAATCAAGCTGCCCTAGGTCATCAGTGTGAGGCCAAAGTCACATCTAAACTTCTTCTGTTAACTTGAGGCCATCTGTTATTTCCTGTATTATCATCTGTGACCCATAACAGGCAAAATAAACCTGCACCAACTAAAAGGAAAATCCCCACATGACCCACTTCCCCATACGATCAGGAAGTCACTTGAAAAAATTCCAAATCCAACCTAATAAAGGTCTGACTGTCATATCAGACCTGTGAAAGAGACGCCCCCGCCACCGCGCTGTTCGACCGCATGCTCCTCTGTAATGTTTTTAAAAACAAGCGCTCAGAGGGTCGCTGATCCTTCGGTTAATGTTTGCTTTATGATATTTTCCACCTCAGGTCCTCTACAGAGGTGACAGTTGTTTTGCTGTTGTGTGCTCGGGGTGCATGTGCTTCTTAGAATTTCTGCCATTTCTGTGGTTTTAACTTCCCTTTATGTCAGCCTGCTTCTCATGTTCAAACTCCAGTCTTTATTTCAAGATTCACGATTCTTTATTGTCATTATGTAGGCATAACAAAATATACAGGTATACTCCCTCACGTGGTGCCAAACATTTAATCAACAGATAAATGTAGTGACGTATAAAAAGTATATATACATACAGATACATATACTCATGCCCACAAAAGTACACAAAAATAACAAATACATGTATGACTACAAAGGCAAAAGCAATAGGAATGAACATGAGATATTCACAGACTATGAAATGTACACAAAAAACTGATGATTATATGAGAATATGTGTATATCTTAGGATGTAAACATACAGAATCAAAGTAGAATACTGCAGTTTTTACTTGTGTAGTAACATTTTATTACTATAATTTAGTTCCAAATATTTTACAGAGCAACAAAATACTAATATTTTTTTAATAGTTTATAACCATTAACGGGTTAAACAGAAGTTAAATGGCAAGTTAGCCATTAATGTCATGGTCACATTTCCGGCTGTCCCCGGATGTCAATGCAAGTCTTACAATGTGATGATTGTAAGACTTGCATCAAACTACTGTGGAAAATTCACCTCACAGCTGAAGTGAAAGTAGTTAAAAGTAAGAGAATACAGAAGTAGGCTTTCAGTGGAAACAGCGGCTTGGCAGCTGAAAAGGAAGTGGTCTGTTAGACCCTAACATCATAATAACATCAAAATAGATACAAGATGAGGTCTCACTGGATTATATCGATTCTTACTGGTGAGTAAGAAAAATGCTTTGTGGTGTATCAAAAGTCTGCTTTAGGCAAATTTCAATGATACTGATGGGAAATTTCACCTTCCAGCAGGTTAAAGTTGTGTCAGATGAACAAACAGACATGAGAGAGGGCGTCATGATGGCATGATATACACTCGATGTGGTTGTACTAACTGTGGTGATAGGAGCAGAACACTTCCATTTCATTGTTGTTTTTTGATTATTTTAAATGTTAAAAAGCAAAAAAAACTAAACTACAGAAATGCTCATGAGGAGAAAAGTTCAAACATTTTCATTGAATCAAAGAACTTGGGGTCGTCAGGACTCAGGAGTCAGACTGCACTGCTGCTCGTAACAGAAAACAGCACCCACAATTACAGATCAAAAGCTCAGAATTAGGATACAAGAACTCACGGATATGTTCCACTCAAGTCACAGAAATAACACGACCTCCTCCAGCTGATTCATAGGACATACATCTCAAAGAGAGAATTGAGCGTCATCTGCATAACATTTTAAATCTACAGCATTAATCATCTTAATGATCTTAAAACACATTTCTCGCTTATAATTTAATTCTGATGCTCTTCTGTGAAGATGGTAGTTCATAGGTGCTTCTCCTACAAACTGGCTGTGGGTCTGCTGGGAGTATAGGATAAAAGATACAAATCCAGAAGTGCAAATGCAGGAAAACTGGAGGCTACAACTGCTCCCAAGAAAACCTTTCCAGTCTCTGTCCAGTCAAATGAATTTGCTCCAAGTAGACTCTGATTACACACTAACTGCATAAAACTCAATGCACCTGAATACACTTTGAAGACTGAATGCTTAAAAAGCATTAAGGTGTTATGTATTGATTAAACAGCAAAAATATTATTTTTAACCATTTCAAATGGAAAAAACTCTTTCTGAAAATGAATCCCCTGCATGCTTCCCATCAGAGCCAATGAGCTCTTTGAAAGGTTTTGGATGAACAGACTAAGTAAATGCGAAATGTCCAGTACTTTTAGATAATTGTGGATACAGGGAAATATTTTGAAACAACAGAATTCAGAAAACATTTCTTCAGAAAATAAAGGAAAATGAGCCGACGTGCAAAAACGTCAGCGTGTATGTGGTCCAGTTCTGTGAATCTGTGGTTTCCATCCACTGAGTAAGATAATCATTTCAAAAGGAAATATTTTTCAGTTAGATGGTTTCTGTGCCAGCAGCCTTGAGTGTATAGTCATAGATTGTATATGACAGATAATCAACCGCTGTGATGTTACCCGCTGGTTTGGAATTCATTTTTAGTTAGAATGTTTGTCACCATCATGTTTGTTTGTTTGGAGACAGATGTGATTGCATTCATAAACTGTATGGGTGCACATACAAGCTAATTAGCTGTCGTGTTATTTGTCAGATAATTCAACGTGACCCAGGCACTAACAGCATAAACTAGCTGTGTGCTGGCTGCAGGTGCAGATTCTTCCACCAGGTTGTAAACGTGGTTATTTGTGCTGTGATTTATATATATATGTATGAGACACTGGGGACTCACTCACTGTCTGAGAAAGGTTCAGGTGGACTTTAGACGAGCTGCAGTTTTTCAACATTTTCCCACTGCTTGAGTAAAACTGAATTTTAAGGACACTGCAGAGAGAGATCTCTCCGTGCGGCTCGTTAAAAGTTGGTGTCCCTCTGATCCCCTCCAGAACTGATCACATCTGGGTTCTGGATGCTGCTTGTTCCTGCTGCTGAGGTCCAACACGTCCAGCTGGGTTCAACAGCCAGCGTGGGCTGTAACCTCTCCTATCTTTATGACACAACGTGGCTTAAGCATCACCCAGATAAACCTCCCACCATCATCTTCTCTGCCAGCCTCAAAGAGGGACGACCCATCCAAGGTGACCGATCATCTCACTTAAAAATGTTGGAAACATGCAGAGAGTGTAAGGCTGTGATTTCACTTTGTGAAGCAGGTGACCAGTAACTACCAGTTACTCTTTTTTTAGGGTTTCAGCTCAACAGTCGTTATACAGTGACTTTGGTGAACCGCTCTCTGGCACTGATGATCTCCGGTATCGAGGACAGAGACCTGGGGCTGTACTACTGTGTTTCCTACGTAAACTCAGACTTAAAAATTGGGGAAGGAACCAAGCTTCAGGGTAAGAGTAACCTTTAGGTGATATTTCACTGTGAAATCTTTCTTTAGCTCAGAGTCAGTTCTTCCACACAAACTTCCCCTGCTGCAAAGTCCGAGCAGGACAGAAGGTGAAGTTATGTACTTGATGTAAACACAACTTTGATTCAGGAGCTATTTTACAAACCAGGCTGGACATCGAGAAAGGAGCCGATGGTTATGCAACTTCTAAATGTTTGCTCGGACTTCAGCCTGAAAGAGACGGATTCATGAACAGGTTTTTTAGAAAGATGTCGAGTGAAGTGTGGTCTAAAATGGGGGTGTCAGACATATGGCCTGGTAGACAGAACTGGTCTGGGAAAGGGTCCAATTCATCCCACTCACTGGCTTCTGAAAATGTCACTTTTTACTGTAGTGACGTCAGTGTTACGGCCTTCTTACTAATGACACGGCCCATAGCCTGTCAGACTACACCCAAGTAAGAGATTTTTTATTATTATTTTTATTAGTCCTTTATTTATCCAGGTAAAAAATCTCATTGAGATTAAAAATCTCATTTTCAAGAGAGACCTGGCATCATGGCAACAAAATAGTGTCGCTAACAGGGACAGTTATTTTATTTTTTTTCTTTAATCTGCATTAATCTGATGAACTTCTTTGATTTACAGCTGAATCTTTCTAATGTTGTTTAAATCACATTTTTATATTAAGAAGTCTCCGGGAATAAATGTGGAGTTAAACTTGTTTACACTGAAAGAAAGAGAAACAGTCAGAGGTGATGCAGGACTTCATGTCTCAGAACGTATTTCACCCTCGGCTTTATTTTGTCTGTTTGTCATCAGTTTCAGGTTTATCTCGGTTTCTTTTTAATCACTGGTACTGCGTGATCTCGGGTTTCATCCTCATGATTATGGTACTGGCTGTTTGTGTCACCCACTGGAAAGCTCGAGTGAAGGAGAAGAAGAAGAAGACCGCCATCCAGACCAGATGCTGACATCACCCGTAAATATATGACAAATAGTAGCAATACCTCAACTCTGACACCAACTACACTTTCACAGCTGACAGTTTATGCCCACTATTATATGGATTCAATGTATTAATGTTGCATTTGTATATATACAACCTGTGTGTGTATGTCTGTGTTTTTATTTTGTGTGTAAAGTGTAGATTCTTTTGTTTTTCTTCCACTTCTTATTTATGGCAATCTTATGTTGGGTTGCTAAATGCACTGTATTTTTTCCTTCAAGTAGTTAAAATGATTTGTTGCTATTTTGCTTATAAATACAAAAACATGTGTAGAGTCTTTGTGTATGTTATTATCCATCTTGCTCAGTTATTTAGTTCCCCACATATCTTACAAAGCTATGAACTTCAATACATCTGGAGACACCAAGATAAGGCAACAAGCAGATATTGGAGGTCGTTGGTTTTCTTACAAATAAACTGAAATGTATAAGAGATAAACACACAAATTTCACAGTTTTAAATTTAAAGTTTTTTTAAGTTAAGCTAACAAGTGTAAAGCTGGGGTGAGGGTGGCCTCATAAATAATTAAAAATTAAGAATTTTGTCACTATTGGAGTAACACAACCTCACTCCGACCAAAGCTTCACCCCTGCACTCCATACTGCTTCACAGAGTGAATGGGTTAAATGCAGAGAGGAATTTCCCCACGGTGATCAATAAAGTATACATTATTATTATAAACACACGTCACAGACCGAAAAACGGTGAAGAAGCAAAAACTCTGACGCCCGAACAGGGACTTGAACCCTGGACCCTCAGATTAAAAGTCTGATGCTCTACCGACTGAGCTATCCGGGCTCTGCTCGAGTCTACACAACTACTGTATATGATGAGACACGTGCCATTTCATGGTATGTTTATTTTGTTTTGGGGGTTTTTTGTAACTGGTCCGGATCTACGTTAATGGCACAGAGTCGTTTACAGCGTTTACAATTAGCTCTGAAGCGTTTGAAAATACCGGGGAGTGACCAACGTGTCAGAACTTGGCTAGCTGGCTAGCTCCCTGTTACTGCTACCTTTACTAAACTGTATGCAGCTACAAAATGCAGCAAATACATTTATACAGACGCAGAAATACCACAACAAAACTTTCTCTGGTTGTAATCTTTACACTGCCTGATTTGTAAACAGAGAATCAGGCTACATTACATTAACAAGAATGAACGAATGACGAAGAGCTTCTTCTACAATTCACCTTGCTGGGTCGCCTAGAAGTGTCCAAGACACTAAACTGACAAAAAAAACCAGAAAATGATTCACAGGCCCCAGCGAGATTTGAACTCGCGACCCCTGGTTTACAAGACCAGTGCTCTAACCCCTGAGCTATGGAGCCTGGGACGAAAGCGTGTGCCGCCAGAATTACCAAAATAGTTATAATCCAGTTGGTAAAACCGACTTTACAGGAGTATATCAGAAGAACCAAAGCACCATTATGTTTTACGATATAATTATTAAGTAAAACAGACGTTTTTGAATACTGGTTACACACGTCATCAGTGGAAGCTAACTGAAACATACACGTGAAAAAGTAGAGACGTAGAGATGAAGACAAATGAGAGACTTTAAAAACGTCTAATCGGCTTCTAAAAGTTGATAAACGTGCAACTGAGTTTTCGTTATTCTGTGATTTCAATTTAAATGATTTCATTTTAAATAGAAAAATATAGATGTCATTTCCATGTTCTCCACTAGACGGCAGTGTGCGACCACCCACACAAGGACTTTCCTAAACTCCTTTCTTTTAAAAAAATATTTTCAGTGAATTCCCAACACATAGCAAAAGGGTTTAATTTTACATTTGAAACCATATTCCACCTGTGCGCATGTTACAAAAAGTAAGCAGGTCAGTAAACAGAAGCTGAATGTGTTTTCTCTTTCTTTGCGTCCACACTGGTGCGTTTCTGGGCGTGGAGTGAGGGGGCAGGAGCTGGTGGGGTCCCCTCTGGAGCCTCATAGTTTTTCACCACAGTGTGTTAGTGAAGATGGAGGCGAAGGGATACGTGCCAGATTAATTTCATCACATAATGGAGGCACCATTTTCCCACTTTTAACCCTTTAGATGGATTCTACTTCCTGACTTTTTGGATAGTGTATTTTTCAGATTTATAAATAAGAGAAGAAGGCGAAGAGTGTTTTTCCTTTGTTGGGTAGAGAGGGGGAGAACGAAAGGAGCCATGGTTGAGCCGAAAGGATAGATTTTCATTCATGAAGAACCCGGATTTTGTTCCGAAAGTCTTGGAGTGTGTGGACGCAGAAGATCGTATCAACAGGTGAGTGTTTTATAAAAGTACTAACATTTGTGCTTAGAGATTAAAGCTGTAGAAGAGTGAGTATTTCAGGCCGACCTGCCCTCACAAACCTTTAGATTTTTCTTTGCATTACAAGAAGAGCGAGTATTACTGAGAATATGCTTTTTTAAAAACAGGAATGAGAAATCCCGATTGTGAATTTATTTTCAGGCTGCTGAAAATGAAGTGATTGTGGGTTTAGTATCGAGCTGTGGCGACATTGTTAAAGCTGTTTCGTCTATTGCTGGACTTGTTTTCTTGTTTATATGATTTTTTATTTTATTTTGGACCCCACTGCTGCTGGTGAAATGTGCCCGTCTGAGTGGACATTCCTCCAGTTTTCCAAAATTATTTCAAAATCGCAAACACTAGCTACCAAAAAAAACTGTATCGGCGTTCGGATTCTCTCCATCTCTCCTCCGCCTCTCCTTTTCCTTTTTTTTCTACTCGATCTACTAATCAAGGTGCAGGTACAGGTGGCCTGTCTGAGCGAGAGAACATAGAGGGAGAGTCAGAAGCTGCATGTGTGCATTTGTCTGCATGTGTCTGCATCTTTGGCGTGCGCACTCGTGCGCCTTGGAGAGTGTCCAGTGGTCATTTCCCGGTGCCCTGCAGGTCACTTTGAACCGCCGTGAATGGCCGACTGTAGCAGAAGTCTTATGGGAAGCAGGAATCACCTGAAAGAGTCTCAGAATCAACACTTCATCTTCACTTTAGTCTGTTTGGTTCTCGCTGCAGCGCACGCCAAATACGCACAGAGGTGCGCGCACGCAGCCTGCCTCCCCCCGTCTTTTTCTCCTCAGTGTCTACCCTTTATTGTTATTTCACTAATAATGAAATGCAGCCTCATGTGAAGGACTAGAACTGTCATATTTGACGTGACCAAATCTATGTAATACAACAGCATCTCCTCTATCCTCTCCAATAGGGGCGTGCCTCGCTTTACAGTCGAAAATATTAATTTTCTGTAGCTACACAGACACGAATCTGCTCAATGAATGAACACATGAACAACAGAGGTCATGATTATTTCACTGCCACGAGACTGTGTTGGGTGGGTGAAGATTTGTGATTTTTTTGGTTAATTCTTGTCATAAACAAAATGCACAAAATTCACTATGGTGAATTTTATATATGTTTACTCAGTCTTGTTCAGTGAGTGTTTGAGGGTACCTTTACCTGTAACATTACCAGACGTATTCCAGGTCACTTAGTGACCTAAGTGACTAACCCTACCCAAACCTCTAACCCCTAATTTGTATTTACTGCAGGTCCTGATAGCTCATTGTAGGCCTGTTGCATATATAAGCATGTTTAGGTATTTCTCTTTTTAAATTTGTTCTTAACAAATTTAGTGACCTGGAATACGTCACATTAGCCCGTCAAGTGGCCCGGATGTCCAGTCTGCCGTGGCTTCTCCAACATCACCCCTCCAGGAACAGCAGAACATTTTTTCCTAGACCTCGCTGCAGTCGTCACACTTTACGGAGCCACCCAGTGTGCTGCATTGGACCCTCTGTGGGCTGCTTCTGGCCCTCACACCTCTGTGTGTTTAGTTTGTAACCATTGCTTATAACTAAGTTATTAGATGTTTCATTCTTCTCATCCACATTTTTGTCCAAAGTCACCAAAGCTGTCCCCGCATAAAGCTCTGTGTCTGTTAACGTTTAGTGAGTGGGTGGGGAGCAAATCATTGGTCTGCATATACAACTTTTCCTGTCACTGCCTTCATAAACAGAGATGTTTATTTGTTTTAAATGACAATCAGGGGGATTTTCCTTGAGAGAGGCACCAAACTGGAATCTGTGTGGAATCTGGAGTTTACCCGAAGCTAATCTTGCTGACACAGAAAGTTTTGGAAAGTTTAAAACATTTCTAGATCTAGTCATGTGAGTAGAGTCATATAGATTCAAATACTATGGCCTAAAGTACACACACACACACACACACAAGTGTACTTTATTCCCACTGATTTCGGCACATTCGTTAAGCAGCACTGGCGACAGGTTGAGTTTTAATCACGGTTCTGGTGGTTTTCATTTCGGGTCGGTGGTCAAAACGACTTTGAGTAGGCATTAATGCCTTCTGTGTGCAGCAAAAACTCTTCTCCAGGTCCAAAAGCTTTTACAGAGCACACGGGTGAGTGCTTAAAGTGTCTAAATGTCTAAACGAGATCAGTGTGTAAAATCTGAAATAAACACACCGGATAATTGTGTGATGCGGACCGGTCGAACCTGTTCAGGGTCTGGGAGTTGTTCTTTCTAAGGTTGCGCTGTTGGAAGCTACTACTTTCTCAACGTTTCTGTTTGCAACGCCCCAAACTACAGAAGCAAAGCACACACACACCCACACACACACTAGCTGTTGCTGTCTACACCCAGCAGAAGGAATCAGCGGCTTTATTATTTTTTTATTTTTACGCGGCACCGAGGCCGAGGCTGGAGTTACCCCAGCGCACAGGAACCTCAGCACCAGGCCGCCGAGTTCTGCCTGGGTGTCAGAGTGTGTTTTAGCGCAGCGTGTCGGTGGTCTAACAAAGGCAGGCTGAGCGGGGGCCGTGATTTCCTTCTCCCCGCGGCCATGCGCGGAGCTCGGATCTTCGTGGAAGAATGCGCCGCCTTCTCCCGGCGTTAGCTCAGCCTCGGCTCCATGTAAGTCCCCCAGCCTGGCTTCGTTTCAGCGCTCGGGCCTTTGTTATTCATCACGACACTTGCTCGCACAGACAGGGAGCGATCGTGGCTGAAACGGAGGGATTATAGCGGAGAATTTCAGCCTGTTCGCTGCGCTTTTGGCCTCTGCTTGGCTTTATTTGGGCTAACAGCCTCCTCCTGCTTTACCTTCACGGCGCTGCTGCTTCTCACTGTTTTCTTGTCGTTTCATCTGTGCTTCTCCCCTCCAGGGCCAACAGTAACAACATGCTCCTGGCCTCTGCCGTGGTGGTGTGGGAATGGCTGAACGAACACGGCCGGTGGCGGCCCTACGGCCCCGCCGTCTCCCACCAGATAGAGGCGGCCATCCGGAGCAGCGACCCCCGCGGAGGGAGCGTGGTGCTCGGCCAGGTGGACAGCCGGCTCTCGCCGTACATCATAGATCTCCAGTCCATGCACCAGTTCAGACAGGACACAGGTAAGCTGGGACGATGGGGCATATGGTGCACGCTGCAGAGCTGTCATGTCGGAGTTTATTTACAGGTTCGGGGACATAAACTTGCTGCACTGAAGCAGAGTAACAGTACTGTTATGGCCAGGGGTGCTTACAGGATTTCTATTATTGGGGGACTCGTGACGAGGAAGGGAGGGTCCAGTGGAGATCAGAATATCAGATCAGCGTCAAATGAAGTGTCGAAAACAGCAGCATGATTGTGACTTTACAGCTTCAGTGTAGTTTCGTTTTACACCTCTTTATTTTTGTAATGCGCTGCCTGGACAGACTAAGGGCCCAAGTGTACTATTTATGGATATATAAAAATGTTAAAATGGAATAGTACTTACATTTTACTTTTTACTACAAGCCTCATTCGCCCAACCACACAAGCACATAAACACGCAGCTCGTCTCAGGCCTGTTTCAGACTTCTGCTGTGAATCTTTGTACGTAAGTTGGCGACATCGTTGTCGGTATTTATCCTAGTGCGTTATGCGTTTGTTACCTTGTGTCCCGGTGGGTGAATGCCCGTTCTTTGTTTTATTTTTAGAGGCAAACGTATTTGTCCTTCTACTTTTTCCACTTCTTTGTGCATTGCTTCACATCCAGTTTGATAGCTTCAGATCAAGGAATTTGCTGACATTTGTGGGTTGTTATATTTTGGATTATTATTGTTTATATTGAGAAGATAAATTTGAAAACCACAGCGATAAAGTATCTGAAAATGCACAGGAGGACTCGCAGGTGTTCTCTGTCTTGTACAGGGTTGCTTCAGCATGCAGGCTGTAGTAGCCAGAGATTGAACCCTTGTCATTCTCTACTTGCTCTCATGCCTGAGCCACATCCATCACAGTACTGTGGTACATCGATTTGGAGACTTTCAGGAGAAAACTTTGAAAAGAACTCCGCTATTGCTTTGTTTCCGTTTTCATCATCTTTAGTTCCTTCGCATCCAGCGCTGAATGAAAAAGCCTGAGTTTTTCTCTGAGTAGTGACACCTGTCGTTCAGAACAAGACTGCAGCGAGCGCGGAGTACCTAAAATGTACGTCACTCAGACCCAAGTGGGCCCTAGTAGGCTCACAGATGTGGAAATTGCTGACACATCTGTAATACAGATGTTCCACACTCCCAGTTTTCTGGTTTCAAGTTTATTTTAAGGTCTCTGTTTTCCTGTTTCTCTCACTTACATAACTTCCAAACATTGTTTGTGTAATTGGCGTACACGTGTTCATCTAATGTCACAGAGTTGCCAGGTTGTTCCGTTAATACAGTCTAGACACACAAATATAATTTCTGTAGAAGGAACCTGGCAACACACCCACCAATTCGAGGGGTGTCTCAGGGTTTCCTGCAAAGACACCTCTTGCCCAACCTCAGGAATTCTGTTAATGCACAGTGTGCTTCTTTAGCATCTGGATTTTAGCCTCTACTAATCATGGTTAAAGCTTTTTCCTTAAGTCACTGTTTACCCCTAAACACATCACTGTATAAGCTTAGACAGAGGTATAAGCCAGTGGTGTCAAACATGTAGCCCAGGGTCCAGGAAAGGCTGGCTCTGTTACAGCTCTCAGGGTAGCTCTAAACGCCTCAGCAAAGTCATTAATAACTTAATTTTTAATGTCTTAAATTTGCTGTTCCTGGTGTGGTGGTGGCAGCCTACTAATCAGGGGTGTTTGGAAAATTAAAAGTATTTTTAGAGCTTGACAAGTTGTTTGACTCATAAAGATAAGGTATTATTTAGTTCCAAGAACTCAACACGTGAAGACTATAATGCACCTGTAATATAATTCATAAAAATATACACACGTTTGCTCAGTGTATGAAGACTGGGACCATTCTTACATACCCTGAGACGTCTCCAAAGGTAGTGTTATCCAGGAAAATCCTGCTAGAGAATGCAGTCAATCTGGGATTCTGCTGGACAATCCTCCAGATGTTTGCACCACATTTATTTGGGTCAACAGGGCTGAAATATGCGATGTGAGGAAATCGAAAGACACCATCTGGGATCTCTCATAGGATCTGACTTCACATTTAAAGGGCTGGCTGCAAGACTCGAGATCCAGCCCTCTGCAGACTTTAATCGAGCCCAGAACATTTGAGAATGCAGAGTTTGTTAGAGAACAGTTCAGTCACACAGTCTGGGTTTCAGCAATAAGAACCACCAGTTTGGTGAACGGCTTGAGGTTGTTTGGTTTTCCCTGATGTTTGTGGGCTGTGTTTGAGATGTTTCCGACGTTGTCTTATCTGACAGCAGAAACAGAAAAACGTACATGATCAGTTTCACTGTGAATTTTGCTGCATTGAAATACAATGAATATTCAAACAGGGAGTAGGAGAGAATCAGACGGATATAAACAGCAAAGAGAAAGCCAAGTGAGCTAAACTGCACTGAAGCACATGAAGGGACAGGAGATGGGAGACCACGGAAGTGGTAGTTTGAGTATTTGCAGGTATATTTAGTGTTTTTAACGCTTCCTGGTGCCTTAGCAGAGCTGTTAATACAGTTTAATTCGGAAACAACGTGTTAAACACCAAAGTCACAAAAACAGTCAAACTGCAACAAACTGAAGGTCAAAGCAGTTTCATCACAGTTCATGACCTAGCCACAACCGCTAATCTACTGATCCAGCTTCCTGAGCGTAATTTTTACTTGTACTTGTACTGATTCATTTCAGTGTTGATGGACTAAATGATTCGGTCACTTACACCTGAGACCGCAGGTGTTTGTTTCGTGTTTATTACATGACGTCATCGTTAAACATAACTGGTTAGGTTCAGAAAAAGGTCACGGTTAAGTGTTTTTTGAGTGGAGAAAATTCAGAGTGGCTTGTAAAAGCAGCAGGCGGTCTAGTTTTTGGTACTAAGGGACTTTATATTACCACAGCTTTGATTTTATACTTTCAAGTTTTAAAAAGAAAACTCAGAACATTGTAGAAATGCATTTTTAGCACATAGAAAGCTCTTTAACTCAGTAAGATAAGAAAGCGTCCAAAACATAACATGAAATCTTTAAAAAATAACAAATAGAAAAGGAGGCCAACAAGTTTTTGTCTTTAAATATTTCTGTGATACAGAACAAATGTTAGTGTGTGTGTGTGTGTGTGTGTGTGTGTGTGTGTGTGTGTGTGTGTTAGTGTCTGCTTGAGATCCAGCAGTATGATGTTTTGGAGCAGCTGTGAATGACCATCACAGCTCTGAGTTCGCTGCATACTTAAACCCTTATCCACTGACACTAAACACACACACACACACACACACACACACACACACATGCACACACTTTCCCAGCAGCTGCATCCTCCTCCGACGGAGAAAAGAAACAGAGGGACCTCGACTTTGTGGACAGAATGGAGAATTTCAAGGCTTAATGAGCAGAGTTCACTCCAGCCGTCCTCCTCTGTAGCTCCCTCTGCTCTTCCCCGGCTCTTTCTGCTGCCCGAGTGTTTAGTTTCATCGATAGGCAAAAAAAAAAAAAAAATCCCAGGGGTCCCTTTCTGTCCGACGTGGGAGAGAGAGAAGTGTATGAGTGGTTTTTTTTCAGTGCAGAAGGAGTGAGATAATTGGGCAGTGCGTATTCTTTCGTTCTTTCTCTCACGCTCACATCGTCTTTCCAGAGATCTTGGATTTTTCCAAACAGATGTGAGCACGCTCATTGTGGTTTTGAGATGCACGGAAGGGTGAAAGTGTTTAGAGAAGTAGAAGCTGAGGCGCAGGTTCTGATAAGTCTGAGGTTATAATGTACGTAAAGAAAGAAAGACCAGCTTCTGGTAATAATTCCCACTTAGTGTTCAGTTCTACATTTGTTAAACCGCAGAATGCTCTTATGTTTTTCATGTCAGATATTTTGCTTTCTCCTTAAATCTGGTGGCCTTTTGGGACAGAGATGTAGAAAGCAGGCACAGATCAACAGATACAATACTGATGAAGTATGAAATAGAGGAGCTCTGGTGGAGGTGGGCTGCAAAGTGGCTTGCAGATAGATAAGGACCTGTAGGGAGAACTGTTAATGTACCACAGGGAAGTGACCTGAATGCAGACTCTCAGAAGCTGAGCTGTTGCCTTTAAATACTTTAAATGCTTCCCCCTATGTGAGATTTGCCAGTTAGATCAGTAGAAGGTAGCTGAGTCATCACCTGATGTGGACTGGCATGGAGACTGACTGGTGCAAAAGCACATCACATTTCAGATGACACAAAGGCAAATTCACACAGGTGTGTTTTGAAGTTGTTTCCTGTGCTTTGTGCACAAAACTGCTCCATATATTTGTTTTTCAAAGTGTGGAAATATAAACTGTCCTAACGGCAGATGAGGTCCTCAGCACCTTTGAGCTGCCCGGTCCTCCTGCAGACCACCTCCTGCATACAGATGGAGGAGAGCGACGTGTACATTTGACCCCGCTGGGAAGAAAACATGCACTACAGGTCTGTCTTTACAGTCACGTATGAAAGGATCTCCCTCCCAGTGCAAACTCTCCCAGCTCTGTCAGATGTGGTTGGAGCAGAGCGTGTTTCCTGTTCACCTCAGGGCTCGCAGCGGGATTGTCGCTCCGCAGACGCTCGCTGCGCTGTCACCACTGATAGCACGCCATTTAGCTGACATTCAGGGAAAAGCCTTCGTGTTCCTGTGCTGCCCTGCTTCCCTGGGAGCTTCATTGCTAACAGTGGTGTTGTATTCCTGCTCTGCACTTCTTAGACATGAAGGTCGTCATTGTGGTGGCGGTGGTCTCGTTTCTGTGGGTGCGCTCTTCCTTTGGACCGTGGAGGCTTTTCAGTTCGTCCTTGCTTGCGATCCAGCTCCTTTTCTTCCCAAATTAACTTCTCTGATGGATCGTCTCGAATCACTTCATCACTTGTAGTTTTTGGAAAAGGGAGCGTAATTATTCATATATGCAAAAATGTGACATTATGACCTTGATGAGCTATTTGGGACGAGACTTAAATGAGCCTCCTTTGAACACATGTATACGTTCAGTCATTTGTGTGAGTACAACACGATTTCCTGTCCTATCTTAACTTCCTGTTCCTGTGATGCTTAAAGTTCTTTTTATGTGAAGTTGGTACAGAAGGGATTTCTTTTTACATATTAAATTTTATATTTGAAACAAAAATCCTCTATTTGCCTTCGTACTTCTGTCCTGCTTTTCATGAATATTTACAGTCAATCAGCAGCAGCTCTGTTATGAAAACACTGGGATGGAAGATGTTGGACTTCTCTTCTTATGAGTTTGCAGGGAGACAAACCCATGCAAATACTTGGAGAGAAATAAATGCAGAGCTGCTACAGCCAGCTGCCTCTCCAGAGAGTCTCTCATTCTTTGGGCAGATTCTGGCTTCACAAACTTGGACTGCAGCTGGAAACTGTAACAGTTTACGCTCACCAGTTTCATCCTCTAGTGTTGTTTTCACTTGTCGCATACGTTGGTTTGCACACTTATATAAATGGTGTTGATGTCACAGTATGTGTGACCAGTGACCAACAGGCTGAACATAGCTGCAGCATATGTGTACTACAGTAGCATATGAAGCAGAAGAAGGGTCTCCTCTGCAGTCCAACATGTTGGAGCTGGAGACTAGACTGTAGGACGAGAGACTGAGTGGAGAGGCAGCTGAATGATGCTGGACGACCTGGTGACCCTGCTGTTAGAAAAAAAACAAGATGAAGAGGGCCAGGGCTAGTGTCACAATAAGGACAAAGTGATTGCCATTCAGTAAATTGGTTGGCCAATAGTATTTTACTTTTGGGTGTATACATTTTTTAAAAATTAGTCACTAATTATTGTTCATGTGGTGGAAGAACTCTTAGGAGAGGCCTGACTTAGCAGAAAATCTTTGTACCCAGCACATTTGAGCTGCCCTGACTGCCGTAACCGAGATGAGGGTGTGGTTGTCGAAATAAAGTAAACACGTTTTTATGAGATGTTTTCAGCAGAGTGAAGTAAATGTCCTTATTTTACTGGGCTTTAAAAGAGCGGCTCGTCATCGCTTTCTTTGTGCGGCTTCTGTTTTTTTCAGACTTCGAGGGCATCTTGTGTTTTTTTGTTGCCCCTGCAGCTTGTTGCTGCTCTCGCTCCAGCTGGTCCTGCTGAAGGAGGCACATTCCCAGACCCCCACAAAGCCCGGGGCGTTAGGGTCACAGTAGAAGGCGGGTCGGGGGTGGATTCCCCAGAGACAGAGGGTTGGGGGTAGATTCGTGGTGACAACAAAGAGCGGAGGACGGGGGAGAGGGAGTGGCAGCAAACATCAACACTGACTCTGTCTGCACGCACAACAGACCAGCTAGCAGGAAATAAACAATGGGTTTGCACGCACTGGTGAAACCTCCATGCAAGAGTTGAGCTGTTTGTTTAAAGGGTCTTGTTGTTTGATATGTTTGGGTTTTATCTATCAAGCCCACAGTCTGCAGACGTGTCACACTGCTCTGCTTCTAATGTTCAGGCTACTACGCTTCAGTGTTTTTGAGTACCTGCAGCAGAAGGATTACCAAAGACTAAATGTCTCGTTTGACATTTTTCAGCCTTGTAAAGGTAGTGGAACAAGCTCTGAACACAGTATTTTGGTATCACCTTTCTAAGGTAAAAGCTTCTTAACCATCCCAGATTTTCTTAAAAATTCAAAACCAACACGAAGGATCGGGCGAAGAGTTAGCTCCACCTCTTCATATACAGTTTTTACCTAGACGCCATTCCCAAATGGAAACTGGGTCTCTTCCTTTGTCTCAAACTCTCCGCTTTATGTTCTGCTTCCTCTGGTTCACCTGATCTTTCTCTCTTCTCGACCTCTTGCCCTCTTTGTATGCTTTTCTCTCTCACACTCTCTGAAGCTGAAAATTGAATCTGAACCCAACACTCGAGGGACGGGACTCTTTCAAGGTGAGACAAAGACACGAAGAGAGGGCGAGAGAGAGAAGGGGACAAAGTGGGTGGGTGTGGAAAAAAAAAGAGTGGAGAGCTCAGCTGAAAGTTAAATAGTGATGAAGAAAAAAAAAGATGGAGAGCGCTGAAAAGTCATGATATTGTCAGGAGATGAAAAAGTGAGTTCTTCAAATCACACGCTCTGCCTGGACGTGTCGTCTCTCTTTGGTATGATAGTAAATATCTTTAAGAGAATGAACGTCATCGCTGTAAATGTACTGTATTTCTAAAAAAAACAGTTGGAGTTTCCATTCAGGCCCACCGATAAAGAAAGTTCCAAATACAAAGGTTATCAAATCAATAAATCTACCCAGGATCTAGATATGAGCCGGCGTCATACGCGTATCACAAACAGCCCACTGACAGGACTGCAGAGTGGCTAAATTTACAAAGGAAGATAAAAAATATCAAGTGAAAGAAGTGTGAAGAGGTTAAATACGGAGCCCCGCAAGGGACATTGGAGAAAAAAAAATAAAGATGAACTTTTGCGAGATCTTGCAAAATAGGCCGCGTCCTTCCGAGGCCGCCAGCTCAATGCTGACCGGGTGGTCGAGGCACGATGTGCTGCGAGTGCGGTGTTCCCCCTGGCTCTAGTGGGCCTCGACCTCCCAGTCAGCTTCGAGCTGGTGGGTAACAGACGTCTCCGAAGACGTCGGAGCACTTTTGTAAATATGTGATGTCTTGATAAACCGAGCAGATATTTGAAGGTTACACAGCTACATTTGTGTAGCTGTGTAACCCAGAAAGAGTAATATTAAAACTAAGTAGCTGCCGCCATTGTTGGAAACTGGAATTCGCTGGGCCGCGCTATGAATTCTTGGATAGGTTGGGCCACAAAGGATACACCCGACCCATCCATCAAATTCGGGGAAATTAAGGACGCATTTGAAGCAGCCTTCAAATTGAGACAGCCTTCGTCGCCTGGCTGTGAAATAATCGGCCTTCAAATGCACCCTGCGAAGGATGCGGCCTATTTTGCGAGATCTCACAAAACTTTTGCGAGATCTCGCAAAACTCCCTTGCGGGGCTCCGTAGTTAAACACATAAATCAGGTTGAAAACAAGGGCGCTGCTGCAGACAAAAAGCACTTTATGAATCTGTGTGAATTTTAAATGCTTTGCTCAATAAACTTGAAAAAGAGCAAAAAAGCTGGAAAAATGCTGATTGTGTCAGGCAACAGGTCATCAGCATCACAGCTCTACGTTTAGGACACACGAAGGTTGTGCATTCTGCTAAATAAGTTGTTTAAATGTGCTTAAGACAGTTTCAGCCTGATGTTTTTTCAGTGCAACTGCTTATAAAGAATAAATACAACATCATCATTTATCATTTTTTAATTGCTTGCAGCCAATAAAATAATAGCAGAAATTGAGCAGCTTCGAGGAATCCCAATTTCTTACTGGTGCTATTCAGGAGAAACAGGCAGACTTTTTATTATCTTTTAAAACCGCAGGTGAAACGAATGAGGGTGGACAGACAATCACAAAGGAGGGAAGGAAACAAAAGCAGGAAGTGAAAACACATGTGACACGTGAGAAACGTAACCTTCAAAGTAAAACACAAACACAGCAATGTGACAGGAGTGCCCTGAGTCAGTGTTAAAACCATTTTTGTTTACCCCGTCCCGTCAGTACATTAGCATATGTTTGCAAAGGCTGTTGCATAAAAATGTCTGAATTGAAACTGCTGTTACGGTTGTGCAACACCGCCGCGTTTAAAGCTCACTAATCCTCGAGAAGCAGACCGAAGAAAGCCGACTTAGTGTCCTCCAGAGTGCCAGCCGTCTTGTTTTCTGTGCAGAAGGAAGTCCGGGGAAAGTGAGATGAAGAAGCTGGAAGGGTCAGAGCTCAGCTTTTCTCTCTGAGTTGTTGTTGTGAAACTCTGCGTGTCGAGTTACTGTTACTGGGAGGCCTCTGGGGGGGCATCACTCACCGCCTGTGCGCACACACATATAGGAAAGCATGTGAAGGCATCAGTAAATATTTATGTCCCTGCTGCTTCTCAGGGAGTTTTTTAGCCCTGAAGTGTGAGTTCACCTCTAAATTTGAATTTTCCTCTGTCCTGTAGTGCTGTGAATCCCCCCCACCCCCCGAAAAAACAATGTCACTGTCCAGAAACCGTGAATCTCGTTGCATGTAGGAACTGTTTTCTTTCTACCGAACTACACCCAGCAGACGGAGGCATCCATCTAACCATGACGAGAGGCTGAAGATTAAAGAGCTGTACTGTTGGTAGCTGCACACTTCTTTTGTTTGGCACATGTAGACGGAAAGAAAACAGAGGTCCAGTTCAGTGAAAACCAAATCTCAGTGCGACATAAAGGATTATTATGAAGTGTGAATAATGCAAACTCAAGCGAGTCCAAGAATAAAAATAAGAAGCAGGGAATGAACATAATGGGGTCTACTTTAATGTTCAGGAGCTCATCTTATTTATTTAGCTTAGAAAGTCGCCCTAATCTCAGTGTTAAGATTACAAAAGCTGGCGTAAGTTTGCAGTTTGGCTGGAAAAAGAGAAAGCAAAGAAGGATGAAAGAAGAAAAAGTGACAGCAGAGGAAGAGACGGCATCAGGCAGCAGGAGGGTGAGAAACCAGGACAAAGTAATGAACAAAACAAGAAACAAGAACAGAAAGTGTGAAAGTGAGGACAAAAATCGAGACGAAATAAAGCGCATGAAGCAGGTTCGTCTTCATCAGCCGCTTCCTCTTTTTGTCTCGTTTCGGTGTTATTGCTGTGAGACTGTGCCACAATCCGGTCTCGGTGCGACCTTTCCAAGTGTGTCAATTTGAATTTTTCCATCCCCGGTCTTCATAAAGACTCTGGTGGTGTTCATCAGTCTCCTCAGCCCTGAGCCCTGCTCGAGGGCGCTCAGGGGGCCATTTGAGGATGATGAATGGAGAAGTGGAGCTACGAGGTCGAGGAATATTTTTCGAGAAGTTGTTAAAATTGCAGTAGTTTCGGCTCATTTGCTTCTGGCTGGGTTCAGGTTGGGTTCAAACTGGGACACGTCACATTTGAAAGATGGGGAAGAAATCGTCGTCTTTTTAACGGGTGGAGGAAAGTTAGGATGATGTCACATTGTTTCTGTGCACATCTGATTTAAGAGGGTCTGGAGGAGCAGGGGGAGCCCAGGATGATACTGCATGTGCATCACACTGTATGCTAGATGCTTATTTAGATTTAGTCCAAGCAAAAACCTCAGCTGATCCGGGGACACCGGGGGTCCCACCGTGCAGCCAGGCCTGGGGGGTGGGCTCCTCATTCAAAGGGCCGACCATAATCCACGTGTGTTTGTCCTCCACTACACGTCGGAGGTGCTGCAGCGTCCGGTCCAATCTTAGCTGCTTAAACTGACTGTATTTATTGTAAACTATAAAAAATTCAGTTTAGAGGGTCCTTTGTTACTTCAAGAGTCTGTTTCAAACTAAATCTGAACATCTGGTTTGCAGATGTGGATATTTTAAATATTTTCTCCAAAAACACTTGAAATGATGCTTTTGGAGCAGCAAACCTCACTTCTCTCAGTCTGTTTGAGTTCAGTGAAGAAAATCACAAAATAATCATTAGAAGTGTAAATTTACAATATAATCAAAGCCTACAGAACAAAAAACATACATATATTTCAGACTACTTGTTTCACCAATGACCCAACCCAACTGGCTTTGGGTTGGGTCGCCCAACCTGTGTCTCCAGGGTTTTCTGTGACTGGCAAGGTGTTTGAAATGTCACAACTTCCTCCAGCTGAGCATGCTTCAGCTTCAGGCTCAGTTGGTAGAGTGAAACCGAAGTAGGTGCAAATAACAGAGATCTTTAGGTTGCTGGTTTGAGCCCGGCTTCAATGATGTTGTGTTTTTTCACACACAGCACTGAAGCATTTGGGCTGAAAGACGAACGCAGAGTCTAAGGATGGTATCTGGTGACAGGGCGGGCCGCCGGTGTCAGTGTTGTTTACAGTTGTAGTTTATGTTTATGGCAGCGGGTCACAGTCACAGGGTTTTAATTAATGCTGTCATATTTATTATTTAACCTAATTATTCATCTTCTTGAAATGTGCACTTTTATTATACAGTTAACATAACTAAGAAACATTTGAAGATGCTAGCGAGTGTTTTGACTGTAACGGTCATTTACATCAGAAGACGGGTGTAAATGTGTGGGCAGGATGTGCGTCCCCTTCGATAGCTCAGTTGGTAGAGCGGAGGACTGTAGGGGAGAATAGCAGAGATCCTTAGGTCGCTGGTTCAAATCCGGCTTGAAGGAAACTTTTTTTTTCACATACACTTCCAAAATATGCACACAGCATTCAAGGTAATCATTTTGGGTGCGCGTGGTCGGTGAACTGATTGTTCTGAAGGTAGCAGAACGACTCAGAACGACTTCCAAACAGTTTGTAAACAAAGAACCAAAAACAGTTAAAATCCTTCCACAGCTTCACCTACAGAAACTCTGAGGTTGACTTATTTTAGACAGATCTCGTCTTCGCTCAGGCTCCAATAAATTGTGAAGGAGTTTACAGGAGCAAAAATCACAGAGCTGTAATCTGATGTGGTGCGCTTGATTTGTAATACAAGACAAACTGAGAGCTTAAGAGCAAAAATAAATGCAAAAAAGGTTTCAATTTATAACCCTTGGTCCTGAATACACATAAAAATCGATTTTACTGCTCTAAACGCCATAAAAAGTAGAATTTAGGATCACTTGGATGTTTTCTGGAAACACAATAAATACAGGTCATTAAATGTAGGCAGTAAGGAAATGTACATGTTCAGAGGTTTTCCTGCACAGAGGAATTTGGGACCAAAGAAAAATCTCGTACGCTGTAATAATCATGTAGGTAAAGAGTGACTCATGGAGTTGGTGAGACAGGTTCAAGCTTTCTAAGCAGATTATTAAAGTGTGGCTGATACGAGAAGTGTGAAGAGGAAGTGTCGGCTCATCCCAGATGCTAGATTTTCTCAGACGGACGAGAAGTGAAAGTGGTATAAAGCATGACCCGACCCTAACATGTGTGTGCCTGCTGGTCAGTCTGCAATGGTGTGTGTGTGTGTGTGTGTGTGTGTGTGTGTTTGAATGCAGGGAGGGGTCAGTGGTAAAGACAGAGAGGGAGAACAATAAAGACCAGATGGCCAGTTTCTTTCTCCACCTGCTTCAGGCCTCTTTGTGCTCCCTGAGCTCTGTAATATTCACACATTTTCCTTATTTACTTTTGCTGTTGGGTCTCCACCACACACACACACACACACACATGTACACACACACATGCAGTGTGTATTCTCTTGGCTTCATTTAACAACTCATTATGTTGCAGTTTTCTTTTTGTTCGAAGCAGAAATCCAGGAATCGGCTACACCCAAAACACGCTTCGCTTGATTTCAAACGTGAGCCACAAGCGAAAGCAGCCGAGCGCTGCGTGCTGATCCGACTCTGACAGATGGATGATTTGGGAGAGGTGTGGTACTATAAGAGAGAGTGAGCGTGAGGGCTTTCCCATGCGACACACGGACAGACACACGCATGCTCGTTCCTACAGCTGTAACTGCTTTTATCAGACCCTTTTATGGAGGACACCCAGCATACCTACAGTAAACACACGAGTACACAAACACCCACGCCCAGTCTTATCTGACTGACTGAGAAAACCAGTATGAAGGGAGGGCCTGAAATTCGTATTTGATAAACAGGGAGCATTCCTCCCTCACATGCATCCCACGGGGGGATTTTCCAGCCTGCTGTGTTATTGGGGTTAACACAGGAAAGATGACTGCTGGAGGTTTAAGCAGCTGACTAGTAACCTGCACATTGTTGGTTTGAATCCCTGTTTAGATGTTTGGGTCTCTCTGATTACTGTTTCTGTACATTTTGTACAAAGTCGGTCAGTCAGTCCAGTTAGAAATCAGAAACCATCGTGGAGCCATTTCACCTGCTTTGGTGCAAATGAAGGTGAGAGCAGGTGCACCGGAGAGGAAGACACTCCACAAAGGGAATGTTGTGCAGGTGAAGGCCACAGATAATTGCTCTCTCCTTTCTCCCGTCTACATTTTTCTTTAGTTTTGCGGTTTGTAAGTGTGCTTGGCACTACTGGTAGCATGAGACGGTGCCTGCAGGTCATTCATGCTGTACATGTAGACCAGCACCTACATATGTGCTGCACCAGAGGCTCTCGCTAACCCTCTGAGGTCTAAGTCATCTGTTATAACCCTAAAACAGTCTCTCTCACTCGTGTGAGTGAGAATGATTATTTTCTTTGTTCCCCGAATGCCTCGACCTGACAGAGAACCTGAATAAAATCAGAAATGAAACTCTGTCTGGCTTGGGTTAAAACTAGGGTTCGGGTCATCACCAGTGACCTCTCAGACCTCAGAGGGGTAACGTAACAGGAATGGCCGGTGGCTGTAGTCCCTTCCGAGCAAGTTCCTCGTCAGCTGATGTAGATTTACATTTTTAGCCGGAGGTCCACGTCTGCCTTGTACTTCTCTGCTGTCTGTATTTGCTGAAACAGGAGACGAAGCTCGCTGAGAGAGCACGTCAGGTGTTGTCCAGGTCGGATGTCAGTCCAGCTGTTCGGTTAAATTTACTGCATTATAAGTGCTCCGTTTGCAGGAACTGCTGAAATCCCTGACTCCTCTGTACAGGCTCTGTAGGGAGGAGAAGAGTCTTTGTGTTTTGTTTATGAAGTTTCAGATATAAAATGTTGTCTCCTCCCTCTCTCCTCAACTCATGTTACCTTTCTTTTTTTTTCATCCAATATTCTAATTTTTCCTAATGTAAAATATGCTAAACACAACCTCTATGAATGGAGTTGATTGGCTTCACTTTTATGCGACCTAACTTGAACCAAAGCTGGCGATCTGCCTCGATTATGTCAGAGTTTTGGAAAGGCTTTGCCAGAAGAACAGGGTTGGACTGGTTCTTCTGGATCAGTCATGTCATGGCTGATATCCAGTCAGTTTAGTCATGTACAGCGCAATAATTTTATATGTTACGCCCTGATTAAGAGCCTGGCCAGGCTAATGTTTCCACAGATACCAGCTTACTGTTATGCGTGTATATGGCAGCCTGTAAACAAGTCCATAAGGTTCCAGCTGAGCGTTTCCACTGTCGCCGTCGTGGTGTTTTGAAACTGGAAGTGTGGAGTGGATCTGACTGAGAGGCTAAAGAACAGCCCACGCTCATTGGCTAACGACGTCCAGTTAACAAGCATTGTCCTCCTTTGTGACTCGTAAAATGGCCGAAATTAAATTAATTAAAAATAAAAAAAAAGACTTGAAAGTGCTAACTGAGCTCAGAGCTGAGGGCATTTTTTCCACTGAAAAACTTTATGGTTTCCTGCTGGCCATTAAATATAAAGTGCTTAATTTTTCCGATCTGGAAGCAACGTCCATCTTTTGTAATGCGTCTAACCTTAGTGGTTCGCTGGCCACCGACTGGATGTTGATGAGTTTTGGAACTGGTTAGTTTTTAGTTCTCATGCAGCTGTCAAAGTAAAATAAGTCCTGGAAATGTCAGATGTTCTCAAGCTTAGTGAATACTTACAAAGCTATTAACTGTTTTTACACATCCACGGCAACCTTGACTTACCAGGCGGACGTTCGCATCAGTTGGATTGAACAACTGGTCTGTAACCTGCCAGCTTCCCAGTACAAAGTCCATCCAATGCTGGAAGTAGGAGTGCACAATGTTTTCACCGTAACAAGTAGCTACACAAATCATTTGATACTGTCTGTGGTTGGAACCTTATTAAAAGAAAATTCATAACAATGTGTCCCAAGACTCTAACGGGTGCTGTAGGTTATAACTTGACTGTTGCTAGTTTACATGTTAGCTGTTGGTACATGGTTCTTCTTTTAAACCTTTTTAAGTAATAATGGCTGTAAATGCGAGACTCGGATGTCAGGAAGCATTAGGGCCGTGGTGCATGCGTGAAAATGACTTTTGCAGTTGTCTGGAAATGAGCTGTCAAGGCTGTGTGATATGCAGAAAAAGATGGGTATGCACACGGAAACCTTTCAGATGTTCATACTGTGTTCAGAAACAAAGGGCAGCTCGTCCTCTCTGTGATAAGACCTTGGCCTGCTGAGTGGGAGTCCAGCACAGATTAAGCTATAACTACACACAAAATACACAGATGCAGAACAGTGAATCCTTTTCCCACAATGCCTCCACCTCCTGCGTTCGTACATGTACAGAGCGTGGTGTTCTGTGTAGGTATGCACTAATCCAATATTTGGATCACAGATCAGATTTGACTCAACGATCTGGTTTGAGCATCAGTGACAACAAACAGCCCTAATCTGTCCTGTGTTTACTTGGAGCGTGCATTAGCAGCAGGGGATCTAATGAAGGAAGCTATGTCTATACTTGCTGAAGTGTTTCTATTATATGTGGTTTTTAGTGTAATGTTTGGTGTTTTCTGGGCTTGACACAGCTCTAATCACAAAGGAACGGCTGCTTGAGTGTTTTGCAGGTTCTTCTCACCTGAAAACACCAACAAGTTTTGACTGAACTTTAAATTCTCGCTCTCATCTTGGTTGGGGACATACCTAACATTAAGACCTTTTTGGATCTCTCTGCCTCCAAATTTAGGAAATCTCTGGCCACATTTCACATTTTGCTCTCGCGGTGGGCCAAGGTCACAAAGGACAGACAGCCCTTCTCCTCGGACAGACAGACAGCAGCGAGGGTCGGCCTCAGTCTGCTGTTCGTCTCAGGCTGAATGAACTTGTTCTCTCTGCAGTTTGAAAGAGAGAAATTACATTTCTCATGGTAATCAGCAGGTCAAGTGCTCCCTGCTGTGCTGTCCATTCAACAGAGTGTGAAGGAGGAGGAGGAGGAGGAGGGGAAGCACCGTTTCTCCTCTCTCCCACACACCGAGGATGTTCTTGTGAACTCCTGTACATCTCCAGGCACAAAGCAGAGTTTGATATCTCAGTTCGATCATTCGCTCTGTCTCTGTTTCTTCACCTCCTTTGGTGTTTTTTAGGTTTGTGTGCTTATGCCACTCTGCCAGTATAACCTCTTTATAACAGTCTCTCACACATATGCCCTCCTGCTCTTGCCCTGGCTTTGACTGAATAGCCCGTTCCCCCTGGAGACCGTGGTAGTTTCTGGTTGGTTGGCTTAGGGAGCCTCCTGCCATCCCTCGGCCCCACAGGGAGACAGAGAAACACTGTTCCGAGTATTTCTTGTGGTATTTTAAAAAATCTTTTGACTGTTTAGCAGACTGTTTGTCAGTGCTGCTTAGACTGAAAGTGAAAACGCAACGATGCGAGCACGTGATCGTCAGAAGAGGACTCTCCCGTCCCCTTTGTGGAGCTGTTGTGGTGGAAACTCATCCAAGTATTTTAATGAAAATCATGCATGCAGCTCGAGAGGCTGCATCATGGAGCCATCAGTTGTTGCCCTTTTCAGTTCCTCTCAGCGTCTCTGCTCTTTCTGCAGGCATGCTGCCTATTAATGGGAAATTAGATTATTATTCACTTAGGGGTGACCGATCAGGCCACAAGATCATATCTCTCGGGGTAGAATCGGGATATATCTAAATCAATTCTCCCCACAGATTTAGTTCAGCTCATGTGATCAGACTCGAGGCAAATTTCTCTGCTTTCTCTTTTCACTTTTTTTCATATCTTTATTGGAGTTTTCATGAGTTTCTTTGTTGGGTTTTGGGTCTGCTGTGCTGTTCTGTTTACAACGTCAGTTACTCCTCTGAGATGTGCAGAGTCTCCTAAGTGTGTTACAACCATCATGGCTGACCGTTAGTTCGTGTGAGGTTGAAAAGTTTGGATAGTTCATTAAAAATAAGATTTCTTACGATGTAAATACCTTCAGGTTTCTAACTCTGGCAAATATGAAATATGTTAAAGCGTGATTATTTAGTTTTTATATAAACTCCACACTGCCAGTAGTTGTTGAGATTGACTAAATCGTGTAATTGTGTTTGTGTTACTTGTGTTAGAAACTCCGCCCCTATTAGTCGCCCACCATGAAACACCAGCACAGAAGCAGCACGACCAGAAATGAAGCAAAGTAAATCTAAGAAAAGTGACCGACTCTGTTGGCATTGAAGGTTTTAATTTTGTTAATTTTTGCGAAAACATTTATAAAAATCTAATATTTCATATGAACTTAGTAACCTCATCCATTTAGTTTTCTCTCACTTATCCGAGCCTTTCTCTTTGGGGCATCAGTCAAAGCACAGATGCCTCCCTCACCCAGACCGCCATACTCCAGTTCTTCTGGTGGGTCTCCGAGGTTTTTCCACTCCAGCTGAGAGACATTATCAATCCAGTGTGTCCTGGTCTGCCCTCACTCGGACATGCCTCACCTAGGAGGCCTGAGATCTGTGATCTCATAATTCTACTAGCTTTGTTTTGCCTTTGGTTGCGTCTTTATTCTCTAGTTGTCATCACAGCAGGTAGCACAGATTTGACCTTCGTGATCCAAAGGGATTTGCATCTCCTGGATCAAACGGAGGCTCTTAGTTAGACATTTAAATTCTGCATCTCTGCATGGCATCTTTACTTAGCTGTCCTCAGGACAAAGAGGCTGAAATTCACCCAGAGTTTTGTTTGTGTCTTTTAGGAACCATCCGTCCGGTACGGAGGAGTTTTTATGATCCAGCCTCAGCCCCGGGTCAAGGTTGGCAGTGGGAGTGGGAAAACGACGCAGGCACATGGACACCGTATGACATGGAAGTGGCCATCGCCATCGAGAGTGCCCACAGTCGCCAGCAGCCCTGCCTCGACCTGACACCACTCGGCTTCTGCTACCTCATTGATTTTCAGAACATGACGCAGGTTTGTTCATGTGCACCCTGAACTGTTCTTGCAGTGTGCGATCTTTATTTCTTTATGTCTGAAAATTCATTTTTCTGTCGTCCTGCAGGTGAACAGACAGAGCCAGAGGTGTCGGAGGATCCAGCGGCGTGCTGACATGGCTTACCCCATAGTGTCCGGTCCGCTCCCTGTACCTAAAGGAGGAGGTGTAGGCGCGAGCGGAGGCCTGACTGGGGCCTTGCTGGGCGTCGGGGTGTCAGGAGCCAGCATGGGGGTCGGAAGCTCTGTCTACCCTAATGGAGGATTGCCAGCCACAGCACTAGGCCAGCCTTGTTCTTGCCAGCAGTGCATGCTGGTCCTCAGTGTGAAGGCCAATACAGGAGGAGGAGGAGGGATACAGACTCTGGGAAGACGATCTTTAACCATGCAGCGACCCAAGAACTCAGCACCACCGCCCTCTAAACCGCTAAGTCCATCGAAATCAGCCACCCTTGGACGGGGACAGCAGCAGAACGCCAACTCAAGCTACTATCAGACGCTGCCGCACGGCCTCGCCATCTCCAAGAACACCGCCTCCCCGAGGGTGAACGCCCAGCTCTTCGCTCAGTCTCTCGCCGCCCTTACTGCTGGCACCTCCTCCATGGGGATCTCTGTGTCTTCCAGCAGGCCGCCTCCGCCGTCGCTCCCGCCACCTCAGCCCCCCACATCCAACCCGAACCCTCCGTCTGTTCCGCCCAAGCATTCCTCATCTTCAGCCAGCGACTCGGTGCCAACCGCCACTCTGATCACCCCTGCCAGCAGCGTAACCACGCCTCCTTCTCCTGTGCCAACTCCATCGCCGGTGGTGATGAAGCCGCAGCGGTCAGCATCATCCGCAGCGACAGTGTGCCACGCGCCTTTACCGCAGCGATCAAGCTTAGCCGGCCTGAGCAGACCGGCGTTGCAGAGGATTGCCATGGCTCAGTCCAGAGCGCTCATAGCTTCAGGGTGAGTGAATGAAACACACGTGGACGGTTTGTTTTGAACTTTAGCATTTTGTTTGTGTGGAGCCAGAAGTGACCAAAATTGTACAAGAGGGTGGAACATCAAAACAGCCACGTTCATAGCTCTAGTATCCGGGTGAAGGAGTTAAAAACACCCATCCTACAGCTGATGAAGGAAGGAACTATCCAAAGACATCAACATGTGTTTTGGAGCAGGTGGGCAGACTGCAGCAAACTAAACCAGGGACAAAGATTTTGTTTGTGCACCACATTCGTAGAGCTGAGAGGCATTTAGCATGTGAAGGTCGTCTTTATTTCATTTGAATACACAACAGAAGGCTGAAATTTGGTGTTATAGGACAGTCTTCTGACTCTCATGCACTGTTATTTCTGTCCAAGTGACCTTTAAACCTGCTGCTGAGTGTTATTAGGATGGCTTTGTTGTTTGAAAATCATTTTTCTGGTGGATCTGTATTTTTAAAATGGCTGACAATCACCTTCAGCCAGTTTCAGAAGCTTCGCAGCCTTAATTGTAGCAGCATTTCCTCTTATTTGTAATAGTTTTCGTCCTATTCAACAAAAATTTGCATAGCTTGCAGCCTTGTGGTGAACTGCAGTTTTCCCCTTTGGTTGTAGCTCAGGTAGGCAGTGACATGAAAACCAGCATTAGGAAATAATCTCAAACCAAAAAAAGAGGCTTTAAAAATGTGCAGGACGTCTTTTGAACATGTGTGGACGGAGGAAAAGGGATAAAAACACTGTGCAGTCCTACTTAAAGAGAGAATCCTGCTGTGAACATGTTTTATTTGTGCTATAAAGTTGGACTTTTTAACAGTCTGTGGGGAGGAACTGCAGCTTTTCAAGCTGAACCACTAAAATTAGCAGCAGTAAGCATAGCTTAGCTTCCTAAAACTGCTCTTTCCTGCTGTTTCTAAAGTTGAATTCGGGCTACAGCTGGTCTGTTCGTCTCAGCAGAATGGCTCAATATCTCTTTTATTCGATGTTAACTGCATGTAGTTACACGGGATCAGTATGTGTTTACATTTTAAACAAAGTCTGTCTGCATCTCATACTCGTGAATTTCCCAAATTGCGCAGTCTTAATGCAGTCAAATATGTACAGACATGCACGATGAAGTGCTCTTGTTGACAGTTTGCACTCCTGCATGTTCAAACATGCGCTAACATTGTTACAGATATGCACGCCTGAGTAAGAGGTGCTAAATATTTACGCGCGCACACACACACACACACAGCGTCCTCTCTCTGTTTGTAATGAGCCGTGTGAGACTCCGAGTGGCTCTTTTTAGAGGTGCGATTCAGAGCTGCCTCTTTGTTAATACTTTAGTTTTGGTATCTTAGATTTGTTTGTTCAACTATTTTTCCCTCCTGAGGGTGGCTGATTTTATAAACAGGCAGAGGTGAAAAAGAATGAGATTTGGTGTCTGGGACGTGCCCGGTGGCTAACTTAGAAGTCTGAAAATCATGTTTTTGATGGGGTTAAAGCTACAAATACTATTTAGTTTGGATTTTAGTAAAAACATAGACAGTGTCGAAGATTGACGCAGCTTCCAGATCTGTAAAGTGACAGAGGTGCCTTAGCCCCGCATTCCTTTGAAAGGCCACCAGGGGGCGATCCTTGCAGTCAAAGAAAGACTTCAGTCCTTTAGAAGTCTGTGGGAAACCGGGCCTCATCTCCCTCCCTTTGTGACCTCAGTAGACACTTTCCTGATGTTTTCTGGGCTCAGGTGTTAGTATCAGGTCATACTGAATCAAACATGAAGATCAGAGACGACAGACGTATGTAGTGGGCGGGTCCCGAGTTCAACATTTCTCTATTTTAAGGCGGGCCATAAAAATGCAGACCAATGACAGCAGATGATTCTGTTAACTGACATATGACACAGCAGTAAATCAAGTCGAAATAGTCGTGTAGACTACTCGTTTATGTTATTCGAATATCCAACAAAGCCCTCGCAAGTGATCCATGCTGCATAAATGCATGTCTGCTGCGCTGATGGTGTATGCAAGTTTCAGAAGATTTAATAAAGAAGTATAATTAGAGTTTTAGACCCAACAGTAAAATTAAAATACAAATAAACCAACCATCCTCACCCAGTGAATTCTGGTGTCCTTGAAATTTGAGATTTAAACCTGTTAATAGTAATGGCAGATAAATATAAACAGATAAATGCTGGTAAAAAGTAAAATCAAGACCAGACTGGAGCTCTGAAAGGTTAACCCGACCTTGGAACTGTTTACTTGCATTCCTGTAAACTGTGTGTTCGAGTCAAATAAATAAAATTCAGCCGAGCGTTGTGCATGTTGTCCATCTGTGAGGCGGCATCTGGAGAGCAGAGGAGAGGACGGACGAGGGAGCGAGGAGGCCGTGGGTCAGCGGCCAAAAATAAATAAAAAAATAAATACGTAACAGCTTCATGGTCGACGAAAAGGTCTGAGCACAGAGGAAACTAAGCAAAGGAAATCCAGAAAGTCTCGTTTACACTGACGCTCAAACTGCTGCTGGATTCATTCTGAGGCTCCTTTTTCTTCAAGAGAGAAAACTGAGTGTTCACACAGCTGAAGGTCAGTCATCACTAAAGTCTGTTTCATGCAAGAGAGTCAATGAAGACGCATTTAAAGCTCAAAGACGTCACAGTAATAGTTGAAGTGCGCTGAGTTTAACTCATGAAAAGCCAGCGAGTGCTGACCGTTAACTTCAAATTCCTCCTTTTTCATTTTCCTGAGCTTCAGACTGCCACAGCTCGGGTTCCTTTAGGTTTCATTGATTTCATTTTGATCTTCTGATGATTTACCGACTGAACTTGATTCACCTTTGCTTTACATATTCACTTATTATCAGTTGACTAGCCACAAAAAAAGGTAAATAAGGTTGTTTTAAATCTCATGGCTTTGTGTTAAACTTAATTACCAAACCATCATTTAAGATTATAGAAAAAGTAATGATAGAAAAAACCTGATTTTATAACCAATCCCAGAAGGTTTATCCCGCCTACAGAACTATCTGATTGGTTTCGTAGCACAAGTAAAAGCCAATTAGCAGCCCCGGTGAGTTAAGGCAGCGTCAGCAGTATCGGCTATATGTAGCTTCAGGATGTGAAAAGTGACACCAGCATGGGAGCGACTTACACTGGCACTATTTCTAATGGCCTGCAGGGGGCGACTCGTCGGGTCTCCCTGTTGTCTATTAGAAAATGAGCATACCGCTCATTAAATAAATAAAATGCTCGAATATGGTGGATATTTGATAAATCATGACCATGTTTGAGTCAAAACGACCCCGGGTTTAAATTCCCACGCAGAGGGCCGACCGAGTCCACCTCCAGTAGTTTCAGAAGCAGCTTTTTGGTAAACGTGTTGCTCTTTCACCCACGTAGACTGATTTCAGTCAGTTTACAGTTACAATCAGTCTTCAGTACTGCAGCAGAGAAAAACTAAACCACAACTTTCCATGGTGTCACTCAGCAGTGACTAAAGCCTGAAACCAGTAGTTGTGTCACTCCTTTCTTAGGAAAAAGCCTTCCCCTGCACAGGAAGTGGTGCGTTTTCAGATCAACAAACGGGAATCTTACAGACTTTAAAACTGAAATCAGGCTCAGACAGTTTTGAGATGTAGATTTTTATTTCTCCTCCTCCCCCCATCCGTCTCCTCCCTCCTTGCCTGTCGCGTCTCGGTGGTCGGGGGCCCCTCGGACCCTCATTGTTGGTCTCCACAGTAACCTTTGTTGGATTATCCAAGCCTGGACTGCATTAGCAGCACAATACCGAGCCTCTGCTGGGTTTCACTTCTTCTCCTCCTTCCCCCCCTCTCTCTCTCTCATCTCAGCTCTATTCCTCTACCTCATATATGAATACCTTTCTCTTCATTGCAAGGAGCTGCTTTTGCTCTGCTTTTTGAGCTATTTTAAGCCTGACTTTACTTTAAGAATTTTCAGGGTGGGTGGATATGGTGGAATAACCCCGGGTATAGCTGCTGAAGAGGCTGAAGCTTCATATTCAGAGTCATTCTAGGTGGAGGAGAAGCAGACAGTGTTTGCTTATAACCCCCCAAATGACAGTGATCAAGGGTGTGTGTGTGTGTGTGTGTGTGTGTGTGTGTGTGTGTGTGTGTGTGTGTGTGGACATCCAGACAGCGACTGAGACAAGGAGGGGAGGGGAGTCCATGACAAAGAAACGAGTCAGCAAACTGTCAAAAGATTGATCACAGTGCTGCAAGAAATCAGGCCAACCACACACACACACACACACACACACACACACACACACACACACACACACAGGCGCTGCGCTGCCCGGCTGTGAAGGCATTTAACACACACAGACACACACACTGTCCTTCTCTCACACACACAGTAAAAGTAAATATTGACGGACCTAACAGGAGCTGCAGTGCAGAATGTTTCCTCTCTCTTTCTCTGGTGGGGGATTGTGGGAAAACAGGACAAAGGGAGTGATTGAGTTTGGGGGGGGCTGCACAGACTCAGCATACTGAGGAAAAATGAAGCCAAAATCGGGGGTGAGACGAGGACGGGGACAAGGGGGCGACACCTGTTTAGTTCACCAACAGGTTGCAGTTTTTGGCGTGAGCGGCCTGTAGGGGGAGCTGTAACCACAGACAGGCTGAGCTCAGTCTCATCTGTTGCTTTTCACACACTCACACAAATGATAGAGGTTTTTATTTGGTCGTTATCTGCAATAACAACAAACCCAACCATAAAAAAAGGCAAATTATCGATTAAAAAAAGTCCCAAAGATGAACAAATTCCAAAATAAACACAAAACTAAAACAGACATGAGGTAGGGAAAAATAATGACGGAGCAACATGGAGAGAGCAGGACGGTGTGACCTCACGGTGATGTCACAGTGACCAGGCTCCTTTCATTGGTGTTGTGTTTCACTGCGTTTGTTAAACTGCGGTCAGATTCTTTTCCCCGGTTTAATTAACCGATAAATTATTCATCAGAATCATCACCAATCAGAAACACTCAGTTATGTTATTTCATATGAGTTACAATGTATCAGTTTCTTTTTAACTAAAACTAGAAAAGTGAAGTAATATTGTTCCTGATCAATTAAAAAGATTTCTTTTCTTATTAGTTTACTATATTTCTCATAGGTTTTTCTCATAAATTTGCAATTTCTTGCTAATAAATTTGTTTTTTCCTCATTATTGTTTTTCTTTCATCCCTTATTTTTCAGATTTTTTTCCTCACGCATTTTATTAAATTGACCATTTTCTTCTTATAAATTGGCAAAATTTTCTTTTCAAATTTGCCCTTTTTTTCTCTTAAATTGATGTTGAAACATGTTACCGGGAACAAAAGTCTGCTCACATTTGCCTGAAACAATCTTTCAGCTCCAGGAGAAAGTTGAACCTCGAGGAGTGACGAGTGAGCCGAGACAGCCAGACCAAACATGTCTGCGTTTTACATTTACACCCATTACAGAGTTAAACTCGGGGCAGCTCCGACAGCCTCTTTAGAACATTTACATAACTTTATCATGAATATTTCTGAACCTCTGATCGAGCCTGCCATTATTCATTCAGCACATGCCCCTCCTTCTCCCAGCATGCATTTAAAATGTCGCACAACCCGTCCAGCACTTTCTGTCACATCAAATTATTTTTTTAAAGCAGAGGAAGCCTGCTCGGGTGTGTGTGTCTGTAAGTGAGTGTGTTATTGTCTGCTGTCTAAATCAGCCCAGCTGATGACCATCTGGGCCTGAGGGGAGCGGGAGGAGCAGCAGCGGAGGGATGGAGGGCAGTTTGAGGTCGTGGGGGGTCAAGACACTCGTCTCATTCATCCCCTTTCCCCCCAGGCGCACACGGGATTTTTTCTTTTTGAAAAGTCTCTTTCTTTCCTGCTTGTATTTCTATCGGCGCTCATGGGCTTCCTGCGTCTGCCGATTACTTCCTCCTGTCCTGGGACAGAGTGGACTTGCAGTTAAAAGTAGATATAGACAACATTAATTCAGCTTTTATTCACAATTATGATGCACCTGTTGTTGGGCTGACACTAACACAGAGATGTGATGAGTGCTTCATCACTCAGCGTTTTACAGATTTTTCCAGGACACACACAGCTCTCTGAGGACCCTCCTAAGTACAGATCGCTGTGTCTGCAGAAAGAAGAGAGATTTTCCTTTGAATAAGAGTTCAGTGAAATTCCCTTTAAAGGTCATATTTAGGGGAGAAGTGTGACCCTTCAAGATGAAGCTGAGATTTTTCCTTCAGGAACCAGAAGTAATGGACGTACTTTGATGCAGGAGTATGGAATAAAGGCAGTCAGCACATCAGTGGGGCAGCTGGAAAGTGTGTTAAGTTGAAGTCCGCGAGGCTCATCCAGGATCAGACTGTCACTCTCTCCTCCTGCTAACACAGCAGCTTATTAAATATTAATAGTTCCCGCGAGAAGCAGCCAGCGATTAGCACCCGCATGTGTGTGAGATCGCCGTCGTCGTCGTCACTCGCCGACTTGATCCGGTGCAGATCCAACATGGTGTCGGTGTTTCCCCTCTGTCATCAGCGAGCGCGCTGCTTCTCGCCTGTTGTCATAAATAAATCTTTAAGAGCTTAAACGACTTTGAGTGCACACGACAGCAGAGCGCTCGTTTTACACGCTGAGCTCGTTAACGCAGATGGAAATATGACGAGATTACGACGTGTCCTGCTACACACAGCAGTTGGATTATTGTTAAAATAGACCCTTCATGTGAACTGACATGATTCAGTTGTTGGTCCTCAAAATGCACTGATGGATTCTGCTGGAGGAGGATGTGGGATGGGGATTGTGAGGATTTATCATTATCAGTATAACTCGACATCGATTCTTGTTGTATATTGAAAATAACGTAACTGAATGAAATGGATCGGATGTCTGATCCAGCTCATTGTCTCACCATTGATTATGCTGTCCACGTCCTTATGAGACACTGGGAAGCTCACCGGTGATATTTTTCTCATCTCAGCCTCATAATCAGCAGGTGTGACACATTTTTTGCACGCTTGCCTCTGCATATAAAAATGGCTGTAATTCTTAAACAGTAAATGCAAGACTTAAACTCTTTGAGTTAAAGCTCGAAGTGTGGACTTTGATCACATCTTGATTGTTTGATTTAAAATCCTCTGTGTTGATTTATTTGTTGGCACATTGTCCAAAAGTTTATGGACTGTAAGAGCTGACGGCTGCTGCCTCGGTTTGTAATGATGTGTACAGGGATGTGGGTGCACTACGTGCCTCATACCGCCTTAAGTAAGTTAATACATAAACTGAGTGGAGGGCTGACTGCACACTAAGCAGGATTGATCCGTTTATCGTTAAGGCAAAGAGTCTGTTTGTGTCACTGCGTTATCCTGCTTTAAAAAACAACAGTTGTCTGTTTTAAGCTTGAGAAAGTTAAACCCGTCTTAAAGCTTTTTAAAAACCAAATCAAAGTCTCGGTGATTTTCCTTTGATGGTTGGCCAAAAGCCCTGCGGTGGGCGCCAAATTATTCATATGCGGGGACAACAATAAATCTCGTCTGGTACTTCTTACCAGACAAAATGTCTTTGTTTCAAAACCAGTAGAGCAAAATTAAAACTTGAGCTGTTTGAGTGAATTCTGGTATTTTAACAAATGTTTACTCGTAATACTTTAATCAACAACAGATTACAACAAAGTCGTCATAGTCGAGTTTTTATTCATCCTTTTTTATTCCCGTGCTTCTGTTTCAAACTAAATGTGGTTTGTAGAAATTTAAATTTGCTGTGTAGAAACTGAAAAATCAAAGCTTGTGCCTGATAAATCTGCTCCTCTCTGTCTGTTAGCCTCAGTTCACTGACACAAACACAGTGTGGGGTTTGCAAGTGGAAAATGCAAATGATCATAAAAACACAGAAACTATATGTCCCGCCAGGCGAAGCGGATCCACGTGTGTGTGGTAGGAGAAATAACACGACTGCACACAAATAGCTTTGCTTATAGACTGAACTCATGTGCGAGAGCTGAAGGCAGAAGGTGTGTTCACTGTTGTGTAAATTGTGTTTGGAGGTTCTCGGTATTCGAGTGGATCTCTGCGTATGTTTACTCTTCTTCTCCTCAGACCTTCTGTTTATCTGTTTATAGGCGTGAACAAACACCTCTCACACACTTCCTGATGCACACAGATAGCAGTGAGTCACTCGCTCATGCGTGGTCATGCGTCGCTGAGCGAGGTAAGTGAAAGCTGCTTAGCGGCCTGTTAAAGCTTAACCAGCAACAGGAAACAACAGATCATCACTGCTGTCGCTCACATGCTCCCTGTTTGCATTTGTGTCGTAGCAGGGGGAGCTGAGCCGACCCCTTCGATAGCTCAGTTGGTAGAGCGGAGGACTGTAGAGGTAGATCACAGTGATCCTTAGGTCGCTGGTTCGAATCCGGCTCAAAGGAGATCCTCTGTTTTAACAATATTTACAAAAAAATAAATAAGAAACTCAACTCCATAGTTTACTCAGTTCAAAAAAACATAACTGAACTTAAATCAACAGAAATTAAGGTCAAAATGCACACAGCTACACTGACCTGGTCCCCCCCGCGTTCATCTGCTTAAATAGTCCACTGGACTATTCCATTAGGTAGGCAAGGCAAACATTTCTATACTCAAACCTGTACTGCTACTCTTTCCTAGAAATCAAACTCTGCAGTGTATAGTCGATACATATTACAACAAATCCATTTCTCTGAAAACACTCTAAAATCAGCTACAAATTTCTCCCCCTTCTTCACCTGGTCTCTTCCTGTGACCTCAGATTAACCAGGAAGCTATAAATACAGGAAGTGAAAGTACATTTCCTCCTTTTGATCCTGGAACACAGGTAGGTAAGGTGAGTTTAAACTAAACCAGTTAACAGTTGAAATAAACAACATGTTAACTTAACAAACTTGTCAGAATTGATTTAAACCAGGATGTTCTGTTACATAATCTGTAAAAGTGCAAAACATAAACAAACCCCGGGTAGTACATGTTTGCCTATTACAGAATACATATGAGATACGGCTAAATCAAAACAAGAATGTTAATTAAGAATATGGACAAATAGTGTTCTCACCCACTTTTTCACACTCAGTCAGATCCAAATGAATCAGTGCAAACAGAAAAAGATGCGAGGGTTACAGATTTCAAAATGGGCTGTGGTAGTTTTAAATCTGGTGATTGAATGCTAAAACGAGCTTGTTGAGTGATCTGCAGTGTGTAGATATCAGAATAAAAAAGGTAATAGTCTGTTAAAATAATAATAACAGACTTCTTTTCACCTGACCTGAGGCTTCAGTGTGAATCAAAAACAGAAAAAAACATTGATTGTTAGAAAGAAATTCACTGATGTGATTCAGTCAGTGTGTTTTTGCAAGGTGGTGATGACGATGGGCTTTGTGACGAGGCAGGTAATCCCCAACAAGCAGCTGTGTGACGTCCATCTCTTTGAGCTCCGTGAGCAGATGGAAACTCCGAGGATTAGCTCTCATAAACACACACACACACAGCCCGGCAGTCCTTCACACACTCCTCCAAACAAAACAGTGCACAGAGGAAGAAGACGCGTACGTGACACATCGAGGAGATAAAAATAACGAGTGAATTTATTCTTTATTTGGCTCCATTTTTGTCTTTCTGTGCGAAACCTGTGTGAAAATGACAGTCATCAGTTTTTCTTAGTGAGTATTGAGGTTTTGTATCTGATCTGCCTGTGAGGAAGCGTGAAAACACACCGGACTAAACGGTTTGTCTTCTTCTCCTGCAGCGTGCCCACCGTCCCGGTGAAGAACCTCAACGGATCCAGTCCTGTTCACCCTGCACTGGCCGGTAAGAATTATCCAAGACATTCAAATATCTCAGTACAGCTACAAGAGGGAAACCGAATAACTGGCATAACTGCCTGTTTATTACAATATAAATGGGATGGATTCCACGACTTTCAGTTCTGCTGTTACAAGTAACATCATTAGCACATAAGTAGGTCAGGATCTGATGGCAGGTGTTCTTCTGTACAGTCTGCAGGTCACCTTTTCATAATTCCTGTGCTCCACCACCAGATTTTTCCATGGCTGACTGTCTAAATTTATAAATATTTGAGTATATCTCTCTCACCCCAGCCGGTCGCAGCAGATGGCTCCGCCCCTCCCTGAGCCTGGTTCTGTCGGAGGTTACTTCCTGTTAAAAGGAAGTTTTTCCTTCCCACTGTTGCCAAAGTGCTTGCTCATAGGGGGTCATATGATTGTTGGGTTTTTCTCTGTATGTATTATTGTAGGGTCTACCTTACAATATAAATGCATTTTGAGGCGACTGTTGTTGTGATTTGGCGCCGTATAAATACAATTTAATTGAGCTGAATATAAACAAATTTAGCATTAGTACGAATGCAGAAACCAAAGCGTGATGTCTTCCGCTCTTCTCACCAGACTGTTTCTTTTGTTTGCGTTTCAGGGATCACAGGAATCCTGATGAGTGCTGCCGCTCTGCCCGTGTGCTTGACCAGGCCTCCGAAGCTCGTGCTTCACCCTCCGCCTGTTAGCAAGAGCGACATCAAGCCGGTGCCCGGCTTCGGCCACTGCTGCAGGAAGACCACCAAGAAACAGGCTCGCAAAGGTACATGTGGTGATCTCTCCATTCTGTCCTTTCAGCTTTCACAGTCGTAGAGATGTTTAACCATCAGCCGCAGGTTTCATCCCGTCCTCTCCCGTCCTTCTCTCTGTATGCAGGTAAAACTCCAGAGGAGGTGGTGAAGAAGTACCTGCAAAAAGTAAAAAGCCCACCAGAGGAGGTGAGACCTCAGTTTTTTATCATGAAATTTCATACCACGTGCAGAGATAAAGGGGAATGAGCCTTTCCTCTGTTTGAATATTTCCCAGGACTGCACCATCTGCATGGAGCCACTGGGGGGCCCGTCTGGATACAAGGGTCCAGGAGTGGGGCCTGTGTCCAGGGCGGAGTCAGTTGGACGGCTGGCACAGTGCGGGCACCAGTACCACTTCCAGTGTCTGGTGGCCATGTATAATAACGGCAACAAGGATGGCAGGTTAGAACCAGACCACGCTCCTCCTCATCGTCCTCTCGGGTTTTAGGAAAGTCCTCCGTTTAATGGATCTGCTTCCTCCTCTCTTCTCAGTCTCCAGTGTCCCACCTGTAAAACCATCTACGGCGTGAAGACTGGAAACCAGCCGGCAGGGAAGATGGAATACCATGTCATCCCACACTCTTTACCGGGCCACCCCGATTGCAAAACCATACGCATCATCTACAACATCCCACCAGGCATTCAGGTACCTCCAACACTTCAAACATCTGGACCAATTTGGCCCTCACAGGTGGCGTCTGACGCCCTCTAACATTGCTCCTCTCCTTTCAGGGACCAGAGCACCCGAATCCAGGGAAGCCCTTCACTGCCAGAGGCTTTCCCCGACACTGCTACCTCCCAGACAGCGAGAAAGGACGCAAGGTAACCACCAACAGACATCCATTCGTCCTGCTGTCAGATTTGTTTAGTTTTAGATGGTTTCAGTTTGGGTCGCCCAGTTTTGGAGATGTCAGCTGTAGAGATGGACACTTCACTTCAGCATACTTAAGCTCAAAGCAGAAAGGGAGGCGGAGACTTCTGCTACCAGGCTCCTCTCCCGAGGTACCACTTCTCTGTCTGGGTGACCCCTTTGTCATCCTGCTAAAGGCTCAGGCTGCAGGGGGACTTCCCATGATGCACTGGGCACTTCAGTTGATTAGTTTAGTCCCTTACTTTGGGTCTGCTGGAGGTCTCCTCCTGTTAAAAGGTATCGTTCTCCCCACTTTCACCAAGGTCTTGTCACTGGGGGGGTTATCTTATTGGTTTTCTCTCTCTAATATTGTCAAGTGCCTCACAGTGTACAATGCCTGTAACCAGTCTGCAGTCGGCATGAAAATATGGATGTTTGATTTTAGGCTGGGTTGAATCTCTAATTTTTTCCCGCCTCTCCTCAGGTACTCAGACTGCTCCTGGTGGCGTGGGACCGCAGGTTGATCTTCTCAGTCGGTACTTCAAGCACTACAGGAGAGTCAGACACCGTCATCTGGAACGAGGTAACTTCAGACCTAAGAGTGAATCGGATTGGTTGTTAGTTTGTGAAGTAAAGACCGACACGTTCTCCCTTCGCTTCCCTTCACTTTAAGGTCCATCATAAGACGGAGTTCGGCTCCAACCTGACGGGCCACGGCTTCCCCGACCCCGGACACCTCGACAACGTCCTGGAAGAGCTGCGAGCTCAGGGCATCACGGAGGACGACGCACTGATGGAGAAGTGAGAGGGCAACGCGAGAGGAGGAGACGGAGGGTGGAAGGGAGGATGGCGAGGAAGAGGAGGAGGCTGAACCATGAAGATAATAGAAGGAGGAGGAGACAGAATCTCTCTGCCAGCACTTAGCAGGGGGCGCAGGGGCGATTTGGGTTAATGGGGGATGCTGATTTTCTTCAGTCACATCAACCGCAGTGAGTGGAAGTTTGAACAAGCAGCAGCAGCTCAAAAAAGCCAGAGTGACGAGGAGGAAGAGGTGGATTTAGGTACTAAACGACAGCGGTCAGAGTGAATCAGTACTAATAATAAAAAATAATAAAAAGTTTACTTTACTGGGAAAGAGTCAAAAAAAGAAGGAAAAAAGTTAGCGCAGTTCAATAAAAACTGGGAGAGGAAGGGCAAAGAGAGGAAGACTGCAGAGCAGCTTGGGGGTGTAAGGACAGAGGGAGGAGGGGCAGCAGGAAGAACGAGGGATGCTGCATGGACGTAGCGTAGGATAGGAGTAGAGTAACACTAACTTTTCGGAGAAGAGGAGAGAGGCTGAGTGCTGCCTTTGTTCAAACCACCTGCTCGCCTGCGGTTGAAGTGCAGTGCTGCGGCGCCCCCTGGCGGGTTTTCTTTTGAACTACATGTCAGTCTGCAGGCTGAGTTATCCACTTTATTTCCTCATTGTTACTATAATCCTCCTCATTTACAGTTATTCCATATTTTACCTCTTAACCTGATGGTTTTACACGAGCTCAGCTCTGTGCGATCGTGTGTGTGTGTGTGTGTGTGTGAAATGACTAAAGACCAAACCGACCCCCGCTCACCTGCTGGGCGCCTTCGGAGTCTTACTATCGAGCCACTGTGGTACGAGTTAACCTTAGACACAGGTACCATTTTCTTTATTTCATTCTTTTGTTTCTGACAGATCACAGGGTTTCACTGGATGCAGTTTTTCTCTCTATGAAGTGTTTCATTAGAGCTGAATGAACGTCTCGGGTAGCGGTTAAAGAGGAGGGAGACACGAGCGTGAGGCTGGGATCAGATTGGGCAGGAGGTCTGAAGGTCGGGGAGGACGGAGAGGGCTCAGGAGATCTGCTAAATGACAAAAAAGGGCTGGTGCATGCTTTTTTAAAAAGAACAACATCAAATTTATGGCGTTGTAGGTCTTCGTTATCACTGGGCTTTGGCCAGCAGTGACCTCCTTCTCACACTGGAGCTGTTTGCAGCTGAGCATGAAGCAGACAGATGAGAATTAGTACCTTCAAAAACAGGCTAATCTGAGGGTGAAGGTTAATCTGCAGATCTGCCGGGCAAACGATGTTCCTGTGGCCCCGAGCTGCAGGTAGGGACGGAAGGGATAAGAGTGAGGATACAAGGAGCAGAAATTAGATTCCTCCACAAAGGTATCTAAGGAGCTTGTCATGCAGGAGCTCAGCTGAGGTGTTTCAGGCCCTGGACACACTCGAGAGATTATGCCTCTGAGCTGGTTTGAAAGCTGCTGTGTTGGAGGAGGCTGCTGATAGAAAACAGATGGAATCTCCTCATCTCTGAAACATCTGCATTTATAGACTTGCCAGTCGAATCTGATTAAAAAGTTCAAAGGTTTGACCACTTAAAAGCTTTTTAGCCCACAAACATTAAACATTATAAACATCTCTGGCTCCTCCCATGAGAACAGAAACCACACTAGGTCATCATCTTTGCTGTGCCCGCCCACCACCACACAGCTCAAAGTAACTTCTGATTGGCTCTTTTGGGGGGATTTCAGACGCTGTAAGATGGGCCAGAATAAATGGCGTTCTGGGGAACTGTAGAAAAACATTGCAAATTTCATGGTTTAAAAATTTACTTCTTCTTCTTTGGGAAAGTTCTCAATAGAAGGTGTCAAATAAACAGGTAGTGAAATGTATTCCTGAGTATTAGGACCTTCGCGGCACCACCATCCAGTTTAGGGCAGCTTCCTGATAAAATCACCGTCAACCAAAACGATCACCGGCGGCTTCTACGCCCATGGATGTTTGTGCTGGGCTTTAGCCGCACCCACACTGAGTTATCATTTGGAAACCAATCGTAAATCCTTAACGGACCAATCAGCACACATTAGCACCATGACAACATTTCATGATGATGTGCTCTGTGATTTTAAAGGGTTCATTTAAAAAAGTGTGCACCCACCCTGTCTCTCCACTTGTCTCCACGACTGAAAACACTCTGCTCAGTCTCTGAGTTGGGTCTCTAAATGACCTCTTATCTCGACGTCTGTGTACTGTGTATGCTACCAACATTCTCCCGTTTTAAGCTTTTATTTTGGTGAATAGGACAATGGTACTTCCTTCACTTCTTTATTACATTTTTTTTAATGGTATTTAGGTACACCTTTGCTTTTTAATAGCATATTTCTTGACACTATTATAGATTAAATTGCCTTCTTTTCATTTTTTTGTACATTTATGTTGTATTGATTATGCTCCTTTTTTGTTTTTTTGTTTTTTTTTATGTCATAATGTGTTTACAAAGGCAGTATTATTAAATATAATGTCTTTTTTCTCCCCCCTGTCAGTGTACAGAAGCTGATTTGCATCATCTTTTCTTTGGAAAAGGAATTTGATGGTAGACTTTTATCTGAGTGTGACATGTAATGAATTTGAATAGAGAGTCAAACACCTTGTACACTTGCTGTTCTGTGAGGTTTCTACATATCATCTGTCCTGCTGCTGTTCTGCAGACATTTGAAGGTTTCGCAGCAGATATTTGTAGATGGGATCGTCCAGCCTTCGTTCAGCAGCAAATAAAATATCTGAAAATGTTATTAAAAAAATCACAACTTCCTCTTGTGTTGATGCAGTTTCAGCTCTTTGGCTCAAACACTGCACAGCGACTGAGGAGAATGCTGATTTTGTATGATCAATTAGGTCTTAAATTGTCTTTTTATTAATAAAAGAATGCTTTGAAACAAACAAAGTTTCATTTCTGTTTGTCTTGACTGGCTCATCTGGCTGATCCAGACCTGAAGTGTGCAGTGTCTGAGGCCGTTTGAGCACTTTTAAATATGGGTTTTTCTTTTTATCCATGAAGGTGGGAGGTTTGGTGCTGGGTGTTAGTATGGGATAGAGAGAAAGGGACGGGAGAGCGTCACAGACATAACAAGGAAAGTGTAAATATTTCCAGAGTAACTGCTGGAGTGTGAATGATTACTACAAGAGAAAAAGAAAGAAAGACTGAAACTGCATTATTGTGTTGGTCAGATCTTTAGTGGCTACATTGATATTTTTATCAAAACAGCTGTGTCGCTGTGTGGTCAGCATCCCCCTTCGATAGCTCAGTTGGTAGAGCGGAGGACTGTAGAGGTTGATCACAGTGATCCTTAGGTCGCTGGTTCGAATCCGGCTCGAAGGAGTGGTTTCTTTTCACAAAAACTTTGGCCAAGATCTCTATATGTGTGAAAGGCAGGATTATGAAATGAAACAAAGTTTTTGCACGTAAACGTTTTGGCGATAACCGCGCGTATCCTAACGGATGTGTCCATGTGAAATCAAAAGAAAAGCATGTTCCCTGACCGGGAATCGAACCCGGGCCGCGGCGGTGAGAGCGCCGAATCCTAACCACTAGACCACCAGGGAGTGATACACAGGAGCTACGAGTATGAGGATAAAAAGATTACTGACGCTGATCTCGACCAACAATATAACTTAATGTTCAAGGCCTTGGAAATATGATTTTATCCCATACTCTTCCTCTTCATCAACCAGATCTCTGGACTTGGCATGAAAACCGAGTGGTGTGTTGCATCTCAGACTTGGTAGGCTGGTGCATAATGGAGTGCATCCATTCTGCATTTTTTATGAAGGCCTGTTCTCCCAGTGCCTGTGTAAAACTGATTTGATTTGAACAGAGCTTAAATATGTTTTTCAACCCCGGCAGTTTCATGGTGATATCCTGCACTTATAAAGTTAATAGCGGGAGTCTATGAACTGTGAGCGATTTTAACTCGGAACCCTGTGACATAAATAATCATCATTTGAAAAAAAAATATCTAAATTTTAATGATAAAATTAAAAAATAATGAAAAAAAAAACACGCCACCGGTTATTTTTTAGTACTTCCGGGATGACTGTCATGGCGGCGCCCATAACGCTCTAGCGAAACGAACCTAAACACGTTCACGAAAAGATAAAGCGCTGTGGAGTGAAGCAGCCATGAAGTTCAAAGATCTGCTGAAGTGGAACGCCAGAGTGTCCGCCGTGTACGCGATTGGTATTTGGACCATGATCGGCTCGTACGCTTACCTGAAATACACAGGTCGCTGCGAGGTCGCGCTAGGTGAGCTACGTGAACTGTGAAATTCACACATGCGCAAACAATATTCTCAAACTGAAGTACGCCGAATTATTTAACAGGCTGTTTTTGATGAGTATCATCGGGTATGCTGGCAGATGTTACTCATTTACTGTGAAGAAACTGAAAAAATATTAAAATGCGACGAATCTAAGAGGAGCCCTGACACGTGCCCCTTTCTTCCTGCAAATGCATGCAATACATTTGAGACTTTTCTGAGTTTTCATGTTCTGCTTGTTGGTGAGAGAGGAAGGAGCCACAAACAGGACAAAACAGAGGTTGCTGACCTGCAGCTGTGGCGTATAAGAAACAGATTCTCTCTCTAGTCTGAAATAACAAATTTCATTTATTTTCAATATCAGCTGATCCAGTTTGTTTACACAGTGCTAGCCTTTATTGCTGACACATATACTTATATATGTTTATGACTGCCCTCCTCTTACTCAGTGAAAAAAGAAGAAGTGGAAGAGCCGCAGGATCCAAACCAGGAGGTCTACGAGACGGCACACTCCAAAACGGTCATCACCTATAAGAAAGACTTTGTCCCGTACACCACAAGGATCTACAATCTCATCTCATCCTTCAGCGGCGATCAAGGGGCTGGAGACGGCAACAAATGAACCTGTCCAGTTAATATTTATGTATTTCTTTGAGAACATTATTATAATGTTTTTGTTTTTTTAAGGAAACTCCAGCTGCGTATCCACCTGTCCTGCTCTGATGGCCTCAGCCAGCTTTTAGTATCAAACTGTAAATAGTATTCAGTACTGTTCTGTAATTCAGATGCTCATGATGTGTAAATAAACCCCCAAAATGCTGAAATTTGTTTTGGTAGAAAGATTAAGGGTTCATCTGTGATTCATGTTATAGGCTGGAACAGGATTTGGGGCCTAGTGAGGTTTAATCCTGGATTTTCAGTGTGACAGAGGTGGTTTACCATTTACCTTATGTTTAGGAGAGATGTCAAGAGGTATGAAGTCACCACCAGCTGACCAGTCAGTTCTCTGGAAAATAAAACCACGACTCCAAGGAGATCCTTCAGACCACAGAGCTCAGATTATAAAAGATGTAAAGTTTTTCAAGAGCATTTAAAGATGTAAAAACCTTTTACAATTAGCCTTAAAGTACAAGAACTGTGGATATTAAAATCCCAAAGAATTAATATGTAGTATATATTTAAGCACTGTGACCCTGAAAAGGATCAGCGGAAGCAAATGGATGGATGGATATTTATGCACGCATTCAGTTTAAATATCAGAAAAATCCTGTATTAGATCCCTACTAGATTTAGGTGGATGAGCAGGCCACACCTCCTCTGCAGTTTAACACAGAGAGATCTGATAATCCCACATTTATGAGTGAAAGCTCGTAGAATGCACTGGTCTCATTAGCCAGCCAGGTCTCAGTCACATCCACTCCACATGTGACTGAGACAGTTGTTGGCCACTTGGTATCCCAGGTGACCAACAACTGTCTCAGTCACATGTGGAGGGGCTGTGACCGAGACAGTCTTTGCCCACCCGGAATACCGAGTGACCAAAAACAAAGAGGGAAGAGAAACTCCACAGATGCACGTGAACTGTGTAGTGAGCAGCACAGAGCCCACCGCCTCTTCCCTTACCGGAGTCTTTGTTGTAATGTTTGCTGTGCATCGCTCCACTCACAGCCTCTCAGGTGTGGGTGGAGCTAAACAGCTCACACAGGAAGTGCTGCGCCGGTGAATTCACTCAAACTGATGCGCTTTCAGTTCGCGGCATCTGCGCAGCTGATTGGAGAAGGCTTTGTTTGTGGCTCCAAACAAATATTAATCGGATTTCTTCGGGAGTTTCCGCCAGCTTTGGTGAGTCGAGCTGAAAACTCTTAACGCAAACATGGAAATTCAGTTTGGGAAGTTTCAGGGGAGAAGCAGATGTTTCATGAAAGGTTCCAGGTGTTTGCGCTTCTGTTCTGAGGCTCTCCGTGCAAAGCGCCATGTGATTCACGCATCAGTAGACTGTGATCTTAAACTGGAGCGTTTTAAAAGTTTCATTTCAGCCTCTGTTTGTTTTGCACCCTCCCCTTTGGCCAACCTCCAGAAATACTTTGTACTCCTTCATGAGCGCACGGATAAACTACGCGATCAAATATTTAAACCTTTATACCCCCGAAAACTTAAATATCGGATAAACAAAGGCTTCTCTGAGGAATCTAAAACGTTAAATACGATGTTTTCAGTTTTGGTTTATGTGTGGAAAGTACTAAAAACAAAAATGGAAACCCTAGAACCAGTTTCTGAGTCACACGTCTGACTGATGCTTTATGTTGTTTACATGCTAGTAGAAAAACACCAATTTTGTCCTGTTGTTAAAAGATTTCTCTTAAAATGTGTTAATATTGAGCCCAAAAATGCATCAAAGGTGGACAAATAGTAAACCTAAACAACACCTGGCAGAAACTAAGGTAAAACAGACCGCAGTGGAATTTATCCATGATTAAACCTATAATGGTGAAACAGCGCTGAGATGCTAATGTTGCATAGGACAGGGAACAAACAGAGCAGAGACGAGAGAAAAGAAATTACAGCAGAACTCAACAGAGAGTTCAGAGCAGGACAATACAAGAGCTCTGCTTCATCTCACAGGACGTATTATTCTGCACTGCATAACCAGCGTTTTCCTTTCTGTTCTCAGTGTTCAAACATGGCTGCTGCCAGCTGTCTGCTGACTGAAGATCAGCTTCTGTGCGCTATCTGTCTGGATGTGTTCACCGATCCGGTCAGCACACCATGTGGACACAACTTCTGTAAAAACTGCATCACTGAACCCGTTGACGCTGACGTCCCGTTCCAGTGTCCCCTCTGCATGAAGATGTTCTACCCAAAGCCCGAGCTGCAGGTCAACACCCTGATCTCTGAGATGGTCGATACGTTCAGACGGTCAGAGCAACGGCCAGCCAGACAGGAAGAAGTTTTCCTTGGGTTAGGCTTAAAACCGATGGCACTGCTTCTCTGTGTGGTGTTTCTTTCATTACTTTGGGACTGCATGAAATTCAATCATCCTCTGGAAGAAATGAGTAAAGGGGAGAAACTGGTGAAGATGGAGGCTGAAATCCAGCAGACGATCAAGGAGATCCGATTGAAGGTTGAGGAGCTCAAACGCTCAGTGGAGCTCGGTAAAGAGGACGCAGACAGAGAGATGGCAGATGGTGCTCAGGTCTTTGCTGCTCTGAAAGAGTATGTCGAGAAAGGTGAGGCCAAGCTCATGGAGACCATCAGAGAGAAGCAGAGACAGACAGAGCTGCAGGCTGAAGGCTTCATCAGAAAGATGGAGCAGGACATCCGTGAGCTGAAGAAGAGGAAGACGGAGGTGGAGCTGCTCTCTGTCCTTCAGCTGGAGGAAATTGCAGAGATGAAGGAGAAACTACCCAAGATGGTCGCCAGGGTCGAGCTGCGGAGGGTCCAGAGCTATGCAGTGGACGTGACACTCGATCCAGACACAGCAAATGTTTACCTCGTCCTGTCTGATGATGGGAAACAAGTACACGATACCTATGTGGAGAAAAATCTTCCCTACAACTCAGAGAGATTTTATTACACTGCTGCTGTTTTAGGAAAAGAGAGTTTCTCTTCAGGCAGATTTTATTTTGAGGTTCAGGTTGAAGGAAAGAGCGAGTGGACTTTGGGAGTAGCCAGAGAGTCGATCAACAGGAGGCAGGACATCACACCGAGTCCTGCAGACGGTTTCTGGACTGTAGGCCTGGGTAATGGAAATAAATACAAAGCCGGCCCTGATGTCGCTCTCTCTCTGCAGTCTGCTCCTAAGAAGGTGGGGGTGTTTGTGGATTATGAGGATGGCCTGGTCTCCTTTTATGACGTTGATACTGCAGCTCACATCTACTCCTTTACTGGCTGCTCCTTCACTGAGAAACTCTACCCATACTTCAGTCCTGGATTGGAAGATGATGGTTTGAACTCTGCACCTCTGATCATCACTCCCATAAATTAAAGAGGGCTGATTCTGCTTTTCTGTATTTACTTTCATCAACAACAGGTGATTCAGATATTTACCTTCAATTGGCAGACTTGGGTTATTTATACTACACCTCACCAGCAAGATCCCAGGACCTCCATCACTCAGACTTGGAGGTGCTGACCCTCGTAGCGTCACGTTGATGTTGAACGTCGCCCTCCTCACCACGGCGACACACTTGATTCGCACAAATACAATCTGAGACAAGGCATGACTCTGGCTGAGTCCAGATCAACCAGGGTCATGCCTTGGTCCAGGATCATCCAATAACATGATGATGTGCATGCTATTAGAATTCCCAGCAGGCATGTGTGTATAAAACAAATGGGCATCAGGCAAAACCCCCACTGACCTTCACCAGCTCAACATCACTGGGCTGGAGGTCCAACAGCATTGGATGAAAGGATGAATTTAGTCCATTTACTCTAGTACTTCACTGAAGTAAAGTTTTAATGTACTTTCTTTGAGTAACCCACTGTATTTTGGGTGAAAAGAATGTATTTTGTCCTGTGTGTGTGTAACCAGACCCTAACTGACTAAATGTCAGACAAGGTGTATGTTTGTGTGTATTTTCCAACTTTCTCGGCACAATAAACAAAAAAGAAAAATAAGTTTGTGGTCTTTCATCATGGTCTCCTCATCGTGTAGTCATCTTTGTTTGGGTTGCTTTGCTTTCTCAGTAATCGGTGTTAGATCGTTAGCATCCACATGTCATAAACACTGGTATTTCTGGGGGTAAAACTTGGTAAACTTTAAAATGTTGTAAACTAAACTTCATCAATTTATTTTAAAGTTTTTATTTGGGGTTTTAAAATAATTCTGCTGTATTATTATTGATAAATCAAAACGGCAGCATAAGAAGGAATTAAAATAATATCCAACTGCAACATTAAGTTAATCCCATACATATGATAGCTATGATCCAATGAAGGAATTCTTTACTTTAGGCCCTTTAAGACTTTAAAACTTTTGTTCTGGCTCTTACTTTACAAGCATTATGACTTTTCTTTAACAGAGACTCTATTCTAATATTTCTTTCAGCCCACTGTAACGGAGTATTTCAATACAAAGCAATGATTAAACTCACGTGCAAACACTTTTGATGTGATGACATCTATATGAGGGTGCAGAATAAAGGACGAAACACGAGTCGGGTTAAAAATTGTGACCAGTGGAAATGTTCAGATTTTCACACCCACTCCACACCACAGTGACATAAACAACGCTTTAGGAAATCTTTCCTACCGATTCAAACATGTTTTTGTATTATACCTTCATGCTGCTGTTTTTTTTTTTAGTTATACATATTATTTATTAATCCAGTTTGCACTTCTTCTTAATTGTTTTTAACTAACTTCATTTTTTGATTTTGTTTTTGTTATCACAGTGCAGGAATTTATTTACAACAATCTCATAGTAACCTCTTACACACAGTAAGAGTCTGTGCACGTTTATTTAACTTTGTTGTTTATTTGTTGTGTATTGTAGACTGTACGATTTTATTCTTTGTCATGCTGCTGTAACACAAAAGTTTTCCCTTGTGGTATCAATAAAGTATTTATCTGTCTATTAAAGTGTAGGCTGTATTCCGCTTAGGTGCAGCATGTGTGCATACATGTTCATCTTCACGGTTTTCTGGGACACTTAACGTAACTAAGGTTTTATTAATTTCACTCGCTTTATCTACTCTGACAGCTCGCAGTAAAAACTTTCTGCTGTAAAAGTCTCGCGTGGGCTTTAATAAATTCCCTACACGAGCGCTGTCCTCCCTGTACGCTTAAATCTCAGGACCCGTGTTACCGGTTTCAACCACCAGGGGGAGACATCGTGCCGTGCGCTCTGTTGATTCCCGGAAGTTGTGACAGCGTGCTCCCCAACACAACCACAACAATGAAAGCTATCATTCAGAGGGTCACGAAGGCGAGTGTGACAGGTAAGCTTTAACCTGATCGCGGCTGCTGCATTTTGAGAATGTATTTAAACTCGAGCCTGCTCACAGCTCGTTTCCGTCGCTAACGCGTCGCCTTAGCTAAGCTAGCAGGGTTAGCATTAGCCAGCAGAGTGAATGAGCTGCTGTCTCTCCAGCTGTCAGCCGTTGCTGGAGTTCAGAGGGGGGTGATAGCAGTGAACATGTCCTCTGTATGTCTGCGGCACTGACGGCTGAGCGACAGACGTCACGGCTGGCGACTGTTCTCCGACAGCCGGTGTTCCACGTCAACTGGCGTTTAGATCAACTGGCGTTGGTCGAACAGATGTGTGGCAGTCTTGCGTTTCAGGAGCTGCTACCGACAAACCAGCAAAAAAAACGCCAAATGTGTCATCTGTGACACTTGTGAGGTTATCTCAAACACACTCCGTCAGTCTTGATGCCGTTGAACAACAAAATGTTTAAAAATGTCGCGAGTTTACCTGGTGATATCCTCATGCGCGACGCGATCGCGAAAACAGCAAACAATTAATACCACGCCGGTGTTGTTCACAGGACAGGAAGAGTAAACGATCGGGAGACTCTTGTCGTCGTTATCGTTCCCCTCGCACGTTTTATTTCTCCGGTTTCAGCGTTTTTGCTTCACAACTAAAGCGTGCAGTTTACTTTGTGTGCACTAACATGGACTCGAGTCAACCAGCGCCACCTCTGGCCAAGTGCCACAGCCTACAGCCAGATCAACTTGTGACACACATCTGCACCACGTTTGAATTCGTTTCATGCACAACACATTTGTACCTTTCAATTGTGTCTGTTTGTGCGTCATGCAAATAAACCTTTGAAAAGAATGAAATGATATCATATATTTATTGTGGCCTACATTTGTACAAAATTCCAAATTATATACACAAAGTCATAGAAATCACCACTCCAATTGGTCATCGTGATTTTAATATTCTCTTTTTCCATAACAATGAAATACGCCTTGGACAAATATGACACATCAATAGTTCAATGGTGTTGTCACATCACATCCTGTAAGCATCTTCTGTCTGTGTCTTTTCTCTGGAAATGAATATTTCCAGCCAATATAGGCAATCCATCAACATGGCTGGAGAGTTGGTAGTTATATACAGTCTGTAAAGTGTGGTTAATCTAATGAACATTTGTAAGGAGATGGCAGTTACTGTGAATTTACAGCAGGTGATTAGTAATAAACAGTCAGACAATGACCCTGACAATCTCATTCGATCTTGCAGATTTAATGCACCTTCTGCGGAAAGTGGTACCACACAGTGTGTGTGGACTTCCCCTGTGCAGAAGGCGACTACAAATGTTGTGGGTGCTAAATAAACAGAAAAAATTGATCCCTGTTGTCTTTGCTTACTGATTGTTTTTAGTGTTGACAATCCACATTGCTGGGATTGCATCTTTCAACATGTTTGTGGGTAGATTTGGATGTACCAGGGGTAAGTGCAGCCACTCAGCCTCTACTCAATGTGATCATAGCAGCAGGTGCAGATGTGTCACAAGTTAATCTAGTAGTAGGCTCTGGCACTTGGCCACAGGTGGCAGCAGTGAACTGAGCTCCATTGGAGACTGCTCCAGCCGCTATGTGATAGTGGATCTGCTACAAATTGAAGATCATATGCACGTTTTGGAAATTAACCCTTGTATTATGTTGAAAAACAAAAAAATGACATTGATTTTGTTGCAGGTCATTTTGACCCGTACTGTGTAAATCCACTCAGAATTGTCAAGAAACTACAATATGACAATAGCAACTTTATTTTCCATTAGATAAACATGTAGAACACAGACATACAACAGTTAGACTTTCCATAACTAATTTAGGAACAATTTGGTAAAGGTTTTTCGTTCTTACAAACACATTTCTGGGCAAGTTCTTTTGAACTTGCCCAACGTTCTCAGTTTTTCAATGTTCAACATTTTCAATTTTGCCCACATGATGAACAGAATGTAACTGTGTGCTTCCTGCAGATGTACATTTCTCACAAAAAGTGCTTGTTTTAAAACAGGAATCTTCCTAACTTGGATTTAAAACAAAAGATTTCTACGTCTCCTCCAGACTCAAAAACAGATGACAAACCAATCGACACACCTGAGTCACGGACTTTCTTCAATCCACTCACTCTCACTGGCTCTGTTTATTACTAATCACTGTGTAACTGCTGTAAATTCACAGTAACTGCCATCTCCTTACAAATGTTCATTAGATTAACCACACTTTACAGACTGTATATAACTACCAACTCTCCAGCCATGTTGATGGATTGCCTATATTGGCTGGAAATATTCATTTCCAGAGAAAAGACACAGACAGAAGATGCTTACAGGATGTGATGTGACAACACCAATGAACTATTGATGTGTCATATTTGTCCAAGGCGTATTTCATTGTTATGGAAAAAGAGAATATTAAAATCACGATGACCAATTGGAGTGGTGATTTCTATGACTTTGTGTATATAATTTGGAATTTTGTACAAATGTAGGCCACAATAAATATATGATATCATTTCATTCTTTTCAAAGGTTTATTTGCATGACGCACAAACAGACACAATTGAAAGGTACAAATGTGTTGTGCATGAAACGAATTCAAACGTGGTGCAGATGTGTGTCACAAGTTGATCTGGCTGTAGGCTGTGGCACTTGGCCAGAGGTGGCGCTGGTTGACTCGAGTCCATGTTAGTGCACACAAAGTAAACTGCACGCTTTAGTTGTGAAGCAAAAACGCTGAAACCGGAGAAATAAAACGTGCGAGGGGAACGATAACGACGACAAGAGTCTCCCGATCGTTTACTCTTCCTGTCCTGTGAACAACACCGGCGTGGTGTTAATTGTTTGCTGTTTTCGCGATCGCGTCGCGCATGAGGATATCACCAGGTAAACTCGCGACATTTTTAAACATTTTGTTGTTCAACGGCATCAAGACTGACGGAGTGTGTTTGAGATAACCTCACAAGTGTCACAGATGACACATTTGGCGTTTTTTTTTTTTTTTTTTTTTTTTTTTTTTTTGCTGGTTTGTCGGTAGCAGCTCCTGAAACGCAAGTCTGCCACACATCTGTTCGACCAACGCCAGTTGATCTAAACGCCAGTTGATCTGGAACACCGGTGTGCAACAACAGCTGGAGGGCAAACAGTTTACAAAAACACGCTCATATATGTGTAGTTACATTTTATTTCTCAGTCTATATTATTTTCTCACTCTTAGAAAGTGCGTTTAAAATGTCTACAGTGCTGATGTAACCGGTCAGTTTTTTTCTTTTTCTCCTAAATATGCTTAAAAAGTACAAATTCAAGTCACAATTCTCACAATCTATCAATAAAGAAAATCAGTCAAATTCATCTTCATGTTTATTGTGTGGGAAACATGACGTCCTCTATAGTGGCTCATCATTTGATCCTACCCTAGTATCTGTCACACCAACCCTCTGTACGTCCTCCTTCACTACATCCATAAATCGTCTCTGTGGTCTTCCTCTCTTCTTCCTGCCTGGCAGCTCCATCTTCAACATCCTTTGTCCAGTATATACACCATCCCTCTTCTGCACATGCTCAGTCCATCTCAAGTGCTCGACCTGAACTGTCTCCATGATGCACTTATTTCTAATCCTGTACACACTGCTCACTCCTACTAAAAATATTCACCCCTACCTCCTGTTTTTTTTTTTTGTTTGTTTTTTTGTTTTTTTTCTGTCAGTCAGTTTCCAAAGAAGGGAACCAAGTATAAAATTATAAAATCTACATTGTTATTATGATTGTGGATGTAACCGGTACCAGAGAGCTTGTTAATTTGTTAGTTGGTACATTGTAGCTGTCAAAAGAGCTGACTTGCCCATCGAATCAGTAAAGAGAGTAAAATTCCTAAAATCAAGAGAACCAAGGCTGGATCTATTCTGCTGCATTTGGCTAAGTAGCTAGAAGAGCAGAGGTTAGAGCAGCTGGCCAGTAAGCAACAGGCTGCTGGTGTGAGTCTCTGTTAAGGTGCTGGCATCTCTGACATGGCTCATTTTGTCATGACAAAAAATAAGTATAATGAACAAAAAGCTGAAGAAACGAATATTAAAGACATGAATTTGATGGTTTCTACAGGTTGAATAATGGCAAGAATCGACGTTTGCGCATTTCTTCTCTAGGGCATCCATCTGTGTGAGAGATTACATTGATTGGATTTTGAGACATGCGTTGATATAATTTCACTGCTTCAGTGCACAGAAGGCCAATGTGACCCTCAAACGGTCAAGTAGAGCACATTTACCGCTAGGTTTAAATCAGTTTCAAGTATCCAAGATGAAAAACAAATTCACTGCAGTTGCAAATATCCACACATGTCCAAAGCTGCCTGTAATGCTTTCATAGAAACTTGAAAATGAACAAATTTTGAGGATGTAAAAACATAAAATCTCCTTTGTCTGATTTCTTCAAGTTGGTCGTGCTCTTTGTGGGCACGGCATTGTCTGATATCTCTGTGCCAGTGTTCATTTTGTTGTGTTTTTTTGCAGTGGGCGAGGAGCAGATCAGCTCGATCGGACGTGGACTGTGTGTGCTGCTGGGCATATCTGTGGAGGACACGCAGAGGGATGCTGAGTACATGTAAGTTCAGAAACCAAAAAGTACACGCTGAGATCTAAAACACTGTAATTTCATCATAAAAAGAAGGAAAATCTAAATAAACCATAAGCAAACAGTCAAAATAATAAAACATTTACACAAAAATTAAATGTCGTCAATAATTCTGATCCGTAAACATCAGAACGTGAGGCAAAAGCTGTTTATGTTTTCAGGGTGCGTAAGATCCTGAACCTGCGGCTGTTCGAGGATGAGCACGGCCGAGCGTGGAGCAAAAGTGTCATGGAGCGAGACTTTGAGGTTCTGTGTGTGAGCCAGTTCACCCTGCAGTGCATCCTGAAGGGCAACAAGCCGGACTTCCACTCGGCCATGCCCGCAGAACTCGCTCAGCCCTTCTACGACAGCATCCTGGAGAACATGAGAAGCACCTACAAACCGGAGCTCATTAAAGGTGGGTAAAACAAAGGCATAGAGCCACGTCAGCAAAGCCTTCTTTTTGACTATAAGACTCTGTGACTGAAAGCTGTGGACACCAGTTTGACTCTTTATACTGCAGTAGTTCTTACAGATTAAAATCTTTATTAAAAGCAGCTGTTAATGGGACTCAGATGTGGAGCGAGTCAGATTAATGTTAGACATGTGTGCGACTAATCGAGTCTGAGATTGCTGCTTTGTTAGTCGGTTAAACAGATTGTTCCTACTTTATCGACGTGTGTCGGCAGTTGGCAAGAGCTGCGACTCTAACGACCAGCAGAGCCTCCTTCTCTCTGTTTTGGTAAGATGTGAAGGGTCAGACATGAACCATGAACCACTGCAATACTTTGAAGTAGGAAATGAGGGGCTGTGTGAGATGTGTGTGGACGCCAGCCTGCAGAGACTGAAGGTTAAAGTTAGCACTGCTAACGTTAGCTGTTAAACAGGCATGTGCTTGGGCTGGGTTCAGCTTTAAATGCTTTCAGTGTGTTTGCTGACTAACTGACTACATCCCTAGTTTGAATCTTACAATATTTAACATTAACTTTAAATAAATTACTCCAGCTTCACAAGTAGTTCTGTTACTGGTGACCAGTTTACTAGTCCAAAAGTAAGAAACACTGTCCATATGAACATGTGGTTATTTAAGAGAATAAATGAAACTGGATAATATTCTTTGATAATCCAGTTATTCTCAGATGCTGCTGAGATGTGCATCTCTTTGTGCCGATGTTAACGTTGCAAACACTCAGACTGCAGTTGGATTGCTGCGTGTGCTAACATTAGTGGTGCTAGGATCCGTAGCATCCACATGCTTCTTTGGTCAAATGGTTAAATCAAACATTAGTTTTCTCTGATAAATTGAACATTTTCTACTTCAAGATCCTGCAGACCTGGGCTGGTTTATGCAGCTGTCGTCTGCCCGACTTTCTACCTCGCTTCTTTATGACTTCCTATCACAGTGAGCGGGTCTCAGGTGTCTGCGGGTGCTACAGATGTTGGCGGATTGTGCTGTTAAATTAAAGGACGAGCTGGTGACCAGTAATGTACGTTCATAAAAAGTGAACATAAACATCCATAATATCACAAGACATGCAAGCATGCAGCAAGAAGAACAAAAGCTGTGCTCATGTTTATGCAGTTGGCTCAGTAACAGTAACACTTCATTAACACATGATGTAGGATTTTTAAAATTGATGCCATAGGTGTGTCTGCAAGCAGGCTTAGGGGTAGCACCGGTGGTTGCAGGTATTTTCTGGGCATCCTTTCTGGATTTCAGGTTTAATCTGAATTGTCATGCTGTGTGTGAGGGAAACAGCTGCGTGAAACCTACTCACTGACATTTTGGTTAGCAGGTTACTCGCTCCCTCATCAGGCCTGCTTGTTGTGGAGCTGCTCATTTGTGCTGCTTTAGTTAAAAAGCTGGTCATTAATGAAATGAGCTAGCTGTACTGTAATTAGCACGTTGCTATTTCATCCTCAACGCTAAACCGCCCCCGCTCAGTAAATCCATCATCATCTTCACTGCCCCATTTTAAAGTCCTCTGATTTTTGCCCCCTGCTGGAGTTTAGGCCTGGATATTGATATTGAGCTGATAGCTGCTGTTTCTAGCTAAGAATAAGATGGATTATTTTAATTAAAAAAATAGCCACAGTCTGTTGGCGGTCTTTTCAGAGACCAGTCTTAATAGAGTCCCAGGAGGCTGCAGGTTGGCATGGCTGAAAAATGCCTGTTACCTGATTCAAAGCTAATTGGAAACAAAAGGTCAAAGGTCACAGTTATTGCCATACACGTATGGGCCTGGACTAGTGATCCTGCTCCCTGCTATTTAATTGCCCGTATTCCCATCTCGGTGTAAGGTTACAGCAGTTTAGGCGGTGGATCATCGGCGTGGTGACGCGCTGGCAATGACGGTGGCGGTGAACTGGGTCAGCCCACCGGGGAGCAGGTGAGGAGAACACCTTGTCCCAGCGAGGGAGGTGTAGGGCTTCTTAATTAGGTAGCCTTCCGCCTCCCCCTCCAGAGAGAAAATGCGATGATGCAGCGTTTTTTCCACCGCGGCCCAACGGCTTCATTGTGCAGATGGTGTCATTAATCTCGTGGACCCGGTGGAAGAAAAGAGAACATTTGAGAAACTTCCTGTCCTCACACCTCTCCGTCGCCTTTGTCCCCAATGTCTCAAAGCTCCACGTCACATCGTGAAACATCGAGTGCTGATGCCTGTAAACTGTAATCTCTATTCATTTGTCTTCCTGGTTTTATCATTGTAGATGGGAAGTTTGGGGCTCGCATGCAGGTCCACATTCAAAACGACGGACCGGTCACCATCGAACTGACATCACCGACCGGACCCACAGACCCCAAACAGGTACATCACTCAGCACGAAGCTTTAAAGAATCATCTTAATACCTCAGATACGACTGGAAGCTGCCTTACCTCCAATGTGCCGTGCCTGCAGGAGTGTGCCTGTTACCGATCACCTGTCATGTTTGTATACGAGTCAGAAGATGAGCCTGGTATCAAAATGTAGATAACAAGGGGATCTTTCATATGCTGTTACTTGTTCTGAGCAGCCAACACTCCCACTTTGTCAGATGACTTTTCAAAGTTTGCCCAAAGTGCATTTTTCATGCAAGTTTTCTCCAGTGAATTATCAGAAAAAGCTCCAGTGTCAATGCTTGTTTCTGTTGCTCTACATTAAAGACATTAAATTGCTGCAGTTTATTGAAACTAGGATGCATCCCATGACAATGATGCTCAGAGGAAATCAAAATATCACATGGATATCTCCCCATACTTGCATAAAAAAAAAAAAAAAAAATAAGGTGACTAAGAAAGCACCAATTTTCGACACAGTCCCATCTCTCTGTACTTTGAGGGCCTGTAACTCTGGTGCATTTAAAGAAGGCATGCAACATTTTTTTTGAACATAGTCACACTCCAAATATTTTCAAAGTTACTGCACAAAAACAATCAGCTGATTCTGAGAGAGTCAGCAGGGAGGGGCTCCCTAATTTTCACAGTGTGAAGGAGTTCATTTCTATTGTACCACTAGGTGGCAGTGTTTGCTCTCTCATGTACAGACTCTTGATTCTTATGCTACAGATTGTGTGTTTTTTTTTGTTTGTTTGTTTTTTGTTTTTTTTTAAAATGAGTGAAATAAGAAGCATCCATTATTTATATCCTTCAGGTTTCTTGAAGTTTAGGTTTATTTTGCTTGATTTTGTGTGATCTATAGGAATACTGTTCCATATTTGACAGATTAAAATTAAAGATTTATAAAGTCATGCATCCTCAGGTCTGAGTTTGAGTCACAAAGAGGTTATTTTTAATGGCTAAACTGAAATCCACAAATGCTTCGAATTTAAGCAAAGTGAAACTCGAGGAAAGAAAACAATGTAAAAATTAAATCCAATAACATCTATAAATCCAGCCAGTTAAATGAATATCAGAAGTATAATACACAAAGTAGTGTGTGGTGTGGATACGCCTGCATGTGGAAAAACCTATCATCTCACTCAAAGTTACAAACTCACTGATCATCGCTGCCCAGCTGATCGTTTTGGTTTTAAAACTCACAATTTTTACTTTCTTCAACTTTTTTCCACAAATGCAATAAAAATTAAATAAAATAAAGTACAATTTTAGAAAAGAAAAATACACTAAATTAGCCAGCATTTGTTTACCAAACAATTAATATTTACTTATTTTTTTTAATATTTTCATCCATATGAGACACCCCTGTGATTGATCAACCGTTGAACAGGCCCCATGCTTTTATTTTCAAAGTCCTTTTTACTGCTAACTTGCTGGCTGTAGCACTTCATGTAAGATGTGCCCCTGTCGTTATGCTGATGTGCTCATGGTTTGTTTCACTTGCAAAGCTAGTGCTTTATAGGCTGGGTGTTAAGTTTGCTTTTTAGGATGCTGGGGTTGGATGCAGAATTCCAGCATCCCAAATTAAGGACTCAAGAATAACAATCTAGATTTGGGAAAACAGAAATCGAAACTTTAAGCTCTCAGACATGATTAACGTGTGTCACCCTCATGGAGCCGCACTGATTCACTGATATCTCACTATCACTCAGTCGCCTCCGGGAAGGAGCTGAAAAGTCCCCATTTGTTTTAGTAGTGTGTGTGTGTGTGTGTGTGTGTGTGTGTGAGTCAAACCAGGATGCCTCCTTTCTAAAGGGACTCTTTTATTCTGAAAGTGTGCGCTGTGATCTGAAAGGGTTAGTATATCATTTTGATTGCATGCAGGGAGCTTTGACAGGTTTTCATGCTCAGTGCTTTTAGGGAAAGCGACATCAGTGTGGTGCTGGATGAAAAGTACATTAGCAGGTGATTCATTTTAGCTTCTGAGAAGTCTTGATATGAGTACAGAGGACCAACTGTAAGGGACTGAAAAGCACCAGAACCGAATTAAATTAAAAGTTGTGAAGCTTCATTATCTTATTTTTTTTCTTATTATTTTACCTTTTTAAATGACCTAAAACAAAGGAGAGGTTCCTGAGCCAATCCAGGATTTTCTATTTGTTTAAAATGCATAAAACAAAGTTCTTTTAGCTTTATTCTTCATTCATTTAGACCCAATTTTCACCTTCACTCAAAGTGTCCCTTCAAAATATAAACTGATCTCTATTCTAAAGAATATCCTTTACCACAGCCCAATGCTTCTTCAGCAACTGTATGTTTAATTGATTCTTTGCCTTTAAGTGTTTTCTTGCCACATCATTTGTTAAGGAAACAAACATCGTCAGAGGACAGCTGTGAAAATCTGAACTGTAAACAGAGATGTGCTTCATAAATGTATCCCAAAATCCTGCTACATCCGTAAATCTTCATCTTCCTCCTGCCCATTTTTGCAAAATGTCCCTTTTTTTTAAAAGCAAGCTATTTTTATAAAACCAATTAATGCTGCAGCAGATGATTTATTAACATGCAACTGTAACTAAAATTTATCTTTTCTTTGCAAGTCCATTTAGTGTCATTGATGCATTTTCGCTTTCTTTCATTTTTTAATTGAAGCAAAAACTTTGTGGATTTGTGCTGAATTCAGATATCAGTGTTCTGTGCAGTTAATCAGATTTTAATTTCAGTCACAATTTTGTCTTTTGACAACTATTAAAACAAGATAACCGAGATCAAATTATAATTTTGAAGAAAAGTCCAGCTTCACTCCTCATCAGGATGGTTTAGTTTAGCTTGCAATTATTTATTTATTTATTTATTTATTTCATTAATTAAAGTTCAAGTAAATGCACATCTTTTTAATTTTTTTTTAAGGCTGGATCAAGCTACATGATCAGGGTCTCATTCGTGATTTGTTCAACTATGGATTTACTCGATTTTCTCTGCAGTGATTCTGTGAACGAGTCATGAAAATCTCTTATTTTATTTTTTGTGTGTACATGCAGCCGCTGGTTTATGAATGAATAAGAGTCACGTAATGGAGATATAAATCAGTGCAAAAGGGGACGGTTTCCTGCAGTGACAGGATGTTTCTCAGCTCCTTCTGCCACCAGAATGAGCTTCGTGCAGCCTTCTTCCTGAATTCTGCTCACTTCTGTGGAGACCAGTTAGCGTCCTTATGCCTTGGCTGCAGGCCGGCTTTGGCTGCTCTCCCCTTGGTGGACTTGGCTTGCTTGCCCAAAGGGAGGGATATTAAGCAGTCCTCAGAATTTTAATCTTGTCTGTTTGGGATGTTTTGCTGTGGGGGCTGAGGAACCAAAGCCAAGACTGAACATGAGGGATAAAAGGCCAGCCAATAGGCTACGCTTGGCACGGGGTGGGAAATGAAGCAACAGCCAGCAGACACTGTTCCTTTCTTTCCATGAATCAGGGATTTAGTCCACCACAGGGTCAAGCGGCCAGCAAACAATGGAGTTATCCAGAGCAATGAAAATCATCCAGTTTTGGATGTTCTCTTTGGGAAGCTGGAGGCTGCAGCCCGATGGCAGAGAGCTCCAGAGTTGTTCTGTTTGTTCACCTTACTGTTGGTGCATTTTGATTTAGGCTGTGGGCTGAAACCCAACATTCACAGGAGTTACATAATGTTTGATCATGCTAAGCTTTCACTGGTTGGAGATCAGAGTTTTGGGTTTGGATGTAGCTTTAGCGTCGGAGTTTGAAATATTGATTGCTGTAAACTAAAGTTATAAACAGATATCCTTGTGCACTACCACAGTGTTATATCAAACAATCAAGATTTGAAATCGGATGTGAAATTGATGGTTTTCAGGGTTTTTATTGTTTTTTAGCGTTATTTTTTTATCGTTAACTTGGTTTCCCTGGGCCTTTTCCCGTGTGTTATGAATAAATCTTCTTTTTTTGGTACCGGTACTGGTTTTATTTTGTTATATTTATCCGCGACACCTTAAAGGCCGGTCCGTGAAAATATTGTTGGACATAAACCGGTCCGTGATGCAAAAAAAGTTGGGGATAACTGTTCTAGACAACACAGTTCTGGAAAAAATAATTCTTTGGAAAGATGAAACAAAGATTAACTTGTGGAAGAATGACAAGTATGGAGAAGAAGAGGAACAGCTCCTGATCTAAAGCTTACCACATCATCTGTCAAACATGGTGGAGGTAACATTATCGCATGGGCATGTGGACCCGTGTCATTTGCTTTTATTGATGACGTGACTGCTGATAGAAGCAGCAGGATGGATTTTGGAGTGTGCAGGGCTGCACTCCCTGCTCAGATTCAGCCAGCTGCTGCAGAACTGATTAGACCGAGCTTCCCAGTGCAAGTAGATAATGACCCAAAGCAAACTGTAAAAGGAACCCAAGAGATTTCTAAGGCAAAGAAATGGGATATTCTTTGATGGCCAAGTTAGTCACCTGATCTCAACCCAATAGAGCATGCTGTTCAGTTATTAACTGGATGCAGAGAGACCCACAAACAAGCAGCAACTGAGGGCATAATTAGCAAAATGGTGTCACTTTCCAAATTCTCACTGATCTGACCGATATCATCAACACAGACAACAGCAGGCCTAGTTTCTTACCACAGTGTGTTAATGGGTTCAGCTGGGAATAACACTGTCTTTTTTGTACTCGTTGAATAATGTAATGTCTTATGCAATGCTTTGGATTTTTAAGATGACATTTAGTTCATAAATATTTCCCCTACAACCATAAAAGTTTTAGCATCTGTGTCTGGAAACACAGATGTCAGGTAGCATACCTACTTCATCATCACTGTGGAGTGATGTTTATGAACCGTGAAGAAGAGGGAGGAGCGGTTTTTGATTAGTAGAATTGTCTGACTAGTTGTGCTGAGTGGCAGCATGAAGGGCTATTTTGAAAAGAGGGAGTGCGTGCAGTCACAACAATAGACTCATTGAGGGGATCATATGACAGCTCGGAATAGCTCTGAATGCCGAGAGAATAGAAGTAGTCATGTATCACAAATGTGGAGTGCTGGCCCGGGCCTCTTTTTCTTTGTTTAATTAATTGTTGTAATTGTCATGCATGTCAGGACCTTTGGGTGAATACTGAGCATACTGCAAAGGTCATGATCTGCAAGTCATGATGCAGCATGTTCATGGTGGGACCACAGAGCCACCAGGAGGCCCAGATGAATCAGGTTTCAGTTGCAGAGTAGGAAAAGGGAAAATGTTACAGTTTTAGAAATAAGAATCCATAAATTGTTATTACTTATTATAACGATCCTCTGTCTAGGATGTTATGTGACCTGGTTGTTTGTCTGCTTGTTAGTAGGGGGGGAAAGCTTATGGCCAGACTTGCATGAAAATATTATTCTTAGGAGCCGGACTCGATCGAAATCTGGATCTGGATTCAGGAATATTTCGAAGGATTCTTTGTGATTACATCATCTACGGCTCACATTACCTGCGGTGTACCACAAGGATCAGTCTTAGGGCCTATTTCATTTTCTATTTATATGCTTCCACTTGGTTAAATTTTACAAAACCACAATGTGTGTGTCCCATGAGATGTCTGATCTTAAAAGCCTAGCTACTGTTTTAAACTGCCTGTTGTCTTTCTGACCCAGCCTTTTCGCTTTCTTGTATTTTCCCAGCTATCAAAGCAGGAAAAGCAGCAGCAGAGGAAAGAGAAGACACGCTCCAAGGGCCCCTCAGAGTCCGGCAGGGAGAAGGGCGCCCAGCGTTCTCGACAGGACCCCAACGCCAGCAGTGGGGCAGAGGGGGATGTGTCTTCAGAGAGGGAGCCCTAGGTCATTGAGGTGAGTGGGAAATGTGCACACACACACACACATGCAGTCAGGTACAGTTATGCTCAGGTGTGTCTGTCTGATTTAGTCTTTATAATTCGTCAATCATTTCCCACTAAATAAAGATAAGATAAGATAACCTTTATTAGTCCCACACGTGGGAAATTTGTTTTGTCATCTTAAAGGCTCATCTTAAAGGGGACGTCCTATGCTGTTATCTGTTACCAGTGTTTGCACAAAGAACACCTGTGAGACAAAAGCTCAGGCTTCAAACTGCTCTAACCGCTCAGTTTCACATTGTTTTTCTACTCTTGCAAATATATGATGTCATAGAAGGAGGATGTGGTTATCTCAGGGACACGGCTCTGACTGTAAGTAGAAGGCTTGCACGCACCTGCTGTTCATGCTTTCTACACAATATTCAAAAACAATGTAAACACAAAAAACAAAAAAAATTGACATTTCTAGTCCAATTCTAACTCTTAGTACTTGCTTCTGCACAGTCATCGTCTCAGAGCTGCAGTTATTGTTTTTTGGCCGTTGTGGAGGCAGCTCCCACAACTTTGGAGTAGTGATGTAACCTGGAAAGCTCCTCCAGCCTTGGCAGAAGGAAGTTCATAAATTGATCCAAGAAATTAAAGAAACAAACCAAGTGTAAATATGGGAACGTGTCTGCCAAGGCTGGTACCACTGAAACTTCATTAGAGCCACAACAGGACAGCTTGCCGGCCGACTTAATTACCCTGCATGCTCGTCCACGCACGTCACTTTGTTTATGTGTGCGCGAGGTTGTGGGTAGTTGTGTTTAGTGTGCGGTTCTCCTGGAAAGGTCACAGCAAACAGGATATCAAGCTCATAAAATGGCTTTTTACTTGCTGCAACAGCTTTTAGTGACCATATGGAGAGCTGAGCGTGTGGGCTGGCGTGTCTTTTCTGCTCGATTTTTTTTTTGGTGGGGGGGGGTCCGCGGCACGGAAGGATGATGCATGGTGAGCCAGAAAGTATCCCAGGATGGAGATCTGTGATGGAGTTGTTTCAGGCACATAATTAATTAAAAACAAGGTTTTAAAATTAGTCATGTTTAGGAAATTTCGAGGAAGGTGGAGTTTTTTAATAACTCCCCTCCTTCCAAACGTTTGTAAAACTCAGAGTTAGCGATGTGACTTTGAGGTGTGTGCTAACACAGCTGTAAGCACAAGCTGTCTGCTAGTTTGTGCTGCTAGTGACTTTTTGATCACTTTAATGTTATTAGTTGGATAATAGTATATCTGCTGTGTTGCACAGACCATCGAAGACCATGCTTGGGTTATGGGGAGTGAAATTGCAGTGTTTTAGGTAATGGATCGGTACAAACCCCACTGGGATAGTTGGGACACTTTCTGAAAATCCAATAAAAACTAAAACCTGATTCTCCTCCTCATGAGGTGCCGGATATTTTCAAAGGGAGACAGATCAGGACTGCAGTCAAGCACACAGACTCCATGTCTACGGAGCCAGGCTTTTCCAATGAGTCCTGGCATTGTCCTACACACGGAGTTCCTGGGAAAAGACGATGATGTCCTGATGGGAGCATATGTCTCTCTAATATTCCTCCTCCTCGTAGTGCCTTCACATATGTGCAAAGCCCCCATGCCACGGGCACTGGTGCACGCTGAGCCGTGAACTCCTGTGACCACAGGACACGTTTCCATTGTTGCTCGCTCCATCTCGTATGAGCTTGGGCCCAGAACTCACTGATGTTTCTGCACAAAGTTGTTTGGAGTTGTGTTGCAAGCATCAATTTCTAAATGTGTTTATGTTTAAGAGATAAGTTTAAGTGGAAAAAACCATTTAAAATCTTTTCTTTGTCCTTTTGTCTGTTAAATAAATGTTCAAGTGTATGACGAAATAGCAGATTTTAGTTTCATTCCCAATTTTTCTGGAGATCTGGTGTATCTGTATGTATATAATGCTTTACTTCTTATACTGAGCAGTCAAAGCATTTCTAAACTGCAGTATTTTTTGTTCTTCTGTTTCTAACTCCATTTATGGAAACAGAGTTATATCTTTAAACAGCATTTCCTGTGCTCACCTGGTTTTAGGTCCTTTTAAATTTGCTGAAACTCTGAGAAGAAAACGGCTTTGCATCTGTGCAAGAGAATTTTTGTCTTTTGCACTGTCAACAAATGCAGTCACCTCCCAAAAATAGTTATGTCCCATTTATAATATTAGTGTATGGTGTCATGTGCAATATGGCGTCCTTAAATCTGCAGTGAGAAGCAGTTACAGTTGTTCTTGTTTTCCACATCTCCCTTTTTCCATCTGTGCCTGATCTCTTTGTTTTTGTTGACATTGCGGTGAAACTCAGCAACCTTCATGAGAGACAGACCTGTTTGTTTCTCATTTTGTGCTTCTTATTGCAGTGTTGGGGGTGGTTTGGTGTGTGTGTGTGGGGCGGGGGTATGTTTTGGGGGGGTTGTTCTTATTTGCCTTGAGTATTTGTTTACTAGTGCAAAAACAGACGAGTTCTGGGAGAACAGAGATGGGGAGGCATTGAGTCAGCTCTCTCTGTGTCCCCCTCTGCTCTCCCTGCTGAGGCTGCAGACTCCCGCAGCACAGCTCCTCTCCCTCTGTGAACCCTCCGGCAGACATGCACATTAATGGATATGCCCTCAAACTGGCAGCAATGCTTCCTGATCCTTGTGCTCAAAGATGGGCCAGTGCAGTTAGCTGCATTCAGACAAAAGCATGACTGACACCAGAGAGGTGAGATTAATGGGTTAGTGAGGTATCACAAGCTTAAATCAGTTTCACTGTCACGAAGGTGGCTTTCATTACCTAAGTTACCATAGTAACTTAGGTTGAACACATAAGCTGGTCTGGAGCAAGTAATGTCGATCACATGGCAGCAACTCAATGCATTTAAGCATGTAGACGCATGCTGACCTGCTTAAGTGCAACCTGAGCTCAGCTGGTCGGCTTCAGAAACTGCTGATCTGAACTGAAGAAGAGTATCTCTCAGTGTACAGCACATCAAACCTTGAAGCTGATGGGCCACAGCAGCAGAAGACCACACCGTCTGGTGGGGTTAGAATTTAGCCTGAGAGTGTGAATCCATCAGTGGTTCAGGCTGCTAGTAGTGTGATGGTGAGAGAGATGGAAACAATGCTTAGTACCAACTGAGCATTGTTTAAATGCCACAGCCTACCTGAGTGCTGTTGCCGACCATCTTCTGATGGCTCATTCCAGCAGCTCACATCATCCGAGTTCACTGTGCTCAAGTTGTCACCACAGTCACCAAATCTAAATCCAGTAGAGCACCTTTGGGTGTTCATTTGACAAATCTGGAGCTACTGTGTGATGCTGTCATGTTGATGTGAACAAAATCTCTGAGGAAAGCTTCCAGCAGTTTGTTGAATCTGTGTCACGTTGAGTTAAGGCAGGTTTAAAGGCAAACGAGGGGCCAACCAAGTACTACAAAGGTGTGTCTACTGAAGTGGACACTAAATGTGGAATCTGTTGAGGAAATATGTTGTATAGAAGTAATCTGTAGAGTCGAACCTTACTGACGTCTCTCGACTGGAGTAGGCAGCACTCAGTCACTTGTGAGCAGAAGATTATGACACGCCAAACACCCTTACTGTGCCCTGAGCCAGAAGCGGAAATCCTGATCCCAAAGTTTTAGACTTTTATTGACTAAATAAGCATTTTCATATCTTGTATGAAAAAAAAGGGTTTTCCTCTTTCTCCTTAACTCTCGAGTGATCTTCATCCAGTCGCCTGATAGCTCCTGTTAGCTTCTAATGGCTTAAAACCTCCATCAAAACATCAGCAGGTGCAATGTTATTATTATGCAGTGTCCTCCCTGAACTCCTTCACAGCAGGGGAGGATGCAGTGTAATCCCCAAGTTTTGGAGGCTTCAGCACCTTGTTACATAAGGTCTGACCAGAAGCCAGGGATGAGGGGGAAACGTGAGAGGAAAGGGAGTGGGTTTTTTTTTTTTTTGATAAGGTGACAGTTATTTGGATTTTGGAGTGAGAGAGTGCACACACAGCACCTCGGGAAGTGTGTGTGCTGTAGTGAAAGAGAGGGATGGGTGGAAGAAAGAGGAAAAAGGACAGCGGCCTTGCTTGCTTGGCTCTGTGGCTGCATGTTTTATAGAGAGAACTGGCGCTCCCGAGGTTTGCTTTGCGTGACTTAAACATGAGCCGTGCTCGCCTTCCATCCAATAATTGTGACGGCCCTCCATTATCTTCTCTGCTCATCCTTCCTGTTTGCAACGTTCTAATTTCAAAATAGAAAGTTATCAGTTCAGGAAGGTTTCAGCTGCTGTGAACAGTTTCCAGCTGTAGCTGTTCTCAGGACTGTCGGAGATGTTCACACCACACGTAACTGCATCTTTAAATTTAGCTTTTATTGCTACAGTCAGCGTTTTGTGCAGATCTTTTAATAAGATGCAGACTTTTGAATTTGTCTGTTCACCTAAAATGGAAGCTGCACTTTAAGCCTCCAGGAAGTTTTACTTCTTTTTATTTTAACAGGAATAAAATGGGAAATGAAAGAATAAGGCCAAAGTCTGTGGGGGAAAAAAAGTCTCCATGATTAGGTTTGAGTAGCTTATTTTAGCCCGTAAAGATATTGCTGTCGATATAGTCTTGGTTTTTTTTGTTGGTTGTTTTTTTTTAAGATTTATCTTTGAAGATTTTTAATCTTAATCTGACCAGACATGAAGGCAGAGAGAGAGAGTGGTAGGAACCCACACCCCTGCAGTGGCTTTTAGTATATAGGTCCCCCACTCAAACCATAGATCAGTTTTGTTTTTAACTGCATTTTCCATCTTTTAGAAAAGATTATTCCTTGTTTTGTACCGATTTTGGCTTTAGGTTGTGATCTTTGGAGTGTCCAAGTCCATAAATACCATAATCTGTGCAGATTAGGTCCGTATGTGTCTGCTGTCTGAGCAGGATGGAGCTCGGGATTAAACCATTGTCTTTTTTATGTCCTATATTTTTATTTTATTTTATTTTTCTTGACATATCAAAACCCGATGTCATCATTTCTTGTTTTTAGTTATCTTGGCTGGAGCTGTTTAGTTCAGCTCCAGCCAAGATAACTGAAAACAAGACTTCACCCAACAAAATTCCTAGTGGATAAACCAGCTATGAGCATATCATAAGAATCTCATGGAATATTCACAGGTATGTTTAGACTATTTTCTGATAATAAATATGTTATTAAAAGAAAAAAAAAGCCCTACAGTCTATCCTTCAAGCTCGGGTCCTCTACCAGAGGCCTGGGAGCTTGAGGGTCCTGCGCTGTATCTTAGCTTTTCCTAGCACTGCGCTCTTCTGGACAGAGATCTCCGATGTTGTTCCTGGGATCTGCTGGAGCCACTCGCCTAGCTTGGCAGTCACTGCACCTAGTGCTTCGATTACCACGGGGACCACAGTTACCTTCACCCTCCACATCTTCTCCAGCTCTTCTCTGAGCCCTTGGTTTTTCTCCAGCTTCTCGTGTTCCTTCCTCCTGATGTTGCTGTCATTCAGAACCGCTACATCGGTCACCACGGCCGTCTTCTTCTGTTTGTCTGTCGTCACTCTGTCCGGTTGGTTAGCCGCCACCATTTTGTCCGTCTGTATCAGGAAGTCCCACAGGATCTTAGCTCGGTCATTCTCCACCACCCTTGGGGGCGTCTCCCAATTTGACCTCGGGACTTCCAGGCCATACTCGGCACAGATGTTTCTGTTTGCCATGCCAGCCACTTGGTTATGGCGTTCTATGTATTTCCTGTCTGAGATAGCAGCTGGATAGAGCGGTAGTAAGACTTACACACCTTTGAGACAGGAGTTGTAGGTTTGATTCCCGAATGGGGGGGGGGTCTGTGTCCAGTAAGGCTTGACCCCCCAATGCTAACCAAGCCTACCTCAGACATGAGCGAGAGAGAAAAATATGAAGCTGAACTGGAGGATTGAAATTGATTTCATTGTACAGGGTGGTCCATTTATATGGATGCACCGTAATAAAATGGGAATGGTTGGTGATATTAAAGTCCTGTTTGTGGCACATTAGTATATGTGAGGGGGCAAACTCCTCAAGATGGTGGTGACCATGGTGGCCATTTAGAAGTCGGCCATCTTGGATACAACTTTTGTTTTTTCAATAGGAAGAGGGCCATGTGACACATCAAACTTATTGGTAATGTCACAAGAAAAACAATGGTGTGCTTGGTTTCAACGTAACTTTATTCTTTCCTGAGTTATTTACAAGTTTCTGACCACTTATAAAATGTGTTCAGTGTGCTGCCCATTGTGCTGGATTGTCAATGCAACCCTCTTCTCCCACTCTTCACACACGGATAGCAACACTGCAGGAGAAATGCCAGCACAGGCATCCAGTATCCGTAGTTTCAGGTGCTGCACATCTCGTATCTTCACACCATAGACAATTGCCTTCAGATGACCCCAAAGATAAAAGTCTAAGGGGGTCAGATCGGGAGACCTTGGGGGCCATTCAACTGGCCCACGACGACCAATCCTCTTTCCAGGAAACTGTTCATCTAGGAATGCTCGGACCTGGCACCCATAATGTGGTGGTGCACCATCTTGCTGGAAAAACTCAGGGAACGTGCCAGCTTCAGTGCATAAAGAGGGAAACACATCATCATGTAGCAATTTCAAATATCCAGTGGCCTTGAGGTCTCCATTGATGAAGAATGGACCCACTATCGTTGTACCCCATATACCACACCAAACCATCACTTTTGTTGTTCCAACAGTCTTGGAGGGATCCATCCAATGTGGGTTAGTGTCAGACCAGTAGCGGTGGTTTTGTTTGTTAACTTCACCATTCACATAAAAGTTTGCCTCATCACTGAACAAACTCTTCTGCGTGAACTGAGGGTCCTGTTCCAATGTTTGTTTTGCTCATTCTGCAAATTCTGTGCGCCGATCTGGGTCATCCTCGTTGAGATGCTGCAGTAGCTGGAGTTTGTAAGGGTGCCATTTGTGAGTAGCTAATATCCGCTGAAGGGATGTTCGACTAATGCCACTCTCCAGTGACATGCGGCAAGTGCTACGCTGTGGGCTCTTGCTGAATGAAGCTAGGACAGCCACTGATGTTTCTTCATTAGTGACAGTTTTCTTGCGTCCACATTTTGGCAAATCCAACACTGAACCAGTTTCAGGAAACTTAGCAAGCAATTTGCTAACTGTAGCATGGGAGATGGGTGGTCTCGTAGGGTGTCTTGCATTGAAATCTGCTGCAATGACCCGGTTACTGCGTTCACCAGATATCAACACAATTTCGATCCGCTCCTCACGTGTTAACCTCTTCGACATGTCAATGGCTGTGAACAAAGAGAAACTTGTAAATAACTCATGAAAGAATAAAGTTACGTTGAAACCAAGCACACCATTGTTTTTCTTGTGACATTACCAATAGGTTTGATGTGTCACATGGCCCTCTTCCTATTGAAAAAACAAAAGTTGTATCCAAGATGGCCGACTTCTAGATGGCCACCATGGTCACCACCCATCTTGAGGAGTTTGCCCCCTCACATATACTAATGTGCCACAAACAGGACTTTAATATCACCAACCATTCCCATTTTATTACGGTGTATCCATATAAATGGCCCACCCTGTAGTTCTTAACAGAGCTTAAATGTGTTTTTCATCCTGAACTTTCACATGGATATTTTCTGCCTAATAAATACGTTTTGAGGGCTCAAAAAGGCTTAAGAAAATTCCCAAGCGCTACATTTTGACTCCTATAAACATAGAGGTGCTGTAACCCTGGTAGTGTTGATGGTTTAAGGGTCTAATTTTTCAGGGCTTCATTACTTTTGCTATGCAATAAACATAAGTTCATCCTGTGGGGGTCACATGGGAAGATTTTTCCACATTTGGTTGATCTTCTGTAATGACTGAGAGAGTGTGAACAAAAAGAGGCTAAACTAGTGCTGTTTTGTGTCTTGCAGATGTCACACTGGGGACATGACGGTGAGCCCAGTTTCCTCAGGAAGGCCTTAAACCTCAGCGACTCTTTCACCTGATCCTGGACTGTCCTTCCTGTTTGGAAATCAGCAGGATTCCTTCAGCCTGTTTCAGAACATCGTCCCCTTGGCCTCTCTCCTCCACACTCAGATATGACCGGCTAGATGTAGCAAAGAGGATGTCTGGCCACATGACACTGCACAGTTTTCTTAGATTTATGAGGGGAGGGGAGGCGTGGGTGATGGCAACATCATAAAACCGTGCAGCCCAGTAGCTTTATGTGCTCGGCTTTCCTTTTCCCCTCGCTCCCTTTCTTTCCATCTTTTCATGTTTCTGCCGCCATCTGTCTCTTTGTCTTTTGCTTTCTCTCTGTCTGTTCTGACTTAGTCTCTGTTTAGAGACATGACTCTGACCCTGAAGCACAGCTCAGCTCCAAGTTTATACTGCAGGAACATCATGGTAGTGAGAATGTACCAAGCTTGTTATATTGTGACACTAGTCACATTTTTGAGGTCTAAGAGGTTATTTTACCTTTTTGAGTAGCAGATTTTGTTTAAGGTCAAACTGAAATTGCTACCACCGTCTGCCCTGTAAAAGAAATGGCACTGTTGTTTCTAGCTGGACAAGTTTACGTTTCATATGCAAAGACTTGAGATGAAACTTCTGTGAAGTCAGCCATTGGTTAGTGAAGTCCCCAAGCTCAGTCTTTTTGGCCTTACCTTCTTAATTTGAAACTAAATGTGCACCTGGATCCTGCTTTCTCCTAATTCTGGCTGTAAATTTACAGAATGAACATCATGTTTTACTAAATAAGACCGAAAAATATCAGCGGAGCACATAAACACATCACCAGTATTTACTTTTCCTTCTTTCTTTTTTTAAAAATTTTGGATCACTGATGAATTTTTCCCACACTGATTTCTGTACAAATGGACTGCTTTTTTAGCAGCTAGTTGAGTCGCCCCCTGCTGGCCTTTTGCATGGTCTTCACTTTCTGGAGTAGAAGTTACGTTACTAATAAGTAGATGACAGTCTGCAGCAACACCCCACAAGAGTTTCAAACAACAGCCTGCATTAAATCTCCAGCTACATGTAAGCATGATGCTGCACGCTGACTTGCTAAGTTAGCTAACAAACATCCACTGGGTAAAAGTGCATTGCTAACACCGATAGTTTGGCTAACCAGCTGAGTCTTGGCTAACTACTGTCTGCTAGCAACTTAGTGACGTAGCATAAAGATGGCTGTGTATCATGTAGCTCATTTAGCTGCGCACATTTGTTAACATTATCTGCTTGCACTGACTCAGCTTTCACTGAAACATGAATGGTAACCAACTAACTCAGAGGCTGAGAGGCTGCCAGGGTGTTTTTGATGCCCCAAATCATTATTGTCTCTTATCATTAACAGAAATAAGAATAGCTTTACACTTTAAAATCACTTTGACTAGACTACAGCAGACGGAGATGTGATTTCAGTTGGACTTTAAATGCTAAAATGTGACCTGTGTCTCAGTGTGTTCCTCGGTTTATTGACCCACTCAGTGGAAATGACTCTAGAGAGGGAGCTGCAGTCGATTGTAAGACTGGGATCGAGTTTCTGCGACTGGCTCATTCACCTGTGCTTTTCACCTGTGCTTTACACCTGTGGGGAGGGGCCAGCTGCGCCTCACTATCAGTGTGACCGGACAAACTCTGACATCAGCTATTTATTCATGTTTCTCATTGTGACGCTGTCCTGCTGTCACTCGACAGATCTGAATGTACGTTTTGTTGTCGTTTTTATAAAGGTGTAAGAAAGAAGCATCTGTTTGTGTGTTTGATTCTGCTCATTTTAATGCAAACAGCAGGGATGCTTGGCCTTATTTCTACTTTCAGCATCACCACCTGGCCTCTGTACTGTCCCAACTTTAGCTCTTCTCTTTTTTTGCTTGGCTATTCCTGGCCAACCATGCTATAGCCCTCACATCCTCTTCCTTCTGATTTGAGATTGCGGTGGAGAGGAAGAGGAGCTGCTGCATCCTGGATACGGGAGCTATCTGAAAGGGAAGACATGACCCAGATATGTCTGCTAGCTAGCTACCTAGCCTTGGTGCTTCAAATTGTGCTAGAACTGCAGCTTTCCTCTGCAGTGACTGCATTGTGATCCCAATGCCAGAGGAAGGAGGTAGGCAGGCTGTGTGGGTTATTGATGTACCAAACATCTCAGAGGGCTGATCAAAGCTGGACCAGGGGAGGGCTGGTGCAGGACAGATGTGTCGCTGTGGGGAATCACCTGTTTGCGTGTGTCGATGTGGACGTCCTGAGCTGCTGGGCAGGGCAGTGGGTGCGGTGTGAGGCGGACATGGGAAACTGGGTTAAATTCCAGGCATTCTCCTACATCTGAAGCCGCACTGTTTCTGGTTTGTCTTTTCTACAACTTATCTTACATCTTGTGTGTGTGAGCGAGTCCTTTGCCAAGCCTACTGGCTATGGAAAAACAATTTAACTGGATTTAATTTGTCGCCCCCCTCCTCCTCCCCACCCACTCCTCCTCCTTCCTCTTCCCTCCTTCCCCACAGTTATTTCTTGCGTCTGGGAGGTTGGGGGAATTCAGCTTGTTTAGTAACTCCGTGCCGAGTCTGATGTAGCTTTGGAGGTTAGACAGGCCCAGTTTCATGGCAGCTTAAAGGCCTTGAATCATGTCGGCATCATCACGAGAGAGTAAACAATTTCCAACTGATTTAGAAGAACGTTTTCCAGGCCACATCAGAAACCGATGTAGAAGTGTCGCTCGTATCCTGGCTGCCTTTAGATCACTCTGGGCTCTTTGCTCTAAAGGGTTAATAAGGCACAATGAAACCAGTTGCCTAGAGCCCTGACCACTTTTTTCCATTCTTGCTGGAAAGTTTCCAGTGCTATTTATATGAAACCTCAGGCCCCACAATCAAGAAACCCACTTGGCCGGGATCAAGTATTATCCATTATCCTGAAGTTCAGCTTCACTCAAAGAGTACTGCATTAAAAAACCATCAGAAATGGCAAAGACATGCTGGAATCGGTGGTCCGTATCATCTCTGTGGACACAGAACAATCTGCAGCGAGCAAGTAGGCAACATGTACAAGCAGACATCGGTGAAATCAATCCACATGACCTAACGACTGTTGTATAACCAAAGAAAATATTACAGCACATCTAATCTGCCCCGGCTCTGATGGATGATGTGTAGTAAAAGACTTTTTTTGTGACCAAATATGTGAAAAGAACCAAACTCTTTTTTTTTAAATTCTTTTCAAATCCATGTTCAGAGGGACTGGTGTTTAGCTTTGACCATAATATCATCATATTTTAAAGTGAGTTTAATACCGGTATGATTTACAGAAGCCTTGAAGGCGTAGCCAAAGTGTTTGGCTCTGGGTGAGTGAGTGGTTTTAGTGAAAACTACAACTTAAGAACTCTATACTACTATTATTATTTTCAATTTTCTGTGAGTATAAGCTGTTTAATGTGGTCTTATTAAAACACAATCCCAGAAGAGGGCAGTCAAAGACACAACTGAACCCATCAAACATCTACAGCTTATCAGGAGACACAAATACACAAATACAGTGCACGGTTGCTCGTTTATTCACACTTTAATAAAGGTTTATAATAAAAGAGGATGGATTTGCCTTTCCTTGTTTCTGTCACATATTCACTGTTACAACACTGGGTTATATCTGTACATGGTAAACATGTCCAAAGTTAAAAAATGTGTGGCTCCGAGGATGAAATTTGGGTGAACTTACATAGTCATCCTAGCGCTGCCTTCTTTTTAAGAGGGGCAGTCAATCAGAAGACAGCTGGGTTTCAGGGGGAGGAGCCAGACTGACTTATTTCAAACAAGATGAAGTGACGGGCTTTAAAACAGATTATTTTAAACTATTAATCATGCAAAGCTGCTCTAACAAAGTCAAATGATAAACATATGAAGCTAGAAATGAGCCTCAGAGGTTCCCTTTAATTAACTTCTTTATGCTCATTTATGTATTGTTTTAATCTGCAAATCAAACGCGTGTTGTGTTGTAGCTACTTTTGGCTCATTGTTAGCTAGTACCCTGGTGTCCATAGGGGTGAGGTATAAAATATTAATCCCTGTAGAGTTACTATAGATGCCAAAAAAACCCACACCTTTAAAACAGGTGATAAATTCTGTGGTAAAGTTGGAGATTTAACACGCGAGTCTGTGGGGACCCACTCACTTTCAGCAGGCCTCATGTGGCCACCAGACGACCTGCAGCCTTGGTGGCCACTGCCTGTTTTCCATTTGGATCATCAGACTGCAGGATACACACCTGCAGTGTGTGTCGGCTCCTGGACAGATGTGCATCTATCTCGTGGGCGTGACTTTTACAGTGGGCGTGTCCGGATGTCCCGATGTCAGCTGCTGAATTCATGGTAACTGTGACATCTTTGATACTGAACACATTTAAAGCAAAAAGTAGAATGTGTTAAAGATCCAGTTTACTCACAAATATCGAGCCTGTGCTCATAAAAAAGATTATTTTTTTCTTTTTCGTATGTTTTTCACAGTATCAGGATAAAAGCTGATTTTGGACCGGGTGTCAGTGCCGTCACTGCGCCCCCCTCCTCTTCCTCCTCCTCCTCTCAGCAGACGGACGCATCCATGGAGATCCCGTGCAGCCGTCCTCAGCATTACCACTTCCAAAACCACATTCCAACATGACATAAGACAGACCGGCTTTTCTAAGCAGCAGCTCGAAGCCTTTTGGTCCGTTTCTTTCTTTTCCTTTCTTTTTCTTTTCCTCAGCATCCCATTGGCGGTGCCAATCTTAACTTTCTGCCCGCTTCCTCTCTCACTTCTTTACCCGTCTCCGGGAGAGAAGTCAGTTCCCCGGGAATTAAAGGAGGTCGTTGGGTTTTTCTTCTTTTCCTTTTCGCTTCTTTTTGGTACTTCTTGGATGCGCATGGATGTGGCGGAAGCGGGGACGTCTCTGCCGGGTATCCGACTTCGGAATCAGGCGAAGCAAGTGATGCCGAACCAGAAGAAGGTGAAAGCGCGGCGGAAACGGCGAAAGGAGCTGGTTTTAATCCAGATCTGCTTGTTCGGCGGTTTGCTCCTGGTCGTTAAAGGGTTTTCCTCCTTAGCGGAAAATTCAGGTGAGAAATCAGCGTTTGCTGAATTCGCCCTCAGCGAGCCTTCTCTTTGACTTCCTCCACGTGTTTGCCTTTTATTTCCTCCCCCTTTCTCCATCTAACACACAGTTAGAATTAAAACACGGCATCGCGGAAGCTGTAGAAATTTACAGTGTTGTAAATATTGTGTTTTTAAAAAAAAAAAAAAAGCAGACAGACTTTATTGGTGGCCGCATTCCATTTGGTCAACAATCAGGAAACGAGGGGGTGAATGAGTAGAGAAGTGAAACCCTGCCTGAAACCTGCTAATAACTGTAACAATGATCCAACAAATAGAGAAGTAGAAAGAAATAACTGTAATGTTCAAATGTCGAATTACTCCATGTTGTTAATATTCCTCTAACTTAGCAACTGTACCCAAACGTCATCACCCATGCGGTACAGTGCCGTATAATGCGCACTCGTGTGAGCTTCAACTATGGGAAACTATTCATGGCTGAGGAATGCAGAGGATCCTGCGTGTTCAGGTGTTTCAGCTGCAGACAGGGAAATCAGGGCAGCGAGCCCCAGGGTATACAAGCCCGCCTGCACCTCTCCAGGTTACTGCAAATGGTTATCAATCAGTCAGCCATTCCTTATTACAGACTCGGTGGTGGAGATGTTAAAAGAAGAGTCGCATATAATAAAAGCACAGGAAGAAAGACGCATTCATATGTAAAAGTCACCTTCCTACACAAAAGTGTGCAGTGTCTCCACGGCTCAGTTTGTAACATGTGGCACTAAATCTTAAACTTGATAACCTCACAATTAAAGAACAGCCTGGAAATAAAATGATTAAAACTGCTTTAACTTCTGCAGCTGCAAACATTTAACTAGCACCGAACCACCTCAGTCAGTCTCTTTAGTAAAATTGTCATTAGAAGCATCATACTTGAAGTCTTTGGAAACTTGCGCATATACTCTGTTGGTGCATCCGGTTAGCTTTAACTCACAGACACAAAGATCCTTATGAAACACTTCAAAACAGGGAAATCTGAGACGTCTCCTTTTGTTCTACAAATCATGACAATACCTTTACAGGTATTTTATGTAGTATCAGCTTGCACACAATAAACAGTCTGCATACATAATATGGTTCACTGGAATATTACTGATGTGGTTTGATAGGATTTCTTTTTGCTGAAATGATTTGCAGCAGCAGAACATCTGCACGCCTCGACTTGATGCCTGCATGTTCCTCCTCATCTGTTTTTGTCTGTGTCTGTGTGACTCAGCTAAAGTGAGAAGTATTTATCACTTTCTGTGGACAGAAGGTCTTCGTGAATATTCATACGCTCGTGATTTGTGCATCATCGGTCCTTCCTCCCCACTGTGTTACACGCAAAAGCAGCTCTGCGAGAACAAGAGGCGACACGTTTAATGCATCTCCCCTGTCCTGTTGTGTTCATGTTAACTCTTAATCAGCGCACTGGAATATCAATTAAAGTTGATTATTTATGATGCGCCTAATGAAGTTCTGCCAATTTAAGCTTGGTGTTGTGGCTCCGCAAGTGGAGCACTCACCGCCTCCTCGCGGGGCTGCATTAATCATTCCCGCGCTTCCCTTCTTCTTCTTCCTCTTCTTCTTCTCCCGGTGCAAGATGGCAAAAGATACGGAGGGTGGGAGGAAGATTGCACCGCTGACACGCACACCTCAGTGCTGCTGTGGCTGCTGCTGTGTGGTGTGGTGAAGGTGAGGCTAAGTGAGGAGTTCAGCCAGGCCCCGAGGACGTTTGTGCTTTTTAATTCTTTTCGAATCCTCGTCTTTTGCCAGACTTGTGGTTGGCAGAGTGGAAAGGGCATAGTGCTTCTGCTGGGCTCTGTGAAGTATGAAATGAATTCATTGGTCTTGCTGCTTTCTTGAAGAATGTGCAGATGTAGCCACAGTGGGAGCCCCCACATTGTGCACTGTTGCTCCACCCACCCCCGAGAGGATTTTGTTTTGGAAAATCATGAAATTCCCCTTCAATGTATGAATTGTGGGAGATAAAGAGTAGAAATGGAGGAGAAGGAGGAGGCACCAAATTGACACATCTGTGGAGCTCTGCTCCAGCTGTTGGCTATCCTAACATTACATAAAGAATCAAACTTTAATGTGGCAAAGAATGCAGAACAGGGCATTAAAAATAAATCAAAATGTTTGACACGCACTTTGCTATCTGCAACATCTCTGCAAAACTAACAGCTTAAAGGCATACAGCCGAGTCCATGTATGTAAACATGGAAATGAGGAAAGTTTTAGGATTTAGATACAGAGCAGGATGATGACCAACGGTGAGCACACCATCCTTACAAAAATGATGTCAGCAAAAATGAAAGGAGGATGTGTCCATGAGGTCTCAGAGGATTGCTTCTAAACCACTTCTGAGGAGGGAAAACAAGTAAATTTCACAGCATTTCATGGTGGATAGTGGAGAAAAGTCTTCTTTACCGATAAATTCCACTTAGAGATTAGTGTCAGTGTGATAAAGGTGTATGTAGGGAGACTAACAGGAGATACCGCAGTGGATTAAACCCCCAGTAACACATGTGCCTGACAAGGAGAAGCTGCAATTCAGAGACAAGCTCCATTGTTTGGTCTGCATCTTTATGGACAAGTAAAAGATTTCTGACATGAAGCGAAGCCGCCTGGAGCAATGTGCGATGATGGAATAACAGTTATCAGTTCATAAAAAGTTAGTGGAATCCATTCAGCTCGAGTGATGACGCTTTTGAAGCAAAAGTGGGAAGAAGAAATAAAAGTTTTGTATATTTTCAAGTGATTTAACATGTCAATCAAATTCCAAAGCCAGTTATCAGTTGTAATGAAAGAAATACATATAAAATAAAGTACCTTGATGTACCTTTACTGGTATAATAATGTGCTATTGACACTGTACCACTGTATCACAACATTTTACTACAGAAACTAGAGTACTCTGCTGGTATTACAAGACGTGTGCTGTGCTGCTTTGAATTGTGTCCTGATAGATTCAACTGGATACAGGGATACAGGGAGTCTCTTCACACAGAGGTTAGCCTTGGAGTTCCACAGGCTTCTGTGCTGGGACCACTGCTGTTTACATTAAACGTGCTTCCCTTGGGTAATGTTATTTGAAAGAAAACTGCACATCTTACCAGTCACAGAGGCCCTCTAATTCCTATTTTTCCAATTTTCCTCTACTTTTCTATTTCTAAATTTAGACAAACTGAGGTTTTTGTATGCGGCTTTTAAAATCCTCCAAACATGGTGTCTGGATGGCATTACCTTGGCCTCCAGTAACACTGTGAGGAATCTTGGAGTCCAGGATATGTCCATCAACACACACATTAAACAAATATGTAGGACCACTTTCTTCCATCTGCTCAACATTGCTAAAATTAGAAACATCCTGTCTCAGAGTGATGCTGAAAATCTAGTTTTGTATGTTTGTTTCTTCCAGGCTGAGCTTTTATTTTATTTTTTTGTTCCATCCACCTATTGTGCAAATAATTAAAGAATGTATGTAAGTGATGACATAAGTGTTGGACTTAGAACTTTAGTGTGGTTCCTGAATTTAGAACCTAGATGTGTTAGATCTAATGTGATTACAGTTTGGGAAATGTTACACCTAAGACTGCTTATACCCCACTTTCACTCCCAGCACCAGGCTAGTGGGTTTGGAACAGCACTTGATGTGGCGGAGACGCTGCACAAATGCAGAAATGGAGTGAAAGTGGGTACAGAGAGGATACAGACTGGAGACAGACACGACAACAACACGATCTCCCATTGACTCCTATAGCTAAATTTGCATTATCAGATAACAAAGAAGCACGTCTGTGGACTCTGGAGACCATGCAGACTCCACACCAAGGTTATAATAGTTAAATAACATGAAACTAGAAAACTAAAGCTAAATGTGAGAGAATCTTTTTAATTACCTGAAATAAAAGTTAAATGAAACTTAAGAAAACAGTAAAAGTAACAAAAAAAGTATTGTGCACTAAACTAAAATTTGTCAACGTGGCCTGCATGAAGATGCTTTGGTGCACTTGTTTATTGAGACTTGGATGTCTACATGACTGTGAGAAAAGTGAAATTCTAACAAATACCCCTTGTATTATAGTTACGGATTGATTCAAACTAACACAAAACAGTTTCAACATTTTATGCAATTTTTTCCTCCATGTCCATGTTCAAGCATGTCTAATGCTTTTGCATGTAGCTGCCTGCATCTGTTGCCCCCATTTTTACATTGTAGCACCTTCTAATATGTGTCAAATGGACATCTTGGAGTCTGACTAACAACCTAACCTTACACAGTATATTATACAATCAACCTCAGGGTTTTCTAGAAGCAGCTAAATTTCTTTAGTGACAAAAGTTCAGTAATTTGTATCTGGATGTTGCACTGAACCCTCCCATCACTCTCTTTTTACTCCTTCCAGGTTTTGATGTTTCCAGCCACAGCAGTGAGGACCAGGAGAGGTGGATCGGAAGGAGGCTGCTGCAGGACACAGACAACAACAGCAGCAAGAAGACAGGGAAGAACTGCACTCCTCCAGGTAAGACAAGATGAAAGAAAGAGGACACCCAAGTGCGCTCCCCCCTCCCTCTCTCCCTGCTTTCTTCCTCCCCAGAACAAAGAGAGGGAGACCAAACCATCCTCCCCACTCTTGTTCTTTCTCCCTGTCCCTTCTGCCCACCCCCACATTTTCACTTCCTAATGTGGGGGTAACCCAGATTGTGAGGTCAGATGATTTCCCACGAGCGCACGCAGCAGCAGGCGGTGACATTCTGGCTGCCTCAGCGGTTTTCACACTCAGCCTTCGTCACATTTTTTTAGGATCCTGCAGATTTCATTCTCACTCCCTGCACCTAGCTTCCCCTCTCTGTCTCACACCGACTCTCTGTCATTCTTTCCCTTCTTTTTCCCCTCACATTTTTTTTCCTGGCAGATTTTAAAAGGCAGGAAAAAAAACCCTGTTTCCATGGCAACCTTTTTGTCCCGTCATCGTCGAACATGTGAGGATGCTTCATTTGTGAAGTTTCAAGTCACTTTTACAAGGATAGAAATCAGCCACTTGTAATTAGTTTTTCAGCATCACATTAAACTGAATGATGCAGTTCCTCTAATGGCCACTTGAGGCCAACTCCAACAGTGGGTCAGTCCCCATAGACCCCACATGTTAAAATCCTCAACTTTACAGCAGCTTGAGTTCCCACTTTGTGACAGCTGTAACCCACCCATTTAAGGCCACAATGAACTTATAAGTAGCTGTTGTTGACACAGGCAGCTGGAGGCCATCTTCTACACTTCAACTCTGCTTTTTGGAGTCACTGAAAGGTGTTTGTGCCTTTTAGATAATTATTAACATGACAAGTAAAATGGGTTTGTGTGCAGTGCAGACTGTCCAAGAAGTCTGTGATCCTGTTTTGGTGAGTGAAATTCTAGTATTTTAAGTGTCCGTTAGCAGGTATCTGTGTGATGCACATATACATTCTATGGACAAGTTGACAGCTTTCATGCGAACTATGTGCGACCATCACAACCTGCTCATGGTGACTAAGGACTAATCACAAGCAGGGTTTTAGTCTGGCACCGTATACCTCCTTGCAACCAATTTCATGTTAGAGACTGGCAGCAACCTCCAGCAACCGGTCAGGTGATACATGTGTTTCTCTAGTGGCCGGTGGTTGCCAGGGGGTCCCTGACCAGTCTCCAGGACTGTGTAGGTGGATGGTGACGCAGACGGCAGTAGCTGCTAGCTGTCTGCTAGGTTTTACCTAAGCTAGCTGGAGTCAGTGAACTGGACCTCTGGACTGTGTTTGTGCTGATGGTGCCTTTTGAATCATTTTGCAGGCTTGTGGCTTCCTGTCATGTTAGTTATATCAGAAGTATGTTCTCCAACGATGCTAGCAATTAGACTGTTTGTATTTATCCAACAAACTGTCTAATCAAGCGTTCAACATTGCATCATCCAGAATGCTAAAAATGGGAATTTGACTACAGCCATCTTTTATATACAGTCTGTGGGTGTAACGCATCCTTAGGCAACCTTGTAGTCTCACCATCAGCTTCTCTGTTGCTATTTTTAAAAGTAAATGGACTGAAATGAGACGTTCGGTGCTGCTATAAGTGATGTGGAGAAAGGTGACATTTGTCTCTTACCTTGAGCAGAGACGATCGTCCTCCCTTCAGGGGGAGAGGCGGTCCTTGGTGAGCTCGTTAAGCAAAATGGCCATCATCAATCTCCTTTCTCACCCTCTCAAGGTCGCCGCTGTCATCTATAAAGAGAGCCAAGGTCAAGGTTCAACTTATTCTCTTCTCCTGCTGATTATACTGTAGCTGTTCTCCTCTCTCTGCTAAATTTAAAGCTCACGCTCCGGTGGCTTCAGCCCCCAGATTCCTCCTGAGGACAGCAAGGTTTTTGCTAAATAACCTCTATTTTATGAAAGGCTTGCGCCATTCTAGTCTTTCTGCTTGAGACTGGATTGAGGCATATTTGGCGTACTCTTATGAGAACTTGTTGAGTCAACCTACATCTGACCTCTGAGTGGAAAGTGTCGGCGTGCGTTTAAAAAGTGCAGGATGTGTAGAAGAAGTGGAGAAAGCAGTACATCTTTGTATTTTAAGATAAGATAAGATAACCTTTATTAGTCCCACACGTGGGAAATTTGTTTTGTCACAGCAGGAAGTGGACAGTGCAAAAGTTAAATAGCAAAATTAGAATACAATAAGAATAGAATAGAAATAAGAATACTGTACACAACTGTAAAGAATAGAATAAAATAAAATACTATATACAGTAGAATAAATAGAATAAAATATACAATAGGATAAAAATAGAATGCAAATGCTTTATACAACTGAGTAAAAAATACAACTTTTTATGATGTATTTTATGTAGATCAGTGACATAGTAAGTAGAGATATGAAGGAGACTTATTTAGTACGCTGTCATGGATGAAGCTATAGTTCGTGTATAATCGCAGACCTGCTATTATTGTTCACTGTAGTTTTTTTTCCAATCATAAGGAATCTCCAAAGAGGACACACCATTTTATTAGCGGTGGGGTGTCGTGCTGTACCTGTACTGTATGTGAAAATAGTCCACTGAAGGAGAAGACGTCTGACGAATGGCCTCAAGAGTTCACGAGGCTAGCAGTTCATGGTTGCATTAGCATGAAAACTACTGGTGGTCAAGTCACACTCTAGGAAACGAAAACAGCACATTTTGATGAATAGAAGAATGAAGGACATTAAAGACAGAAAGCCAGCGCCCCTTTCCTGGTCTTGAATCCACCCAGATAGCAGACAGTCTGATGTGAGCCACTTCTGGCACTTATAAATCTGTTACATTAGAAAATTGTTCTGCAGCCCAGATGTGGCTCATATGCTGCAACACACCTGACATCTGGCCCATGTTGGGTGGACCTGTGGATGAGGTAAGGCAGCCAGACACATGACTCAAAGTAGTCTGTAAACGCCCGTAGATATAACTAACTATATCTGCAGGCAGTGTTTGGGCCAAAAAGCCCATAGCTATCTTAGTACTAAGGAGGAGGTGATCACAACCTCTCAAGATAATGTTTGTGATTCCAAGTGCCTATCAGAAGCAGCTCAAATACAGTAAAGTACTGCTCACCTAGCATGGACATTCTGGTGGGGGTTGGGGGGGGACTATTCCAGGAAATAGTCCCAGGAAACAGGAATTCAGTGCAGATGTGAGGTCTCTAATCAGTTCTTATACCAAGGACTTTCTTAAAATGCTTGGTATATCCTTCTCATTTTTCTGTTTGTCAGCAGTGTCGTGTCCGTTGTTATCCTCCACGCCTTAGCCAGTCGTAATAGTAACAGAGCCCGGTCCAGGATCTTAGTAAGGCGATGTGCCACACGAGTTAGGGTTAGTTAGTTGGCTTGAACATGCTGCCATAACTCCACCACCATTGTGTCTCCTTTGACGGATCTCGTCAGCCGTACCAAGGAGTTGAAGCAGCACTCCGGATGTTAGCAGGCCTTCCAAACTGAGAAATCTGTCTCATGCCGCTCACCCATTCTTTCTGCTGTTTGTCTTCTGATCCAGGAAGACCGTTAACCTATCTGCTTTTCCTTCAGAAAAAATATAGCACCATTAACGAAGAGACCCTAGCATTGTACTGTGCAGTATTTTGATTTGTACAGTGCTTCACACGCCCCTTTTTCTTCACATTTCCATGGAATATGGAAAATGAGTGCAGCAATTTATTGAAAAACTTCTTTTGTATGCCACTTGTCCAATTAGACATTTTTTGTGATGTTTTCTGTTATGTGTAGACACAAAACTGATTCATCCCTTGAGTTGTGAGTCTTTGTTATGCTTGAATCATTCCTAGGTCAGTGTTAAGTGAAAAAATCCTCTGAAAATGGTCAGGTACAAGGAGTTGAGGGAAAATGAGTGAAAAAGCAGACAATGTCTAAAGAAAAGATCTTCAGAAAGCTGAAAAACTATTGTTCAAGACCAGTTTAAGAAATAAAGAAAGTCTGGCTCCTTGGAATTAAAATATAAAGATGTGAAGGGGGTGCGAAATACAATATGTTAGCTCCTCTTTGCAACCTGTTGTTGTTTAACAGAGATTAATGTGCTGCACCAACATTATCCAAAATTACAACTTAGACATTCATCTCACAAATGGTCAGGAAAATCTGGTCCCTGATAGGTTGGGCTCCACTAAAAACAGCCTGCTGTGGAAAATGGTTTACAGTTTCCAAGAAGTGAATTTAGACCCGTGTCAATGTGATGGAAATGCACTCAGTTCCTTGTCTCTGGGTAAAGTTCCTGTGGTGGAAACTGGGCTCTTCATAACTTGCATAGTCTCACATCAAAAGCAAAAATTTCAGCGTTTCTGAGGATGAAAAGCAGCTGGCGTTTCCATCCATGTCATGGTCCAACTTTTAATTTACTATCGGGACTGTTTTTATTAACTTCCACTCAAACGGCTAATCAAGTGATCAGCTGGTTTTGTGTGGGATTGTGTAGCAGCTTGCACATGCATTTGTGCACAGCAGAGTGTGTGTGTGAGTTATTTCCACAGCTTGCCAGCCACAGTGTAGAGCACAAGGCTGGCTGATGAGGAAGTATCCCAACATGAGCTCTGTGCTCTGGGAGGATGCAGCACGGCAGAGGCACTGACTGATTGTTGCCTGAAATTAGAGACCTGCTGATCAAGTGCTCGAAACATGATGGAGCGAGAGCGAGAGAACGAGAGAGAGGCCCTCATTTGCTAATTTTCCCCTTCCAGCCACGCATGAAACAAGCTATCATACCCGTCATTACTTCTCTCTTCGTGATTTTAATTATGAGGACCCCGCTGCTTCTGTTTATTTCAGGCACTTGTTTATGCCTTCTCTCCATCACCACACCATTTTTTAGTCAAGGGGAAAAAGAAAGGGAAGCACAGCCAGTTGCTGGTAGTAACATTAGACAATGATGTGTCACCTTTGGTAATTATTTCTTTGCCCTTTTGATCTTTTTGGCCATACTTTGAAAATATCAAGGAGAGTTTGCCTAGAAAATGTCTGTAGAGAGGTGGCTGTGTGTTTGTGCGCTGGTGTGTAGGTGAGAACGAGCAGTCTTATTCAGAACGAGCCCTCTCTGTGCAGCTCCTGACCTTCCTTTTATCATGAAAAACAAGAGTGTTTCATTTTGGTGACTTTGCTGCCCAGATCCAGCCCTTCCATGCATGAATAATGACAGCCAGTCATTACTGAGTCACTATTTGATTCAAACTAGTCTCAAACTCACTTCTTGTTTTGTATGAAGTATTTAATGGCAATGGACTGTATATAAAAGATGAGTTATAGCTTCCTGGTTCGAAAAGTACCTGAATTCTTTCTCATGGCCAGCAGGGGGCGACTCTATTGGTCTATGGCATAGGTGTCAAACTCTGGCCCGCGGGCCAAATTTGGCCCGCAGCCTAATTACATTTGGCCCGCGAAGCCATGTCAAATTACTATTAGAGCTGGCCTACTGGTATTATACAGCTAATATATATATATCGTTTAGTATTAAGCTTTGCTTGTTCCATATTCAGTTTTTCAGCAAAACTTGTTTGAGTCCATAAGAAAAGATTCATTCTTATATCTGGAGGAAGATTTTTTTTTTTTCAATAAATATTAATGTTAGCCCACGACTTTGTTCCACTTTTGAATTTTGGCCCACTGTGTATTTGAGTTTGACACCCCTGGTCTATGGTAAACCAGGTCTGCTGCTCACTCCAATCGGAGGACCTCAGGAAACACTTTCCTGATGAGTTTCTGCTAGTCTCCCATCTTACTGATTAAGACTTTTCCACCTCTTGCTCTTCACATTTGGTTTCCAAACACCACAACAAAAAAAGCTTAGCTCAACCCTGTAAACAGGACCTTACTAACCAATGGCTTATATCATCATAAACATGTCCAACACTTATTAAGATAAACTTTAGGTAATAACAGCATAGCGGACAGAACAGTTTTGAAAGTTTAATTTTAATATTTGGGGAAATTTTGATCTGTTCAGTTGATGTCTCTGGAAAAAAAATAACCGAAACTACAGGATTTACCCTTGAAGGACACTGTTTTTGTGCTGGACTTCGATCAGGTTGGGGTTGTGAAGGTAGCAGTCAAAGCAGATGTCCAGACATCCCTCGGCCACTTTTTCCAGCTCTTCTGGGGCAACACAAAGACATTCCCAAACCAACCGAGAAACATAATCTCTCCAGTGTGTCCTGGCATAGTGCCGAGAGGAGACTCTGCCCGAAACACCTCATCTAACAGGCGTCCATCCAGAAGACATTTTGGTCAGATACCCAAACACCTCAACTGCCTCCTTTTGATGTTGATGAATAGGGATTCTACTCAGAGTCCTCCCAAATAACCAAAGCTTATTTCTTCTGCTTGTATCTCCACTCTATTTCTTTGGTAACAGCGCAAGAGCTTAGTTAAGGTTTGGAATGTAGACTGACCAGATTGACAGTTTCCTTCACTTTCATGCGCAGTCTTCCACAATAAGCCTGTACAGCATCCACATCACTGCAGATGTTGTACCAATCAGGAACAAGACTGTGAGATACTTAACCCTGGAAAGCCTAACCTGTCGCTGGCGTCAGACGAACCATTTGCTCAATTTAAAAAATTCCAATGCATTCTAAAAGCAGCGACTCTTCTCTCTGCTTTTCAGTGATATTAAGGTCATTATGGTAATCCCAAGCACGGTGCAGCTCCATGAAGATGAAGGCCGCTTGAGAGAACAGTGAGTGAGTGTGATGGATCTCTACGGCAAACAGACATTTTATTGGGCATTTAGGTTCTTTTACAGTGTTTTTTTTATCGTTTTGATTACCGTAATGACCCTAATATGACTGTAAAGCACAGAGTTGCTGCTTTCAGGAACCGCGTTCCCATCAGTTTTAATGTTTTGAACTCCTCCACTTGAGGCAGCAACTCATCTGCGACCTCCGGTGGGCACTCTGACTGAGAATGATGGCCTCAGACTTGGAGATGCTAATTCTAATTCTCTTTCTAGCCACTTCAGACGCAGAAGCAAATTACTCCAGCACGAGTTTGAGGTGGTCGTTTGATGAAACCAGAAGGACCGCAGTCATCTGTAAATAGCAGAGACAAGATCTTGAGGTTTCCATACCCAAAAACCGTTTGCCCTTTGACTCCTCCTAAAACAGTCATCAATAAAAGTCCAGAACTTAGCTCAGTCCTGGTTTGAGTCCAACACCCACCAGCTGTGAGTCTGACTTTTTCAAAACCTCGACATCTCAAGGATACTTGAGGGTGAGTGGGAGTTCAACTAGTCTACAGGTGTTTTGGGGTTACTGGAAAAACTTTCTCACTTCACTTTTTTAACAGCTCATCCATTCGGATGTAAGTATTAAGTTAGGGGTGTGGCTCTTCTGACTGAAATATGGCTCGACACACATGAAGCCTCTACCATGGATAAGACCAGGCAGGATTCAAGGAGGTGTCCACTGTAGAGACCATCGAGTACAAAGTGGCTGCATTTTACTTTGATGCCCCTACACTTATAGAGGAAAAGAAGAAAAGTCCACCTTAGAAGAAGTAAATGGGCAACGATTATCTGCAGTAAATCTGAAAAGATGTACGTTTTAAGCACACGGCCATGAACCCGCACGCCCACATGCACTTCATCGTCTTTGTCTGTCAGCTTGATACAAAAAACATCCCCACAGCTTTTCCTTCAGTTTGCAGCACATTAGCAAACAGATTGCTTAATGTAACCCCCCTGAGCATCTCTGTGTACAGTAGCATTGGCTGTGTGATTAGACAGAGCGTCTGGGTACCCCGTACACGTGACTGCTCTCTCCAGGGGTCTTTCCCCGGTGGCTGTTATTAAAGTTCCTCTCCACTCAGCTCAGCACAGCTTCAACGCAATGCTCCATTTTAGGAAAGGAGGTTGCTATGACTTAATCAGGGCTTCCCTGTGAGAAATGTGCTGTGTGTGTGTAGATGAACTGTTAAGAATAGTATTGATTAATGCGAGGGTGCTGGCCCTGGATTCAGCAGTGAGTAGGAGAGTGTGTGCTGTTTTGCTCAGCGTGTATGTGCACATCTGTGAACATACACAGATGTGCACATACATACACAGGGGCTGGAGGATGCCCTCACTGCACGTGGGCATCCTCCAGCTTTCTCCCCACGTGCCAGAGGTAACTGAGTAAGCATCACCACAACACAGCTGATAAATAAATCAGCAGAAGCCAGTGATTTCTACTTTAATGCCTAACAAAAGCCCTCCACTAATCAAGTACAACACTGACCCAAAGAGGAATGATTTCCTCAGAGAAATCCATTGTACCGCGTTAAAATTACATTAATAACTGTGAGTGGGTTGCATATTAACAGTTGCAGATGGAGGCAAAGTTCTTTCATAACTGCCTAATGTGCAGATTGGGAAAGTCATCTTGTCTTGTTATTGCAGGAGCAGGAGCTCCGCGCTCAGGGGAATAAGACCAATCCATCACAGCAATTAGCTGAGCAGAAACTACCCTCCACATCAGCTCCTACTGCTTCTACCTCACTCTGCTGCTCCTGCACCTACAAAATTCATCCAACGTTACATTTCATGCTGTTTTCCTCTCACTTTGATTGTGTTCATCCACTTGCCACGTGTGGAGGAAATCTTACTCCTGCTGAATTATAGAGCTCAGGTTGTTTGCCAGCAGCGAAAGTGACTTGACACACCTTTAAAGATTCATCCTGCTGGTTGTGACTGCGACTGAGCAATGTTGAGGCTGTTTCCTGAGCCACGAACATCCTTCTTTACTGCCGTACTCCCAAAGCTCCCACATAAAGTTTTGCTCTGAACAGCACGCTGGATGTACAAATAAACTTCTTACAGAGCTGTTGGTTCTTTGATATGCCTCAGTTGTTAAAGTTTGGGTATTTTGGATAAAAACTAACAGAAAATAAGAAAAAGTCCTGGACTTGAATCCTGATGTTGTAGTTAAAGTGTTGATGTTTAACATCCACAGCATGCCAGGAGATTTGGATGGATGGATGGATGGATGGATGGATGGATGGATGGATGGATGACCTAATAAAGAAAGTACTTCCCCCTCATTTTAAATTGGTGTGACGCTAACAAAGGCTTGTGGTTTGCAGTAAATTTAAAAACTCACTTCTGTGGAGGCAGTTTTGAAGGACTAAGCCTGGCAGCATGTATGTGCCACACAGCAGCACCTAAAAGATTAAAAGAACAGAGAGTGTTTGATAAGGTGTTTGATTTGCTTTATGGGGATGAATATTTCAATCTGTCAGATTGCCTTTTCTGAGGATGAGCTCTTCACACAGAGATGCCAGGCGACCGGGAGGCTTTGATGATGACTGACAGATCCACGGCTCCCGAATGGTAGAGCTGGCAGTTTGAGATCTACCAAGGGAAGCATTTGTAAACAGCTAAACTGAATTATTGTCCTACTGAAAGAAAGAGCAGTGATTACACGTAAACATAACAGATGGATGTACAGCTGATTATAAAGTCCTGTCTGTTCATAGCTTTGAAACATCAGCCAGTGAAAACTATATCTGGTTTCTTAGGACCTGTGTGTGTGGGTGTGTCATATCTTCGTGCAGACCAAAAATTGGAAGTTTACTATACTTATGGGGACCAAAATCCTGGTCCCCATAGGTTTGAAGGCATTTTTGAGACTCAAAATGTGGTTTTAGTGACAGGGTTACACGTGGTTATGGTTAGGTTTAGAGCGAGGGTTAGGGTTAGGCATTCATTTTTGATGGTTAGGGTTAGGGGAAAAAACAGGAAATCAGAATATATCATCAGAAATAAATACATCATAAAATCATAAGTGTCAAAATCATCGGATAAAAGGCTGATGTGCTGCCCTGGACCTTCGTATGGATATTATTACTTGAAAAAGCCTGCAGAGTTTAAACACAGTAAAGTTTGCAAAACAGTCCTACCTAAGTCAGTGTACTATTACTATACTATGTACTATATACTATTATCTACTATACTGTGATCCAACAAAACCAAATCACATATACTTAATATACAAATATACATGCATCTCCATAAATAAGCCTGATGCACAATCATGTAAATATACTGTTTGTTCAATTGGTTAAAATGAATTTCTATAAATGACTGTTGCAGCTCAAGATCATCTCAATCAAGGAGATGCTGCTGACTATCAATAATAATACAGTGTGTTATATTTTTGAATTTGTATTTTTAAAATCTACAAAATAGCAGTAAAGTAGTAAAAAGCAGAATAACATAGAAAAGTAAATGTAGTGAGTTTAAAGGGTCCTTTCGCTGCTCTTTCAGGCTTTTGTGACCAAGCCTGAAGTCATTGTGGACTAAGATGAAATATTTTTAACTTGCTCAGATGCAGATGAAAAAACATCTTTGCATAGACTTTGAATGTAAATGTGTTGTACAGAAACTTTGCGTCACATTTGTGGTGAATGCACAGCACAAATGTGTGAAATCCTGCCTTTATTAAGTCTTTCTGGGACTGAAACACAATGAATGAATGATATTTAATGTAAAGGCAGGGCTGTAAGGAGCTTGGAAAGAGAAGCAACTCCACTTCTTTAAGTTTCTTAAAGATGTTTCATCTGAGAAGCTTCAGTTCTAAAACCAAGTGCTGGAGAGTCCCAGGTATTTAAACCTTAGTGGGAGTTGTCCCTTCACACCAACTATTGTACCTCATCACGTCAGCCAAGGTGTGAAAACCTCTGTTGAGGTTTTGGGTGAAACCTTCCCTCACCGTATCATGTGATGTGTTATTGACTTATTGATCTTCTCAGGCTTATTAAGCCGTCTGAGAAAGAATCTCAAAACTGAATTGTAGGTGGCAGACAGGTGGTGTCGTAAGCCCCGCCCTCTGTTCAAGGATGGTTGTTCACAGCGGACATAGATGGCCTCTTTCATTCCTCTTTCAAAGCATCTGTGTTATCGATCCAAAATGTGAACATTGGCATCCTGGAAAGAGTGACCTTTATCCTTGAGATGCAGATGCAAAGGTCACTCTCTCGAGAATGCCAACGTTCAGATTTTGGACGGAGAAGACAGACGGTTTGAAAGAGGACAGAAAGAGGGTGATTTTCAAACTGAGCATCAGAATAAGGAAGAAAGGTGATTTAACTGGATTGCTGTGGTTGTTGGTGTCAGACAAGCTGGTCAGTATTTCATAAACTGCTGATCTGGGGTTGCAAAACCATCTCTATGATTTTCAGATAATCGTCCAAAGAAGAGAAAGTATCCAGTAGAATCGGCCAAACCGATTCAAGCTGACATGAAAGCAAAAGTAACGCACTTCACAATTCACACAGCCTCAGCAGAGCTGCACAGCACAAGATTGGAAAAAGGTTGCCTAAATAATAGTAAAGAAAATAAAGGAGCTATTGAAGCACGTTTTCTAAATACTTAGAGAATTTGATGATGGCTGCCGTGCAGATGCCTCTGGGTGACTTCACTCAGAAACCCTCCATAGCAAAGCTGACTACTTTGACCACAGCACATCTGATGTTTTCACAGTGTTTTTTTTAACCACTTGTGAAACTCCACCTGTTTTTTTCGAAACCCGGAGCTCGTGTAGAAAACCACACTGAAGTCCACACAGAAGCGTCCCGGCAGGGTTCAGACCCTTGACCTGTTTTCTTTGAGACAACTGTGCCAACCACTGATCCACCGTGCTGCCTGTTGTGTTATTAATGGCAGAAATGTGCTATGAATTGAAGCAAAGGAGGTAAAACGTCGCGAGATGACACATGTAAACTGACCTAAATGTCACTGAGATCAGGACTGCAGAGAGGTTCTGCCTGTCGAAGTGTCCAGCAGTTTATTGAAAACTGTCAAAAGTGATTTCCTTCACGCTTCCTCACAGACGTACAAGATGCATTTTGCTGTGAAGCAGTGAACTTGAGCTGAGCTTTTGTTTGTTTACAACAAAAATTCCTCAGGGTACCTTTAATATTAGATAACATCTGCCTCTGATGGGAAATGAAGTGGCACACAACTGGAATCCAAGACAGTCAATAAAGCAGAGTAATAAAAGAACCCCCAACCAACAGAATATTTACTGTAAACTCAGCTGATTGTGGGGTTATGTTAATATGTTGTTGAGGAAAATCGGGTGAGTCAGATTGTAATTAAAAATGAATAAAAAAGTGTTAAAAAGATTCTAGAAGTGAAGGAAAACTGCAGACGGTGTAAATGTGAAAGTTATTGGTCTCAAACTTTGGATGCAGTCCTAATGTGAAAAGATTTTCTATTCAAAGCTAAGCTGCCCTCCTGCTGAGGTAATGGGAATGTGGGTACAATCTCCTGCTCCAGTCACTCATAAGAAAAATATCAGCACAGAACTAAAACTCTTCAGATGCTGTTCTCACGGTGCCTGCAGGTTTGTCGAGAGAGGACGAGGGTTGTGGTGAAGCTGCAAACATGCGTCCCTTCTTCAGTGACTGATCACAAGAGTCAACCTGAATCTCAGAGAGTCTGTTGCCTTTCGTATGTACGTGTTATCAGTTATGAGTGGAATTTGAATCGCTGCTCTCATTCATCTGATCTAAATGCAGCAGTTTTGCCACTTTTGTTCCACAGAGATGAGTCACGAGGAGGTAAGCTCCAAACAGACTGAACCTAACCAGCTCGCTGGGCCGCCTGTGTTTCCATGGTGATATACACTGTTTAACAGTGAGTCACCGTCAGTATGCTGAAAGGCCAGGGCTATGCCCAAACTTTGCACCGTGTTTGCACGGATTGATCTCGTTGACGTGACACGGAGGGATGACGCTGGATGTGGTTATTTTAGAAACCGCAGGAACCAAAAACTTTCAGCTGGTGCCACCTCAGTGAAGAGATCTTCTATGCCGGAGCTGATAATTGGCGCCTTCACAGAAACCGCCTTTGAGATTACACCATCATCTTGTGATTTCGTGTTTCATCTTTTCTTTTTTCTTTCTTTTTTTTGCATCAGCTGTATACAATACACAATGTGAAAAAGTTTCAAGAGCACATCCATGAAATCACAAGCCTTTGCGGATTTAAATATGCCCACAGACAGTTTAAATGGTGGGCGGAGCCACTGTGACATCACCCATTGGTTTGTGAAATGCTATTTCAAAACCGTGAGAGGAGCAAAATCAGCTGATCTCAATGCCAGCCTACCCCAGCTGATGGCTCAGGTGATATGCTTTACCCTGCCTGCAGCTGCTGCACATCTGCAAACCACTTTGCAGCCCTACACCCCCTCAGCTGCTCCTATTCATGCTGCTTCAGACTCAGTCAGAAACGTTCTCGCTGCTGGGACGGGCAGGTCCCAGAGCAGACCCACAAAGCCAAATATAAATTACTGCAGCCAATATTCTTTTGATTATAGTGGTCCTGACTGACTTGCAGCTTCATTTCAGCTGTGCTGGCGTCGTTTCTAACCGTAATAACAGCTTTGTACTCGCCAAGTTAATCGCTGAGATGTGAGAGGACAGTAACATTGAGGAAAACAAATAAACAAACAAACACGAGCTGCTGGGTTTACTTCAAGAAATCACTTATTTCAGTCCAGTGCAGACTTCTATCGTAGGGGATGATGATACAGTGGTGATTTCTTTGCAGCAGATTAAAACTAAAAAGGCAGTTTGTTTCCCAGCTTGTAAACCCTCTGATGTTTTTTAACTCTCATCACTTCATGATGGGCTCTGATGAATTATTGCAAAGGGAACTTGTTTTTGTGTTTGATCAGTCAGTTACCTGCTGAACTAATTTAGAGAGAGCCTGACGCAGCTCATCTTATTAATGCAGTAAAACCTCACTCGTGAGTGTGTGTTGTCTTGCTGAGTGATGCTGCATCACTGTTTGTTGAGCCTGATTTTTAATATTGCTCCTATTATATTTCAGGATGTACTCTTTAATTGCAACAGCAGGTTTAAGCTGAGGATATTATCCCATCCTCAAGAAATACATCAACTTAAAATATATAGCTGTAGCAGAATAAATATAGAGGCATTTGTTACTAATACAAAGATTTGTCATGCTCAGACCATGCATGCCTGTAATATAAGTGTGTGTCTGTGTTTGTGTGTGTAGATGTTTGTGGAGACACTGTATGCATGCTGCGAACAACGCAGGAAGGGACAAAAAGCAGGAGTCCTTAAATGTCACACATTACTCAGCACAATAACCACGCTCACGACATGCGATGTGTCAGCCCACATCATTGTCGCCCACTGAGCATGTGCAGAACAGGCCCCAAGCTCTCCACGTGTGCTCAGCGTACACGCGGGATGTACAGGAGGATGAGCCCTTACATGTCCCCACGGGTGGGAATGAAACTTTAATCGTTTGTTTCTTTATTTCGTTGTTTCGTGCCGCGATGAATCTGCTTGTTGTTGTCCTCGTGAGTGCGAGACTCCATTAGAGCAGCTGATGCCGGCCGTCACTCCTCTTCGTCCTGTGTCATCATTACACTCCTCACAAAGCCACTTCCCACCCTCAGTCAATTTAGACTCCCAGAATGCCTTGCTTCAAGTCATAAGGTGCAGCAGCTAAAGTTAGGCCGCTATTTAAGGATCTGTTTTTCATTTAAAAATGTTTTCTCGTTTTCACCCTTCCAACGTGCTTTTCTGTCACGACAGAGATGCAACGGTTAAAGGCACATTTCAGTGTTTTAGTGAGATCGAGCACACTGCTCTCCTACAGAGAGCTTCACAACCCTGAGCTGTTTGCATTTGAAAGAGATGACTGTGTTTACGCTACAGCTGAGCGGCTGTTCATTTCACAGCTTTAGGAAAGTAAATATTAGCCCTTTTTTTGTTGTTTTTTTGTCAGGCGATTGAGCCACGCATCAGTGATCTTATTCCCTTCAACTGAATACAAATATGTGTTCACGCCAGCTGTGACATGGTTAGTTTTTCCCCCTCTTTTATTTAGAGATTTCTCCAAAGAATAGCGCAAAGACAAAGCTGATCAGATGGCATGTGTAGCAGTCTGCCTCCGCTCACGGCATGCTCCGTGTGGAGTATCTCGTGCAGGAGGCGGCACACGGGATGGCCACTCTCGCCAGCTGTGAATACACTGGACTGTTACCCTGAGCTATTCTCACATCAGCTCAATATCACATCACACAGATGATTTTTTTTACGATTCTTGCCATTTGAAGGGATATTATGCTGTCATTACTGTTATTGTTTTACAACTTTTATTCTTCTGGCTGTTTGTAAAATATGAAAAGTTTTAATGCCATTATAATAAAGAAAGAAAACCACACAACTAAAGCAGAAATTATCTGCTCTTAGGCTCTCCTAACAAAAAGCACTTTAAGAATAACTCCAGTAGGACTTGACCTTTAAACTTTGTAGCACAAACACTTCTTCCTTCATACATTTGTTTAACTGCTCATCCAATTCAGCTATAAAAGGCTAGCGTGTATCCTAGCTGTCATAGCGTGAGAGGCTGGGTGCATCTGGACAGGTGACCGGTCCACCACAGGGCTGACACAGTGAGAAAAGAAAAACATTCACACCTACAGCCAATCAACCCAGAGTACCCGGAGAGAACCACACAGGCACCAGCAGAACATGCAAAGTCCACACAGAAAAGCCTCGGCTGGCAGGTTTGAGCCAAGATCCTTTTGCTGTGAGGCGACAGTGCAATGAAATCATCGTGTCTGTTATGCTTTTATTTTAGATGCATTTCTCTTTTTGTTTAACCAGAATAATACACCAGAATGAGGTCATGTGCTGGGTTGAAAACGTAAGGGTACCAGTTTATACACTGGGAAAACTGTGCATCGCGTTTTTTCTCATGACCACATTTAGTTCCACTGCGTTTTGCAGCCGTTGCAGGACTCTCTTGTGGGTTTTTTGTTCCTTTCTGCATTATTTCCTCTTCAGTGTGGTCAGTGCATGGGTGGTGCTTGTGTGTGTTTTGTGTTTGTTGCACAAAATAAAAGAAAGGTTCCCATGAAGAAGTTCTGACTGACTGGTGGACTGAACTGATGATGGAATATGTATCATGTGATTGTTTGTTAGTACCGTCTGGTATCGCTGTCAAATTTCCTCTTTATTCAACATCATAACTTCTTGTTGTAACTCTTCTTTTCTCTAATCGTGTTCCTGTACAGGTTGAGCCATCTTATCTTTGTTTGCAGATTTCAAGAGTTCATGTTTTTCTTCACTGTTCACTTTTTTGTGGTTGTCAAATTGAGCAGAAATTTCTTGGCTTGTCAAAGTCAAGAATTCACATGATGATTTGTAAAGTATCGTGAATCCGTTTCTGATAAATCTGTCTGTATTCGTGAGTCATATTCTACAGGGGACTTTATTCATGCAGAAGTAATCACTCAAAGTGACCCCGTGTACGTGTGGTTGTCACTCACATTTCTTGAGCTGAATCATTCCCTGCTGATTGGCATTCTTGTGGAGTTTTGGGAAATAATGTTGAAGTGATCTTCCGCTATCAATTCACAAGTCTCATGAAGGTTTTATGTGGCTGTTGTGGTCACGTTGAAACAGCCACACGCTGTCCTGAATTGTTCTGCATGGTTGAGGATGTGGTAGAGTCCCAGAAGTGCTGTTTGAGGTAACGATACGCACTACTTTAAAAACATAAACACATTCACACCAGAACAGCAAGTGCTGAGCTGAAAACAAGCCTAAAGCAAAGGTAAAAACCTACCAGCTCTACTCCAGCTTTACCCGTTTATTGAACCACCCAAACTGTGCACCTGCTCATCATCACAGTTTTATTTTATTGTTTTAAACTGGCCACCTAATCTTTCAGTCGCACAGGAAAAACTCCATTTAGACTCCTTCTTCGGTCCTCACTGCATCTATAGACCGGTGTGAGCAGTCTTTACTCTACATACATGTGGCTAAGAACAAACACCTGTTGACTGATTTACGGAGGAGGCCCCCGCACTCTGTCTGATTATAGTGAGTCTGTGGCAGTGCAGCAATATAAAAAGTCAAACCAGGGGTTGTTCTTTCCAATGAGTCAGTGCTTTGATTTTCTATGATTCACTTTTTGCTGGTCTTTAAAACTGTATCTTTAAAGCAGGAGCAAATTGGTGAGGAATGTTGGAAGATCAAGTTCTGAGGTTACGGACTTTGAATGCTTATTAATAATTTTCTCTAATTTTTTCTTTGTTTGTTTACATTTTCACTGTCACCTCTTTACAGAACATAACTAGAACTTACAGCTAGAGTTTCTTAGTTTGATCAGTTTTTCTGTCTCTGTTTTCTTTTTGTCTTTTTTCTATTAAGTTTATTTCTGTGTCTTAGTTTTCCTGTTTAGTTATTGTTACTTACTTGCTTGTCTTCTACGGCTGGTGTTGTTTTGCTTTTACCCCTATGATTGTGTTGATTGTGTGCACCAAGAGGTTAGCAAAGAAAAAGTGGGATAATCAGGGAAATGAAGAAAATAGGAGTACTGGGAGATTGGGTGTGGAGCAAAGGTGGCAAAGGCAAAAGGAAAAGGTTTATAATGCATTGTATTTGAGACAGGACAGTAGGGAAGAAGAAAAAGATTGAACAGAGTGTGTTGAAAAGATGGAAGCAGTACTTTGAGGAGCTGTTGAATGAAGACAATGAGTGAGGAGGATGGATGGAAGAGAGTTAGTGAGTCAGGAGAATGGAGCATTAGTACGGTGGAAGTTGGGTGTAGTAGCAGAGAAGATGTACTGCAAATCTATTCACACCTCTCTGTGGAGTGATGTAGCGGGGAATTCATTAATGGCATTTTTACGTATTATTCATCTTCAGTGCAGCTCTGCAGACTTGCTAACGGAGATCAACTGAGGCATTATTCTGCATAAAACTGTCGCCTTGGTAACCATGTAAACGTTTTGCTAAATGACAGTCTGATCAGAGTGAATAATTCATTGTGCGACAAAGTGAGAAAAACACACAGGTTACAGACTGCAGAGGATTTCACTTATGCAACAAAATATCACAAAACCTTGTCATCGGAGTCTTTACATCATCGGTACTATACAGGTCAACGGATGTTCAGGATGGGTTTCACAGCTTCCAACAACTGCTCACTCTGTCAAGGCAACACACCTGACAATTACATCCATGCTCTTTGGTTCTGTCCACCAGTTCAGAGACATGTGAAGACTTATCAAAGTGTAAATGTCATTTCAGACACTGAATGTTGGGGTGGGTGTAGTTTTTCCTCTGCGGTGGAGTCGGGTGGCCCGCCCCATGCTGTGTGGTGCTGCTGCTGTGGGCACCCGTCTAGATGGGCCCAGGCCCCCTGCCCTTGGTGGATTCCTGGGAATGGGGGTAACTATCGGGGTCAGCGGGGGAGCTGGGAAGGGGTATGGTGCTGCTGCCCACCTCTCAATGTTAAATACATGTAGACATTGAGGGTTCTTACAAGGGGCCGTGGGGTGGTCTGCTTGTCTCCACCCCAGAGTAAAGGGAACCATCTCCTGGGTCTGCAGGCTGGTTGGCCCTCTGGGGGTGATGGTACCTAGACCATAGGGGATAGAGTATGCTTGGGGAGTGTGGGTGTGCGTACAATGTTCATTTCTGTGTGTCTCCATGTTGGGAGAGTGCTGAGTATTTGTATATGTGTGGATGAGGATGAGAATGCATGTTTGTGTCTGTGTGTGCCTGTTTGTCTATGTCTATATTTCAGGTCAGGTCTTAGACTCACCTCTCTTGGAACATCTCAGACCCCCCCAAGGTGTAGGGGCCTATCTCCTCTCACCACCCTCCCTGCCAGTGGCGGATGCCCCCACCTGCTGGTGCGTTGGTGGTTCTCTGTTGGTTGGATGCTCAAGTATGTACTGGCTCACTCCCGGTGGCTGCTTGGCGGGGCCTGGCCCCCTTGGCTCTGTCAGGCCACTTTGGGGGTGCGGAGGGCCCTCAGATCTCAGGTCTCTGGGCTCATGGTGTACTCTGGCGTAGCCGGCTTGTCACAGAGGCCCCCTGTGGCTTCTGCACCGTGGCTGCTGGGTGTGCTGGGTGTGCTGGGTGACACCCCCTCAACTCTTTTCTAAACATATGATGCATTATTAGTCCTGTATGCTGCTCATTAACATTCAGTATTTCTTATTCACTGTTACTGATGCTTATGTTGGTTGTTGCCGTGGTTTCCCTGCTGTGTTGTTTCCTGTTGTCTTGGGTTTTTTTCCTCAGCAGGTGATCAAACAGATTTTTGGCGTCTTTTCTATCCCTCTTCTCTATTTTTCTTTCCCTCTTCTTCTGTTAACTGTTCAACTTCTCTCCCCTTGTTTTTTCTCTTTCCCGTCCCCCCGGTCCTGTCTGTTCTGATTGTAAGAACTTAAAAGTAAAAAGATGAATAAATAAATAGCTCTTTACATGATCAGAACAAACATGCAGCCTTTCTGATTCCTTGGTTTAAATCTGGATACTTAGGACTTTATACTATAACCAAGATGATGATAAATACTCTGTTTGCTTTTATTATGAACCTAAAAACATCCTGATGGCAGCAGGTTGCTTAAAACCAGGATTAAGATTATAGAATTACATCACAAATCTACATTAAACTCAAGATGTGAGACTGTCCCTATAAGATATTTGTAGATGCACTTATTACGAGCAAGGGTTACGTTTTTCTCAAGTAGCCGTGTCAATAAAATTTCACACTCTGGTTACCGGGAGAAAAGATATCTTCATATGTTTAACTCTATAAGAGGATTTTGTTTTATTTCAAACTAATTTTCACAGTGAGTAAAAATTGGAACCACACAAGACTCAAGCCTTAGTGTCCTGTTTGAAAGTCCTGTGGGCTGAAACAGTCATTACACTTGCACTGGTAGGTAGAAGAAAAAAAAAGATGATATGATTCTTGAGCTGAAGGACTTTTTGGTCCACTTAATTAACACAGACAGGTTTGGTCCAGACAGCAGGCTGTCCATGTTGGGCTGAACGATTTAAGCAGAACTTTAAAAAGAGGAGAAAAATGTGTGGCCATCAGCCACGCTTCTTAGTTCAAAGAGGATGGAGCTCCCACCTTGGGTTGGAATGAGTTGTCTCCGTGTGTGGAGGAGTTCAAGTATCTCAGGATCTTGATCACAAGTGAGGGGAGAGTGACGGGCAGGTTGGTGTCTGCAGTGATGTGGACACGACACCGGCCTCTTTTGGTGAAAAGAGAACTGAGTGTAGAAGAAAATCTGACAATTTATTGTTAGGTTCTTTTTCCCCCACCCTCACCCACGGCCATAAACTGTGCGTACAGACAGAATGAGATTGGAAATGCAAGGGACAGAAATGAGTTTCCTCCATGAGGTGGCTGGGCTTTCCCTCAGAGATAAGGTGAGGAGCTCAGCCTTTCAGGAGGTTTGGACCACGGAGATCTGGCTCTCCAACATCGAGACTGAGAGCCAGCCACACATTCATCACTTAAGTACAAATACTTTTGTCTTTGAAAATATTCTGGTAAGATAATAATAGGCAATACTTCATCAATCAAAGAACCTGCTGCTGCTCTTTGTGGATTCAGCCAACTGAATGCAACAAGATATAAACAGATGAGCCATCGTGGCTCAGTTTCTAGTATGAAGCTGGTGAGAAAGGAAGAATTCAGTGAGTGAATCTAATCAGCATCAACACCTTAAATTCAGTTTGATGTCTGCTACCCATGATGCAACACTGACCATGAACATCACAGCTGGTCTGCACCAGTGAAACAGACTGCTTTCCTGCAAACTTCACCACAGCGTTGCAAACTAACCAGTGTAGCCTACGAAAACTGACTGATCCTCTTCATGCATTCTTTGAACAACAAAAAAGTTTGTTTTACATGATTTTTCACAATATGAATAAAAACTTCATGCACATGTTTAAAAAACACTCAAATGAATGAGAACATTACATGAATGAATTTTCAGTTCAATAAATGTCAGTGAACAGTTCCTACTTTTAAAAATAGTCTGTTTTGAAAAAAAGGTAAGGAGTAGAAAGTACAGGTATTTGCTTTAAAATGTCAGCAAAGTACAAAGTATTTGTTCTTCGTTGCTTCCTTGGAGTTTTCCAATATTAGCTGGAGGTGTTTGAGAGCAACAGTCTGAACATCGGTGCTTAGATTGCTGCTCAAATTAGGAACCAAAGCTTAATAAAAGCCAGAATTCAACAACGTAATCACTAGAACAGTAAAGTAATCCAAACAGGCAGCAAAACTCAAATATTACAAGAACAACTTGAGTTAATGTTTGTGTTCTTCTGGATATAAACTAAGCAGAAATCTCTTCTGGTTAAATTTCTTACAAGTTTGCACAGCGAGCGAGAAAAAGTACAGATAGTTCAACATGAGTAAACTCCAAAAATTTGTATGAATTAAGTCAAGCAAATGACCTCAGCAGCTGTTTGTTCATGCTGTCCATCTGGTCTCTGGTCTGTGCTGCTCTGCTGCCTCTCAGTCTGTCATTTACACACACACAGAAATCCTCTCTTCAGCCTTGGCTCCAGAGGTCGGTCAGGTCTGTACCAAACACTATAATATGCTCAGTCATCAGAACAGCAAAACAGCATCTGCACACACACGCACACGCACACACACACGCACACGCACACACACACACACACACACACACACACAAGCGCACACGCACACAAGCGCACACGCACATGCAGTGCACTTCAATCCAAATAGGAGCCTGGCATTCAAATATCCGAATTCCAAATGCAGTTAGACAACCCCCTCTGCTTATCATCTTACCCCCCCATGCCAAATCCAGCCAACAGTGCCTTTGCGTTTCCATGACAACAGCCTGAAATTATTATATCATCAGTAAGAAAGGAGCAGCGGTGAAATTTTGCACTCATGCTCACAAACACGAACACTTTTGCACCCACTTCCCAAAATGCTTCCCCATCCCCTGCTGAAGCCCTATCCAAGGTTTACACAAGGTTTTCTTTTTCAGGAGATGTGACATCATCACCTGGTAGCAGTAGGTTTTGGGGAGCGTCTCCCTGTCAGGTGAAACCTTACTTTAAGGAGGCTCAGCGCATTCCCTGAAGTGTCCCTCAGTTTGGGATTAACAGCAGAGAGCCACAAGAGGACATAACCTGCTCGTTTCCAGTTTCATGTTTTCGATCTTGGACTCTATTAGAGTAGCTTTGCATGACTCACAGTTCAAAATTATGTTGTTTTTTTTTCTTTTTCTGGGTCTTGGTGTAGACCCTCAGGTAATCCACTGACTTAGCAGCTTGAAAATGAAGCCAACACATGAGTCCCAAACTCTGCAGATCATTTGCCGTCAACTTTTTTTAACAGAAAAATCTCTGTAGATTAATTATGCAAAAAATCTGTTTTAATGTCACTTTTGGATATTTTAAAACTGAGTGAGTTGCAATTCAGCATTAAGGCAGAAATACTTGTGTTTATACAGTCTTGAACTAAAATTTAAGACCATCTAAAAAATGGCAAACAAATCATATTTTGCATGGTTGGATCTTAACAAGGTTCCAAGTAAAGCTTCAACATGCAACAAGAAGAAATGGGAGTGAGACAGAACATTTATGAGCATGTAATTTATTGAAAACAACGCTTAAACTCAAACAGGCTGTTTTACAGCTGATCAAAAGTTTAGGACCACATGCCTTTAAAAGGCCAAATCTGTGCAGAAATGTGGATTCATTGTCATTTTCTGTTAGGTAGTCACACTGTCATGACGTTCTGGTGGCAAAGGCAAAAAGACTTTCCCTCTTTGAGCATGGTCGGGTTGTTAAACTGCATAAGCAGGGTCTCTCGCAGCGCACCATCACTGCTGAGGTGGGACGCAGTAAGACAGTCACTGGGAATTTCTTAAATGACCCTGAGGGTTATGGAACAAAAAAGTCAAGTGGAAGACCCAAAAACATTTCACCAGCACTGAGCCGGAGGATCCAATTGGCTGTCCGTCAAGACACTGGACGATCCTCGTCTGGGAAAGACACTGGGGTGGCTATAACCCAGGAGGTAGAGCAGGTCAGCTGCTGATTGGAAGGTTGGTGGTTCAATCCTTGGCTCCCCCATTTTGCATGCCAAATATCCTTGGGCAAGATACTAACCCCGACTTGCTCTCTGATGCATCCATCTGTGTATGAATGATAGTTAGAAAGCACTCACCATATAGATAATAGTGCTTGTGTGAATGGGTGTGTATGGGGTGAATGCGGCGTGTTGTATAGAGCGCTTTGAGTACTCCAGGAGAGTAGTAAAGCGCTATATAAGAACCAGTCCATTTACCAAATTAAGGCCGTTACTGGTGCCGACTGCAGCCCCATAAACATCAGACGACATCTGAGAGTGAAGGGCTTCAATAACAAAAAATGTCTTTAAAGGCCTCGTCTCCTTGAACGCCACTTAAACACAGAACTGACCGTTTGGGCTTCACAAGAGAGCACCAAACATCGGACATTTAAAAGGTGGAAGAAAGTTTCATTCTCTGATGATGAAAAAAATGTAACCTCTATGGTCCTGATGGTTTTCCAACATTACTGCCATGACAAGCAGATCCCACCTGAGATGTTTTCTATGCGCCACCGTAGAGGGGGTGCCATAATGGTCTGGGGTGCTTTTTTCTTCAGTGGAACAATGGAGCTTCACGAGATGCAGGGGCTTCAAACGGCAGCTGGCTATGTCCAGATGTCGCAGAGAGCATCCCTCATGACTGAGGGCCCTGGTCTGTGTGGTAACGACTGGGTTTTTCAACAGGACAACGCTACAGTACACAATCCCCGCAGGACAAGGGACTTCTTCCCGGAGAATAACCTCACTCTTTTGGACCATCCTGCGTGTTCCCCTGGTCTAAATCCAATTGAGAACCTTTGGGGATGGATGGCAAGGGAAGTTTACAAAAATGGACAACAGTTGCTGACAGTAGATGAGCTTCGAGCGTCCGTCTTCACCACTTGAAGAATTGTTCCCACTCACCTCACTGAAACACTTGCATCAAGCATGCCGCAACAATAGTTTTGAAGTGATCAACAATAACGGTGGAGCTGCTCATTAGTTCATGTTTGGAACTTTGATTTCTGTTTTGGGGGGTTTATGAGGTTTTTTTCGAGGTGTGGTCCTAAATTTTTGATCAGTTGAAACACAGCCTGTTTCAGTTTAAACATTGTTTTCAATAAACTGCTCTACTTGGAACCTTGTTGAGATCCAACCATGCAAAATATGATTTTTTGCCATTTTTCAAGTGGTCTTAAACTTTTGACTGGGACTGTAGTGCCTGGAAAATAATACTGTATTAACATGTTGACATGGCAAGAGTAACCTCAGACAGATATACAAAGACACATTATTCAGCTAGAACTGACTAGACGATTGAAAGTTACAGTGACTTCGTAGTTCACAAAGTTATCATGATCCCAGTCATTTTGCAGAAAGAACAGGCAGAAATTCCCATTATTTCGTCCACAATAAGACTTTCTTAGGATTTGAAGTGTGCAGTCTACTGAAGCAGTAGAGGAAGTGTTGCATTCAACGATGCCATGTAGCGACTGGGCTCGACTGGATCAAGCAGCAACTTCTGGGTCTGAAAAGTGAAGCAAGCGTCAAAGTGGAAAAACTGCACTTCTTCTAATGGCCACTGGAGACTCCCATGTTAAAATGTCCAACTTACTGCCTGCTACAAAACACATTCTACCCACCTCTAAATTCACCCTTCATAATAACCCAGAAATATTTTTATTTGGATGCTATTAAAGCTTAAAATTGGTGCTGTGACAATTTGTGCCACTTTCTGTCTGCTAATTCCAGTCAGCGAGCTGAACCTGTCTGTCATTTTTGCGACGCTGGGGTCATTTCAAACATTTTTAATGGAATTATTTGACAAATAACATGGCTGGCTGTGAATTTCTAGTATTTTTCAGTCTGTTACTTGCTAACTAAACTTATTAGCAGTCCACCCTCTCAGCCAAATGTGGTAGCATCTGAAAATTAAGTGAACATCCAGCTGTTGCTGCTGATTAGTTTTGTGTAACTAAGCTATGCATGTTATAGCTAATGATGGCATGAGATGAGCGAGGCAGTGGTCCAGGGCAGAAAGTGGTGAAGGCACACAGTCAGAGTTGGGGCAGAGACTTTCCTGGCTGCTTATTTTATACTTCAGTGGCAGAGATTTCAAGACGTCCCTCAAGACGTCCCTAAAGACTTCAAGCTTTACTCCACCTTTCAAATTCCAGCTTCATGCTGGTTATAAATAAACATGAAAGATGGAGAAAGGGGGAGGGTGTTGGATAAAGATGGCGAGCGTGGACGTCCACTGGGATTTGTACAGTAGATGTGTGAAGGAGAGTTCCAGGCCAAGATATCAGTGTATGCCCTCACACTTCACCTCCTCCTTGCTATTTCCCTTTCTCTATAAATAACACACACACGGTTTGTTAGTCAGTGCAAGGTCCTCATTGGTGCTGAAATCATGAGGCATCTGACAAATCTGAACATTTAATAACAAATATATTTGATTGCTTCAATGGTTTGCCTTCTATTACAGCATATCTTCTATCACATGGCATCTGTAGAACTGTTAAACTTTTCCTTCTTTTATTTTGTGCACGGCTCCAGAGATGGAATTACTCTACTCTTGGCTCGGTGTTATGATCCCAAATACAATCATTTTAAGCTCCTGTTTAGACCTGTTTATTAAGAGCAGCCAATCAGGAGAAAGCTGGCTTCAAAGGAGGAGGAGGAGCTAAAACTGTTAATTTCACACAGAGGATAAACTGAGTGTCTGAACCAAGGCCCAGCATAGGATAAATAAAGTTTATTTTTAACTTTGAATCATGCAAAGCTACTCTAGCAAAGTCCAAGAATAAAGTGCGGAGCTGAAAATGAACAGAATCGCACTCCAAGTAATCTTGGAATAATTATATTGGAATATTTACCTGTTCCAAGCTTACTTTTCCAGTGAACATGTGCAGATTTTAATGGATAAAACTCCAACTGTTTATTGTCTCTCTGCAGTGAAAGGGGGTGTTATCTTTTCCTTCCAGTCAGTATAAAGCAGCGTAATTACTACCATGTGTTTGCAGAGGGTGATATCGCACTCACAGGGGTGATTAAGTTACCCCTGACCCAAGCGGTCACATGATTGCAGACGTCTGTGTCTCTGTGCACAGAAGGGTGTTCTGAGCTTGTAAAGGTCAGCTTGACCGGAGACTTTATCGAAGGTCTACTCTGCAAATCACTTTTTACACTAAAGTTCTGCTGCTGCTTTCAAACTGAGAGTTGACTGAACATTCGTTCACATAGCATCCCATCTTCTTTTAACATCAGTCTGTAGACATCTGAGAACTGAGGAGACCGGCTGCCGGAGTTTTGGGAGAGAAATGTTGTCTCATTGTTTTTCTCATAGAGGATTCTAGCTGCTCAACAGTCATGGGACTTCTTTGTCGGATTTTTCATGTCATGATGCTCCAGATGTTGTCAGCTGGTTAAAGGTCTGGACCGCAGGCAGGCTTTTCCAGATGTGCAAGCTGCCAGTACCAGTCCAGAGGATGCAGCCGTCATGTTTTTTACGCCAGTACATTTTACAGTAGTGATCCTGAGTCAGTGCAGTGATTTAAGATAGGATAATTATTTATTAGTCTCGAAGTAGGAAATTTGCTAAATGTTTCACAGGCCCCAGCGAGATTTGAACTCGCGACCCCTGGTTTACAAGACCAGTGCTCTAACCCCTGAGCTATGGAGCCTGGATTGTTGAGGCTTGAGCTTTGGGGCCTTGCCACCCAAGGGCCCAAAGATGACGAGCATGTTGCTTTTTCAGCCTTTTACCTGGTGCACAGAGATTTCTCCAGATTCTTTGAATATCTTGATGATATATTTGTTGCCCCGTTCCCCCTTTTTTGAGACATTTTATTTCCATCAAATTAAAAATAAGCAATTCTATTCTGTGCGAATGAAATTTGAGTTTATAAGAATTGCAAATCATTGCATTCTGTTTTTTTTTTTACATTTTCAACAGCGTCCAGATTTTTTTGGAACTGAGACTGTATTTTATATCGTTTATTGCACAGACACGAGAATCCCAGGAAATACTTCAATATTGAATAACTGTCGGATGTTTTCTCAACACGTTGTTCCAAAGATGTAACTTCATCATCTGCTGGACATCCTCACTGAACTTTCTATCAAAGGAAAGTTTGTGTCCAAGGTTTGTTTTATATCCTAGAAGCGAACAAAATCTACTAGAATAATGGAATATGATACCAGGAAGGAAAAATGATAGTTAAGCTATGCAGCAAGTAGGGATGGGTATCGAAAACCGGTTCTTGTTGAGAACCGGTTCCCACTGTTTCAATTCCTTGGAATTGTTTGCCATTTTTGCAAACGATTCCCTTATCGATTCCAGTCGCCCCGAATGACGTCACCACGTTGCGGAGCGTCGGAGCGTACCTGGCAGGAAACACGGCGCCTAAGCGGCTCAAACGCTCAAAAGTTTGGTTATACTTTACCAGAACGGATGACAACAGGGCAACTTGCAATACTTGCAAAGTAGATATTTCATTTAAGGGAGGAAACACTACGAATATGCAAAAGCATTTGCTCACAAAACACGCGATGACCTTAAATGAATGTCGTGTTTTTAATTCCGCTCCGGACTCGTGAATCTCAACCCAGCAGCAGTGGTAACGTTTGCACGTCATCTCCCGTTAATGCGGCAGGTAAATAATCAACTAACAGTGCATATTATGTTAGCGCGATCTGCTTTATTACAAAACCTGCCATTACTGTGCATTTAGGTGACCATGATGAGAGAGACAGACAGAGTCTGGCTGGCGCTCGCTGGCAGTTGTCGCTGCAGTCTACCGGTAGCGTCTCTTTTCAGGCCCGAATGTCACCGAGCAGTGACTAAGTTTGTGGTCAAAACCTTGCAGCCATTTGCCACAGCAGATGGTAAGTGAATGTGTTTAATTGTAGGCAGGGACATTACTGGATATTCTTGTGTAATTGCTACAGAATAATTTATGTTATACTTTGTTATTGCTACAGAAGAATATTTATTTTATTATTTTACATTTACAATTTTCCCCGGGGACCCTGTGACACCCCATTGAAGAGCCGTAGGCTGTGGATCTCTTAAGATCTCACTGTTGGGTTTATAAGGCCATGTTACTCCTAAATTTCTATCTTGTTCAGAGAGAAGATATAAAACAAAATTCTAAGCTAATCGACCTTAGTGTTCTCCTTTTTAAAAATAAGAATCGATAAGAGAATCGATAAAGAATCGAATCGTTAAACAGAATCGAAAATGGAATCGTTAAAATCTTATCAATACCCATCCCTAGCAGCAAGTGAAACATGTATCTGATAAATGTAAATTACTTGAAAGTATTTGTATATTCTAAAAATGGGTATCTGGTAGTAATATTCTGTATAGGTGGAGTTCCCATTGTGTGGTCGCAGGATCAAATTATTATCAAATTTTAAAAACAAAGACTCATACAGTTGCTTTGTTTAGTGCAGTAATATGAACACTGGCTTGCTGTGTAATGGGGGCTTGATAGGCAGCTATTGTTTGTGCATACGTCAGCATTCGTCCACCTACGGTTCAGTTTCCCCTGTGATGTTGACAGAAATTTAACGGGAAAAGTAATGTCAGGGTTTGAAACATGTTTACTGGGAATTGTACACAGTCAGGGGTTGCATTCAGTACCAACCACTACAGTGCTGGCTTCATTATTCCTTAAAGAGCCGTGTCTTAATTTAACAGCAGGTTTTTCACATTAAACCATCTCTTCTAGCTCCAAAAATATTTGGAGAGTAATGATGCACAGAATCAGCTTATGTCAGTTTTGTTTCTTTTAAAACTTTGTGACCTGATTGAACATTAGTCGTGCATTCAGCTTATTTCAACTAACCACCACAAAATCATGTTATACTGGTCAGAAAATAATATTGTTTTTGTGTTAACATGTTGGCCTGGCAAGAGTGCATAATCTTAGACAGATATGCAAAGGCAGATTATTTAACTAGAACTAACTGTGGCTTTGTACGTCTTTCATGTACATTGTTTGCATTCGGCCGGTTAAACACTCGGGTAAATAAACTACTTGAGGAAACATACAAGATGTAAGAAAACAGCAGCTCTGATATGTTATTATAATCAATGCCACGTTTAATTAGGAACTCAGGATGGGCATAGGCTTTTAATAGTTGTTTACTTTAATTGCATCATTGTTTGCATCAAAATGAAGGAACAATTCATTGCCTTTGCTTCCATGTTAGTAATAATGATTGAATCTACTCCTCCTGCTAACTTTAAAGGTTAAAGTTAGCAGGAGGAGAGTAAAGTTATTTTGTTTCATGTTACAATATGTGTGAGTGTAAAAACACTTAAATATTAACACTTTATTCATTCCTTTTATTTTCTCTCTTGCAACATAATATTTGATGATATTGTGTATGATATGAAGTTTTATGAGATTAGGCTTTCCAAATATTTGTTTACTTAAAGGGGTTACGAGACATATGGATATATCATACAACCATGGTGCTTTACACAAGGAAGAACTGAAGAGGAGACAGTCTCTGCTCTCATTGCTGTTAGCAGAGAGGGTCCAGAAGAAAGCTAGGAAGTGCAAATGAGAGTCTGTGGAGGGAGAAGATGGAAATACTACGGTGCATCAGTCAGTGTGATATGCTTGTGTGTCTAAACATGTTCAGTGTTTTATAAAGGAGAAGCAATGGTGCTGCAGAGTTCCAGCACAAGGAAACAAAGAGGAATCATGTTACACGTTGATTCAGAGCCCACAGTGGCTCCCTCCAAATTGCCTGGGAAATTAGACTGGCACGGGATGATGCAGGCAGCAGGCGCAGAGCAGGAGAGGCAGAATGTGTCCCCAGCAAGCTGAAGCCTGATTGCTGATTGATACATTGACTGCCACTGATTGTGAATCATGAAGAAGAGGAGGAAAACCGGGATGATTGCAGAAAGGGAAACAATGGAAGTCGCTGTGCACTCGTGTGCTGTGATTCTGTATCTTGGGTGCGTACGAGTGTTCGGCTTGTGTGTCTGTATGTGAATGTACCACAGAGAGCAGGGGTGGTTCAGTCCAAAGCACCCTCAGCAGCTGTTAAGGGTTCATCCCAGTGACCTCACTTACAACTGCACTAATTATCCGACCATCTCCATCACTTTTTTTCCCCTCTCATGCGTACAATTCACTTTTCCCGCTTTCTGAGTAATCAGCTGAAGCCCTAAAGAAACACTGAGTGAGGTAACATCTCACATCTTCCCACATCATTCCCCCACATGCCAGTATTACATGTATTTCTTTCCACTCTCCAAACATCATGCATAATGCACCGAACCTCAGCCTGCTTTCTGCAACGAGTACATCAAATGGCACTGCTAATGGCAAGCGTGCTGCCTAGCAGCCATGGCAGCGGCAGAGTGACTCGCTTCACCTTAAGTCCAGCACTCTATTATTTGTTTCCACACTCTATATCAACGAGACACTCACACTGTTGCTATGGAGTTAGCGTTCAGGCAAGCAAACTTTACAGGCACGAGTGATGATTTTAATTAAACAGATGTGTCATTGTCACTGACGTGTCAAATTTCATTTTAGAAATCTGAAACACTTTGTAGTCATAACTTTGATAAATTACCCAGACTATCATCTAATAGTTGTCAGATTAACAGAAAGCACCATCCACGAGCCTCTTCATTCTCCTTTCGTGTTTGGGACCATTGTTTCTGTTTAGAGCAGGGGTGGGGGACCTCGAGGCCTCGAGGGCCGGTGTCCTGCAGGTTTTAGGTGTGTCCTTGATCCAACACAGCTGATTTAAATGGCTTAATGGCCTCCTCAACGTGTCTGGTAGTTAACTAATCATTTGATTGTGAGTTGACCCAGGGTGATATCTAAAACCTGCAGGACACCGGCCCTTGAGGCCTGGAGTCCCCCACCCCTGCTTTAGAGGGAATGGTCACTGCAAGTAAATGCGAAGCTGCTCCAATGGGAAGCTGTCTTGAGTAATTTCTGCCCTAATTGGGCTCTTCCAAGATGATAGCTGCCCCATCTGTGGAACGCGAGCGGTCACTGGCTGGTTTGAGGAGCATTTGACTGCATGCATCATGTACTATTACCTTCTCAGTCATCAAAAATCAAACAAATTAAACAGTTGTGGGACATTTTTGGCCCCACACCTTTCTCCCCATCACCACCATCAAAACATCAAAGGAGAGAACATTGCTCACGCAGGATTGAGGACTCAAATACGAAAAAAACGTGAATGAACAAAACAAAAGGGAAACCTTTAATTTCAGCTGATAAAAAGTCCAAGTAACAAAGCGAATACACACGGATGATAACAGATACAGACAAAGGAATGCCAGGATTGCATTTACTTGCACACTGAGGGCTGATGGGGACTGGATACAGCTGGGAGGAATGAGACACAGGTTCACACAATCAACACAATCACAGGGCAGGCAGTTCAGTTCAGTTCAATTTTATTTATACAGCGCCAAATCACAACATCAGTCGCCTCAGGGTGCTTTATATTATAAGGTAAACCCCCTACAATAATATACACAGATTAAACCCACCAATCATATGACCCCCTATAAGCAAGCACTTTGGCAACAGTGGGAAGGAAAAACTCCCTTTTAACAGGAAGAAACCTCCAGCAGAACCAGGCTCAGGGAGGGGCGGGGCCATCTGCTGCGACCGGTTAGAGCAGGGGTGGGCAGTCTCAGTCCACGAGGGCCGGTGTCCCTGCAGGTTTTAGATGTGTCCTCGAACCAACACAGCTGATTTAAATGGCTAAATTAGCTCCTCAACATGTCCTGAAGTTCTCCAGAGGCCTGGTAACGAACTAATCATGTGATTCAGGTGTGTTGACCCAAGGTGAGATCTAAAACCTGCAGGACACCGGCCCTCGTGGACTGAGATTGCCCACCCCTGGGTTAGAGTGAGAGAAGGAAGACAGGACAAGTAAAACTAAATACAAGACATAGAAGACAAACAACTGACAAAGTAAAACAGGAAGAAAGTAACGATAACTAAAAAGGAAAACTGACGCGGAAATAACTTTAACACGGGGAAAGACTGAAGGAAAAACGTGAGGGATGTAATGAACTCTAATGGAAATAGTACCTGGAACTAGAACTAAAGACTAAAACTACAGAGGAAATACACAAAGACAAAAATATTTAATGATAAACACAATTTGAAAGTCCAAAAACTCAAAAGCCGAGGTCCGAGAACAAGGGCCACGACAGATGAGAGTGAGTGCGTGTGCTGCAGGTACCTCTGCAGCCACGGCTCTCGCCTCCGCTAGCGTGACCACTCGATGGGACTCGGCTGCTGACACCGTTGTCTCAACATCTCGTGTAGAGCACCGTTCACCTCAGTTGGAAGTTTCCAACTGTCTATTTGACGTTTCATTTGAACCATTTTCTGATCATTTCAGCCCACAAAGTCGTGCTGCCCTTTAGTTACTGTTGCTTTGCTTTTTAAAGGATACGCAAGGTTTATTTCTGCCCGGCATATTTCCTTGCTTTGTGGCCGGTGTTGCTCTGTGGGTCATTTCAACCTCAAACTGTTCATACTCGTGGCAGAGATTTGGGGGAGTGCAATCTCCCAGCTCTAAAAGGAATTGTATATTACTTTGAAATTGCCTGAAAAGCATGACAGGATAAACATGACAACAGGCAAGAGGAAAAAATGTAAGTTTGAGTTTGTGGTGTCCTGTAAAAGAAAAACTTCACATTATTGTACAGGGTCTTAAATGAAACTGCTTTCATATTAAATGATGACAACTAATGAAAAGCTCTTCCACCTGGGTTGCGGCTGTAGATCACAATGCTTGCAACTTGTGTTAAATCCTGATCTTTTTTCATTCCTTATTCTTCACTTTTTTGTTTTTCTTTCTGAAAATCTAGAAAAAAGATGCAGCACCCTTCCACTTATCCAAGTCTCACAATGCAGCGAGGAAATCTGGATCATCACAGTGACAGTCGCTGTTTTTCAGGGGTGGAGGTGGGTTTGGCGAGCAGCACATTCGTATAGCGGTGTAGCGTGGCGAGCATGTGTTTGAGGTTTGGAGAGAGCCGGGTGCTGTGAAGTGGAACCTTTCAGTGCTGATGTTTTATAAAACACCTTGTTTACATGGAGGTTCAGCGGGTTCCTTGTGGGAGTGTGTGGTTCTGCATCACATCCGCACGTGTACTTATTACCTCTCGTGGGAAACTGAGCTTCGTGCTTCTCGGAAAAACAATTAGCTGTTTGGCTTTTATCCCCCGATGCTTCAGGAGAAATCATTTTGATAGATTATTTCAGCCTTTTGTCTTCAATTGTTTCATAATGAACTATTTCTGTTTTTAATTTTAGAAAGTTTGAATTCAGGCAGAAGTGTTGACTTCTTGTTCTTCTCTGTTCTCAGCCTGATTCCTGTCATAAGAGCTGCTTGTTGTTTCCCCTCACATACTCGCCTGGCATTTTCGGCTGGATTGAGTTGGAGCTCGCCGACATCGGCTTGTAATAGTAAATATTAAACACATCCAGCTGTCGCTGTGAGATGGCTGTCTGCTCTGCTGCTCTGTAGCTTTTTACAGGCAGCTCTGCATTGTGTTCGGCTTAAGAAGTTGTGGCAGTGGAACATAGTGCAGGCGAGGACTGGTGGCCACAGATAGACTGTGGATGCAAATAGGTCAACAAAAAGGGGGACAAGTGGTTATTATTTGTTATTTCTTTTCTACAACATGAACATGAACGATTTTGCGCTGAAATATCAGATATATAAGATTCATATAAGAGGAAGAACAAACGACTCACCACGCTGGACTCTCATGTTTGTTCATTCTTTCACCTACTGTCAGTGATGCAGAGGGCATCACGCTCTGTTCGAGGTGCTTACTCTGTAAACATGGACAGTTAGACTTAGATGCCACACCTGTTACTGCTGTTCATTTTAACAATGCCTCATGACAGTCGCCATATTGGTCTGGTGGAGTTGGACCCTTTAATGCATTTAATTTTATGGAGGCAGAAGTCTATGCATAATTATAAATCATCACAACTGAACTTGAACTGCATTAATCATGCAGGATTTTAATGTTTAAAATGTAGGTGTACCATAGTAGTTCTGTAATTTCAAAAAGAAACACAAAAGCCTGACATTTTATAGGAATGGGTAATAACCCATAAGTCAGACACCCTGAGGAAGATGATGGAGGCAGAGACGTGTCTCACAGCATCTGCTTTTATACGTCTATATTATGCAACCTAACGGCAATATGTCTGATTTAGACCTTTATCGCTGTGTCCCCATCTCTTGTTGCTGTGCCATAAAACAAGCAGTCTCCTGTAATTTAGCAGGCTCAAAGAAGAGGCCACTTGGTGTGATTAAAATGGATCAGCACTGTTTTAGCACTTTTTTTTTTTTTATCTTACTGATCGCTCAAAGTGTTTAATGCCACAAGACACATTCACTTTCCACCTCCACCAACTGATAACCCTACAAAAATATCTTTGGACTGAGGAGTAACCGAGAACTAACCTGGGCCGCACCGGGAGAACGTGCAAACATTTGTAAATTAAAAAGAATTAAAGAGAAATAAAGAGGACAAGTGACTCATGCTGCTGTTGGCTGTGCGCGAGTAGTCGACTAGACATTTAAATATTACTCCTCTTGCTAGTCTGTGCCAGAAATACTGCCTGCTTAAATGTAGTATGATTATGTTATTAATGTACTTACAGTACAAGCGGCCACTAAGATAGCAGATGGCAAAGTAAACAGATGACAGCCCTGCTAACCAGCGCTGTTCTGCAGCACTTTGATGCTTTATGTCAGCTTTAAGCTGTTGAGACATTTATCACTGAAAGTTATATGTGCCCACCATCGCGGCTACCTTCTAGTGTTGTCTTACTGGGATCACTGGGATTACTGGGATCAGTGAGCAGACTCACACAGCTGTTGACAGGTTTCAAAGGTTTACTGAATAACGCAGGAATGAAGTGGGCCAATGGGAGCAGGGAGTGAGTGAGTGGATCAGGATCCAGGATGTGAAAGGAGGCTCAGCCAGAGAAAAGAACAAGGGTCAACGCAGGCTCCAGGTCTGACGGAGCGGAGTACTGAATCTCCAGGATGGATGTAGGATGTAGTCTTACTTGTTGTGGAGGCAAGTGAGAGCTCGTGAGGAGGGTTTCCCCTCTATGGTAACACTTTGACCTGATCACTCCCTGTAAAGTATTCCACATGACTGAGGTGATTATATGCAGGCTTGCTGTGGGATACTTTTGCCAGTTTTAACATAAACATCTGATGTCCTGTTGGGTTTATTTAAACACTGGCTGAAATCATACTGTCGGGATTTCTGACCTGTTAGTTACCCACACATTAATCCAACAGCCTGTTGGCTGTTATTATTCCAAAGCTGTTGCAAACCAGCCAATCACAAATAGTTGAAACATTCTGGTGATTTTTTTAATGCACTAATTTGCAACTTTTCTCAATTATTATATTATCATCATATACTGGAATGTAATGCAGTCTCTGGGATTCAAAACCAAACATAAATTAAAGCTCATAAAAATATAGGACTGTGCTTTTTTACTTGGCTCTTTGAAGCTAATCAGTAAAATATTTCGGATGTTGCGATTTCTCATGGCTTAGCACTTGTTAGCCCAAATCTGTGCTTGATGCCTGTCCAACCTTCCCCTGTTATTGCTGAAATATGTAACACATGCTAGCAGTGACTTCTGGTTTGTGTGGGTGGAGATGATGACAAGGATGACTCGACGCTTAAGGGGCGAGAAGGAGAGCTTCCTCGACTCTCCCCGGCACCCGAGTGCCTGTCGCTCGTCTTGGCACTCAGAGAGTCAGTGAGGAAGCCACAGAGAGGTGGTGGATTAACCCCAGCCACCTTTAAGGCCAAACCCCCTCCTTTATGTTCTCTCTGTCTTTTCCTTGTGCTCACACACAGCTGATCCTCAGTTGTACTCACATTCTCAAGCTGAAAAATTGTGGTTAAACTCCCATCACCCTTTCTCTCTCCTTTGCTCTCCATCCCACTTGCTGTACCTTAAATATCCCGTGCTCTATTTTTATGGTGCTCTCTCCTCTTTGCCCTCTCTTCGTCCTCCTACTGTTTTCCATTTCACTCTTCTCTCTGAGGAAGGGTACTGATACGCACTGCCTGGGAGGACACAGTTTGACTGTCATCACATACTTGGTTTAAGTTACTCTCTGGGCGGGACCGAGTTTAAGCTTCTGCAGAGCATTGGAAACGTGCTCTGATAAAACACACCAAGCATTACTGTATATGAAGTGTCCTGATCCTGGCTTTCTGTCTCTTGCAGCTCTCCAGGAGTTCCCTACGGACCTGTTCACGAACAAAGAGAGGACAGAAGGAGCCGTGGCGTTGCATGTCCTGTGTGTAAGTTTGCCTTCACCGATACAGCTCTGCATCCGTTCCCCTGTGTCCACGTTAGAGATTTTACTTACTCATCCAAAAATTCCCAGATGGTTTGTGCATCCAAAGCCTCATCTTCCTTCATTTTCATGAACACATGGAAACAAAATGCACATTGTTTTAGAAGACCTGCAGCCCGTTAAATAATGCCGATGCTGAAAACCCACCGAAAGGACGACTGTACCAGTTGTCTAACCAATACTTCTTTACAATGCTGAGGTTTAAAAAATTAAAGCTAAAAAGAAGAAAAACACATCCATTTACATCTAAATTTAGTTGATAATATAAAGAACATCTCTCCTTTTCCACATTTCAACCAGCTCCTCAAACAGCTACCAAGTCTGAACCCAGATGCTTTTCACAATGAGGCAGAAGTGGTAACCACTGGTTTAACTTTGCCATGCTAATAAGCTAACAAAGGGTTAGTTCAAAGTCAAGCTCAGATCAGCTGATGGCTTCTACACATCTGACTGCAAACTCTCATATAAGGCACACTGTTTAAGCTGCTTTAGCCTGCTCACAGTTGCAGATGCACCTTTGCAAGCTGATTTGCAACCATCTCCGTCCCCGGTACTTGTCCCAGAAAAGAGCCATGCCACCAAATATAAATCAAAGCAATTGGCAATATCTTTGGTGTTTGGATTGCAGTATTCCAGACTGAGCTGCAGCTCAGTGCCAGCTGAGTCTTTTCCCGTCCAGCAATTCAACAAACACATGGCCTTTGCAGTGGGGCCCAGCAGGGGTCACCATGTGAGGCCCAAACTATGATGGGGCCCTTCTTTCATCACTGTTGCGTGAGCGACAAAGCATGCAGAATGTTCCAGCACGTGATGATCCATGTTGCATTGTGCTGATGGTCTCTGAGGGGTTTCACCATAATGGAAGCTCCTGCAGCATCTCCACAGGACTAAACAATGAAGCGTTTGCCGTGTCTCACTTTGCAGCCACCCTCCGAGCTAGCGTTTTCCTGCTGCAGAATGGTAACCTTTACTGGGATGCTTGGGTGTTTAGAAATCAGTGCAAAATAGCAGGTGAAGATAAGCTCCATCTACTTTTTAACCTTTAAAATAATGTTCAGTGTCCTTTCATAGCCGATGTCATTGTGCTTTGTTCTGTGTACAGCGGGAGGACAATCGTGCCCCGCAGCTGCAGAATAAAACGCTGCTGTAACAGGCTGCCTGTAAAATCCGGACACAAAATAAGAAATGCTCAGACTGTGATCGTGTGTGTCTGAAATAAGAAATGCAATTTATGCATTTGACTTACCCAAAGTGGGACAAAGTGGGTTTCCACGAAGTTTTCGGATGGAATGCTTTCCCGAGCCTGGGAATAGTAAATAGTCCCAACTCAAAGTGAATTTACAAGGTTTTTCCAGACTTGGTCTCAACTTGGCTTTTCACCAAGCCTTGGATATCCTCTCAACATCCTGCAGGAACCCATCGAGCACTTAAACCCAGAAGGTTATTTGGATCTAGAAGAGTCTGAGCTGAGTATACAAAGATGCCCTTTTTTCCGTTTGCAATGTATTTGCGAAGACATGCGACAAAAAGTCCACATTTGCCCTGTTTGGCAATGGCATCGAAGTTTACCTCTAAGCTGGACAATCTCTTCTAATGTTGGCCTTAAACCAAGTGACTCAGTTTTACAACCAAACATCCACGTCTCTCATTTGGTCACAAAACTCACTCCAAGCTGTTTACTATTTTTTTCTTGGCTCATAAAGTTCAGTCTTTGACTTTATTATTATTAGTCTTTGGATTCATTACGTTCTATTTATGTTCTGTTAAAAAAAGCAACCAGATCAACTCAAAACTTAAACTGACTGTATTAGAAAATTACTTTGTGTGAAAGGAATCACAGTTAGAAGATGAGCCTGATACCAAAATCTAGGTAAAAGGAGACCTTTCACATGCTGCAGCTTGTTCTGAGGAGCCACCCGTCACATGGCAATTATACACTTCACAGTTTACCCAAAATGCATTTGTTGAGCTTTCTTCATTGAATGATCAAAGATCCAAGATACCAGTGCTTGTTTCTGTTTCTCTGCATCACAGGCATTAAAATGACGCAGTTTATAGAGGTTATAGAAAAAAAGATTTGTCTCTAGATTGTTACACTGGGTGAAAACAGACGTGGTTAAAGTTTCTAAAAAAGATTAAATATATTTTTCAGCCCTGAAATGACAAGATACACATGGATCTCTCCTGCACTCTCTCCTGAAGTCACGAGTGATCATAGATGCTGGAAAAACAATGCAAACTCAAAGGCCGTTTTTAATTTAATTTAAAGCATCCCCTATGTAATTCTAGGGCCTGTAATTTTGAAAATATTCCCAGTATGAAGGTAAAACTATGTGTGGCTACAAAAATATGCTAAGGTATTAAAAAATATCAGCTGACTCTGAGGGGGTCAGATGGTTTTCTTACTGTTTAAAAATTCAGTGTATTTGTAGTGACTCAGTTTCAGGCCTTAAACTTGCCTTAGTCCTTGGCTGTGATTCACTTTGATATTTTCTTCAGTAGAAACCTTAAAAGCTAAGATTTTCCTGTTCATGTGACTGCGATTAATTAACCATTTATCTGTTTAGAAATTAGAAATATTGAGAGTATGAAGTTCAAATTATGACATTTTAGAAAACGTGCAGCTGCTCCTCTGTGCAGATCATCTCTGCACGGTGCTTGTAAATGCTCGTTTCTCTGCTAATCTGTTGGTTAGAAATCAAAATTAAAAATATGAAGCTAAATTTTATGCCACATCATCCTACGACTCAGGTTGACCACCGAGGGATGCAGATTTAAACACTGCTGTCTTTTCCCTCATATTTCCGTGTGATGCAGCCATAAGTGAAGCTGAACTGGGAAAGCTATAATTGACCATGAGAAATTGTGGTGTTTACAAATGGAAGCACGCTTTGCTCATGCTTCAGTTCTGATTTTTTGGGTTGGTTTTTTTTTTATCGCAGCATTGTGCTTCCAACTTGTCTCCCAGCAGCTGTGCTGCTGACTCACTCTCCTGTCCCGCACAGCTCGTTAGCGCTGGGATCATCACTTCTCTGAAAAAACACAAACACAAGCTCAGACTGAAGAACTTCCTCGACTCGCATTCACACGTGCACACATAGAAACAAGTGTGCATTCAGCATATGTCTCTGTGGCTGAAGACGCTTTCTCCCACCCTCTATCTCAGCTCTAAATCTGGGTAAACCCAGTTAGCAGGATTACATGTGACCTCTGACCTTTTGCTTTTGGCACTCAAACACATAACGTGCTCGCTTTCACCTGCTGCCAGAATCAGGAAGTAGAGGTTGTGGTTGCTCAGTAAAATGTGACTAATCTCTGGGCACGAAGAGCGTGATCACTCCCGCGTCGGTCTAACTGTAAAGGTTTTGTTATTACAGCGTGTGAGAGCGTTTCTCCTTTGTTCACACATTAGCAGTCACTCTGTCATCACTACTGCTTTTGATCATCACCACCTGTCTTTGATCTCCACCCTGTCTCCGTGTCTTTGTGCTTGTGCTGGATCTATTATGGGATGCCAGAGAAGTTGATGTGACATCTAATCTGACAGTTTCAGTGTCACAGGCTGCCTTTTAATCCAGATCACCGATGTAACTTATGCTGCCCGTGACCCGCTCAACAAGAATTCATGTTCAGAGTTTCGGGTTTATTCTTTTTAAGATGATGTGATCTGTGTGTTTGTAATGGAATTTTTATGTTTAGGGTTTAATTGAACATTTTCAGCTTTTTTTGTCAAATATTTTTTCTGTGTTATTCAAACATGTTTGGATGTCTAAAGCTGGCAGTATTCAGTATTCGGTCTATTATATACATTTCTTCTTAAGGTGACAAAAAACTTTGAATTTTAATTTATTTGCAGATGATGAACTCGTATTTTATTGCGGAAATAATCTGAAACTAATTGTGCATACAGGTTTGATTTATTTTTATTAACTATTATTCATTATAAGTTGAGTTCTATTTTCAATTCAATTCAATTTTATTTATACAGCACCAAATCACAACAACAGTCACCTCGAGGTGCTTTATATTGTAAGGTAGACCCTACAATAATACATACAGAGAAAACCCAACAATCATATGACCCCCTATGAGCAAGCACTTTGGCGACAGTGGGAAGGAAAAACTCCCTTTTAACAGGAAGAAACCTCCGACAGAACCAGGCTCAGGGAGGGGCGGGGCCATCTCCTGTGATTGGTTGGCTATTCAGGCTATCTGCATAATACTTAAATTCCCTTTGTACATTTACTATGTTAATAGATTATATATTATCCAGATTACTACTCATTGATTAAATCCATATGTTTGTACAGTGACTAAGATATTGTTGGTACCATAAAGGACAAACATATAAATTATAGTTGAAAAGAGCAGAATAACCATAAAAATCTTTTAAAAAAACAATTAAAAAATAACTTCTACTTTGGGATATATCATACATATGTTTGTATTTTTCTTTCTATCTTCTCTTTATTTCCCTTTTTTCTTTTTCTTTTTTTCCTTTTGTTTCACAGCTGAAGATTTCTGAACTCATTTCACAGCCTAAATGCACTATTTAACCTGAATGTACAGATCATCTGTAACCTTTCTCTCTTCTTTCTGTTTATATGTATAATATATATGCTGATGTTTATGTGTATAAAAGGAAAACCTCTTAATAAAAAGACTGTTTAAAATTTCCTCTTGGTTTTAGAATTAGGCTGAATTTAAGCATGTCTATAAATAACTATATTAGCTTTGGCTGACTACTATTGATGAATAATGGGGGTTTCCCACAGTGCATGTACAGTGCATGCATGCAGTAAGAAAAATGTCTAACGCTAGGCCCAGTCTCCGCCCCCAGAGTCAAGCTTTGCATGTAATGTCTGCTCAGCTACACAGTAAAAGCTTAGAAGGAATCACGAATCCAGCGTCTTTACTAAGCATCAAACAGCTCGGTTACATTTAAGGTCAGAGTTTATGTTTTGGTATGCCAGCGTGCTTCGGGAGAGAAAACTAACTTCCCTGTTTTAAAGAGTTAACAGTGTGGGCCTGCTGTATCGTGAATGTTTAATGCCCGATCTGTTAATGGACTCCACTGAATTTTCATGGGCCGAGATCTGTGACTTCAATTATTTTTATGGTAATTTACATATAAATTTAAGCAGAAAGGTATTCTTTATTGTACCATTCTGAAATTCAGAATAACAACATCTCTTGTTGCTGTCCAGTTTAAATAAACCAAACACATAAAGCACACTGTTCCTCCTTCACTGTAATGTTTAAGGCTCTTTCCGTCTCTTCACAGACCATATACATGTTTTGCGCTCTGGCCGTCGTCTGCGATGACTACTTCGTCCCCTCCCTGGAGAAGTTATGTGAGGTATTAATCGAGATTTTAAAAATATAGTCACTCAGCTGGGGAAGTTTTGCTGGACGGTTTCAGATGAACCACAGATACTGATATTTTCAGAGCTGGATGTTTACCGCTGACATATTTGCTTTGACAAACACATTTGAACTCTATTTAATTTTTATTAAGTGCTTTTCCCATCTCCCAGAAATAGGAAGTCATGCAGCACGTCAGCACTGATACCGTCTTTGTCCTCGCACAAGAAAGAAAGAATTTGTTTATGCCAGTTTTTATCCTGATAAGGAGTTTTCTTTCACTGTTTCAAGACTTTAATGTACTACGCCAGAGATTTGATTGAGAGATAAATAACTCTAAATGACTCTGTGTATTTAACATTAGCCCAAATTAGTTACATTTATTTATTCTCCCAAAAGTTTTCTAAAATCCTTCAGTTGGTCTTGTCTGGATTTTGAAACTGCGCCACTTTTTCCCCGTTGAAATTTTCTTCATCTTCCGATCCGTTTCCTTCTCAGCGTCTCAATCTCAGCGAGGACGTCGCAGGTGCGACCTTCATGGCCGCTGGCAGCTCGGCTCCAGAGCTCTTCACATCCATCATAGGTACAACATTTCTACACCCATCCCTCCATCAGTCTACATCCTCTGCTCTAACTCTGGCAGCAGCCATGGCTTTCAAAGCTTTTATCCCAAGACACATGCAGTGAACATACATGGCTTTAAATATTCAGAATCACACTAATATACAGTGTTACTGGTGGGTGAATGGCACTGTTAAATTTAGCTGTAATATGTAGGAAATATGTAAATGTGCCAAATGTGTTTAACGTGCTTTATTTTGTCTAAGTTCAAGGTGACATATTCAGCTCATTTCCAGCTTTATAGTTTTACTCTAAGGCTCTACTAGACTAGCTTTGCTTGATTCACAGTTTGAAATAATCCTTATTTATCTGTTATGGGGCCTTGGTGCAGTGTTCAGGTTCCTCTTAGCTCCTCTGTTTTAAACCTGCTTTCTTCTAAATGGCTGACATCCACTCTCTGTACAGATACAAATAGAACAGAAAAAAACATATTAATCCGAGTGTTTGTAGCACTGTGAAGCTTTGGCTTTTGGCTCAAAAGGATTAGAATTCGAAATGTGATCATCGTCAGAGAGTAAAGAAAAGTATAATAGGTCCACAGTAATATTTTCTCTCCATCATTAACATAGAGTGCAAGTTTGAATCCGGGAAAACAGGATTTGTTCGCTTTCAGCGCTGGGACACGCACCCCTCTGCCGGCACGTGTGTTCATGTTTGTGTCAAGTGCTTTGACAGTTGTGTGACATCTGTTTGTCACCACTGCAGATGCTACGTGTGCTCTGCTCTCTGTGGACCTCATCGAGTGTGTGTGTGTGTGTGTGCGCGCCTGTTGGCTCACTCTCCCTGCAGGAGTTTTCATCACCCATGGCGACGTCGGCGTCGGGACCATCGTGGGCTCAGCCGTCTTCAACATCCTCTGCATCATCGGCGTGTGTGGCTTCTTCGCCGGCCAGGTATGATGTCATAGCAGCGTTACACTGGCTGAGCTCGCTGCTGACCCGGTGGCATTTTCACAGCGCGCAACCGGCGGCCTAATGTCACCTTTAAATACCGAGCAACCACAGAGTGGTAGAGGGTGAATTCATGTTTATGTGAGGAGTGCACGCTGTTCATTTGAGCTTTAATGTCACAGATGTTAGCTGTGGCACGCTTAGCAGGGAGTTCATTTTTATACACATTCTGCATAATTTCAAAGTAAATATTAAAACGCTGTAAGGTCATAAAAATGATGAAAACGAACGAATCAGGAATCACGCTTGTGTTTTATATTTGATTCTTTTCTGGTGCTTTGGTTTTTTTGTTTGTTCCTTTTAATTCCCCGCCTTGCTCAGCCACATTTAAAACATCATATCAGTGTGATTACAAGAGGCTGTTTGTATCTTTTTTCTACTTTACCTCACTGGTTTTGTGTATTTTGCATGAGATACAGAGATAGCATCACGTAGAGCAGCCTCTCTCTGATGCTATCTGACATGCCTGGGACATGGAAATGAGCAAAGTACAAGGATAAGCTCTCTGCTCTGAAAAATATATGTGCTGGACTCCAAACAGTGATGCAATCCCAGATTGTGCATTATGTAATCATACTTGGATAATGAGGGGGAAAGACAGGCACTGGGATGGAGCTCGGAGGGGGCAGTGAAATCATCTTCAGTTCCACCCAGTGCACCTCGCTGCTGCTGCTGCTTATTACCTTTGGCTAGATGTTTGTAGCAGGTTCCTTCTACAAAGCGCTTTATGCAGTCAAACCCAGTAAAAGCAAACATTTTGTTGGGATCCAACTTTACGATTCCACAGCTGGGAGTGGCACATTCAAGATGTGACCCCCTGACCCTCCACTTATATATACAGTGAGCTGTGTGGGAGCGTGTTACAGCGTTAGTCACGGCATCGTGGGCCCCTGCGTTATATCTGATTACATAAAGTCGGTAAACACAGCAGCTCTTTTTCTATGTAGGATGCTAACCTGCAATTGCCTTTTTCAGTGGCTGTGATTCAAAAGGTTAACTTAAGACCTCCTGTGTTTACATCAGTATGGTAATGATGTCAGAAGGCTGAGTGTTACTGTACGAGAGCATAAACTGATGCGGGATACTTTCGGTGTGCTTATCTCTCAGTTTTCCTTTTTTTCCCTCACAGGCAGTGAAGCTGTCTCACTGGGCTCTACTCCGAGATTCGATTTATTACACGTTTTCTGTCACTGCCCTCATTGCGGTAAGAGCTTATACTGCAGAGTCACGTGTAGATGCACAGTTCACATGATCAAGTGTGGAGTAAGTGCAGGAAGAGGCACTCATGCAGTCACTTACTGAGCCAGTTTACAGGGCAGGTCATGGTTAGCAGCTTTACAGTCACTACGCATTTGCACTTTCTACCTCAGCAGTGTAGCTTTAAGTGTAGGTTTCTCTCCCACAATGCAATGCACAAAGGCAATGGAGTGGTAGGATGTATGCTTACTCAAGTACAGCATAGTTTCAAGTCAATTTTTGTGCAACTTTTTGTGGGGAAATATTGATCTTTTGACTCCACTGCATCTATTTGGTACTTTAAAGTTTATACAAAACATTATTAGTTATTAGAAGTATGATGATATGTTGAAAACTAAATTAGCCTTACCTCAATGAACTACAGCAATGAAATAACACTTGCATGTTAATGTGGGAAACCAGTGGCTGACTTATGCTTCCCGTACAGTAGAATAGACTGGAGTGTCTCTCACATTTAAAGGGAATGGACCTCTTTTTTCTTCTTCTTGTCCAACATGTTTATGTTAGCTAATCTGAACAATTTGCTTTTTAGATATTTTTATTTCTAAAGAAAAAATAAACTGAGCAAAGAAACCAAAACAGGAGGAAAGTAGAAGGGTTTCCTCAGGTGGGACGGTTTTCTTTTTAAAACAAAAAACAAGGCTTGGTCTGCAGTAACCGAGGAGCTGAATGTTGTTTCACCTGAGACACGGAATGTGGATCAAAGAAAAAGAAAGAAAAAGTGCGACATGAGTGTTTCTGTCCAACAAGGAGCACCAACATGAAAAACACGTTTAAACACAGCTGAGCTCTCAGACCAGGGTGAGAAACTCACTGCAGACATTGATTTTTTTTAAGCTAATCTGTGATTACTATTACAATTACCTATGTTACTGAATTAATGTTGTTAATACAGTTTTACTTTGCCATCTTTGAGTAGCATAGACGGTGCTGTTGGAGGCAGTTTCTCCAGGACTGATGTGGCTTCAGAGACCGTACATCTAAAATGCATTTAGGCCACGTGACGACTTAAGAGCCCTTCACTCTCCTAAGACAGCTTTTCAGACCTAAAGCAAATAAACCTTTATTAATCTAAGCAGAGGGAGGAGGACATTATTGCTAATGAAATCAAACCAGTAGAGGCTCCTTTGGGACTTTTGTAGGGATTTTAATTATCTCATCAAAAAACAAACAAACCAAAAATCTGTAAATAATGACAAAAAATAACAAAAACAATTAATAGTAAGAAGAAGACCAATAATAGATAGTAGTATTTAGTTTAAACATGTTTGCATGTGTTCTGTTTGAACACATATCTGTTCTTAACAAAGAAATTCCAGTAAAGAAAAAAAAGATGACTTGAAGATCTGTGCATGAAATAATCATATGCACACTTTACAAACAGTTATGTGTGTTGACATTGTGAAAGAGTCTTACTGGATGATATTCATGACTACAGGTTAGTTATTAAAAAGCTATTGAAATTAAATTATACATTGGATTAGCCGATGGTTTCCAGCAACTGTGACCCTTTACCTGCATGCAACCAAAGCCTGCTCAGTGATTGGCCAATAAACAGAAACCAGAGAGACTGTGATGTCACACATCATGTCCTTTAAATGCAGACTTTGCATATTCATTTACAAATAACTGAACTGAGCTGTTCTTCACAGATACAGAACTTTGCATAAAAAGCATGAAAACATCAAACAAAGACTCTTTAGAAAAACATTTTTCATATTTGTTAGTTAACGGTGCAGATATGGTTTAACAACTGATGTGTAACTTACATCAGTTACATAAAACTGTAACTGATGTAACAACTAACAGTAGCTCCAATAACTTGGTTATTATGCTTTTAAATAGTTATCATTTTATATTTTCAGGACATCTTTATAAAACTTCATACAATCAGTCTAAGGGTTGTACATCTTTTGGCATTGTTTACTATTTTGGCTGTAACACAAGGATTACTACAACAATCTTTAATTTGGACCCTTTTGTGGATTTGAGCTCTTAGCTGGCCCTGCCCCCTAGCGGCAGAGATGTTGAACTGCAGGATTTAATTAAACTCCGCGTACTTCCTCCACCTAATAACCCCCTTGTGTCCTCTTTGTCTTTGCATCTTTAGTTCATCTACGATGAAGAGGTGTGCTGGTGCGTATTGACATTTACCGTAATACTCTAAATATATATGACTGAGCTTTTGAAATGGAAAGGGTGACTGTGAAACCTTTTGCTTGTGTTTGTGTGCAGGTGGGAATCTCTTGTCCTGATCCTGATGTATGCAGTCTACATCCTCATCATGAAGTGAGTGTCAGCTTCAGAGAGTTAAACAGCTGGTTGCAGTGATTTACTGAGTCTGTGATCGTTTGTTACTGCCAGGTTCAACGGCCGGGCCCATCGCTACTTCGACCGTCGAAAGAAGGGCTCGGTGAATCTGGCCAATGGGCTCACAGGAAGCACTGATCTGGAGGATGTCACGTGTGACGCCACTGCAGTCCTGCTTAAAAAAGGTATCCGAGCCCGTTCTGCTTGTCCTCTAAAGTGTCTCAGTGGGTTGTGGTTGTTCATCTCTGCACACTGAAATTTGCATATAAAAGCAGCAGGAGCACTTTCCTTCTATTTTGATTCTGCTCTGTGATAAGATGGCAAAGGGTGAGGACAGTACCAAAGGACTACTTGTGCAGACGTTGAGATTTTGTATTCGGTGATTATGACTCTCTGAACACCGAGCTTCTTTCCATCCAGGAAACAAGACAGTGTAAAGACGTTTGCAGAGAAGTTTGAATAAACTGGAAAACTGAATTCATTTACCTTCTCCAACCAAATAAGTAACCCAGCAGCCTTCCCGGTGTGTCTCTTTAAGAGCTTGAGAGTTGCTTTGGATGCCAGGAATGTCAAAGAGTCAGCCGTTTTGGCTACCCAGCACCTCCAGTGTTTGCTGTCTGCAGCTTTCTCTCTGCCCTCAAAAATAAGTTACAGCTTGAGAACAACAGAAGAGAGGACTGCAAGATGCTGGCACAGCCTGCTCTGTCAGCTCGTTTTGCACCTGATACTCTGAATGCTGCCCCAGTGAGAAACAGTTGCCCTCCTCACTTGTTACTGGGCAAAACAGTTTCAAAGAAATGCTCACAAAATGTCTTCCTGGACAGTAATTTCCCCCCTTTTCCCATCCACATGAGCATGATTTTATATCGGCATGATTTTATAATAGCTGTTGATTCATATTCATGTGCAGAACCTGCAGTTTTTCCAGGTTCCAGGGGACCTGATCTGATCTTCGGTTTTGCTTTTACTTTAAGGCACCTTAAGGATTTTGATGCTGTTCTCGTGGACGCATCTCTGCAGCTTTGCAATGAAGTCAGGGACAGTGCCCTTGACAAACTGGTGGTTGTCCCTCTGTTCAAGAAGGGGGATCAGAGGTGGTGTTCCAACAGTAGAGGGATCACACTCCTCAGCTGTAGACATAGACCTGGCATGGACCTTCATTGGCTTATGCACTGGTGAGGGGAGTTGAATCTTGGATTCAGAAGAAAAAATGCTGTTTTCATCCTGGTGATGGAGTCGGCCAGCTCTTTATTCTCTTGGAGATATTTGAGGGTGTGTGGGAGTTTCACCAACCAGTCTACATGTGCTTTACGGACTTGGAAAAGGCATTTGACCACCATACTTCCCATGTTTGGGGAGTTTGGGGTATCTGGGACATTCAGTGTCAAAGGGGGCCCGGGGGCAACATTCAGCCCTTGTACAAGAGAGCTTTATCTGCATTAGCAGCAATAAGTCGGGCTCGTTCCTGCCCAAGATTCTCTTCATAACTTTTATGGGTTTGGTGGTCTCAGAATCTCATCTCTACTTTTTGCCAATGATGTACTTCCGTTGGCTTTATTGAACTATGCCCCCTGGGCGAGCTGTTTCAGTCATTATAAACTATGAGGAAGCGTTGGTGGAGACCCAGGAGACCATGGAGAGATTATGTCTCTCAGTTTAGGAATGTCTCAGTATCCCCTAGAAGACTTGGAAAAGGGGGCTGCAGAGAGGGATGTCTGGGCATTTCTCCTTGGATGGTTGACCTGGACTCGGATAAGCCAGAGAAAATCAATGGATGGAGATAAAGTGGCTTGCAAAAGTATTCAGCCCCCTTGAACTTTTCCACATTTTCTCACATTACAGCCACAAACATGAATCAATTTTATTGGAATTCCAGGTGAAAGACCAATGCAAAGTGGTGTTCACGTGAGAAGTAGAATGAAAATCATACATGATTCCAAACATTTTTTACAAATAAATAACTGCAAAGTGGGGTGTGCGTAATTATTCAGCCCCTTTGGTCTGAGTGCAGTCAGTTGCCCATAGATGTTGCCTGATGAGTGCTAATGACTAAACAGAGTTCAAGTTCAAGGGGGTCGAATACTTTTGGAAGCCGCTGTATATAATTAATTAATTAATTTTCTTTTGGTTGAGTTAAGGCAATGATACAGTTTGCTGTCTGTGCAGATATGACTCCAGGCTTGTACTTCACTGTGCCTCCATATCACCATGAGTAGAATACTGTGTGTTTTACAAACAACAGCTAAGATTTCCAATCCAGCGAGATTTTATATTTAATGTTTTAGAACTATCGGCTCAAATGTATTTTTCTGTTTTTTATTTTTTAGCGAACTTCCACTGCACGCCGTCTGTGCTGATGGTGGATGAGTTGCTGTCTGCCTACCCCCACCAGCTGTCTTTCTCTGAGGCCGGCATGAGGATCATGATCACCAGTCATTTCTCCCCGAGAACCCGCCTCACCATGGCCTCTCGGATGCTGATCAATGAGGTAGTCACACACTGAACTATTCTAAGATGTGCGGTTTCAGATGCTCCTCACATAATCAGGAGAAATATAAATTTGTCAACTAAAGTTAGCCTGAAAAATTCCTGCCCAAATCCAGAGTCTTAGCATAAATACAAACCAAATAATTGGGTCTGGGTTTAGCAGAAGATGAAATAAGACGTGGAATGAATGCTAATTGTCTTTTGGATATCTCAGACACCTGTCTGCTGCACACTGAAGTTTCAGTTTAAATCCAAAGGAAACAACCACAGTTGGGGTTTTGACAGAAAGAGGAGGAAAGAATATTTATTTCTACCTCAGAGAAATATTTTCCAGTTTTGTATTTTATGCATACTGACAAAATAATTCTAAATGGGTTTTTTTAATGTTCCAGAGACAAAGACTGATCAACACCACAGAGACTCGAGTCAATCGCATCACGAATGGTGACTCTGAGTCTGCAGCCAGGGCTCAAGGGAGGCGGGGCCTAGAGAATGGGATGGGTGGAGCCGAACAGGGTGTGAACGGGAGGTGCAGACTTCAGCGCCTGGAGAATGAGACGGAGAATGAAAATGAGGACAACGAGAACAATGAGAATGACGAGGAAGGAGAGGGAGAGGATGACAAAGAGGGCCCCCTGGTGCCCTTTAAAGTTCCAGGTACATGACACGAGCTGGCTCTCAGCAAATGTTCATTTTAGCATCGTTTATCCGTTAAACCATGACTACATCTTATTCATTCCAGCGGGTGTGTGTAACAAGCTCAAGTGGCTGATCATGTGGCCATTGTCCCTGCTTCTGTTCTTCACGGTGCCCAACTGTGCCAAGCGCCGCTGGGAGAGGTGGTTCATGGTCTCCTTCCTCACAGCCACCATCTGGATCGCCGGCCTCTCGTACATCATGGTGTGGATGGTGAGTCCAGTCAGGCTCGCTCAGTCACGTCCTGATCCTTTACCTCTAAACATGGAGACAGTTTCTTTCAAGACTATTAAAACTGTGTTTTTAGAAACGTCTAAATGATTTCATCCGTTTGACTTATGTGATGCTGCAGTCACACTAGAGAAAACACTGGTTGGGTGATGGCAACACAATTGTTTCAGCCATCTGCAGTTAACTTTCAGTCTCATTGCTTTGGAGATGGAGACAATCTGTCCACGGTTTGTAACTAAATGGGGTCAAGTCTGTAATTGCATTCAATCTGTTTGTGATAAACATCTCAAATCTGTTTTCATCTATATACATAAAAGTTCACATTACATATTTACATTCACAGTCCAGCCAGAACCTCGTAGATTTGATACAAAAATTTCTCTATAAATAGTGACCCGTTCTAACACTGGCACACACCTGCTATTATATAAATCACACACATCCTTCGATTAAGTGCAGAAACAGAGGGAAACTCTCAGAATTGAAATGCTTTTTCTTGCTTCATTTATCTTACCGCCCTGCGTAAGGAGGAATTCCCAGAGAGTCCGTCTCTTGAGACGATGTCTGTCTGTTCTCAGGTGACTGTGATTGGCTTTACTCTGGGCATCCCTGACGTCATCATGGGCATCACCTTCCTCGCAGCGGGCACCAGCGTCCCAGACTGCATGGCTAGTGTCATAGTGGCTCGCCAAGGTACGTTCACATAAGATGCAGAGATCAAATCGAGTTGGGAAACAAAGCAGAAGTCCAGCGTCGCACAGCAGAGTTTTGCTTGTCGTAATCGATACGTCTCCCGACCGAACACGGACCTTGACAGTGTTTCTCTCCTCGCCTCAGGTCTGGGAGACATGGCCATCTCCAACTCCATAGGCAGTAATGTGTTTGACATCCTGGTGGGTCTGGGCCTGCCCTGGGCGCTGCAAACGCTCTGCATCAGGACGGGCTCCACCGTGAGTGTTTCCCTGCTCCGCTGTAGGAGCGTCTGCTGGACCAGAAATGAGTTCATGAACAATGAGACTTTGTTTGTCAGGGCACCAAACTGCATCACCTTGCACTGAGACGGTGTTATTTGTCTCATTAAACTTTAAAATAAAACAAAAACCTGCATTTTAAGGTCATGTTGGATAGTTGGTGAAAATGATGTGAAAATGTGCCTCTTTCTCTGTTTCTTCAGATCGAACTTAACAGCAGAGGACTCATATACTCCGTTGCACTCCTGCTAGCCTCAGTATTCTTCACAGTAAGTCACAGATTTCTGCAGTTTACTGAGAGCAGGATAATATTTTTCAATGCACAGACTTGTGGAGCAACGATATGAAGGCGTCCCAGACAGTTTCCCCGCCCTGGGGTAAAGACTGCACACGGCTGACGTGAGGTTTAAACAAGTTAAACACATTGTTATGTCACTGTTATGTCAAACGCAGGTTTGAAATGAGTATATTTAGACAAGAGGAAGAGCAAGTTCAATTGCAGCCACATACAAACACCAAGTTTGACGTAACGACTAATCAAACGCGAGAAGCCCGTACTCTTTAGATAAACATTGTTTTGCAAGTCCAGTTCCAAAGAGTGCCATAATTTGCAAATGTTAAGAAAATTATCTTGACTCTCTGGAAGTCTGACATTGTACCTCAATTCAAAATGTGGCTGACAGAACTGACTGCTCTACTGCATATGGAGAGAGTTAGGTATACATTAGAGGACAAACTTAGTAAGTTTTTTAATGTGTGGCAGCCATTTTTAGATCATGTATAAAAGCAAAGTCCTCTTTGATCGATAAATCAGTCTACCACCCTAGCGTTTTATTTATTTATGTTTTTTTTGCCTTTGCTGTTGTGTTGTCTGTTTTGTTTTGTTTTTCTTTATATCAAAACTCTTACTAAACATATTTAAAAAATAATAATAATTTGCAAATGTCATAAACCTATATTTCATCTACAATTCATCATCCCAGTCATGGGTCTTTGTCGTATTTTTCATTTCATGATGCACCAAATATCTTAAATTAGTGAAGCCCAGTTCAGCACCCGGACTCTTCTATGACGAAGCCGTGCTGTTGGAAAAGATAGATATTAAAGATAATAGTCTTTGTAATTTCTTAAACCTTACTTTGAAATTGTTTCACAATTTGCATAAGCAGTATTTGCAAAAGATTTTTGCGTCTGAGAAACTCAGATGTAAAATGCTTTTTATACCCAGTCATGTTAATGACCCGTTAACAGTTAACCCAAGTTAAATGTTCCTCCAGGTGTGTTGTTACCATCAAATTCAAAGTGAGCTAATATTGTTTTCTTTTCTTCTTGGCTTTACATTTTACACAGAAGTCAGACTTTTTTGGAATTAGTAAGGAGATTATTGATGGTGTGCCATCATAAGTCATTAGCCAGCGGGTGTACAGTTTCAGATCCGCCCCTCAGTCGTTAAATGCAGTTTCAAAGCACAAAAACAGTCATCTCAAGGCCTCATACTTTAATGGCACTTCACAAACCATTGAGTGACATCACAGTAGCTACATTTATTTTTTTTTATACCACCCATGGTCACTGGCAGCACATTTGTTGAGTGGTTAGCATTGTCACGTCACAGCAAGACGGTTTGTGCTTGTGCCTGTGTGGGTTTCCTCCTGCTGCTCTGACCTCCACAGTCCAAAGATGTTACGTTAACTGGGGATGCTAGATAGATAAAGCACTGTAAGAATGTGTAGTTAAATGTAGTTTAAGGTACATTCAGTAGCCAGTAAGACTAGAAAAGTGCTATATAAGTTATATTACAGTACGTTATAAGCCAAAAAGATGAGAAAACATAAAAACACATGAGAGCCTGTTGGGAGTTTTATGAAGCCCTGTCTGCTCATCACCCTCTAACACCTTCTCTGCAGTGAAGCACAGAGGTGGTGGCATCATGCAAAAGCAGGCAGATGATCAGAAATGAAGGGCGAATGAAGGCTCTCAGATGTATATAAGTACACAAAGAAGTGCAAATACCTAAAACTGAGACACGACCTGAAGTAAACAGCTGGACTTGAGCTGGACCGACTGTTCCTGGGAGGTCCAGACAAACCAAAGAAAAGGCTTTGCATTGTAGCTCTTTTAAGTCAGGAATTGTTTCATAGTTGCATCCACTCTTCTCTTCTTTGTGCGGTGTGTCTCTAATCGTGTCTTCTTCATTCAGGTCCTCGGCGTCCATTTGAACAAGTGGACTCTGGACTGGCGACTGGGCTTGGCCTGCCTCATCTTGTACGCCATCTTTCTCTCCTTCTCCGTCCTCATCGAGTTCAACGTTTTCACTTTCGTCAACCTCCCCATGTGCCGAGACATCCACTGACCCTCCCGCCTTCTCCTTCTCTTCTTCTTCTTCTTCTAATTCTTCCTCTGGCTGATGGGGGAACCTCACCTGGCTTCCAGTTTCATGGCGCCTCCAAACAAAGTCCTACCTATTACTTATTAGAAAAATAGAGTTCTGTATGATTTATATTTGGTGCAATACACACGAGTGGCGGAGAGAAGGACGTCGGATGTTTTTGGGGTTATTTTCTGGAGGCGCGAAGAGAAAGTGCCAGCGGCGGGATTGCTGCCAATCATGTATAATGAACCAAAACGTTGGCTGGAGTGAACTTAACTGTATTAACGCCGACAATTAGGCTACTGTTGGTGAACAAGCTGCTACTGTAACTGACTGACTGAGGCGAGAAAAGAGAGAAGTCAGCGATTTTTAGCTGGATTGTTTGTTACTCTTTCTACAAGTTTGGATATAAAGCACATGATTAAGGTATTTTTAAGCAAAAACTGGCTTTCTGTGTATATATTAGAAGTACTTCTATCAGCTTTTGTGTGGAATTCTCTTATGCACAACTGGATCGGTCTTGCAAAGCCGAAATATTCTGTGTTTTCCTTTAGGCTCAAAACGCTTCAACATGTCTCCTACCAGCCCACACAGCATGCTGTAACAGCCACAGCTCTAGCTTTGCACTGTCACAGAGAACCTAGATATTTATCACATGAAGTCTGCTCTTGGCTGTTTTGTTTTTGTTTGTCGTACCTGAGTAGATGTGGGCTTTAAATGTTCCCACACAATGAAAGGGATCTACCTGGAACTGACATCCAGCACCGTCACTTTATGGATTAGAGATTTATTTCTTTTAATATTCTATTGCAAAGTGTCTACAGGTAAACATGTAACTACTGAAGTTAAACTTCCCTGTAGGCGGTAGACCTCTCGTACTTTATTGAAAGGGTTAGCTTTTAGTCTCAGTCGAGTGTAACGTTATTTCTTAAAGCCAAAAGTATTTTTAGATTAGCCGAACTTGTAGATTTGGACTTACGAGTCGAATGCACAGTGTGTTTGTGTGTGTGTGTGTGTGTGTGCGTGAGTGAGCGCGTGCCACAATCTGGAGCAGATGCAAAGCATGCCAAGGATGTAACTGGGAAGACGTAATCGTGATTTATTTATGAATTAATTTATTCGAAGATCACGTCTGACCTCCAGTTTCAGCCTTTTGGATCGTGTACAGTGATTTCAGTGGAAGCTGTGTACAATGTACTGTACCTAATATATAATCTAAGTACTGGAAACTGACTTGATGTTGTTTATATTTAAGAATAGAACTTTATAATTTATAAGTTTTGTATAGTTTGGAAATATTGCATTTGTATTAGTTTAAACACAGTGGATTTGAAGACAAAGGATGAAAATGTCGCCCTCACATGTTAAATTAGGGATGAGATGCAGATGTAAAGGATTTCTTTTCAGGAAAAAGGAAACACCAGACTTTGAACTTTCACGACAGTGCTTCAATTACCGTCTCTTGTATTTGAGGCTCGTGGCTGTTCTCCTCTGCGTATTTGAGCACCACTGTTAGAACATTGTCGCCACTCTGTTTCAGCATGTGTTCAAAGAAAATGTGGACTTTTTATTCCAGTTTTTGAATCTGATCAATTCAAAGCATCCTGCAGTCACAGGATGGCGCTGTAGAGCTGCGCTACGCCTCCAGAGAGGCTGCGGTTTGGGTACGTGGGGGGATATTTTCAGGTAGGCTACATAGTGACATATACTGTTTGGTTTTGCATGCCTCTTTCATAGTTCTGATTATTTTGTGTGTAATTTTAATGCAACATCTAAAAGGCACTGTCTTGATTATGCTGTACATATCAGGAGGAATATGCTATCATAAATGCAGGTGTTGGAAGAACTTCTGATGAGCAGTTATATTTGAGATATATACAGTATTTAGGATGTAGGCCTACAGCACTTAGTTTCAGCTAATTCTTGTCATTTTATGCTCATGTCTGTTGACTTGTTTGTAAATCCTCATTTTTGTTGATGAGGACCTCTGGGCAGGGACAGACAGACACGTTCACCTTGTTCCCAGTGATCTTCTTGCAATAAATTGATTTACATACACATAATGTTTTCAGATGCATTTATGAGTCACCGTGGAGTCATCTTTAAACAGGACCAACAGTCATGTGAAAAAAGAAAGTTTTCTAAGGAATCCGATGGAAAACTACACACAGCCTTACTGCTTCCATGGGAAACGAGAGGGTAGAATTCAGGTGTGTATTAACACAATGCCTCAAGCTTTGAGGGAACATGGCAAGAAATTCATCCCAAAGTCAGGCTGTGCAATGCTCAAAGGAACTGCAAAAATCCAAGTGCTACATCTCAGGCTCTACAGGCCTCGGTTAGCATGTTAAATATTAAAGTAATCAGAAAAAGACAGAACAAGTATCAGCTGTTTGTAAGCGTTGCAGGAAAAAACCTCTCTAAAAAGAAGATGGCCGCACGGCTTTGGTTTGCAATGCTGTGTCTGAACAAACCACAAGGCTTCTATAACCATCTATAGCCATGTCATGGCTGTAATGCAAAGCATCACATCTGGAGAACTCCAAACACAGCATATCAGCACATACACCTCGTACCAACGGTCAACATGGTGGTGGAGGGGGGGTGTCTCAGGTTTGTTTTGCAGCCACACGACCTGTTGTTGACCGTGAACTCTTCTGTATGCCAAAGTATTCTAGAGTCTGATCGACGGCTAAAGCTCAGCCCAGATTGTTACTTGAAAGAGGACAGTGATCCCAGGCACAGCAGCAAATCTCCAACAGACGTGCTGCAAAAGAATCAAAGTGTTGCAACGGGCCAATCAAAGCCCAGACATCAACCCGACTGAAATGCTGCGGCGGGACCTCAAGAGAGCCGTGGATAAATGAATGCAAACAAACTGAAGCAACGCTGTAAAGAAGAGTAGGCAAAAATTCTTCCACAACAATGTGAGAGACTGAAAACCCATAAAGAAAACAATTACTGCAAATTATTGTTGCTAAAGGTGCTTCAAGCTACGTGCTCATGGGGCGGGTTTGGTTTTTTACACACTGTTCCTGCATTTGGTTTAGCTTTTGGTAAATAAATAAGGACATGATGTAATGTGACATTTTGAATGTATGTATATGTCCTGATATGAAAGAGGATGTATTTTTACCACGACTGTAGATGGTGGCTGGCTTTTAGAAGAGACTGAGAAGGTACAGACTCAGTTTCCTTCCCTGAAGAAAGACTTACTTGGAAAAATTCTCACGTATTACTCACTGATGCCTGCTTCAGACAGGGGTTTGTCTTTTTTTATGATAAATGGCCATGAGTTACATGAGTTTGATGGTAAATGGATTGGTACTTGTATAGCACTTTTCTTCTAACTGAGAACTCAAAATGATTTTTACTTCAAGCCTCATTTAACAAATTGCACAAGTGTTTTTTTCTATGAGTAAGCACTTTGAACATTCACACACACTCACACAGCGTCAGGGGCGATTCAGTGCAGCAGCTTCCTCAGAGTTACTTCAACACACAGACTGGAGGAGACGGGAATCAATCCACCGACCCACTCTACATCCTGAGCCACAGGCGTTTCGTTTTTCAGTTCATAAAAGGGAAAAACCAAACACACACTCATGGTTGTGATCAGCAGCCGTGCAGTCTCTCCTCAGATGCACAGAGCCATTCACTTTATAAATTTACTCAATAAATGTTTACCCGGAGTCAAAACGTCCTGACTTTCAGTTTTCAGTGTTCCTTTGTCTCAAATACCCAGTACAACACTTATTACTAAATTTAACCTGCAATCACTGTGGTCAAACAGTGTGCCGCCCCCTAGTGGTTGATTAGATGTACTGCAAACCAGTCCACTCCACCTTGAATTAAACAGATGTTCCTGAGAAAGTCACCAACATGAATGTGTTTAATATTTATCTGATTAGCTTTATTATCCAGTGCGACTCAGAGAGTGGAATGATATGGGAGTTACTGAATCTAGGCTTCATGCTGGGAAACATTCCTACAGATGTGACGTTTGCTTTGAGAGTGTTGATGGAGAAATACAGAGCAGATGAGAAGGAGCCTCGCTGTCTTTGTGGATGTAGAGAAAGTAGATGATAGGATGCTGAGGCAGGAAGTGTGATACTGCATGAGGAAGTCAGGAGTGGCAAAGAAGTATATGAGGGTGATGCCGGACATGAGGGCAGCAAGACAGCAGTGAGGTGACAGTGCAGTGGAGTGACAGATGGGTTCAAGGTGAGGGTGGGACTGCATCAGGGATCGCCCATTCTTGTTTGCAATGATGAGGTCAGGCAGGAGTCTCTGTGGACTCTGATGTTCACAGATGTGATCTGTAGAGAGAGTAGGGAGCAGGTGAAAGAGACCCTGGAGAGGTGGAGGTATGCTCTGCAGAGAAGAGGAATGAAAGTCAGTAGAAGCAAGACAGAATTCATGTGTGTGAATGAGAGGGAGACAGTGAAGATGCAAGGAGCATTGAAGAGGATGAGTTTAAAGGCCAGCCAAAGCAAGGGACACGGCACAAGAGAGGTGAAGAAGAGTGCAGGCAGAGTGGAGTGGGTGGAGATGAAAGCGAAAGCTTACAAGATGGTGGTGGGCCTGCTGTGATGTATGATTTGAAGACTGTGGCACTGACGAAAAAACAAGAGGCCTAGCTGAAGATGTTCAGGTTTCACTGGGAGTGGCCAGGATGGAGAGAATTAGAAGTACATCAGAGGGACACGTCCAGCTGTGGGGTTTGGAGACAAAGAGAGGCAAAGCTGAGATGATTTGGACATGTGCAGAGGAGGGACAGTGGACATACTGGACAAGAAGTGGAGCAGCACATGCAGAGGGTTGGTGCGGCGACAGGGACAGAGGAGACAGAGGCACATGATCCGAAGATGATGACGATGATCCAAACCAGTGCTGCAAGGGGGAAAACAAAAACAGTTCAGGCCATCACATCTCAGAAATCATTTCGTGTGTCTGTTCAGCTGTTTGAATCCTCACTTTTACTTCAGCAGCTCGCAGACTGTTAAATAAAAAAAAACTTAAAGAAGTATGCACGAGATAGTGCGAGATGTGACGTAATGAATCCCTCACCGTTTAAGGGAAAGTCAAGGTAAAATCATGTCTCAGCCAATCAGAAGAAAGCATCGTATTACCGCCCTCCTCCTCTCCCTCCTGTTCCTCCCCCTGTGTCTCCAACACCTCAGCTGTCTAACCCCGGAGTCTCCGTCAAAGGATGTAACCGACAGACACTGGGGGGGACCAGAAGCTCCTCGGTGCCACCGAACAAACCGAAACATCCCGGAGGACTTCCGAGGGGTTTTTATTATGGACAAAAGCAGCAGTAACACACCGACTTAGAGCAACCACAGTAAGGTTAGTGGACGCAGTAGTTCTAAAACTTTCAGGAAACGCAGGACATGTTAAAATGTTTGCAGATACAGTGACGGGAGTTTTCCTGATGGAGAGGGTTTGCAGAGGAACAGCGACACATGCGCTAAAGTCTGTTTATTCTGCGCACTTTGTTTACACGGGGCGCATTTTCGCTTCCTTCTGCATTCATCGCTAAAATAAACTGATTTTATCACAGCAGAAGCATTTTGTAAAGTTCACATGAGGCTGAGCTGCTCTTCCATCATGAACTGAAAGCATAAAGCTGCTGGTAAAAGTAAACACATGTTCATGGCTGTAAATCAAACTGCGACTTCAAAGCTTTGGATTTTACTTTCAAATATGATCTCCTTATGATGAAACCCAGGCTTAAAAGTTTTACTTTGGGGACTGTAGAAACCGTCACTCTCCTCTTTGTCGTAAAAAAACAAGATCCCCTCAGGTGTTTTACTTTTTGGACCTTTCCAGTCTTTCTCCAGTGCCAGGCTAGCAGGGTTTAAACGTCTCAATTTGTAATGTAAAAAAAGCCTTCTGACCAAGGCCAGATTATTTAATGGGTGCTGTGGTAAGCAGAAAATTTTGATAATAAGAATAACTTTATTTCTATGGCACTTTTGAAAACAGAGAGCTAGAAGGAGCTTCACAGCGTGAATAAAAAGCTCACATTAAAGATAAGTAATCAACCATTGGGTCAAACTTTCATAGCAACACACACACTTTGATACACATAAACAAGTGTAAACTATGGCCCAAAATAAAATGGAAATGTCGTTTAAAACAATTAACAGACGTGATAGGCCGAGGAAGGTTGTCCCAAGGTTTGGGTGCTACACGACAAACTCAATGTGATCACCTCTGGTTTTAAAATCAGAGCGGGGACAGTTAGAAGACCATGATTGGCTGATCGAAGAGGCTGGTTGCAGCAATTAGGTCTTAAACCTTCTGCTATATAAGCAGGAGGTTGTCCAAGAGCTTAATATGTTAATAACAGGAATTTAAAGATTATTCTGAATTTCAGTGGGTGCCAGTGAAGAGATGCATGAATAAGTGTGATATGTGGCTAGTTTTCTTATCAGCCGTGCTGCTGCTCTCTGCACTAATGGGAGACGGGCTATGGAGGACTGAGAGATACATGTGAAGAGAGAATTACAATAATCAAGGCCAGAGAAAAGTTCCAGATGATTAAATAGGAAAGGAACTGATTGAAAGGTTTGATTATTTGCAGTATCTCTGAAATGAGGGAAACAAGGGTGAGCTGAGAGATGTAAGATTCAAAATTCGGATGTTGGTCAAAGATGATACAGAGGTTCTGAGTAGATGATTTGATGGTGCTGGCAAGAGCTGCTGTACTGACCTCCTAGGGAAAAGTGTCCGTGCCAAACATAAAAACCTCAGTTTTACTAGAAATGAGATGAAAGAAACTTTGATACGTCCAACAAAGAATGGCAGAAAATCATTCACGGAGCCATGACGGGCTGTTGAAGATGTTGGGCTTAACAGAAAAGTACAGCTGTGTATCATCTGCATACAATTGGCAGGAGATCCCATTAAACCAATTTTTTTATGTTTTGAAGTATAAATATGTCATAAAGAATGATATATTTAGTCATGGAGGAGGAAAAGACAAGAGAAGGAGAGAGAAGGGATTGACACAAAAGTTCTGTGTGCAGACAATTTCATTCAAAGATTTTATCCTTATCAAAAAAAGGCTTAATTTTCGAGGCTGAAGTTTTTTTTCAGTGAGGTACGTATGTCCAATGATAGAAGGAAGAACAAAGCTGTCAAGAGCCCAGCAAATATTCCTGCCCAGAGGCCTGTGACGGGATGATTTGTGCAGGTTTATAGCAGCGAGTCTGTCAGCAGTCATGTTGATGATATTTAACCTTTTCAGGAAGATTCTCAGCTACTCTTCTGCTAAATGTGACACAACTAAAAAAAGGGAATAAAAATAATTTTAATAATGTTAGTGAGAGGCGTCCTCTTCACTTCCCTTTTCACTTCACACTTTTTGAATGTGACAAACACACAAATGTGTATATATGTTTTATTTATATCTATAAAACATTTAGATGTGTTATATATAAAAAATGTATAACACATAAACCACCATAAGTACAGGTGATAGGTTGGCTATAGTTGTATGCATAGATAAGTTCTTCTTTATCTGTACATGCAAAACAAACTAGTCATACTAGACTAACGAGAAAAATGTAAATACATGTCAGACGGTGCATCTTCATACACTAACAGTGTAACAGTAATGGAAAGATAGCTACCTTTCCTTGCTCTACCAAATGAGTTACCTCACTCCCTTTATGAAAACCTTACTTAATCCTTCCTCAGCTTTGATCCTTTTTTTTTCCCTCTAATAATTTTCACACAGTCCCTCACTTGGATTTTGTGTTATTTTTTTCCTGAAAGGAAGGAATTTCTGTATCTGGTGGCAACATGTCCCAGCTCGCTTTCACAACTGCAGGAAGTGATTGTATCCAAAAAGATGTCTGCACCTAAATGCATATCCGACTCTTTCTTTCCTAAACAGTTAGCTGATGTTTATCAGAAGAGGCCTAATAAGCTCCCAATTTCCTAATCTAAGGTTATTCGGAATCTGTTAAGGAGATTAGTTTTGCTGCATTTTTGGCACTTGGCACCCTTTCTGCATGCTGCACGGCGGAAATGACTCAGCAAAAAGGTTTTAAATGAAAAATAACTCGCCAGATTGTCAGATTTGGGTTGTGAAGCGGATGTTGTTTTTGTCTGCATCGGCTTTAGAAGAACAGAGTTTTTGTTTAAATCACATCTGCCTGCAGCTTCAAGGCAGAACTGAAAACTCCAAACAGGTTTATGGAAAGTGACGTCAGGCTGGCTGGACGGGGAAACGGCCACTCGAGTTGGTGTGAGAGTAAAGCGTCCGGTGGGGGATGTTAACACTGAATGCTTTGATTGCAGCCTCACTGATGTCTGCTGTGATCCTGCAGAAACGGGCTGGGTTCTGGTTTTCCCATTTTGGCTTTGCGCTGACTGTCTGTGTTATTTCACAAAGATTTCGAGTAAAGAAAAAGTCTCTGGTTGAACATTTAAATGCCAGAATTTATCAACGAAGCTCATTTGTTTCATTTGTCTTGAGGGAATTCAAGTGTTTAAACATTTCCATGACTCGGTTGGTTACCATACATAATATTACAGCCACTGATAATAGAGAATACACCAGAATTATCCTTCAAGGAAACAACATTGATTGCATTCATCGTAATGAATCATTGCAGCGTGTTAGTACCTACAGTGGGGGAAATAATTCCAGTATTTGCTGAATTTGTAAGTTTGCTCACTTACAAAGAAATAATTTTATTTTAATGGAGAGAAAGAATCACTCCACATAAAAGTTTGATTTGATTTGCATGTTATTGAGTATAATAAGTATTTAATCACATGAAAAACGTGACTTAGTACTTGATGGAGAAACCCTTAAAGCAGTAAGATGTCACTTGGTCAGGTTTGCAGACTTCTCAGGAGAGATTTGGGCCCCGACTCACCACAAACTCTGAATCATTCAGGTTTCTTATTTGCTGCTTGGCACCTTGAAGCTTGAGGTCTGGAGGCCGGCTAGGCCACTTTGTGACCTTCTTCTTTAGCCACTCTGTTGCTGCTTTGGTAGTATGTAGGCCCATCGTCTGCGTGAGGAAAGGAGCTTCTTGTCCAAGATTTGACATACATAGCGTGACCCATTGGCTCCTCAATCCGGCAAAGTCATCCTGTACCCTTAGCAGAAAAACAGCCCAACGCATGACGTTTCCTCTCCGTGCTTGACTGTGAGGATGGTGTTCTTCGGCTGCCTGCTGCCATTTGTGTGCTTTAATCTATAATAAGTAAGCCTGGAAAACTGCAAAGTGCTCATTCAAAAATCGTTACAGTCACAATGTTAAATGCACTGCTACTATTACTGTATCGTGAGTCTTTGTGTTTTAGGGAGATGAGGTCGTCTTCTGCTGAGAAACAGCTCCAGATGCTGATTCTGAGAGAAGGGTCTTACATTTATACAGACACAGAAGGAAAATAAAATGTCTTTAACTTAAATTAAGGTTTCTCGTTCTCTCCCAGTGCATTCTTTGTGATTTTTTTTTTTTTTTTTTATGTCATGAATATCTAACATTTTGGCTGAGCTACAATAAAATTATTGGGGTATTTTTCTAGAGTGGGAAGTCTTGTGTAAATTCAACATAAATCGGATTTATATTTATGTTGAACTACTCATAACTAAAGCACTTTGGAGGTGCTGGGAGGCAGATTTGGCACAGCTGGCCAGCTATTTTTCAGTTTTTACACTTCATGTTTAGCCAATTCTAGCCAGCTTCTAGATGCACTTTCTCTTTGAGGCCACATCTTAAGCGCTGGTTTGGGTTGACGTGAGTTTCTAGTGTTTGTTTACCCTTCTCTTCCTTATCTCATTTGGAAATTCCCAAACTATCTGCTCCATCTTCCACCCCTTTATCTTCCTTTCTAGTCTGGTAAAGGCCAGAAAGCATCCGAGCGTTTGCACCGAGGAGCTCACAGCTCAGCTCCATCCAGTGTTTCTGTTACTAATTTAAAGGGGAGCAGCACAGGGAAAGCTATCCAGGCTTTTCTCGGCTGACCTTTCGTTTGGAAAGTTTTGGCTGGGCGTTGCTGGTGCCTGACACGGTTTCTAACCATGATTTAATCCTGTGGCACTCTGATTATATGTGAAGCTGGATTTGTCTGATTGGCACTTTGAGCATTTTCAGGAGTCTCTTAAAGTTGTGATTAGAGGTCAGACTGTTGGTCCGCTTGGTGTTTGACTGACAAGAGATTCATAAACAGTTCATGGAAAAAATGAGAGTAATCCAACCCTTCTGTCCTCCCTTTAAAAATCTGTGAGTGATCAGATTCTTCAGGTCCTCCCTGGGCCAGTGGGTTCAGCTGAACTCACCAACAACCACTGCTCTGCTCTGCAGCCATAAAGGGCTCACTTAATGATCTTTCTCTACTGTAGTCGATCCTTTTTAAACAACTCCTTTGCCCTGTTTTGATTAAATGTACGTTTCAAATCAAATGCCCTCTCAGTCCACCTCCAAATGGCTGTTTCCTGCATACACCCACACCATCATCTGGTTTGCCTCAGAGCAATAACATGACCCACGTGTGGGAGTTCTTATCTGCAGCTGCCTGCAGGCCCCCCCTCGCCATGCTCTGCTGCTCTGACAGCATCACGGACCCTGTTTGCCTTTTTGTTTGTCTGTTGAGAGATTGAGTAAAGTCACACTTCATGCTGTCTTTGAGAGTTTGAATGAAAACCGACTGGAAAGACATTTACAGACCGGCTGTAAATAGAAGTGAGAAAATACAACGCAGTTTGTGAAAAGTTGTGGCCTTTAATCTACTAGCTGTAGGTTGAAAATGGTTGGAGGGGTTAGTGTTGGAGTGAATCAAACAGATGACAGTAACTATTTGCTTTTGTATTGTATGCACTCTGAAGCTTTAACATTAGTATTTTAAATGCTGTTATTGTTTTTGAAGCCAGATGTTGTTAGCTAACGCTATCAAGCTTGGTTAGCAAGCTGCATCTCTTAACAACGGGAGTGCAAGCGGGGACACACATATTGGCTAATTAGGGCTAATTAACATACAAAACCCAAGAAATTCACTCATTAGATCTGAAGCACAAACTCCTTTGATGAGCTGTACAGCACAGCAGCTTTAATATTACTCCAATAAGATCATATGAAGTCTGTGGTTCGCTTCCACTGTTAACACATAAGAAGCATTAAAAGTCGAGTTCTATTGTGTCACACTGTGAACTGGAAATTGTTATTCATACTTTATTTCATCACATCTGGATTCTTTTAATTAGTGGTTTACTTAGGTAAACTTCCTTGGAACATCTGCAGGTTGTTCCGAGCGCTGCTGCGAGGCCTCACATGAACACTGCTGCTCATTCTGCTGCATTGGCTTCACATTAACTTCAGACTCCACTAAGACTTTTAGAGCTCTGCATGGACAAGTAGAAGCAAATATCAGTGACCTTTTACACCCATACATCCCCAGCAGGTCCCTGAGGTCATGTGACCAGGACCTGCTGGCTGAGACCTAAAGGAGATTGAGCTTTTGCAACAATGACCTCCGACTTTTGAACTCTCTCCCACCGAGCCTGAGACCTGTGGACTCTTTGCTTTTGAGTAACTTTTTACGTTGATGTTTTAGCTGTTTTCCTGTGGACCATTGTTTGATATTTATCTTGAAAAGGGCCATATAAATAGAATTTTATTACTTTAATGACTTCCATTTCACTCGAATTTTAACCCTTTGCACTGTTGTTGTGTTATGATAGTAGTGCTGAATATGTTTTGTAGTTTGCATTGCGTGTATGATCCTGTTATCAGTGTGGTACAGAGCTTCATTCCTGACTGCAATCAGATGGAAAATTTAACACCACAGAGCTGAAATACAGTGTGCAGGTGAGCCAGAAAACTGTAACAAACTAAAGTTTGGGTGAATTTTTATGGTTAAGTGCCTTTAGCATGAATTCTTTTTAATGGCCAGTAGACGGTATAAAACATGGACGTATCTTCCAGGACAGAAAAAATAAAGTGAAATGATTTGAAATAAACTTGCATTCTGGCTGAAGGGCATCGGATGGCGAAAGCTGTGGTTGAAAAACATTTCCGGTCCTGGGAAAACGGCATTCCAACCCCTGACATCTGTAAACACTTTACTGCTGCATTAATGGGCTCAGTCACTCATTTCGGTCCATTTTGTAGATCTTGGTCATGTTGTGCTTCAAAATAGAGGATTATTCATGGTATGCTCATTGGCTAATGCCCTATAATTGAAACCAAGATGGTAACAGTGAAAACGTTCATCTTAGTGCTCCAAAAGGAGACTTTAGAAACAAATCTGTGACATTACGGCAACTACAGCTGTGGGTTCGTGGTTTGGGGAAAGTTTGGGGAAAGAACATCCACCTCATCCAGCTCTGGTGATTTTATGGGCTCACTTCTGGTTAGTCTTTGAACGAGGATCATCTGAGGGTGATAATTTTATTTGCTATACTGCTCGAGAAATTTCCTGAATTGTCCACCCAGAAGGAAGTTTTCAAAAAGCTTTTTTTAATCATCTGGATCATACTTTCAGTGCCAGGTCTCTGTCTTATCATTTCTTTCTTAGGTTGGAAGCTCTCACAAAAAAAGGGGATTTTTGATGGAGCTGTGAAGAGGTGCTCATCTTGTTTTCCCACATTACCCAGCATGCTCTGTGATCCATCAGGTGCTCAGAGGTTTGTGTTGTGGAAACACGTCTGCTATTATCACATCTTTTACCAAATCGACAGCAGAAGAAGACAAAGAAAGTAAAGTTCATGTCATGCGTGTTTCTCCTGACTTTCTTCTGTTTGTGAAAATGAAACCATGATGGCTGAGGCAGACGATCGGTTCTGTTTAGAGAACATCAGGAAATGGGTGCAGTCTCTGCACTGTTTATATTAAAGCTTAACCAGCATTTGTTTGACTTCACTGTGGATTATTCAGCCTGTAACTATCAAGTATTGCTCAGTCAGTATTAACTTTCAGTTATTAGAATCATTTTATTCTTGTTTTGTCAGAGCTGTAATAAATCCCCAGCAGCCAAACCCTGTTGCAGCATAACTAAGAGATGGTTCAGGGTCATCTTTGCATGTCTGACTGAAGCATTCAAACATCATCACTGAAATAAGACGGAGAACATCTGAAGGGCGTCTCTTCAGAAGCCAGATTCAGAAATAATCACTGCAGAGCGATTTCCTGTATGTAACTAACTGATGAATGCTTTTCTTTCTGCTGTAACATTTTTAAATTTATGGCTACATGGATTAAGCTGTTGTTGTATCACCTTGTTAACTTTTGTGTCATCTTAGCAAACAAATCTGATTTCCACTATAGACTGTATATAAAGGATGGATGAGATGTCTCCTGTCCAAACAGTGTGATGAAACAGGCGCCGCCATGTGTGCTGCTGATTCACAGGACTAAGATGTGAACACAGCACTTGGACTTGAGCCATTGCACTAGTATATTTATCCCAGTAGTTTGGAAATTCCCAAGTTAGAGCAGCCAAAGAAAACCGTCGAGTAACCAAACAGTTTCAGCGACTAAGATGACCTCATTTATGACCCCATTATATTTTATACAGAAGAAATTTTATGTAACAATATTCTAACAATAGAGTTTATAGTTCTGTGTTAAATCTGCGGTATAGATGCGCTGTAGCCGCAAATCTTACAGCGTAACCTGCGCTTTAACCTGAACTGCTCCTCCCTAAAGTGTCACGACATCCTGCACAGATGCTGGGAATAGCCTCCATCATTGTAGATGAACAGCAGAGTCATAAATTCATTGAAAACTGATCTAAAAACTCTTTTCTTAACATGTTCCAACATAATGTACAGTGCATAATAAATGTGACAAATGTCATTAAAAAACAAGAAAAATAAATATTTAAAAATCTGTCAAAAAACCCAAATTTTAAAAATTAATGCATAACAACAATGATGATTCTGGGTTGTAGATGTGTAACATTAGGATATTTTGCAGCAGTAAATCGTCCTGCTGCCGGTTTGTTATCTGTGGTGGAATAATACATAAAAAAAACAAAGCTTCTTTCTATTGTCCTTGAAACACAAAGGATCTGTTTTTGTAAACTTGTAGTTTTCCAAATTTATGATAGGAAACATTTTTATGATTAAAAATATCCCAAAGGCCACCACCTCTCCAAAGTTGCATGAAAAGAGCCAGTTGAGGTGGGTCAGGCATCTGATTGGAATGCGTCCTGCGTGCGGCGCTCTGAGCGTGTCCTAAGAAGAAGACTCTGGGGTAGACTCGGGACACGCCGGAGAGATCGTATCTCTCGGCTGGCCTGGGAACGCCCGCGTTCCTCCGGCTCAACTGGAGGAAGTGGCTGAGGAGAGGGAGGTCTGAGCTTCGGCCCCGGATAAGTGGTAGAAAATGAACAGATGGATAGTTAAAGGCTCGTGTAATAAAATGTTTTAATAAGTTAAAGGAAATAAAAGTCAGTAAAAATAAAAATGTAAATATGATATAATAAATCACTGTTTAAAAACCTGATAAAAATATAATTGAATCAGAGCAGTACTGCAGACAAATACATCAAGACTCATAGTTTTATTCAAACTGTTGCACCAGGATATGTTCTGTATAATATTTCATTGAACCCAGGGTGGGTTCGTTGAGGCACCATGAAGTGTGGATGAGCTGGTCGTCACTTTCCTGACCTGAACCTGTGGACTGTGTCATATTTGTCACCCCTCTGGTTTTTTATTTCCTTCCCCTCAATGTGTGATGAGGTGAGGGTAATGACTTCCTGTCTGAGGTTAAAAAAGGTTAAAAGAGATTTTCAAAATGTGAAGGTGCAGGCCTGTTTCTGTTTTCTCTTTATGTAAGTTAAAAACCACCAGACATTTACGTTTTCTCATATTTGGAGACATTCATTTTCAATGGGTGGGGAAGGAAAGCAGCTGTGTTGGAACTGAGGCTGTCCGGGATGGAAAATTAATTATGACGGGATGAGGACATGAGAACAGGATGAAGGAATGAAGAGAGTGAAAATGTGATACAGTGAGGAAACGGTGGAGACAGGTAATCAGAGGACAGCAGTTCAGCCCAAAATAAAAAAGAGTGATGGGGGAGGGGTGGAGAGATTCCCAGCAGACGAGCATCACTGTAACCCCGACTGTGGCCGAAACTGGAATTTCCTCTGGGTGCACCACAGCTCAAGTGTCTGAAGTGAAGCATGTTTTTCTCCCACAGAGCTCCAGCCTCGGCAGACGCTAACCTAGAGGGAAGAAGGACCGAGTCCTGCTGACAGGAAGACAACATGGCCTCCGGCTCGCAACCCAGAAATCCTTCCTGCGGACTCACAGACAGGAGCAGCAGTTTCTTTAAGGTAAGGACTGGACAGCTCTGTGGAGACATGGAAGAGCAAAGATGCAGAAAAGTAAAAGTCATCACATTTGTGTGCCAGATGTTGAATTTTATGAAACTATTTAAACTATTTTTTTAACCTTTTGGATTAATTGAACAAACAAACTCTAGCTGAGATGATTTAGATTAAGGATGATGTGAAAACCGAGATAACTGGTTGATTGGACGGATCAGGACAGGAAACGATGAATGTCTGTTTCATATTTGAAACATATTTACACATGCAATTCATTTCAATACAACTTTGTTTACACATCACCAAATCACAACAACAGTTGCCTCAAAGTGCTTTATATCGAAAGGTAAACACCCTACAATAATACAAAGAAAACAGACAAAACCCAACAATCATATGACCCCCTATGAGCAAGCGCTTTGGCGACAGTGGGGAGGGGAAACTCCCTTTTAACAGGAAGAACCAGGCGATCTGCTGTGACAGGTTCTGGGTTTGGGGGAGGAAGACAGGACAAAGACATGCTGTGGAAGAGAGCCAGAGATTAATAATAACTAATGATTAAATGCAGAGAGGAGTATAAACACATCAGATAAATAGTCACAGATGTTGGCTGTGAAAACAAAAAGTCCGCCCGTCCACCTTCTGTTCATACCTTCTGTTTTCAAGGCGCAGCCAATCAGAAGAAAGTTGTCTTAAAGAGGAGGAGTTAAAACGGCTTGTTTCAGATGGGAGATGAAGATAAAGAAGGCTTATGTTGAACATTTAGTTATGCAAAGCTGCCCCAGCAGAGTTTAGGAATACAAACATGAAAGTGAACAAGATTTTTTGCTTTAAGCTACAAACTGTTCAGCTGGTTATCATGCACACTGCTCAGCATAACTAACATAATTATTCTGTTGATAATTGGGTATATTTCTGAGTGTTTTAAACTGCTATCACATTTTTTCTTCTTCCTCCTCCTCTCGAGTTGCCACAGCAGAGTATCTGCTGCCATCTCACCCTCACCCCAGCAACCTCCTCTGTCACACCAAACTCCTTCATGTCCTCCTTCACTACATCCAGGGACCTTCTCTGTGGTCTTTTTCTTTTCCTGGCAGCTCCATCTTCAGCATCCTTCGCCCAGTGTCCCCTGACTATCCCTACTCTGCACATGTCCAAACCATATATCAGCCAGGTCTCTCCCTTTACCTGTCATTTTCTCTGCATTTAAAGTTCGCCTGCCACCAAACACACCTTCCCTCTCTCCTCCTACTCTGTCTTCATCCAGCAGGAGCTCAGTTTTTTCTGGCACCCTGCTGCTCAGCAGCAATGGTGCTGGTTTCTGATGATCTTGAATATCTGCATGTTTGATTTGAGAAAGATTCCAGGCTTAGGATGTAGGCCTTGCATGTAGTATCTTTAAAAAGTTTTGATTGGCCACATTTGTCTGTTGACAATCACAAATAATTTCATATACTACTGTTCAGTAATCTTTTTTCTTCTTACCACATTTGAGACAGACTCATGAATGTCTTCGTGACTTTTTTTTTTATTAGTATTTTTAAAGCACTCATCAGAGTCTGTTTGGATTTATGCACACTGGGATTTCTTTATCCTGCTGAGGTTTTACCTTAACTTTAAATTCTCACCATTATTAATTCTGACTAAGCACTTTTCCTTCGTATAATCAGGAAATATGGACTGTTGACTGATGAAATATCAAAGTGGATCAGTGTGTTTGACAGTTTCCCTTCACTTTCTGCCATGCATTGAAGAAGTTCTGGAAATGAACAAAACCAGCTGCTCTTCCTGGCAGCCTGACAAACACACTCACAGGAGTCATAAAAACCTCTCTGTCCACTCCTCCCTCTCTCCCTTTCATCTTCATCTTCTCCTAATTTCTTCTGTTTTCTTTCTCTTCAGCAATCAGTTGCATATTTTTGCTCGAAGTGTCGCTCAGATGTGAAAATACCATTTAGCAGAACTTTTTCATGCAGTGCCAAATGTTGTAGTCTTGTGTTATGAAAAGACCTGATCTATTTCTCGAGAGTTAACACATGACAGTAAATCTGTTTCCTCGCTGCTTCTGATTTCCTCTGTCTTTCCTCATCTTTCAGTGCCCTAAACATTTTATTTGTGTGTGAGCCTTGGTCAGTGTTAAGCTTTGAGGTGGCTTAGACTGATTGTCTACTCTGAGACTGACCTTTAACTTCATCTAAAGCCTCAGCCACACAGGCCTAGAGACTATTAAGCGACTTCTCCCTGGCAACCATGGGTTGTTAAGGAAAAACGTGTATTTCCCAACTGGTGATGAGTAGTTACTGCCTGTTGCTAGGTGAAATTGGTGCCAAAAATGGTGCAGCATTAAAAACCAGCTTATGATTGCTTCCGGGCTAGCTGATAACATTTACTCTGCTAACTGTGGCAAAGCTTGAAAAAGTGTGGCACACACCTGAAATGAAAAACATTCACCTTCACAGTAAAAGATGTGCCTTTTTGAATGTCCTGCTATGGCAAGGTTTTACTTGAAGCCGATCCATGTCACAGTTTCACAACAGCTTGGAGAACATTAGGCAAGCGTTTGCAGACAAGTGGACGTCTTCCAGGCTTCCAACTACTGGAAACCGCAGGATCTTCTAGCGCAGTGTTTCCCAATCACTATGCAGTGGCACATAGGTGTGCCGTGAGAAATGACCAGGTGTGCCGTGGAAGATTATCTGGCTTCCCCGTGATTAGTACTCTAAGCGATAGGCGAGTAACGGGCAGAACAATTACATTCTCTTTCACTAGAGGGCAGTACAGCTACCTGCTCTAATTAAATGGGTTACCAACTGCTAGTAAAACAGAAGAAGAGGAGGAAGAAATTGCATAATAGTCATGCTTTGAGACCACAGTGGTAATGGCAATAGATAATAGTCAATCTGTCCAGCGTCCTGGAGAAAATTCCAACCCAGATGAATCATGAGTAGTGGTCAGAAGAAGGCAAAAAAGGTATACTGGGCACAAACCGAGCCAATTCCACTGTACCTGACGCACGGTGAAAAATGATCAATATGCTTTTTGTGACATTTTTGTTTGGTGGTGTGCCGTGTGATTTTTCAAATGTGAAATATGTGCCGTGGCTCCAGAATGTTGGGGAATACTGTTCTGCTGACCAGTGGTTGTCAATGAGCAGTTTCTAGGCCTGTATGACTGACCTGTATGAGCAAATGTGTAAGGATTCATTTCTACCTTGCTTAATGCCTCAGGGTTGTGTTCTCAGACCACTGTTAGTCATTTTATAATGTTGGTCAAAATTTCACTGCAGCAAACTTTCATTTTTATGCTGATGATATAGTGATGCACTCCTCTGCACCACCACAACAGGCTCTCAGCATTACCTGTGTGTGTGTGTGTGTGTGTGTGTGTGTGTGTGTGTGTGTGTGTGTGTCAGTCGTCTAAAATAGATTTTTATATACATTCTTTTTAATGAAAAGTAGATTTTTTTTCATGTAAAGTCTTTTTTTGTTGCCCAAGGTCATCTCTCCACTATGATTTGATTCTGAAGCTGCCTTATATATGCAAACTTTTTATTATTAGATTTTATTTTTATTTTTTTTCTTCACACATGTCACATTTCTCTGGCATTATGGTACTTATACTTTAATTCTGCACCCCTTGAAAGCCTACTAGGAGAAACACTTGAGGTTCTTTTCTGTTCTGGGCAGTTTCTCCAGAGGTTAGTGAGGATGGTCTCTGCATATGCAGCTATCCTTGGAAAACCTGGAAACTATTCTCATGGATGTCAAACCACAACTTGACACATACTGAGGTGTCATTTCTTGCCTATAGGGGACAAAGGAGGTCATCAGATGTCATCTTTATAAGAGGAAAGAGTTGAGATACAAACAACTTCAAGTATATGTATGTGTATAAATTACAGTACACACATAAAAGAAAGTCTAAAGCGTTATTATTTTCTGGCTTTGTAACATGTGGGCTTTTAAAAAAACAAAACAAAGATTTGTTAGTGATGTAACAAATCCCGACAGCCTGACAAATTCCAAGTTTATTATGTGATGCCCACTAGCCTTGAACCGATTGCATCAACTCAGTTTATTTAGTCTGTATGATAATTTCAGTGCCCTGCACAGAGGAATGAGTAAAAGAGACATCTTTAGACCAGACCAGAAACTCAGAAACAAAGTCACACTTTTAATTTCCTTTGCAGCTTTTTCCATCTTTAATAACCCTGTGAAAGCGCTCTGTATGCGTCTGTGTGTCAAAACCAAACGCATAGTTTCCCGTTGACTCCATCCATGGCTTTAACAGCAGCTCATGCAGTGAATCAATTACCTCTGCACGCACGCACACACACACACACACACACACACACACACACACACACACACACACACACACACACACGTGCATTGCTGAAGGAGCTGTGTTTGAGCGCTCAAAATAACTGAGCGCTGCTTCAGTCTGCGTTTGCTCTGCATACCTGTGTTGTTAAGAATAAACTATAATGAATGGAAATAAACCCTGATTATAAAGCTCTGTATAAGTCAGTGAGTGCTTTTTTATGGATGTCGGTGATGTTTCTCTGAAGGTCATCAGTGTGAAATAAGGCCTGTGTGGGTATCATCATTAGCGCTCCATGAGGCTCTCTGCCCAGATCCAGTCACTCAGCAGCGCTCGTGCTCACTGACCTTCGTTTTATCGTTCAGGAATTTCCCATGTCTGCTCTTCTGGCTCACTTTCTACTGTTGCATTCATATAATTCAATGCTTGTCTCAACAATATGTAATAACTACTGTTTCTCCTTCTTTCCATCACTGGATAAACGCTGGATATGAGGCTCTGCAGAGAAAAAAGTTCATGTATGATTCTGTAACATGGAAACCGTTTTAAAGGCTAGAAGGTTTTTGCTGACATTAGGATAAGAAGACTGATGCCACACTCACGTATGCTCTAAGACTTGTTAAAGTTGACTTGACTCTGACTTTAACTACAAAGATGAACGGGAAACTTTTAACCTGCTACTGTCCAACACCAGCCTGACAAATTCCAACTTTATTATCTGATGCCCCCTGGCCTTATAACATTTTGCGCATTATAACTGGAAACCGTTTCCAACAACAAACATATGGTGTGTTTTACTCCCTCCCAAGTCATCTTTTGGCTAATAGAAACTCAGATCATCTCATGACGTGGAATACATTATATTTTCCTGCAGCTGATGATGCCAGGTAACACTACACACCTGAAACAACTTGGCGCTCATCCATGTGACCCCGGCGCTCTGGCAGAGGGAGCTGCTGGCTTTGTTTTTGTCTCCGAGTTGGTTTAGTGGCCTGAATTTCATCTGGATCTATCATCGGGAACACTGTAAACAATGCGGTGAAGTGGTGTAATCTTTGTCAGCAGCATGAGAGATCGCTCGTTAGTTCTTTAGAAGGATGAAACATGAGAGCAAATGTTTTCCTTTCTGGGATTACCAGTGCTAATTAAAGGTTCATGCTGTTTAAACTGCCACTTTGCTATTTTCTAGCTTCTACTTCTACATTTCTTGATTGAAAAATGATGCTTTGAAGCATGAAATCCTTGGTTGTTTCTCCAGCTTTGGTCAGCCTCTGTCTTCACCCAGGCTCCAGCTGAGTACTCCTTCTCTGGGTTCGACATATTAGTTGTTCGGCGCTGCAGTTTCACTGGGGATCGGCTCGTGTTGTGTAACAGAGTTTTGACCTGATGCAAAGCTGTGGGAGTCTGTGGCTTTTACAGAGCTGGCTCCACTTGGTCCTGTGAGGGGGGGGTTGAAGGTCCTGTGGTGGCTGTGGTCTGGCCAGGAGCCCAGTTTAGTGAAGAGAAGGAAGGGGAAGGATGCCCCCTGCTGGTTAAAATGTATAATGAGCGCACTAGTTCATAAAATCTTTATAAAAGTGCCGTTTCTGTGATGATACACATCCTGTTGACATATTTTCCCTAAATGTTGCATTTTAACATAGAATAACAGGAAGATAAGTACTGTAGGCTTTCAGAAGCAGCCCTGCTTGAACTGTTTGACCCAGATAATCAGTGAAAAGCATCCAGATTTCAACATCTGCTCTGATACGATGAGGAGGCTCTGAACCCCTGGGAGTTCTCTAAAATGTGCAATGAGGGAATGTGGAAATTGCAGTGAAAAAAAGACAACATGAAATCAATTACATTTTTATGCAGCCAAACAGTTTTCAGCTCCAGTACATTGTGGAGTAAATTGCACGCAGTTGTTCTGATACAGGAATTAATTTTGCCAGAATGTGTTTTTATGCATTTTAACCGAATGCAGACGACTCAGAGACGATGTGTGGGGTGAGAGGGGCACACGTTTGCTTTAAAATAAAAGGAAGTTGCAACAGTTTTTGTTGCTGGTTCCTCTGATTTTACCAGCTTACTGTGGAAGTGAGTCACAGCTTGGAGAGAAAGATGTACATGAACTATGGGTGAAGCACAGTGAAACAAGGTCAAACCTAAACGTACGCAAATGATACGTTACTGATTATTTGATTATTTTTAGATTCAGTTTGGGCTGCTTTTCTCTGGGAAATATCGATATCGATCATAAATAAACATCTGGAAATCTGAGCAGACCTCGTACACTGTGTCTAAAAGATGGAAGTATTCACATTTTGAAGTTTCAGCCGACTTATTTACCACTGTCGAGTTTTTGGAGCCAGTAGAGACCATATTTGATCCAGATGAGCCAAAGTTTTATTTTTGAAGCGAGGTGAGGATTCTGTTACTGTTACCATCTTTGAAGCCACATGTCATGAAAAAGGCCTGATCAGACACTGCTCACCTGTACAGACCATCAACAAACAGTTCAAGCTCACCAGGAGGTGTTCACTGAGGGCGCCGTTCAACAGACTCGGGGGTCGTTTTGTCTTTTGAACAACTACAGGAGTCGCCCTGTGCTGGTCACCAGAGCTCACTGTGCCCACTCGAGGTCATGTCTGCGATTCCACTCACCTTTTTCAAAGGTGTCACAGAAGCAAGTTTCCAGTCTGCGCTGGGTCCACGTTTTTTTGTTTTTGTTTGTTTTTTGAGGAAAGCAGGAAGTCCGATACAGAGAATCCGGTTGTCTGTCAAAAAGTCTCGCGGTTTCATTTCAGGAGTTTAAAGAAAGGAACAGAAACAGACTTAAGACAACACGTCACAGAAACCCACACACACCCAAAAAAATGACTCTTGACCCTCGTAACATTAGAAGTAAAATACAAGTGAAATATTTAAAATGAGAGGTTTGTTTAGTCACTTTCATTTGACCTTATTCCATTAAATTGAACACTTTACATTTACAAAGCAACAAAATCCGGACTTTAAGCAATTTGATTACATGGAAATTACACGTTACAAAACATGGCAGCATACCACCTCCTAACACCCAAATCTGCAGGAGAATAGCATCAAAGTGATGTAATTGTAATAATTGTAGTGGAAGTATAACTAAATGAAAGCGAGGAGAAGTCACAGTTGCAAACTTAGAGGTTTTTTTTTTCTTGTTGTTAATGTTATGGCCCTCTCATTCAAGCCCATTCATTTAGACTGGAGCTTCAAATTAACTGCCTGTACATGTTACCATGGCTGCTTTAATTTTTGGGGGATTACGGTCAGGGACAACAAAATCTACATGTCTCCAATCATTTCATAAACCGAGCAGGTTTTTGTTTTCTTTGTTCTTTTTTTTCCAGGATTGTAAAACCGACTCCGTATGATCCATGTCATCACTGCTCGAATCCTAAAATATTCCAAACTAAATGCAGCACAGACCTAGATTTGAATGACAGTGATGATAAGCCTTATCTCTGCCGACCTGAAAACAACACTGCCTGTCACAGATGACTCTTTGAAGACTTCCTGTCCGAATTAGAAACAGCATTTTCAGTTTGGGCAGCAGTTTGTTATCTGCAGGAGGATTAGGGGAAATTTTCCCTCTTTTTTTTTTCACTCTGTGCTTTGTGTCTGTTTCCTTCCAACAGGAAATGAGGTCTACACCGGAAAATGAGTAACAGTTTCTCCAGTCCAGTCTAGTTCAGTCTCAGGCTCAGTTTTAAGTTTCATAATTTATGTTTCATTTACATCGTCCTTCCTCTTCTCCTTTTCACGCTCCCTCCAGAGTCAAAGCCTCTCACTCTGTCTCTTCCTAGCTGATTGACACATTTGCGTTGGAGATCGGAGAGCTGAAGAAGGAGATGGTTCAGGACTCTCATGCTGTGGACAAGGATCCTGTGGAGCTAAAAGGGTGAGACTGTTTTCTATACGCGATCACATATTTTATTCCAGACTTTATGACACATATCTTTCTGTTTTCATGTGCTTATTCTATCCATTTGGATTTTATAATAAATTTGTAATTAGATGATGTGGAGGACTTGAAAACAGTCTGAAAAATGTTTATTTTCTTTTTATATACTAGGAGGAAAACTAGGCATTGACTTATTTTATTAATTCTAGGTTAATTTTTGGTTAGGAGGAAACTGACTTGCTGAGTGTTGGTTTAGTTATTCACAGTTTAAAGTGAAACATATAAAAAACATACAAACAACCAGCAGGTGGCAAAAGTGTTTAACTCCTTCTCTCTGTGGCAGGCTGGAGAGCGGTGTGTACCTGCAGGCTCGCCACTGTGGTGGGCTGGTGGGTGAAAGGGATTCTGGGTACGACTCCTTGCGGAGGAGGATGAGCGTGTGGGACAGGCTGACTCAAACCCACCCGGCGTGGCTGCTGCTGGGGGTCAGCGAAGAGGAGGCCAGCCGCATACTGCTCAAACAGCCACCAGGGGTGAGGAGGTCACATCCTGGGATGCAGATGTTAACGTGTCTCCTTTGAAAGTCTTTCCAAACATTTTATTTTGCGGTGCAGGTGTTTTTGGTGAGGAAGTCTGTCGTTCTGCAAAGAAAGGTCCTCTCCGTGCGTCTGCAGGAGGATCAGGAATCAGGAACTCCTATCAGCCACTTCCCTGTCAGAGAGAGTCAGTACAGTAAGTGACATGTTTGACTACCTTTAACTAAAAAGCACTTTCTGCTAGACGTCAGAGTCATTATTTGCATTCTCTTAAAGCACTTCTCAAAAAGCTCTGATGGCAGAGATGAGTCAGACGGCTAAAACGAGTCTTTCAGTTTCTTTGGTCCTTTGAACACATCTCGTTCGACCACAGCCGCCTCTGCAGTCACGCTGTCCTCTGGGTCAAAGACTTAAATAAGCCATTTCCTGTCCACCTCTGCAAATGATGCCCAGAAATAAACTCACACTAAAACGAGAATTGAGATTATGACTGAGTCAGTTTGCCCCACATTTGTATGTTACATTGTGTACTATTGTAGTTTTGTTTTCTTTTTAAATGTAACTGATCAAGAAAAATTATTACACCATCATTTTTGCCTTTAGTGAAGCAGTGAAGACAGACGGGAAAGTGAGGAGAAAGATGCGCAGAAACCAGGCCGCTTGCCCCACCTGCTCACCCACTGCTCACTAAAGTGGCACCCAGCAGAGAGAGACGGCCCAAACAATCAGGAATATAAATATTTTTGAGAATTCTTTGATGACAAAATTAGCAGTTGCCCCAAAGAGGCTTTCAACAGCTAACTTGGGAAACTCAGGAGCCATCACCATAACTTTGTGCTGAACATTGGGGGGGTGAAGATCTCTGTCTAAATAAATAAATAAATCTGGGTAAATTCCCAGATGGTTAAACATGTAACTATTTTGCTGGTAATACCTGAAATGAGTAAAGAAAATGGGGGGGGGGTATATTGGTTGGGTCTGATTATTGGGGGGGTCATAACCCCCCCCCCCAACCCCCCTGGAAATTACGCCCCTGTCAGGAGCCAATCATATCGTTGCATAAAGCTGAACGACTGTTTTAAACCTTATTTTGGTTGAACGCAGGTTTTGTTTTTTTGTTTTGATTACTTATTTTTTTAATTGGATTTGTCTGGTGAGTCAGGCCAGTTTTATGTCCCACTGACCAATGAAATTAAAGCTGTGACTCTCTCCCATTCACTTAGTTTGAGGCTTAAAAATAACCGCCTGCATTCATGCCAACTTCCCAAGTTACAAGACTTGCTTATATGAGGATTTAATTCCTATAGTTAGCATTTAGTCATCCGGATAAATCAAAGAATGAGTCGCAAGTAAACAAAGAGCCAAAGACATTAAATGTTGCACGAGAACATAAGACACTTGAAGTTAAAAGAAAACTTCCCTGCAGTGTCCAGTTCAAGGCAGGCAGCAGTTCAGTCAGAAGTAGAAGAGCTGCGCAGCTGATTCCAGGCAGAAGGAGCTGTAAACCCAGACAGGATACACAGAATCAACCAAAAACTATAACTTCCTGTGATTTTTGGTGAACACAGGTCAGGAAGTGAGATGGGAGCAGACTAGGAAATAGAGCAGAGCATCCAGTGACGTTAATGAAGCCAAAATGTTGTTACATTAAAAACAAATCCAATATTTTATATTATATTTTTACTATTTAACACATTTCCTCTGACAGTGCTTCAACTTAGATCTCCAAACTCATCATATGACCGTTTTTGCTCTTAGATAGTGTCCATACTACAACTGCTGAGGGAGCCAGCCCTATCAGGCTTGACTGGTGATACTGGAAATGTGGGTTTTACATACAAACTGACAGCTGAAATGAACCTTTCGTCTAGATTTAACTTGTGCCCTGAGGGTTTCCCATGTGAGAAACACAACATACGCATGCTTCTGTTTAAGTAGGAGCAATTATAGTACTTATCTTCAGGAAACACGCACAGCAGGCCATGATTTTCGTCACCCGTTTGCTTGCGCAGCATACCTGTGCTGAGATCTTTCATCTAAAGCTCTTTGCAGTTGTGACCGTTCACTGCTTGTTGTGGTTCTTCCTTATGTTTCATGGAAGTTTTATTGAACTGTGAAACAGTCATTTTTTAATTGTAACATTAGCGTCAGGGATATTAAAGTAAATCAGTTGCATGTAAGCTAAGCATTAGTCATTGAGCTGCAACACTGCCAAGAAGTGACGACATACCAGCTGTGGATTTTCCCTGCTGAAACGACAGCACAGATGGGATTGTGCCTTTGGCCTGCTGTGGATTTTTTTCTTCTAGCTGCTCCATAGTTGGCGTGCCTCGTCAAGCTAGCCCTGTACACGCTGTTTGAAGTGAACTTAAAAGCTTTTAATTATGTATATATATAAATACAACTTCAGAAAAGGTTTCTTTGTGAAACTCTGCCTGTGCACATAATGACAAGAGTAACTTCTGTCTTTGTATGTGACTGTATGGAAACTAAAAGCTCAAAGCCACTTCTCTAAATGTATATAAGAGAGCCAAGAAGTCTCAAATGAGGTGAGAACAATCACCTAAGAGAGATTTGAACTCTTAGGTTTATGACATCCATTCAACAGTTGTTGAGGATATCTCAACTTGAAACCTGGAACGATCCACTGTCCCAGATTTTGTGTCAGTTTATGTAGATGTTGAGTTATTTTGTGGTCTAATTTCAGATGCTAGAAATCTAAATACTAGAAATAAAAAATAATAATGAGAAAATTATCAAACTCATCAGAACTCATGATCTGAGGTCGTCATCGTGACATCACCTGCTGTTTTGTAAAGTCTCATTCTTGACGCCTCGAGCTTTTTGGCCATGGCCACCTTAGCGTTGTGTAGCCAGATATGATGCAGATCTCACTGTGAAACAGAAGTGTGCTCACAGCAGGTGTACCTTTGAACTCGGTGACCTTCATTTATAGCATGAACATCATATTGTATTCAATAAAACTTGAAACTCAGGAAAGACTGTTGATCTGTATGCTTTTATGGACAAAACTAGCCTGCTAACATCATACATGTGTCCCATCCGCCCTGCACTCATGATGTTTGCACTGTTGAAGGTTTCACAAAGAGACGTCACAAACCACTGGGTGATGTAATCCATTTTTATGTACATCTATGATGAAAACGTCGCACCAAAAACCGAACGCACCAGCTTTATACGTACGCCAAGAACAGTCAGTGATCACTAAAGTTATTGACACATTTTATTATTTCTCACCACAGATTCACGCAAGAGTCTCTTTGTCTTCAGCAATCAGAACACAAGATGGCATGTTTATATCCTCATATGTTATGTGGCGTGAGGAGAGTGAGGGAACTCGACACCCTGACCTGGTGTTATAACTGCCAGTTCAGAAGAGGGAAAATAACCGGAGGAGATAAGAGAACTTGTAAAACTTGTTGCACTTCTGGGTTATTGACCTGTTCTTCCAGAAGTGGCGGAGAAGTGGGCATGTGCAGTTTGTACCTGGAGTCAGTGAAGAGGAGAAACCCTGACTAACTGACGAAGGTGGTCTGGAAATGTTGCAGTCATGTCGTTTTAATTTATCCTTTGAGAACTTTTTTTTTCTTTGAGTTGAATTGTTGGGCTCATTTATTTAATTCTTCTGACACAAGTGCCATCTCATCAGTATAAACAAGCCTGAAAAAATGCTGATTAGGCGAGAAAGCCCTCGGTGAACTTTTGCACTGCATGTCATTAACTTCCTGTGTGTGAAATCTGATGAGATCTTTGTAAATTTCATCTGCCTACAGCCTTTTCTCTCGATGGATCTGGGATCAGCTTTGCAGACCTGTTCCGACTCGTGGCCTTTTACTGTATCAGCAGGTAAATACCCGACCTAACGCAGTTTCCTTGTTTGGTTTTCTTTCCTCGAGCTGCTGTTGCTTTGTGATGATTCAAGCATGGAAAATTAATGGATGAGAATAATGTCGAGTAAGCAGTCCGCTCTCAGTGCTCACGGCTTTCGCTTCTTGTTTTATATCGTGCCAGCTGGGGCAACACAGACAGACACAGGAAATAGTTGAGCTTAAAGAAATACCAGACACAACAAAGCAGAGAATTAAATGGACACAAAATTGTCTTTAGATATTGTCTTCAGCTGCGTGTTTGCTTTATAAAGTCTGAGCACGGTGTGTGTAGTAAATCTGTAGCGCTGTAGTAAAGTGGCGTTAATGTAGCGCAGTGGAAAACCAAGGGTGTGTTATGAAGGCACTTCTCTGTATGACCGTGTTTGGGTCGTGTTTTGCCAACCAGACTTGAGGTGTCATCACTTTTGTTCCAGGATTTCATGTCAAACAAGGACGATGGATAAACATAAATCTGTCACGCGTGCACGTTTCTTTCATGACTGAGCCTTAATTCGACGGCTACTTCAACTCCTATGTTTCTCCTGTCTTCTGCTTTAACACATTTTATTTTATTTTTTTCTCATTAGAGATATCCTGCCATTCACACTCAAACTTCCAGAGGCCATAGCTTCAGCCAAGACCCAGAAAGAGCTGGAGGAGGTGGCTCAGCTTGGAGCAGGTAGCCTCATTTAACATTATCACTGCTTTGTAAACTCACATCCTAAACGAACATGTTGGATATTTAACAAGTTTCTCTCCAAGTTGTCTGCACTTAATTCATGGTAAATTCTACCTAGTATATCTTAATAATGTCGTTATGTAGCTATCGTGACACCAGCTGCTGATTATTGAAGTCCTGTTATGAAGCCTCGAAATGAGCCTTTATATCACGGTGTGTTTGAAAGCAGACATATTGATGGAGGGATGATCTGAATCATCTATAACCTGGATGATAAGATAAACCTTTATTGGTCCCGCATGTGGGAAAATTTTTGGTCACAGCAAAAAGTACAAGTTAAGAACAGTAAAAATTAAGAAAAAATGTAAAAAAAAACCCCAATAGAATAAGATACAACAGAATAACATACTATACAAAATAGAATAAAATACTTTGCTATATTGGGAAATTGCACTTGGTACTATTGCACATAAGGGAGACAGGGCGAAAGTTATTGTTGTGTATTGGATGTGTGTGTGTGTCTGTCTGCACATGTGTGGTCATCTGCAGAGATCATGTTGTAGAGTCTGACAGCAGTAGGAAGGAAAGACCTGCGAAATCTCGCCGCAGCAAATGGGACTTAATGTTCATTCAATATGACCTCAAATGAGTGACTGAGCCCATAAAGTCTCAGAGAAAGTGCTTAAAGAGTATCACAGCACCATGCGGGAATTCACCGAGCTCCTGAGAGCAACCCTTTCTGTCGGTGCTTGATTTTCATACAGCTGTGTTTGGATAGATGAGTAAAAACCTTTAGCAATGTAGTGTTTTTAAGGACCGGAGGACTTTTTTCAAGTCAACCCCATTAGATAGGATTACCTTGTCTCTTCTGCATTGGCTTCACTTTTCACACCCATGTTTGATAGTGTCTTTAGGATCTAAGGGTCATGCTAATATAGTGTTTTCTATCCCTTATATTAAACGTGCTAGGCAAACTGATACATTGTTTTTTTTAAAAATTCAAATTGTTATGATTTCTTCTCCCTTTTTCCAATTGCTAGGCTAATCAGTTTCCTTCAGCTTTGTCCTGACAGGAAGAAACTATTGCCCGAGTGCTCAAACAGAGTACAAATCACTGCATAGGTACTGTTTTTTTAGTGCTATTATTTTTCACTTGTAAACTAGAGGAGGGCTTTAAGCAAAGGCTGCTTTTAAATCTTAGTGCGGTAAACTCAGACTGCTCATTTGGTTTCCAAATCTTTAAAATTTGCTTTCCAGTTTAAGTTTTTGCTCAATGTATCCGCTGGAAATTGTAATATTACCTGGTTACTGATCTGTAAAGTGCAGGCGGGCAAACAAAGCAAAGATAAAAAGGTCAGTGTTCGTGCTTGTTTTCCCTCACACTGACTATCCTGGTCGGGTTTCAGCAGATTTACTCACTTCGCTCCGAGTTATTCTAAACTCAGGCCCTGTGAAACTGCGGGTGAGTCAGCAGAAGCCTACGACATAACTCACCCCTGACTGAGGGAGAGAAGGGAGTGGCGAGTGGAAAGCTACAGAAGGCCAACTGCTGTCTGAGCACACACATGCCATCGCGCTGCATTCAGACCTGTATAAAAACACAAAAGGCTTGCAAGCACGAGTGCTAACATAATACGCGCAGCATCACCAAGATGAAACGCTATCATTGTTTTTGCACAGTCTTCTATGAATGGATGTGGGTGGAAGTGTGCAGAGTTACTTTGTGATGAAGCGCAGTGGTCGAAACAACCTTTAAGTGTTAGCCAGTTTCTTTAATGCCGGATTTGCAAGATTATCGTGTCATTGAGGGAAACTCCCCTTCGTCATTGGACTGCTTCTATTTAAAGACAAACAGCAGACCGTTGTGGACTCTGGCCACGCACATGTAAGGGAAACAACAAAGACACAAAACTTATCTTGCGCCTCATTTGTCTCCCATGAATCAGTTTATCTCTCATGAGGATAGGGCTGAGCCTCTTATTCTCCCTATCGGCATGACTTTTCTTAGCAGTGCTATGAGTTTGGTCATCTCAGCTTAGCCATTAACTTTTCATTTAGAAGGTTCCAAGAAGGCAAAATACTACAGATTACTGCTGCTCATTGCAAAGTGAGATACCGCTCTAAAAAATGCATGTTAGCATTGCTGACATCATCATTAAAACAGCAGACAGACACAAAGTTCACTTTTTAACACCTACCTAAAAATTGTTGCAGACCAAGTTGGGACTTCTGGGTTTGGTTTGTGGTTTGTTTGGTTAGTGGAATTTGTAGTTGTTAGAAATTCATGTTTTATTAGTTTGTCACACAGCACTCATCAGCACATTAGCATTGTGCATTGTAAGTGGACCGTTTATGTAGCTCATAATTTAACACCCTCTCACCTGAAGATGGTATTTACTGGCTCTAAAAAAACATGGCAGCAGCATGGGTTACATCACTGTCACTTCATCCATCATTTATATACAGTCTATGGTGCAGACAAAAGACTCTAAAGACTTCCTGCATGGATATTTCACAATAAGAACGTTCCTCACTTTTCTTATATTGTGTTAGTTCGTGTATGCATGAAGTGATGAGGTTATTATTGTCACTAATCTTATATGTGTAAATAAACGTCTGCATTAAATTAATGAATTTATTTATACCTAAAAAAAAAAAACCTGTGGTTTTAATGTGCTGAGCTTTGCTCAGTATAAAAAAATGTCTCGTTCGTAGTATTTAAGCTAAGTGAAAGTCTGTTTTCGGCACTGTAAAGTGCACGTCTTTACTTGGATAAAGGGGAACTGCGCTCAGCCCACAGTCAGTCAGTTTTACTTGTGGTGTTTATTCAGGTTGGTTTGCTTGCTGTTGGGTTGCTCTGCAGACACACACCACAGTGTCAGGTGCTCATTGCTCACATGGACCAGCAAGAATCCCACAGGCAGATTTCAGTCCCCAGACACCAAAGGATTACAGGACATATGAAACTGACCTAGAAGCTGGAGCTGCTTCTTCATTTCCCCTGAGTTTGTTTCCATTTTTAAGTTAAAGGGTGGTTAAACGTTTATGCTGTAGCCATGTGTTTATGATGGGATTCCACAGATGCTTTATTTTGTAGTTGTTCTCGCAGCAGGCTGTGTTAGAATGAGGTCTGTCTTGCCAAGCAGCTGGAAAACAAAGGGATGATTCAGTGGAGTGAGAGAACATTTCCTCCACTCCCATGGCATGTTTATGCACTGTCAGTGTAATGAAAGAAACAGAAGAAGAAAGTTGTTCAAATGAGATTCACAGACTTTAAATTTAACACTAGATATTAGAAAGAAAGAAAGAAGACTGATACTGAATCTACTCAGAGCGACAAGGAAATGCAGAGCAGGAAGAAAGGGGTGGAGGGACTGTGCGCTATGTGGAGTTTTTAGTGCCCTCCCACTGTGTGATTAGCGTGTGTGGCTCCCTCTCTCTGGGTGTGTGTCGGCATCCAGTGAATCAGAGCAGAGAGGCACGGGCTGAATATAGAACGCTTCTAGACGACAAACGAGCAGGAAAGACGGACAAAACTTTGAAAACTTAAAGGGAACAAACAAAGTTAGTGGTGAGAACCTGCTGCTGCTTTAATTTGAACACACCGGCTGCTCTGAGGATTTATTGTCTGTGGGAGTTTTGAGTCGTCTTAGGAGACGCTGGTTAATGTTTGCCTCTGACGGTTTCTTTACGTCTGTGTGTTACAGGTTTCTGGGACTCTGCCCTGTGCAGTCAGCGGCACACCTCCCCCCGTCCCTGTCGCCCTCTGAGCCGGACCCTCAGCCCCCAGCGGACCAACAGGAACAGCGAGGTCGAGGGGTCACAGCAGAGACACACCAGGGCTCACTGTGACAGCGCACCGGCAACCTTACAATCCCATGCACCTCCACCTAACTTTCACCTAGAGAGAAGACATTCCAGCGGTCCTCTGTGCTTCGTTAGCCCGCTCTTTCTCCAAACCCATCCGCACCGCCGCAGCAGCTCTGAGGAGGATCCGCCTTCAAAGGCTGTCGAGTCCAACCTGGAGAATGCAGAGGAATCAAAGCCTTTAACTGGCATCCAAAGCAGTGAGTCACACGTGCACAAAATCAAACCAAACAGCAAATCGCGGCCCCCTCGCCCCCCGCCGCCACGCTCGATGCCACGCCGGCGTCCTGCCCCACCTCCACCTGGACCTCCAGCAGCTACCACCAGACCAAAGAGCATGCCAGAGGCTGTAATTACAAGGCAGCACCAATCCTCAAATAAGCGCCCAGCACCCGCTCGACCTTCGATGGGCACCAAGCACAGCGGATCGTCCAAAAGTGCCAGCTCACCAATTCCCGTACCTTCAAACCCACCGCCTCCGAGGCCAAAGAAGCCGGATTTGGAATCTCACCGCTGCCACATTGCCCTGGATGATGAGACCATCGCCAAGGCCCTGTCTCGTGCCAAACTGCCATCCTGCCAGCCTCCATCTGCCACCCCTGCGGATCTGGAGAACAACACTGAGAGTCCGTCCGGTCCAAATGAGAGGGGAAACCAGCGACTCAGCGACATGAGCATGTCTACTTCTTCCTCCGACTCACTGGAATACTCCCAGTCTCCTGGATTCTCCCTGGGCCTGACCCCTACCCCATCATTACACCTAAATCACCAAGACCCAGTGGAGGACAGCAGTGAGGACGATGACGATGGGGAAGAAGAGGAGGAGGACTACGGAGTTGGTATGGAGACAGACTTAGAAATGCGCCTCCGTCCATCCTTCAGAGCCCGGAGCCGAAGGGTCGGCGTGAGCATAAGCGGTAGTTCCTTCATCCTTCCCAGGGCCTTGAAGGGGCGCTTCAGTAAGGTCAGCGGCATGCTCAGCTCGCTCATGACCCCGGAGAGGCGGACGGTGAAAAGGATCGCTGAGCTGTCCAGGGACAAAAGCTCGTACTTTGGCTCCCTGGTTCAGGACTACATCGGCTTCGTTCAGGAGAATCGAAGCTGTCACACATCAGGGATGGATTTTCTGCAGACTCTCAGGCAGTTTATGACACAGATGAAGGCTTACCTGCGCCAGAGCTCTGAGCTCGACCCTCCTATTGAGTCCCTCATACCTGAGGACCAGATTGGTAAGTGTTTAAAGTGAAATGTGAGTTGGAGATTTGCAGTATGGGCTGCTTGTCCTGACTTTGTAAAACATCTTTGTGTGGGTGCATGCGTGGGCATGTGTGATGTTTTTGTCATATATCTGACAGCTTTCAGATCTCTACATGTTCACATTCCAGATATAGTGGGCCATTAGTGATTCAGAGGGTTTCAAAATCACGAAATTCATCGACAGTGCTGAAGCCTTGCATTGTGTCGTCGAACTTTCCATATTAGTGTGCCTCATTAGCAGTGTTGAATTACAGACATGCCAGCGTGCTGTGCCCTAGTGATATATTCCTGGCCTGTGTTTGTCGGCATAATCTCACACTGTAGTTGAGTTTGACTTTGAAGGGCAAGTGTTGCTTTCAAGTATATATTTAACTTAGTGTGGGTCTTATTAAATGTCAGGACTCTAGGCTACAGAATTGTGTCAGAAGGTACCCTCGTATGCCTTCATTTCATTCATAATACTGCTGCTCCTGTTAGGATCCATCAGGTCCTGCAGGATATATTTTTAAAAGTGTTGCTTTCTCAATGATGTCAGAACTTATGAAAAAATAGTTTGCACATATGGAAAACTCTCTGAAAGGGACGCTTCATTCTGATCAGATTATTGTGCACTAGCTTTGCATGAATATGTGAGCATGTCTTTGCACACATCTCACATCCCCTTGTTCATTGTAAACAATAACAGCAAAGCCTTGTTCAGGGACAGAGAAATGATCCTTTCTGATTGTCCTAACAGACCGCACATAAACAATCTCGCGCTCACAAAGGTTCCCTTTGGAGAGGAGAACTAATGTAAACATGTTTAATACAGCAGGCACACTTCGATCCAATAGTTTGCAAAAGGGAAATCTACAAACTGGAGTGTGACAATAGGCTTTAACTAGTCATTGGCCCAAATGTGGCCCACATCTTCAGTTTCCTGTGAGCCACATTTGGCCTTGAGTGACACCGTTGCATCAGGATGAGTCTGGCTGCCTAAACTTAGCACCACATCCACCTTATATGAGCCAAATGAGGCGTGTTGTGAGTTTTGTCCAAGTCTAACACCCATAATACTTGCTGTAACCCAGCTCAGGACGTCTGAGCCACATCCAGCCTGCTGGAACATTTATGAGCACCGGAACTGAAACATCAGTGAGCATAAAGTGGCTCAGATTACACCCATGTTTGTCTGCTGTTAGAATAAAAAGTCCAAGCTGAGAGCCAACAGTCCGCCTGATGTCATGTTACACTCACACATAACTGTGAAAAAAGGAGAAGTGGAGCTAAGGTGACCCTTCGAGCCTCTCGAGCATGTTTACAGAAATACCGAGGAGTGCGGTCATGTTGCAGCAGAACAAAATGTTCACTCTTTTGTGTTTATAATGAAAAGGAAAGCTTGAAGTGCAAAATTTGGAGTGATTTTAGCAAGTGCAACACTTGAAGTATCGTGAGCGGGAGAAGCAGAATGATTAGCTTACAGGGAGACTGGCAGCACACACCCCAGTTCATAAGTAAACAGAGAATGTGAATGGCGAAGAAAGGCAGGGTGTAAATCAATAAATGAGATATTTATTATGCGCTTCCGGTGTTCCTTCAGATGTAGCAGTACTTGTTTGCCTCTCGATTTAATTGCTTTTGAGATTAAACCTAACAACAAATCAGAAAGTCAGAAAATGTAACGGTCGCTTCCCGGTCAGATCTTCACGTCCTTGTGTGCACGTGAGGATCTAACAGAGTCATCCAAGGCCTCCTTTTTAATGGCTCTAGATTTATATCTGTAAGCATTTTGCAATAAAGGACTCGCCAAGCCCTTGCCTCAGGTGACCCACAGCACTCTCGTACAGAGTGAGCGGGATAATTGGGAGGTAGCTTAGGTGGAGCACAGTCATCCTGTACTTCTGTGGCTGACAATGAAAGCAAAAAAGAATACCAATTCTTCATAAGAACAGGATTCCTGTGCGTGCATGCACTGTACTTTGTTCTGCGTAAATCATTGCATAAGTCTGGCATAAACAGCGCCTGGAGGCTGGGGTTGCCTGTGCTGCATGAATACTCGCTGTCAGTGAACAACAGCACACGATTGTGTGAAATGCAGCATGCTGGGCATAGTTGAGGAAATGGTTTGAAGCCCGGGTACGTGGGTCAGAGGTACAGATGGAGCCATTGTATTTACACTCACGTCCAGGTTGGTATATGACCAGAATGCTTAAAGCTCACACTCAAGGTCAGTCACTCTTTACATGTTTATGGCTCTGATAACGTTAATCTATCTGATACAACCAGTGTTTGAATGTCAGACTCTAAAGTTTAGTTTATTTACTCATTTTGTGGCTTCAGCTTTGAACAGCACGCGTTGATCCTTGTTCAGATGATTTACCTTTTTCTGCTTTTTAGTTTTAAGTTAGCTAATGTTTCCCATTAGCCCACATGTTCACATAATCTGTTCTTACACATAAAAAAGAGCCAAAAAACACTAAACTGTAGCAAATAAAGGGAATATTCAACCAGCTTGAGGTTTTTTGTTATCCCGACTAATCAAAGTAAATCATGCTGCTGTGATTAGTGGAGAAAATCACAGTTAAGTATGATTTGGTCTCCTGCTGCCTGTTAGGAGGCAACTTTGTGAGAGGAGCCTTGGCATTAGGGAGACATATCGGGGCTAGCTTGACATCCTCGTAAATGATTTCATCACAGGATGGATGGTAAAGGGCATCATGTGCCTGAGGGCCTTCTCTGCTGTCAGACATTGTGCATCCTCATACTCAAATGACTTCCTGTTCATTTTATGTCTTAAACGTCCTTCTGGCAGCATGATGGCGCAGTGGTTTGCACTGTTGCCAAACCATCCCTGTGTTTTCCCCGTGTCTCTGTGGCTTCTCCTCCCACAGTCCCAGACATGCATGAAGTGGGGGTGGGTTAGTCTACTTGGTCTCTAATTTCAATTTCGATTTTCTAATAAAGAAAACAACTGAAAACAGAAACATCTAAAGTGTTGAGCTGACTGAATCAAGGTGAATGTCTTTGTATGGTCTTCGTTTTGACATACAAATAACATGTAGTAGAAATTATTTTAAAAATATAGATATTTTATTTTCCATGTGATTTCTTGAAATACATTTACAGTGCACTGGGTCAAATTTCCATATTTCCAAAAAATAAATACAAGAATAGATCTTAGTTTTGTGTATAATAGTATAAAAAGAAAGAAATACATTCAGGTATGACAGATTTTGGCAAATAAAGAAAATAAAAAGTAAGTTTGACGACTGAATGCTCGTTTTGAGCTGATTGTCAGTGATCTCTCACATGTCATCTGGGTTTAATTACTGATCCTTCAGATTAAAAGCATTAAGTCTTTAAAGATGATGCTCTCTGATATTAAGGTGGATAATTTAAGCCTGATAACTTAATCTTAGCCTGACTTTAAGCCATATGTGAGGACTGTGTCCAGGACTGTGCAGCGTTAAATGTGAGAAAAGTCTGTGCAAGTTTCAGGGTTGATGAATATGACCTCAGCTGCCTTTGTGGAAGCGTGCTGACTGTCATTAACATGTGACAATGGTTTTGGGTTAACCAGTAAATCACCTCATTCGTTCCCAGGAACTGCAGTGTACTTAAGAGTTACAGCAAATGTACAGTTTCAGTTTTATTTAACTTGTCATTGCACAACACGCAGTGACACACTTTATTATGTGATTACTCGAAGAAATGATTATTACATTATGTCTGGTGCTTAACCGGTTGTCTGTGTGTGGGTGTGTCCTCTTCCACAGACCAGGTGCTGGAGAAGGCCATGCACAAATGTGTCTTAAAACCTCTGAACAGTGTCATCGAGACGGCTTTACATGACTTCCAGGTGAAGATCTTAGAAAAGTGTCTTCATAAATGAGGAGATAAGCATTGCTAAAGATGACTCCCTGATATCAGTGATGCATTGTCTCTCTTCGCTGCAGGTGAGCAGTGGAGCTTGGCAGCAGCTGAGGGAGAACTTGGCCCTGGCCAAGACCAAAAAGCCCCAGGAGCTCGGGGTGGATGGTGCCGTGCCCCCTGACGCCGTGGCTATTGAGAAAATCCGCCAGAAGTTCCTGAACATGAGGAAGATGTATTCCCCCGAGAAGAAGGTGTCACTGCTGCTGCGAGTGTGTAAGCTCATCTACACCATCATGCAGGATAACTCAGGTATGGAAAAGTCCGTTTGTTCCCAGTTTGTCAGTTTCCTCTGATTGTTTACAGCTGCGATTTTTTTCCCTTTCCTTCCTCTGCCTGACCTGTGCGACTACCATCAAGGTTATTGTAGTTAACTGAAATGAAACTAAAAACTAAAATTAGATAAAAAAATCTTTTATTTATCTAGAATAAAAATGAAAAACCAGACTCTTAGAACAAACTAACCGAAATGATTTTGTAGTTTTAGAATTTATTAATTTGTGATAGTAGTTATCACAACTTGGCTAATGAGGCTTTGACGGGCGTGTTTGTTGACTCTGGATGTCTAGACTGTGAGTCAACTGCTTTCAAAAAGGAGTTTTCAAAAAGTAACACCTGTTCTGATTTTACTAAATCACGCCTCTTGACATACGCCCTCCATACAATTCCAATTAAATTAAACCTAATGTCAAAACGAATAAAAACAAAACTAAAATGAAACATTTTCAAACAAAAGCAGAACTGAAACGATCTAACGCACTCTGGAAATGAACTGAAAAACGACATAAAAGTGAAAAATAATTTGAAAATACAAACCTGCCACACCTACATCCCCCTCTGCTCTCCATCTGTTTCCTTCCAGGGAGGATGTACGGTGCCGATGACTTCCTGCCCATGCTGACTTATGTGGTGGCTCAGTGCGACATGCCGCAGCTGGACACGGAGATCCAGTACATGATGGAGCTGCTGGATCCATCCCTGCTTCAAGGAGAGGGTAGGTCCTGTCGGTTACACAGGACATACACATTACAGTAGCACTTGTGCATCGGTTACAGATACAGTTACCATCTGAGAAATGTTCGCGCAATATTCGCAGAATTCTTTCCATGGTTTAGAAAAATAACGTAACGGGTCAGTTAGAACTGCAATATGCCTTATACTTTAAAAGATCAGTGTCTACATTACATTTAGGTACCAAACTATTTTGCTAGGAAAAGATTATTGGGTCATAACAGAGCCTTTCCTGCTGATGTGTAACATTGTTAAAGCAGGACTTTAAATAAAGCAGAGAGAGACTCTGAGGTCTGCTCACTGAAAACATCACCTCGTCTTAAAGTTTAGATGCTTCATTCTTGAGGTTGGGTGCACCAGTGTGCTGTGAGGCTAAAGAGGTCCACCCTGTTTTGTAACCTGGTCAGTGGAAGGTCTTGCCATGTTGACTGTGTGAGAACAGGAAGCTTCCAGTTTAATGGATGTACATACCCAAGATCACAGGTGGAAGTCACGTAGTGGAAGTTCAGACTGTGAGAGGAGTGGTTTCCTGCCACAGTCCGGTTGACAGTATTAGGATGTTGTATCAGGACTGATTGTTGTAAGGAATATTTTTGAATAATCTGCCCCTCCTGCTACAAACAAGCTGCAGCATGTAGCGATGAACCTGCCGAGTTTTATCTCCAAACTCTTTCCTTTAATAACTGTGCAGCTTTTACAGCATCTTATTTCTCATTGTTATGGTTTTACAGCTTTAATGTTTTGATTCAGTATCGCTGCTCTTATCAGTTTTATTACCAGCAGCAACAAACTTGGAGCTGTTTTCTTTTGAAAAACCAAACTACAGAAATACTGCTCATGAATAATTTAGTAGAGAAACGGCAACGAGAAAGGGTCCGACTCCATATTAGCTGTCAGATCACTTGGGGTTTTTGTGGTGGGTGACACGTTTCATCAGTGCTGTTAATGACAGTAGATGACGAGCTCTCAGCTGTAAAATGTTACTCATTGTTTGTCTAAATAATGACTAATCGCCTGTATATGTGAGTGTGTGGCTGTCACCGCCGTGCACGAAAGAGCCCGTTAGGTTGCTCAGTGTACTTTTAGCTTGGTGACATTTAAAATAAAATGTATCTGAAAATGAGATGAATCACCCTAAAAATGTTGTTGTTTTTTTTGGTTTTTTTGTTTCAAAAATGTGCATCAGATCTGAGTAAACGAAACCACAGAGAATAAACCAGGTGTGTATCTTTGCTACACCTTCACGTCTTTCATTCACGCCGGGAGCATTCAGGAGTGGAGTTCAGTCTGCACAGGGTCATTCATTTTGAAAATTGAAGTGTCTCCAAGCCTTTGCCGGGTCCCCCTCGCCTGCTCTGTGCAGCTTGACGTGCCTTCTGTTTAATTTAAACAAAAATCCACTAAAAATGCCACCAGGTGATGCTTACTTGATGAATGTTTAGGAGGTTTCTGAAAGATGCTGCAGTGCAGCTGGTAGAATCTCAAGAATTGATTCAAGTGCAAGGAAAAAGCCCACAGCTTTACAGCGCAGCCTCGCCTGGTGTAGTTACACATCATTAGTATGAAGTGACCCTTTAGTTTTTGGTGTATTTGAGCCATAGTGTTTATATTTTCTCCTACTGTTGACAAAACTTGGGAGAATAATTTTCAAAAGTCTCATATATCTTTGTGTTAGAGGTTTGAGTGAGGGGAACTTACAGGGTACAGATTTTATCAGGATTTTCCAGAGCTAGGGATTTTCCTTTGGCTCTGGCTAAACAAATCTTTGGAAGGTGCCAATCTGGGACATATCTGGGAAAAGCCCTTTGCTTTTTAATTAAAAAAATAAAAATGAAAACACTCCCACATTCAGCTGGTAACAGCTGTACTGTACAACCATGACGCTAACCTGAGAAACTAAAGAATTTAAAGATTCACTGAAGTATTTTCATCTCCATCACTGGCCCAGAGCGATGTTTTAAAAGCTGGTAAATTATAGAGCAGTACACCTTCTGCTAACAATGAGTCATTAAGCCTTCGGACCCGTGACACAGCTGAAAGAGAAACAAATGAGTTATGTTTTACAACTAAAACTATGTCATGGTCTGTTGTGTAACAGTACTGTTAGTTACTGTTCGAGGGAGTGAAAGAGCCGTGAATATCTCCACGTTGCTGCTGTTGGTTGGAAATGATGCGGGGCACGTGTGTCTATGAGGGCAGAGGTTTAATCATTACGAAAATCATCACTACTTGATGAGTTAGTTACAGATGTTTTGTTTTCCATGACTTTAATTGTTCTGTTGTTACTTTATTTTAATTGGTTCTTTTAGCTGTACAGCACTCTGCTCACCTGTTGTCTTTAAAGTGTGCTTATAGAGAAATTGACTTGGCCTGCTGTGCTGCCCCCTAGTGGCCAAAAATCTACAGAAGTAGTTCCTTTTAAAGTTTAATTAAAAAAACAGAAATGTGAGGTTTTCCTTACTTTAGCATTGATGTCTTCATTATGAGGCTTGGTATTTAGTGGAAACTAAAGACACAAAGTTCACTCGCAGGATGATGATAAATACTAAAATAAGTAAAGACTGAACTGTAAAGTGTCCCAACAGTTTCTGTCTAAAGTCATTTAACATATTTGTTTCTTCTTTTGAAAGCTGCATGGTCTTTGCTTTGACCTTCAGTAGAAGGTGTAAGGTCCAGTATCGAGCATGTCACTGAGGTCTTTTACAGTGACTCTCAGCTCCAGTTTTTATTGAAGGTTCTTTGAGAAAACTTGATAAATGCTTGCACAGGAAGGAAAAGCCCTCACAGCAAGGAAATTCCAGTCAGTGTTTTGATTTTTAATGGGCTGGAACCATTTCAAAAGGAAAAAATAAGGAGGTTTAATGTACCAGGAGTGAAATATTTCCTATCAGCGCCAAGCTGTCTGGCACGTAAACTGAAAATGTTTAATAATCGGCTATGTAGGTAAATATCTTTGACCCTTATGCACCAAATCTGATTCATTTCTGCCACAAAGGAGCAGCTGTCTTCATTTTTCTTAATTATTTTTAACTTTGGTTGGTTTCATTTCTTTTTGCGTTTAATATTTATCCCAGGCGGTTACTACCTGACCAGCGCCTACGGAGCCATGTCCCTCATCAAGAACTTCCAGGAGGAGCAGGCGGCCCGGGTGCTGAGCTCCGAGGCCAGAAACACGCTGCACCAGTGGCACCGCCGGCGGACCACCCAGCGTTCAGTACCGTGTGTGGACGACTTTCAGGTATCACCTGACCTGAGCCGACCTTGACCATCCAGGCAGTGAGTCAAAGTTGTACCAGTAAGAGTAAATCCAGCTTTGGACAGGGGCATGAAGGTGCTGTGTCTCGTCTGTACTAACATCACAGCATGTTGCTCGTGGTAACATTACTGCATGTAAAATCTGTGTCACTGCATGTGGGTTCCCTGCCTGCTCGCCTCCTCAGAAATGCCTCTTTCTTTCATTTTACAGATTTCTAAACTTGAACTCTTTTCTCTCTAGAACTATCTCCGAGTCGCGCTGCAAGAGCCGGGGGTGGGGTGCACGGCCAAAACGTTGGTCGTCCACCCGTACACCACCACAGAAGAGGTCTGCTCGCTGTGCGCCCAGAAGTTCAGGATCTCCGACCCTGAGAACTACGCTCTGTTTCTGGTCAACGAGGAAACCAGCCAGCAGCTCACCCCAGACACGCACCCTCAGCAAATAAAAGCCGAGCTCCACAGCCGGCCGCGCGCTCAGGTCTTCCACTTCGTCTACAGGAGGGTGCACAACCTGAACCTCTGCGTCCCCGGCGTCGTGCAAAATGGAAACTGTCCTCTGGTTGAATAGCAGAGGGAGACAAGCAACGCCTCTGGTGCTTGTTGATGTTTTGTGGAGAGGTTTGAAGTCAGGAGAAAGGAGATGGTCGAAACTAGACGTTGGCATGTTGATGCAGATATGAAATAAGGATGTCTTTGATTATCAAATGAGTTTTTTATTAGGTTGAACTCTGGAAACACTTTAAATCTGGCTCACAAAAAGACAAAGAAGGGTAAATTTAGCAGCCTGTATCAGCTTTGGTTATAAAGGAGTTTAGCATGTGTTACGTGGGAGGAAATGAAATGTTTGGCCATGATGGACACGTATACCATCCTCAAAAAAAATGACTAACTTTTGCCTTAACTACTGCTCCCTCGGTGCCTTTAAAAGGAATTGATTATACTGTTTGCTACTGACAGCATTCAACCCAGATTAAAACTCCACTCTAAACATTAATTTAAAAAGAGAAATGAGCTTTTGTTAAGTGTATGATTGTTCTTTTTTATTGTTCTGCAGTTGCTGGACAACTGCAGTTGGTATTTGTGTGTAGAAATATTTTTATATCCAAATATTTTTTATCCCTTAAGTGACAAAGATTTGTATTCTGAATTACTGTTTCTGTACTGGACTCAATACTGGACTTTATTTATGCCAGATATTTCTCCAAAGTCGACTTAAATCTGCACTGTTTCTATTGTATGTTATAAAAAAAAAAAAAGCTCAAAGCTGAATATGTAAATTTATAAAATACACTTTAAACGAGGCCGCTTGCTGACTCCTGTATTTATGGTTTTCTGAAAAGTCACAATTCAGTAGCACAACAACAGGAAGAGAACAATGAATGATTTTGCTACATTTATGAGACAAAATCACACATTTGCAAAATGCACCATTAGTCATAACCTGAGGGTTTAAACATTTGTATCTGCCTGTTAATGCAGCGGTGAGCAGCTTTATTTTCTACACTCAACATGTCTGAGATGAGCTACACAAGATCTCACATATTGGACAGCTGAAGTGAAACATGGTGTATTATGCCAAACCATTTCAAACACCATTAATCTGGAAGACTTGCCAGGTAAATTTCTCAAACTCAGAAAAAAATACTTTTTTTACAACTATACAGCGATTCATTGGTGGAAATTAATTCAATTTAATTCAATTCTAATTTAATTCTTCATGCTTCACGAATTCAGCCAAATCTGTTTATTTATGCAGCACATTTAAACAAGACTGCACAGCAAGTAATCCACCAAGTTTTATTTCCACACCAAGTTTACACTCAAATAAAATAGAATAAACAGGTTCCTAAAACAAAAACATTAGTAGAGGTGAAGGTTTGCAGCACTCAGACATGCCTCTGTGTGTTGGGACAGGCAGCCTGTTTACACCCCTACATTTAAGCATCATTGTGGGATCAGTTAAAAATAAATCCACCACATTACAGTTGTTATGAAGGAGGAAACTAAAGAGTCCAAAAGTATTTATTTTATTTGGGAAAATATCGGGACTCTGTCACCTTTTAAGCCTCAAGTGGACTGTTAACATGAATCTTCTTTTTATTTGATTTTCTGGTGGCTTGTTTTGTTAGCAGCATCAGGCTCCACGCTGACCCTCTGACCTCTGTGATGGCCATTTGAACCACGCCTGAACAACAATGTTAATGTACTCACAATAGTGTATGCCAAAGTGTGATACATAATGTATTGTAACAAACTGAAAAGCTTCCTGGAGCTGATAGTAAAACATTAGGCTTCAAGCTAATGGAGTTGTCCTCCAGTCTTTGTCCCTGGTTCATTGTGACTCCTGCCTGTCTCTTGGGAACATGGGTTCAACTAAAGATCTTCAAAGCCACAAGTGTGGCCTTTGTAATAAATACAGGAAAGCAAAGGTGGATTTAGAGGGTGAGGCAAAAAAACAGGACAAGAAACAAAGACAGATTGTGGGTTTTGTCTATTTGATCAGTGCGCTAAGGAGAAGGGATCAAATAAAGGTTAGGTGAGTTGACTGCTATGTGTAGTTCAAAGCAATTTAGCAAAGATTAAAGACGGTATGTGTTTAGACCAATACTGACTCCAAACAAGCAGTTTAGGTACAAGTGAAACACTCAGATTTATGTTGAGGCCAGAAGATTAAAGTGTATGATTGTGTCACATACCAGAAAACAAAGCTGCATGTCTTGCAAGGCTGTAATTAATGTAATGAAGAATCTATGTGAAGTCCCTGTATGTAGCATGCTTATTGCTCTTAAAGGACACTGTAAGAAGCCTGCCTCATGCATTACCTAGGTACAACCTACCTTTCAGAGAGACCACACACATCAGGAAATCCCACCTTAGCTCTATGTTTGTGTCAGCTTTAATAAGCACAGACTGCCCCTCTGTGGCACTTACAGGGCAATACAGACTCCAGGTAGCCTTCAAAATTTGGTTTGGATTATCCCTAAATAAAAATCCCCTACGATTTTAATACCCAAAGAAGATGGAATTAAGTTTTCATTATATAGCCTTAAGTCACAACAACAGTTGCTCCAAGACACTTTATACTGTAAAGATCTTACAATAATACAAAGAAAACCCCGACAATTAGATGACGCCCTGTGAGCAAGCACTTTGGTACGGAGCCCGACAAGGGACATTGGAGGGAAAAAAAATTGGAAAAAAAATGAAATTGAATCGCAAAAGTACATCTTGCCTTGCCCCAATGTCCCTTGCCTTGCTCCGTACTTTGGCAACAGTGGGAAGGAAAAACTCCCTTTTAACAGGAGGAAACCTCCAGCAGAATCAGACTGGGGGAGGGGCGGACACCGGGCATCTGCCGCAACCAGTGAAGGTGAGGGTAAGTAAGTAAGGACAGGTGTTAAGGTTTAAACCAGAACTGGTAGATTTAAATGCAGTTTACCAACAAAGGGGACTAAAATCGCAGCCCTTACTTTAAGGCTGAGGCTGCAAGTGGGCAGAGAGATGAAGGCCTAGAGAGGAGTCGTCAACCCGTCTTTAAATACTGCAGGTGAGTGAATAGGTGATGGAGCACAGGTGTCTGGAATCCACGACGAAATCTAAGAGAAGTCCTGTGTCTCTGGGGATTGGTAGATATCAGAGCCAGTGTGGGAGAGCCTGTGAATGTGATTGTACAAAGAGGAAAAATAAGTAAACAATGGAATAAAAAAGGCGGAAGTAGTTTCGGGAATACAGCAGCGATAATTTTAACGAATTCAAAAAACTGCATTTATTTCCTTATTTCCTTTCTTGATTTTTCCCATTCCGCAAACGCACACTGGCTGTTAAGGATTTACGTCGGGACATACTTCCTTGATTGCGCCCGTTTACAAACGTCAGGCAGGTGTTAGAAAGGTTATTAAACCACAACAGGGTGCAAGTTTGTAGAAGAAGAGCTGGCTGTGGCGGTTGAAGGCGAGTCCATCAGAAACTGCTTACTTTAAATTCCCCGCTGCGGCTGGCTTCATGCCAGGAGTCAAAATGGTGGATACTGGGAAAGTTGCTCAGCGTGCTGTCCCTAACGCTCACAGAAGGTTAAAATCGATAAAGATCTAAAAGTGGAGTTATGTATATTGTTATGGCCGCTTCTGTGTAAAACGAAGTGAAAACGAGAATAAAAATCTTTAACTCGGGAGATGTGTTGTTTCGGGCAAAAGCGCTGGAGTAGCTAGCTAGCGCCCCCTATAAAACCAGTAGTCCAGAGAGCGGTCATTCTCCGGTTATATCAGCTTTGTGGTTCACGCCCATTTGTGCTCCTCAGCTGTGGCGGGTCCTGAGAAAGTGAAAGTATTTTTTTCTTGTTGTTTTCTTCTCCGCACAATGCTGCCGTGAACGCCGCAGTTTCGTGGAAAAGAAAGGTGCTGTGCCTTCTTCGGTGAGTTTGGCTCGCTTGTTAATACATAAATGACTCAGTATAATGCAAGATGAAGCAGAGTCAACAGTCCCGCCTTGCAGTTCAGCTGGGTGAGGTTTTTGCTAAACACCGGCAGCTGTCAGGCGAAGCCCGTTTTACTTTCGATTTCAAATTCTGGTTTAAAGCAGCTGAAGGTGTTTTTCTAGGGGTCGATTTTAGTTAAAATTCATTTCTATGTGTTCAAATGATGGTTAGGTTTCTTTATTTTTATTTTTTACTTTTCAGCTATTCCGGCTATATTGGGGGCGCTTTTTCTGTTCCGAAATAAGAACTTTTATCAATGAGCATGCGCAATCCTACACAGGGTTAGGGTTAGGCTACAGTGACTATTGATATGCAGATCAATAATACAGTAAATAATTATCAGGCAACAGGTAAAATAAGTATTTCATTTGCTGCTGAGTGAGAGTAACTTCTAAAAAAAATGAATGTATTTTTAGCAAGCACAACAAAATGCAACAAAACACAGGAGAAAGCACGAGCCTTACAACATATCTTCATCTGAAACAACGATGATTTCATGGATTGGCCCCTTACTGTTTTTAGTTTGAAATGTTTATATGATTACACTTCAGTGTAAGTGTTTTTCCCTGGATAAACATGAGTGTTGATGTGCATTTAAGCCTGCAGTTATCACACTAAGCTCCAAATCGTGCTCTGTGAAACAGGCATCTCCAATGCTTTTAATGATCTTTTTTCTTTCTTCTTCTTTACTGCTCCCTTTAGAGGTCGCCACAGGGGGTTATCTGCCCCCATCTCATCTTGTGCCTAGCTTCTTCCTTTGTCTCACCAACCTTCTGTATGTCCTTCCTCACAAGAATCCTCTCTGAGCTGTCTCTCTGGTGTATTAATTTCTAGATCCAGTGTAAATCTTAGCATCTTATTAAACCATTTGTTCCGGGGAAAAATGTTTTGGTTGACATTTTGCATTCTTCCTAACAATATTTTACGAGCTCTAAAGTTGATAGGAGTTGAAACTGGGAACTTACTTGCCTTTTTCAGTCCCTGTGACTTCATAAGTACAGGGAAATGCACATATTAAGGCCTGAAAAACACATTTAATCTTTGTCAACAACAAAAACTCTAAATGTAACAGTTTTTGCTCTCTACAGTTATTTATAAAACCAACACTAAGTCTGAGGGGCTATATTAAACTGTTGCAGAGAACATCTGAACACCTAATTGGTTCTCATATTTTCACATTATATAGCTTTAAAATAAATTATAGTAGAAAAATTTCATTGGCACAGAAGAAGGCTAGAGGCTAGAAGATAAGTCTGGTATGAAAATCCAGGTAGAGAGGAGACCTTTTGTATGATCTATGGAGCAGCCACCTGTCCCACATGGTGATATGACTCCTGAAAGTTTACCCAGAATGCACTGTTTAAAAATGTCTTCAGTGAATTATCAGAACACACATCAAACATCCAGGGTGCCAAAGGTTTTGACTCACGGTAGTCTTTAGTGCTTGAGGTGAATGTCAGTCAGCTGATTGTCATCCAAAGAGATTCCTCAGTCGAATGGCAGTCCAAGAGTTTTAGTCTCATGCGGTGTTAAATTAAAAAATAAAGTTTAGCTTCCTTCAACTCAACCTGGAGAGGGTCAAGGGTCCGCTTGAGTCTGACTGTCCAAATGAGGTAAACTTTGTCATTAGACAGCATGCACAAGGTTATTCACAGACATCCACGTGCCTGCAAATTTTGTGTGACTGTGCAGCCTTGCGTGTTCAAGCTGTAGATTACAACAGAGCACCTGTGCACGTGCTCCAGGCAGCGACTTCAGAGTAAAACAGGAATGACTGCTCTGCACCATGTCTCCAGCTGTCTGTGTCCTCAACATTGGATCATTCAATTTCTAAAGATCAGGGTCACAGTGATTGTTCCTCTTGGTTAGGCTTTGTTACAAACATTAAACTGGGCCTGTTTTGTTATTGAAAGCATGATGTATCCCACTTATTGATGCTCAGAGCTGGTAATAAAAAAGCATTCTGAACAAAAATGTGATTGTGGCACTTGCATTGAGTGTAAAATTGATTTAGTCGGGTTTTAATGGCCTAAATGTGTTTTTAACCTTCTGAGGGGTTCAGGTGGGAGACACTGACTGAGTTTTTGTGGATTGACTCTGTAGTAAAATGTTTCTCACTGACTTTTCATCTTTTCAGGAACATCTGCCATTGTTATGGATCTCCAAACCTGCCTCAAAGCCGCACTGAGGAGCAAATATGAGAGCCTGGTTGAGGCCTTTTCCAAAAGCTCAATACTTCCTTCGAGGCTCTGCTATCAGGACGTCAGGTACAACTACATAGAGCCTGATTTCTTCCAGCATGAGTACAGAAGCCTGGATAGGAGCTTCTTTTTTCCAGACGCTCCACTTGCAGACGTTTTATCGTGCAAATGTCAACATAAAAACAGAAATAGAACAGTCATCACTTTAGGAGTGAGCGGAGTCGGAAAAACCACAATGGTGCAGAGCTGTGCTCTTGATTGGGCCAAGGACAAGGGGTACCACAACATCAGCTTCTTGTTTCCTCTCACTTTCTGGGAATTGAATCTGCTGAAAGATAGACTGAGCCTAATTGAGCTTCTCCAGACATTTTACCCTGAACTGAAGGAGCTTGATGCGTCCGTCCTAAATGAAGACGGGGTGTGGTTCATTCTCGATGGACTAGACGAGTTTCAAATCCAGCTCAACTTTGGCTGTCCAGCTGTGAGTGATGTTTCTGAAGCATCAACTGTAGACAGTTTTGTCACTAACCTGATCAGGGGAAATTTACTCCCCAGAGCTCATATATGGGTAACGTCTCGAATTTCAGCCGAATCACGCATACCTCCCTTTTATTTGCTGAAAAAGACGGAGCTGCGGGGATTCAGCGATGAACAGAAGGAGCAGCACTTCAGGATGGTCATCGGTGATTCTGATCTTGCCAACAAAGCCATCAATCATGTGAAAATATCGAGGAGCCTGGACTCCCTGTGTCAGATACCTCCGATCTGCACCATTATGGCAAGTGCTTTAAAGGATCACGTAAAAGGGCAAAAGGGTTTTAAAATGCATCCCTTGAGTTTAACTGAGATTTACAATCTGGGTTTCGGTGCGCTGGAAGCTAAACACTTGCCTATCTTTACCAAGCTGAAGAAGGTGGCACTGCTTCGGATGGGAGTGCGGAATGTCATGTATGAGGATGACCTTTCAGGAAACGGGATAAGTGTCGAGGAAGCTTTAGCTTTTGCAGAAACATGCCCGCTTGTTTTGAGAACGGAGACGGGACTGAACGGTACCACTGTGTTTCGCTTTGGCCACTTGAGCGTTCAAGAGTTCCTGGCTGCGTCTCAGAAACTGGAGGACATCAAAACTCATAAAATAAATTTAAGCTCCTATATTCAGGATCTAGTGGATAAAGTGCTGGCAAATAATAAGGGAGTCTCTGATCTCCTACTTCGTTTCATGTTTGGCCTTATTAAGGAGCACATGCTGTTGCTTCCCAATGATTTGCTCTTTGGCTATGTCAAGGAGAAGATCCTGAGCAAGATATCGTCCTACAGCACTGTTATCTTGTTTCACTGCCTGCGGGAGTACGACAGTCAGGCGTTGCAGGAGGAGGTCAGGTTCTTTCAGAGGTATGGCAATTCTCAGATCCCAGGATTCTCACTGATGCACTGGAGAGAGTTGATGCAGAGGATCAGAGCTTTTGAAGGGATTCGAGAGACGTTTGAGATGGAGGTGTCAGTGAGATCTGATGAGAAACTCATCAAGAATATTCCAGCTATTTTCAAATCCAGGAAAGCCATGTAAGTTTGTACCTATTGCATTCACTGAATTTTATCCATACGCCTATTTTCTTAACCACTTATCCTGGCAATGCTCACAGTCACAGGGCAGTATATGCAGATGCTACACACATATTCGGACATTTAAATGAACTGAAATCATTTAACTCGCATCATATGACAAAACTATGTTCCTTCAGGTAACGCAGAACTCTTGTTAAACCCCTTGAATTAAAGCTGTAAGTCAGTGTGTCAGGGGTTCAATCTAAAACCCACCGTGATTGTGCACAGAGCTGTAACTGCAAAATTACTTCATTGTCTACATACTTAAACATCTACCTGGACATACAATATTTCCCTCTTTGCCAGATGCCATTAACGTCTACCTCTTTGCAGGCTGAAATTCTCCAACCTGACTGACAAGAGTTGCCCAGCGTTGGCAGCGGTCCTAAGCTCAAAGGAGTCATTCCTGAGGGAGCTGGATCTGGGGTACAACAGCTTCAGCACCAGTGGAGTCCAGGAACTTGCAGAGGGGCTGAACAGTTTGAATTGCAGGCTGAAAATACTTCGGCTGCAAGGCTGTGGACTGACCGCAGAGACCTGTCAGTATTTGAGCCAATGCCTGATACAACACAAATTGCAAGAGCTGGATCTTAGCAGCAATGGAATAGGAGATCAGGGGCTGAAGCTACTGTCGTGTGGTTTGGGAAGTTCTAGTTGCCGGCTGCAGACATTAAAGTAAGTGTTCAGATGGTAAAGCGTAGCTTCTCTATCAAGACCCCCTAGTGCTTTTCTGACTTCATTTTGTTGATTAATTTTAAACCCCAATGACATTCTCAAAAACAAGTTGTTTTTTTTCTTTTGCATAAAGTAAACCCTCAAATACTTCATCATTCATAAAGCCGATAGTTACTCTGTCACCACAGACCAGTTATATGTCAGGAAAAATTACAAATACTCCACAGTGAAAAAGGAATTGTGGAGTGGAAGAAGTGCAGACCAGTCATCCTGTAGTGCCACAGTGCTATAATGGTTATGTTCCACATAAGAGATCACCAGCTACTGAGCAATCAGCTCAAAGATTAATAGGATCTAAAGTGTTTGTCTTTCCCTGATGAGCATTGGTACAGTTTGCATGGAGGCTAAGAAGACTTACCGTTTTATTTCTGGGGTTTTTTCCTATTTATTCTTTACCACCTCTCAGGCTGTTGAATCCCACCAGGATGCAGCTGACACAACAAGACTAACTGTCTTACTGTTTCTGCCTGGCAACTACTTTACCTGTCCATTAACACCTTTGATGCTACCAAATCTTTGGCTCTTTCATGTGAACATGCCCATACCTACACTGATAACCCTCGGCCTAAGCGAGCTGATAACCACCTTCATGTATTTGCTTAGCCTGATTTATGATGTGGATATACCAGTCCTGTGTATTTATGTTGTCTGTTTGCCTTGATATTAACATTTTTAAAACATTAATAATTTATTACTGAGGAAAAAAGCGGAAATCAAGCAGTCCGAATACTTTAAGGAGTGATAGTGTAAATGCTGCACCTTTTACTCACAGCTGTGCACATACAATAATAAAATGACACTGATAAAACCATTCCCCACAGATGAAATTGTTTAATTTAGAACTTTGCTTTTTGACCAGAGTTGTGTGTATTTATTATCTGTATTTCTTACTCATAGGTTGTCACAGTGTGACATTGAAGAGGCTGGCTGCTATCATCTGGGCTCAGCTCTGGACAAGGACCCTGCTTGTCTCAGTGTGTTGGATCTAAGCATCAACATGATTGGAGACAGGGGGGCCAATGAGATATTTAAGAATTTTGACATATCACGTCTAAAAAAGTTGGAGTAAGTATATCTTAATCTACGGAAAGTCCTTTTTTTCAGTAACCTACCAAAGCATATAAAATTTGGGTTCATAGATAGATACGTTTGATTTATGGGATAAATATAGGCTTTAAGTGTGGTTAGCCTTGATTTAGTGAGTAGATCACAAATATCGAATTAACTCGAGGGAAATTTAAGCCATTTTTATACACAGTCCCCTCTTTTTTTTTTGTGTGAAGCTGATCGTTTTACACCTAGTCAGCCCCCATAGGCTACCATGTTAAAAACTCCAGCTTTAAAGCAGAAACAACCATGTTTACAACCTACTAACAAAAATATCTTTTGGCTTCTGTGGACAGTTGGAGGAATTTATGCTGCTAAGGCTTAGTGGCTACTTTGACAGATGTAACTGTAGCTACTAACTGCAGTCACTGAACTGGATTTCTCCAGTGTGTTGGTGCCTTTTCTGAGCTTTTTAATACAATTATCTGACAAATAATATGGCAGGAACTTGTGTACATATTGTGCTCATACAGTTTAATTTTTGTAACTTTTTGTTGACAAATTTTTGTTTGTCAACTTAGCGTGTCACCCTCTCCAAATATGGTCACTTCTGGCTCCAAAAATATCATGGTACCATAATGTGGCTAATGAGGCTGCCCTTGCTGCTTCCATCTTTTATTTACAGCCAGTAATTAAAGCAAAAACTCTGCATGTTTAGCCCATATTTATGACTCTAACTTCATTATACTTTTCTAGAAAGTTAATTAAAAAAAAAAAAAACACGTCTGTCACCACAGATATATGGGTAACTGCTGCTTATCAGCATAAATTAATAGATTTCACTCATATGGTCTTTCATGTCTTTGGCAGGTTGTACTACTGCGACCTCACCGTGCTGAGCTGTGAAAGTATCGGGGAAGCTCTGAAGTGTGAAACGAGCACTCTGTTAGAACTCAATTTGAGCAACAACAGCTTGAAAGATGCTGGGTTTAAAATCATCTGTGAAGGCATGTATGCATGGTGTAGTCTCCAAAAACTCAAGTAAGCATGACCTGATTACACACTGACTGAAACAAAGCGACATTAAAAATCCTGGCAAAGATTTATTTTTTTAATCAATGCATTAAAGATATTGATGAATATGTGGCCTAACACACTAATCATTTTTGTGGTATTTCTCCTCAGTGTTTCACGATGTGGAATCACTGCTGCAGGTTGTCGCTACCTGGCAAAGGTCCTCTGTTCAATCTCTCAGCTTACCAACGGCTGGATGGGAATTGGTGAGTGGCAGGCGGTGGAGCTGATAGACCTGGACCTCAGCATGAACCACATCGGAGACAAAGGAGTGAAAGAAATTTCACCTGGCCTAATGAATCCTTTGAGCCACCTGAAAACTCTCAAGTGAATCTTTTTTTTTTTTAACCAGACATAATGACCGCGTGCGCTCAGTTTGACTGAAAGAAAAGTTTGCTGTAACATAGCTCTTTGCTTCCTTTCAGCCTGAGTTACTGCAGTCTGACTGACAGCTGCTGTGCAGAGCTCGCCTCTGGACTGATGTCAAAAGTGAACATTCTCAGCGAGCTCGACCTGTCTCACAACAACCTTCAAGATAAGGGAGTGAAGAAACTCTGCATAGGACTCCAAAGCCTGCAGTGCAAACTTGAGAAACTGTCGTAAGTTGTTAAACTCTATACTATGTTTAAAAAATCAACAACAAAATAGCCTTTTTCTGATAAAGTTAAATGAGTCAAAACATGGGCTGTATCTGCAGTGGCATATTAGAGCCACTGAAGTAAGATTCAGGTTCTCAGTTTGTGTGAAAAGACTAAAAAATGTACATGAAAATTTACAAATATATGTTAAAAAACTCTCACAAATATGTTAAAAAAAAAACAAAAAAAAAAACATGAACATTTTATGATGGAAAAAATAGTTGAACAGTTTTCCGTTGTCACGTGGAGAGAAATTCACATTCGCACTGGCCCTCGAGGCCTGGAGTTCCCCAACCCCTGAAATAAGTGAATCTTGTACCCAGTTAACTGCGTAAAGCAGGGGTGTGGGAACTCGAGGGCCGGTGTCCTGCAGGCTGATTTAAATGGTTAAATTACCTCCTCAACATGCCTTGAAGCTCTTCAGAGGCCTGGTAATCATTTGATTCAGGTGTGTTGACCCAGGGTGAGATCTAAAACCTGCAGGACACCGGCCCTTGAGGCCTGGAGTTCCCCACCCCTGGTGTAAAGTGAAGCAATTTTGTTCCTCGACTAACAAAAGTTTCTGTCTTGAAATTTTGCATAGTTCTTTCATAAATTTGTACTTTTTGTTTTCTCAAATGATTTTTTTCGTCTCTTTGTGCCTTTAACCTTCAGATGATATTACCCCACACTCCACTCTCCACAGCTCCTCCACCGCTTTGTTTCTTTACCTTCAATGGTGCTTTTTCACAGTAGTAGCAAATGGGCGAGACCTTGAATACTTCCACACATATGGGCTGCTAAGTTACTGTTTTTGTAGCACAGTCGACTGTGAGCCCAGTAATGCATCCAGATGTCCAGATCTGTATTTCATAACAAAATATCGTGACAAGGTGAAATATAAGTCAAATACAAGATGTGATGGTGTCAGTAACGCACAACTGAATTTGCAGCTCCTCTTAATTAAAAAGACGTGCACTGGAGAGACTGTGTGTCACCGTCTCCATGAGATAACGAGTAACGAATTTCTTGATTTGCCCTTGAATTTATGTAGTTATTGCTCAAATGACAGATGTGATAACAAACATATCCTGTTAATGTTTGAACACAAAGTGCTCGCCCAAGTTAATTATTTAATAACCAAATGATACACCCGAGTCAAGCTCAGGTAAATGCATGCGCATGTTTGTTTGCAGACCCACACTGTCGGGGTAGACTGAGGTGTTCTTGATTTGTGTTTCTGTTCAGACTGAGGACCTGTGGCCTCACCTCGAGGAGTGTTCAGTTCCTGACCTCAGCCCTGAAGTTAAACCCTTTCTATCTGACAGAGCTGCATCTGATGGGCAACAGGCTCGAGGACTCTGAAATCAGAGCACTCATGGAGCTAACGAAGAACCAGAAATACGCACTCAGGACTATAGAGTGAGTACCAACGATCTGAAAAATGCTCAGATAAGAGCAGGTGGTGTTTCTGCTTTTGCCTTGTTGGATGGTCATTAAGAACCAAGAAAAATGGATAATGTATAAGTATCGTAACACTCATAGTTTCTACATTTATTTTGTTGTAAAACGTGAGACCTCAGACGGTACTGTGCAAAAGAAAAATTGTGAGATTTTAAAACCTGGGCACTATTGTTCCATCTCTTTGGGTCTGTTATTAAAAAGGACAGAAATGTTTGTTTTCATCCAACGTTGAGCCGTAATATAACCAACAGCCCTGAAACAGTGGGAGTGTAATGCCTTAAAGCAGTGCTCCACATTAAAGTTGTTGTTATTTTGCCCACTGATAGGTTCCAAATATAAGTCTCACTCTGAGGTATCACATGATTGCATTTAAGCAGCGTAAACATTAGGAAGTATTCACATTCACGACTTCAACACTCATTTTCTTGAATATGGTGGATTACACTGAGCACATGCGACAGATCCCAGAGTCTTTCACATCTGTCAGGTGTTCAGGGTGAATCTGAATCTGTGAAGAGAACAGGGCACCAGTGGTTTCTGCTTCCCAGCAGGAATGACTGATGTCTCTGAAGTTTAACTGACTTTAGGTTACATTGTGATAACTGAATGTTCCCAGTTAATCATCACCCCCAAAATGGGAAAATAGGACCCAGAACTGTCCTTCAACACATTTCTATCCTTATCTTTTCACTATTCAAAACAAATGTTGCTCCCTTTATTTCAAGCATTCATGTGCCTTTTTTGTTATCTTATCTTCCAGCGTCTCATTGGACTGAAGAGAAAGTGACACAAATGGCTCTGTTTCCTTATTTGCACAGAAGTTGGATGGCTACCACATAATTCTGTTCAGTTTGAGTTTCTGGCTTAGAAATAATGTAAAAATACCAAATGTGCTTTAAAAGACTGTAAATGTTTAATTTTCCATTATTACCTCATTGTGTATGTTTTGTTTTGTTTTGTTTTTTTTAAATCAAGTACTTTATTTCTGGGCCATAGAAGAATTTCCTCACGTCTTGGTTACGGTGACCATATTCCAACAAATGAAATGTGGGCCACGTTGCTAATGCTGAGAGGTGTGTGGTATGTGAAGGACAAAGTTATTTCATGTGAATGGGACATTTTTAGCCAAGTAAAAACAATAGGTGTAAAAACAAGCTAACATTTTTATATACAATATTGTTCATAATTTACTACATTCTCATTTTTTTCACTGTAATATTGAAACTGTTGAACTGTTGCTGTTCCTTCTGTCAGCTGGTGCAACCAGCGTTACAGGGTACTTCACATAAGTTATAAACACTGACACATTACAAAATCTAGTAAAATGAGAGAAACGGATTAAATTAAAGCTAAACAGAGTGATAATAAAACACTTGGATGACATAAGTTGGTAGAAAACACTCTGAGAATCATCTTCTATCGCTTTAATCAGTTACTGGAAGTCTTTGTAACTGAACTTGTTTTCATTTATGAGCGTTTCTATCATATTCTTCCAAAATCGTAGCTGGTCACTTTTAATTTTCCACCTTGGGTGTAATATGTTTACCTGCAGGAGAGCCATGAGACAACCTTCACTGCCTTTTTTTCTACAACTGTTCAAAAACAGAGGCTTTGGATGTGTATCCTACAATGTGGAGCATTTTCTCAATATTTGGCACGGTGTCCTGGTCACCCCAGTCACACTCACTGTTTACATATCCATGCAGTTTTATTTGTTTCATTCCTCTTGAATGTGATGCATCAGCAGAACCGACCTCATCTCTGTAAACCACACACAATAAATGCCTCTATTTTTGCACCAAGCAGTGCGGTGTGCTGGTTCATTTGTTCTGTTGCAGCAGAGCGCCATCTAGCGGACCATTGTTTCACAGTGACGCGTGTGACGCCACCTGACACAGCAGCTCTGTGTTTGTGTCGGTGCATCACACCGGGCAGCATCTCCAGTTTCACCGCAGAGGTCCAGTGAGCGCAACCCGCGGGCTGAAGGTAGGCTTCGGGATGTTTTTCAGGGTGTTTTCCAGCGCAAAAAGCTGCGCTCTTTTCCTGCATCCTTCACTAATCCTCCGCAGATGGATGGGGATTTCATGTGTGTTCTGTGTATGATGGTTGTTATGTAATTGCATCATACTGACAGTGAGACTTGAATGTTGTTTGGCTTCCATGTCACGGTAATTTGATAAAGGAGAGAGGTGCCAAAAAGTACAGAGGGGCGTGGGGGGACTGGGTAGGCCCGGATGGCGCAGTTTCAGCGCACAGACATTGCTCCCTAACGGCCACACCAGCATCTTCCTCAGCATCATCGCGCTGCCACAGCTGAGAAAATAGTGCTGTGTAATAACTGTGTGACTCCTGGGACATGCGGGCGTCCCTAATGCAGGTCTGCAGCGTCATGACCACCGCCTGCTGGTTGCGGCACTGTCGCACAAAAATGTCCGGCAATGACACGTTTTTACTGCAGATCTGATGAGCTGGATGAGATTTATAAGATTGGGGGGCTTCATTTTGAAGTGCACGAGTGTATGGGCTGCTGTGCTCTGATGTTAGCTCTGTTTACTGTGTATTTTGGCAAATACCAACATTTTCCTTTCGTAGCCTGTTAAACGAACAGAACAGTAAATACAGTATTTCCCCCCTTACCCCTCCCAGACTCATATATATTTAAATAACCACCGGTTTATGCAGTAAAATAAAAGTTTAGGTTCAGTCCAACAGTTTGGGTTTTTTCGGGGGGTAGTTTACTTGTTGTCTATTTGACTATAATAACCTTGGTTTAGTCTGCAATCTTCTAATCTGCTGAATTGCGCATGCGCCTGACACTTCCTTAGCTTGTGAGGGACTAGTGTAGGTGTTGCTAACCAGCTAAATTTTGTTTAGCCTCAGAAAACAAAAGGTAAGGTGATGGTTGAAGCTAGTGTATTATTTTGTTGTATGTATATATTTCTAATTGTTAATTTGGATTTGTCTTTGTTCAAATTTCAATGTGAACTTTCAAAATACCAGCGGGAAATCCCGTTAGCTTATTGTTAGCTTCTAGGGCGGGTAATGTCCTAATAGACTTGTCATAATACAAGCAAACTAATATGAGCTTTACTTTTAGCAGGCTTGTTATTATTAAATTAACTTGTGTTATTATGTAATTAACTCGTGTATTCTATATTTATATGCCAGTCTGAGCTTTGGTGTGAAATTGTAAAATTGTGTTTTGTTTTTTCAATATAAAATGTAATGTGCTGTGCTATGCTATAAGTAAACTAGGCTTTTAATACATAAATAAAGGCTTGGAAAGAAAACGTTTTCAAGTTTAACAGGTACACTAAATTAATTATTAAGTTTCCCATATTTATTCAGTACAGTGTAAAAAGTAAATAAAATCCCTCTTAGCCAGCTAGTGGGGCCAGATTTTTTTTTTAAATTAAAAAGATCTCGCACCAGTATTTTATAGGCCACCATTAAACATTGATTAACATTAATATTAATATTAGATCCGTTGTTATTATATATTAATATCGCACTAATATTAGTATTTAATATTCAAGGACCCAATTGATAAGGTCACATGACAGGAGAAAATGTAAATGAATTGAGAATATTGGAGAATATTGTAATTGTTGAAAAGAAATCTGAACTGAAAAAAATACCCAACAATTTGTGCTTTAACAGTTGACTTAAACTACAATTTGGTTCTTACCAGAATTAATTCATTAAGTAGTTAATGAATGAGTCAATTACTTTGCCCTGTTTTAGTGGATGTTTTGTTAAAAATACTTCCAGGTTATTTTTTTCTTCTTGCTACACAGAAAAAATGCGGAGGAAAAGAATGACAAACACATAAATAGGTTACAGAGTCTAGTCTATTTTAAAAATAAAAGACTGTGCACATTTCCACTGTTGGTGATTTTTGGGGTTTTCTCTGTATTACTGTAGGGCCTTTTCCTCACAATATGAAGCGCCTTGAGGCTACTTTTGTTGTTTTGGTGCTCTATAAATAAAACTGAATTGAAATTAAATTGACCCAAATGCTTCACTTTTGAAATACTCCTAGTGTGCAAAGAATGGTGTATATTTGAGGTTAGACTATACAGTACAGTATTTTTGGCCATAGGACAGCAGGTGAGGTGCATCTTCTTAGTTAAATTAATAAGGAATAATTATGAGAGCATTTCCTGGACATGCCTTTATAGCACCAGGGTAAGGACAGATTAAAGCAGAAGGGCTTGTCGGAGGGGGTAAACCTACATTTGAGAAGCAGTTTGTTTTTATATACAATAAAATCCATAAGTATTTGGACAGTGGCACAGTTTTATAATTTGGCCTCCATACATCAAGTGGTGTGCACTGATCTGGCTTTTTCCAGTTCCGATACAGATGCCCACAGTCAAGGTATCTGCTTAATCTAATACCTGTTTTACATTAATAATCTGTAATCCTCCCTGTGAGGACTTATTTGTTTATATGTGAGATAACATCAGGCTTGATATAAACAGCTTCCATAACTCTGTAAATTAAAAGTAAAAAGTTAATGAATCCAAGAATATAAATTTGTTGAATTTATTAGCGAAGTAATAAATGATAACAAGCTCGGTATGAACACCATCAAATATAAATATTGTGTTGGAGTTATTCCTCCAATTTATTTGCATTAGACTTATTATGGTTACAGTGAGTCATTAGGCTGCTGCAGGATGATGTCAAGTACAGTCACATTGTTATCTCCTTTTTTCTCCTCAAACACACAGTATGTGTGAAGTAGGGCTGTTCGATATAACGATATATATCGGATGACGATATGAAAACGTCAATCGTTGCATATTACACTATCGTTTGTTTCGTGGTGTCGCAAAATAAACTGTTTACGGTAATATTTTTTCATCGCCACTGTAGAATTTCTTAAAGTTCTCTCTTTCTCTTATATTTAATATAACCACACTACGGACGGAGAAGCGACTGTTTTTGTGCGTTGATGTTAGCAACAATGATAAATGTCTTATATTGGGATATGAGATTTTGGTCATATGGCACAGCCCTAGTGTGAAGCTGTCCAAAGAGCTGAAGTGAAAGATTATTTAATCAAGCTGAGGACAACACGTTATATTGCAATATAATAAAAGCCATTTGGATCCAAATATCAGTTCAGGGTATATCAAGCAATCAAGATGTGACTGAAGTGGAGATTTTGAACTTTGATTCAAGGGGTTTAATGCAAACTTTGGAATTGCAGCCACGTTTAGGTTGTCTGGCCAACTCAGTATTGGTCAGGCTCAAAAAATAAATCTATCTGAGAGAAGGGACTGTAGGAGTGGCCATATCAATTGTCAATAATGTTGATTGGCCAGTTTCATTTTAATGGGATTTGTCACCTCCTTTATGATGTTGATAAATTCAATTTTCTGACACCTGGCTTAAATGAGAGACAATTTTCAGGCTGTTTAATTATTCAGATTTTAAGTTCAGTTAAATGTTTGGCTTCCAGTGTTAAAACAAAGAAATCAAGATAAAAATTATAATTCTGTCTTTGCATTGCTTTTGTTGTTCCCTTTATGAAGATGATCCAAGTATGTATCTGTTTCTTGTCTTGTTGTCAGTATCTTTCAGAGTGAGCAGCGATGGGGAAGGAGAAGCTCCACATCAACATTGTGGTAATTGGACATGTCGACTCAGGCAAGTCCACCACCACCGGCCACCTGATCTACAAGTGTGGTGGCATTGACAAGAGGACAATTGAAAAGTTTGAGAAGGAAGCTGCAGAGGTATGACTCATGTTCGTGTTCACTTCAAAAAAAGAGCATTTTGAAAATTTTCTGCTATTTAACTCCTGTTTCTGGTCCACTTGTCTCCTACTCTGGATAATATTGTCATCTTTTTATTACAAGCCCACAAAAACTATTCGGTCATCAGTCTTATTTATTTACCTTTTACACCTTGTAGATGGGAAAGGGTTCCTTCAAATATGCCTGGGTGCTGGACAAGCTGAAAGCTGAGCGCGAACGTGGCATCACCATCGACATTTCTCTTTGGAAGTTCGAGACCAGCAAGTATTACGTCACCATCATTGATGCTCCAGGGCACAGGGACTTCATCAAGAACATGATCACTGGGACCTCACAGGTACAGTTCAGTGGACTTAAGTGCTCGTGTTAAATGTCATTTATAAGTTTTTCCTCTGCAGATTTTTTAGTGAGAAAAACTCCAACACCTTTGATGGGGTTTTTTGATGCTTTCATCAGCTTCTGTCCTAAATGCTTGGAATGGACTACTCCCAAGCATGGGACGAGATCCTCTCTAGAATCGCAGGTACAAGAAGGGTAATTGAACTGAGTGAGGTGTTTCTCCATTAACCCAAAGGCGAATGGAATCTCAGAAGGATTAAAAAAATGTGGGAAACACTGTAGTTAGTAGCATTAGAATAAGTAGAAGAGTATAACATGAGAGAAATGGTTGATGGAGAAACTTAATGTGGAAAGAGGTTTTCACATCTGTCTCCCTCCCCTCAGGCTGACTGTGCTGTGTTGATTGTGGCGGCGGGCGTGGGCGAATTTGAAGCTGGCATCTCAAAGAACGGGCAGACACGTGAACACGCCCTCCTCGCCTACACCCTGGGAGTAAAACAGCTCATCGTGGGCATCAACAAGATGGATTCCACTGAGCCAAACTACAGCCAGAAGCGCTATGAGGAGATTGTGAAGGAAGTCAGCACTTACATCAAGAAGATTGGCTACAACCCTGACACCGTGGCTTTCGTGCCCATTTCTGGCTGGAATGGGGACAACATGCTGGAGCCCAGCCCTAACGTGAGTCTGCCATGAGACGAGCTATGACTCTCTGAAGATTTGTCTGAGACTAGCAGGGAGTTACACATCTATAATAATAATATAAGGTTTTATAACTATTAAAGAATGAGCTTTCGGGTAAAAATACTCCAAAATGCTTACAGGTCTAATGCCTGCTAGTTAGCACCTCATTCTTTCTTCAGCTTTTGCAAAAGCCTTCTGGATGCCAAATCATTGTTAGTCAAAATCTATTGTTTATCACCAGACAAAGCGAGAGAGATGATGACTATCTGGTGTTAACATTCACATCTTATCACTCCTTCATGCTAAGCTGCAGATATGTGGGCTTCTCTCCCTTCACAGATGACCTGGTTCAAGGGCTGGAAGATCAACCGTAAAGATGGAAGCGCCTCAGGCACCACACTGCTCGAGGCTCTGGACGCCATCCAACCTCCAACGCGTCCGACCGATAAGCCCCTCCGCTTGCCTCTGCAGGACGTGTACAAGATTGGAGGTGAGACTGTAAGGGTGAAATGTGTTGTGAAGTTTGGCTGAAGTGTTGGTTGTTCCAGAATATGTATGAAAATAGGAATGAGATCACCTTGTGATAAAAACAGCTGAGCTGAATGAGGTCTGAAGAAATTCCCTTTGGTTCATTCTGTCCTAAATGCTGAGGCTCAGAAGTATACGACTTTAATCCATGTAGGTCTTCCACACAGCTGTAAAGTTGTTAATCTGCCTCTCCTCCAGGCATCGGTACTGTACCCGTGGGTCGAGTGGAGACCGGCATCCTAAAACCTGGCATGGTGGTGACCTTTGCCCCCGTCAATGTGACCACTGAGGTGAAATCTGTTGAGATGCACCATGAGGCCCTAACTGAGGCACTGCCCGGTGACAATGTGGGCTTCAATGTCAAGAACGTGTCTGTGAAGGACATTCGCCGTGGCAACGTGGCTGGAGACAGCAGGAACGACCCGCCACAGGAGGCAGCTGGCTTCACTTCTCAGGTGTGCTGTCAGTAGTGTAAAATGCACATCCTTCCTCTTGTTCCTCTGCAGGTGGCCTTACCTGTGTCTGCTGCCCTGCAGGTGATTATCCTGAACCACCCTGGTCAGATCAGTGCTGGATATGCCCCCGTGCTGGACTGCCACACTGCACACATTGCGTGCAAGTTTGCTGAGCTGAAGGAAAAGATTGACCGTCGCTCTGGTAAGAAGCTCGAGGACAACCCCAAGTCCCTGAAGTCTGGAGATGCCGCCATCGTCGATATGATCCCCGGGAAACCCATGTGTGTGGAGAGCTTCTCTGAGTACCCACCGCTCGGTAGGTTTTTTTTTATCCTAAAACTGGATTTTGTGGATCAAAATTTTAGTTTTGAGTGTGAATTATCCAAACTTTAGTCTCACTGACAGTAAGAAATTAGTTTTCAATTCAAACTAAAACCAGATTATTGGCGATGCCTGTAGAACAACATGTACTGAAGGCTTTGTCCACACTGCAGATGCCTGGGTTCGATTCCAGCTCAGATAATCTCTCTATTTACCCCACAGTTATCTGTCACTGTCTAATAAAGGCGAAAAGGACAAAAATATATCTTAAAATGCCAAATTTATTATTTGCATAAATTCAATGGATATTCTAAACTTGATCATATAGGTGAAAATTAAAAAAATAATAATTTTTAATTATGTTTTGGAGAAAAGCAGCACTCTCGATAGCTTCCTGTCACTCCAGCAGCACAGAATGAAAGGGTGGGGGCACCACTTAGTAGTGGGGGCACAGGTGACCATATACCACATGGTCGACGAGCTGTATCTTCTCTCTCGCCACTTTCTAGTCTGTGTTCACTGCTTTATTTAATCAGTGAACATAAATGGACAGCTGAAGTTAAACAATTTTTAAATCATAACATTTGCCCGTTAGGGAGAACACAACTTCAGAGTCAGAGGATCGTCTGTCATGCGTGACATTTTTCTATCAGACGAATAAAACAATTAAAAAAAATGCTAAATATCCCTGGATTCCTGTTAATACACTTAGGTCACCTCCTCTGTGTATGTTAATGCACATTTTTTACCAATAATTCCTCCTCAGGGCGCTTTGCTGTCCGTGACATGCGTCAGACTGTGGCGGTGGGCGTCATCAAAGGTGTGGAAAAGAAAGCTCCCACGAGTGGTAAGATCACCAAATCGGCACAGAAGGCGCAGAAGGCCAAATGAACGTTGTGCTGGGCTGCTGCCCCAAACGCTCACCATGGCCGAAGACACACCCCGCCCCTTCTGCACTCCATAGTCAGCATCTGGTCTATTATCACAATGCATCGCAAAAGCAGACGAAGGAAAAAAACTAACCAAAACGCTGTTAGTGCTCATCATATGTAGGTTTTATTGCAGCAGAACACAATAGGTTTGCGTTACAGTTCTCTGCCTGTTGAAGTGAATGATTCAGCTTCTCGTGGATCTAGACGACAATCGTAGTGACGAGGCAGACGCGTTCTTTTGTCAGCTCTTCGTTTATCTAACGCTCTGTGTTGTAGCTTTAACAAAAAGATAAACTTGTTAGCCTGAGGTAGATTAGCTTCTTGCATGTTTGCACCTTAGAGAAACTCTCCATGCCTCGCACTTTGCTCAACTTAAACTCCCTCCAAGTAGCTCTGATAAATGTTTACTGTTAAGTTCACCTTAATCGCTGTTATTTGTGATTCTACGTTCATACAAGTAAAGGTGTTTAAACATTATCTCTCTGCTCCTCATTTCATTCAAATCAAAACCACCAAAAACCATCTGTAGAATTTCCTTTATTGATGAATGAGAATAAAAGTTCGCTTGCATTTACATTACAGGCTTCATAAATCTGAGATTATTACTAGTGTGTAAATATGTGAACATAATTTAAATAAATTAAAATGATAGAATGGTAACATGTCAAAGGTCCATTTTTAGCTCCATAGCAAAATCTCTAAATATAAAAACTAAAATACCTCAAGTAAGAACTTAATGAGAGAAAATAAAGACAGTGCAATCATCTCTGTGTGGAGGAACCTAATGCACCTTTCAGAAACTAAATAAACTCAAAGATCAATATGTACGATACAAGCAAGGCACCGGTATACTGGATGTACTGCACATTTTGTAGACTTCATATCAGAGCTGGGCTCCTTGATTTTAAACTCAAGTGATGGCATAGCATTCATTATCACTTCTAGATAGGTTTGGATATGGCAGCCTCTTCATGCAAAGGAGATTAAAATTCATTCTTCAAAGCAAACTAAGCTTCCTCAAACTTTTCTGGTTTTTGGTAAGGGGTATCTGCAGAATTTATTCAGGTGCTTTATGTCATGCATCTATAGATCAATCCAAGTTTTTACCCTACTGTTTGCCCGTGTGACACAGAGAGGCCAGGGACACTCAGATCCACAATCATAGGTTAGGGTAGGAATGTAGATCGACCAGCCCGTCAGTTTTTACCTGTGATAGCCAGAGGTGGACCAATCACTGGGTTCCAAAACTGATTTGCATCTAGCTGTGCTGTAATAGTTTTCCCAAGTACCAGAAAAACCTACTTAACCGTATCAAATGCATCTAATTCTCTAACATGCAACAAGGAGGTTGGACATTGCTTTTCTTGTCTTAATGTCAATACTCAGTGACTATACATTCTGTAGCCAGGAAGCAAAAATAATCCCCACATCACAGAGTATAGGAAAAAAGCAAACATTGACCATGATTTTAAATAAGAGTTTAAAAATCTTCCCTCATGTAAGAACAGGCCGGGAGAAAAGCCAGATACAAGAAAAACTCGTACGCCTAAACATTTCCTTCAGTGTTTCTGAACCAAAACAAAGTGCTTTGCCAGGTCACACCTGTTCTGATATCAAGCAGTTCTCTTAAACCAGGTAATGACATTCGAGATATGCTATAATCCATGGCTGCGATCGGCTGGGAAACCAACTGGTCGGTGCATAATTGATGTGAAGTTAACAGCCGCTGCTTGTACCTCTGCTGACGTCCTCACTGGCTGCTGGTGAGAACGGGCATTCTTCTCTGTACACGTGTGCATACAGCAAACTTGCATGCATGCCTTTAAAAAATGATTTTAAGAGTTCAGGGGTTTTCCAGCCACCCATCAAAGAGACCAACATTTTTTAACATGGGGTTTAATTTATCCAAGGAAATGGCCAGAAATAACAATTTGTGTTGGCTCTCTATGCTTGGTCAACCCCAAAGCCTCATTCTGACCAGAAAAATAACTCATACAGTCATCTGTATGAGCCAGTAGCAGGGACCACAACCTCAAACACAACTGGACATTTGAAAGAAGGTAGCAAATAGATGGTGAGCTATGACCTCGGGCTGAGGATTGGTGGTGGTGTTGACAAAAAGTGATCATCTGCCAAAAAACGATTGCCTGTATTTAAACTACTGTAAATCACTTGTTAGCCTATAATATATAAAACATGTATCAAATGTATCCCTCATGAATGATATCAAGTCATCTTGAGCTACAACAGCATTCCTGCCACAAGGTAGAAGCTGCAGAGTTTTTGGTGTTTATATATGTAGGGCAGCACGGTGCCGTGGTGGTTAGCACTGTTGCCTCAAAGCCAGAAGGCTCAACTCCACCATCTGCCCAGGACCGTTCTGTGTGGCGTTTGCATTTTCTCCCTGTGTTTGTGTGGGTTCTCAGGCTTCCTCCCACAGTCCACAGACATGCAGTTTGTGGGGTTAGGTTAATTGGTCATTCTAAATTGCCCATAGGTGGGAATGGTTGTCTGTCCCTATATGTTAGCCCTGCGACAGACTGGCGACCTGTCCAGGGCACATCCTGCCTCTCGCCTATAGTAGACGACACAGGCTACAGTTCCACCCCGTAACCCTGGTAAGGATAAGTGGAAGAGAATGGATGCATATATATCCTTTATTTATCCAGTTAACAAATCTCATTGATATCAAAAATGTCTTTAAGAGTGATCTGGTCAAGAGCACAGCAGTAGTTGAAACAAATACAATATAAAAGATGTTTTAAGTGACCAAAAAGAACTAGATTGGTTATAATGTAGCTACAAGAACACATGGTCATAAAGATACTTGCAAAACTGGTCATTTTGTTATTTTATGTAAAACTCCTTTTTTAAATCCTGTTCAAGTCTATTAATCAATATAAATAAAGACATTACAAATAAAACACACTGAAACATCAGGAATCACTTTTTGGCAGACTATCACTTTGTTGTTGTAACACCGGCTCCCGGGCTGATCCCACAAGTAGCAAGGAGAGAGGGCGGGGCATGAAAACAATAATATACAAATATGTAGGGCAAGAAAGATTTGTAGACCATCGGCTTGAAGAGGGTATTGTGAGGTGTGGTTCCACTCCCCAACTTAAGATAAAATCCACACTTGAATGTACCTGTTGTGTTTGGAAAAAGCCTAAAGTACACAAAAGTTGGACTTTGGGATAAAGCATATCTTTTCTTCCCGCTGAACCTCTGAGTAGCAGCTTATGGTTGTATAAGTTTCAAAATAAGACACCAAAAGAATCAGAGTGTAAGTGAACAAAGACTTTATAAGATGGAGGTAGCCATTCTGCTTTCACCTATTGGTTACTCATTTCCTGCTATGAAGCATTTTTGGGGTTCCCATCTTGGTGTTTTGAAAGCAGAGGTGAAGTTGATGGTGAAACTGAGGGACACTTAATGCCCATATGTTCACCCTGTAAACCTGCTTTATGTCCTGCACAGTAATAGGTATCACGATTCACAAAATGAATAATATTTTACTTGAAACTAGTGATTTTAACTATGAACTCATCGAGGAAATGAGCAGTAGGGACATTTCTTTCTCAGTTTATACAACAGGGCTTTCTTTTGGAACCAAGAGAGTGTCCCCCTGCTGGCCATCAGAAAGAATGCAGGTTTAAGGCACTTCTGCATTGACTTCACTTTTCAGATCTAAAAGCTACATCCATCTCTTATATACAGTCAGTGATTGTGGTGAACAGTCCAAAAATATCATTTTACCTTGATGGAAAACATAAGGGATAAAGAACCATGGTGCTCAGAGAATCTAACTGTACTTATACTAACATAACAATACTCAATAACATCATTATGCTCCAATACATCAGTGTATATATTTTTTCTGTTTTGGGGGGGGGCCCTACAAGTACCAACAGGAGCCCATTTGTTCATTTTAATTACTGACATTTGGTTGCCCAATCAAATCTCTGAATGCAACTGGCCCCTCCCCTACTTTCCCTGTGTGTTCTTGCACCTTGTAAAACAGAGTTCCAAAATTGTGTGGAGGACAACAACCTAAGACCACAAGAAATTTGTTATTCTTGCTGTAAAGATGGAAAAAAAAACATGCATGAAAACGTAAATCGTATTGCCTGTATTCACATTACACTGGTTTATTCCTTTAGAATACAGTTCTTTTTAAAGGTTTGATTGAAACTAAAATAATTTAAATTCTGTCCTGTGAATGTATTGCTTTAGTTTTATAAAATTTACCCTCTTAACTTCTCATCCCGATTATGGTTAGAGTTGGGTCTTATTTTAGCCACAAGGCCAAATTTCATGTTACATCTCAAATGAAGTCTTGTTCATTTCGGCATTACAATTTTTCTATAAAAAGATTTTCCATTTTCCAAACAGGTGAAAATGTTCAAAAATGGGTTGGATGCTAAGGAACCGAAACCTAAGATATGTCACCAATGACCTTGAGAATCTTAAGAGGTTAAAGATGATGTGGCTTCCTAAACTGGGAAAGATACAGAAACAAAAATGCATCTGGCAGTAGTGATGTAAGATTTCAGTGTGGAAACGTCTTGTTTGATGGGAGAGACACAAAATGTGGCTTTTATACACTGAACATGGCCATTCTCAGAGAGGGTTTCAACAAGTGTTAGGAGCCCATGCCCTCGAGTGCAAACTGTACCTTTCAAATCTCTGTACCTCTTTACAATAAGCATGCAGTTTATGCTGTATGTCAAGGTCTCATATCAACCCAAGTTTAACAGCGGATGTTTCTGAGTGTCCCTGTTGTCGTTTCTCAAGCTCTTATCTCAGATTTGTCAATCACACTTTAAAACAAAACTCATGCAATGATATGTCATATGGTCAGCCTGTATGAAAATACTGTGATTCTTATCAAATGGATCAACATGAATATAAACAGAAGAAGACCCCATGTAATATTCCCACCCACCCACTTCCCTCCAAAAAGGATAAAAACCGTCGTTTTGAGGTGAGATTGGTGTGCCTTCCCGACATGTAGCTGGGTCTATTTTAGCCGTACGTGTGGCATGTTCAGCAACTCGTTGCTGCCAGTAGAGGGCAAGGATGCGTGGCCGCTGGCCAGACTGCGGTTTGAGCCCTGGGTCCCTGCTCCGGCTCTGCCGCCTGTCCTCAGGAGTTCCGAGGAGTAAGTCGGAGTCTCGGCAGACCCCTGTGACAAGAAGTCAAGTCCCTGCGTCTCAATGTCTCTATCACTGATAAAGAGGTCCTCCTCACCCCACCCACCTCCACTCCTCCTGCCTGTACCACCCCCTCCTCCCCCAGGATCTTGGCTACAGCTGTGGAAACCAATGGGGGAGTCACTGCTTGTACTGGGGCTTGGAGATGACAGGCTGTGGCCGTGATGGGTGGGGGCTGCTTGCTTCAGATCCTGCACTGACATGGACTTGCCCAATCCTCGGTCCATCTCGTTGGACCCAGAGCAGCAGCCCAGTGCTGGTGGCACCAGGGGCTCCAGCTCCAAGCTCATTTGTCTCCTCCAGGATCCCTCCTCCTTTGTGCTAAGCCTGCTGTTGCTGTTCCCTTGGAGCTGCTGCCCCAATCTGTTGAGCCCCAACCCAAGGCCAAGGTCCTTCCTGACACCGCTGTCCTCCATCTGTGTCCCAAGACCTCCACAAAAGTCCTCTATATCAGGGGATACTTCTATGGAGGCTGTTCGCACTAAAGTGCCTGGGCCGTGACTTCGACTAGGAGGGGGTGGAGGTGGAAGCCTCGCCAGAAGAGGAAACCCACCATCTCCTACTCCTCTGTCCCCAGAACTGCTGACACTGTTCGGGGTGAGGATGGGTGGAGAACTCCCCATAGCCTCATCAGTGCCACTTTCAGGTGTGGTGGCCTGAGCCTGGGGATGGTGGTGGCGGCGATGGTGATGATGATGTGGCAGGGGCGATGGGCTGAAAGAGGATGATGCGAGGCCAGAGGGAGGCGTGGAAGAGGGGGCATTGAGATTGAGGTTGAGCTCGTTGGGGGGCCCCAGGATGAGATGGAGTCCTCCCTGCGAGAGATGAGAACTGGTGGACGAGCGAGTGACGAAGCCGCTGGTGGGCGGCACTCCACTGCTGCTGACCTGGGTGGAGCAGGACATATCCTTGCTGAAGACAGAGGAGTGGTAGTCTGAAGTCTGTTCCAGCTCGAAGAGGGGAAGGGAGGAAAGCGTGAGGGCCGAAGACGAGCCTTTACGCAGAACCTGACGATAAATGTCGAGCAGGGAGTCCAGCTTCGACTCAATCGACTGGACCTGTGAGCAGAGAAGAGGAAGAAATGAGTGATCTATCGCCACATCTGGCAGAACGTACAGATGCTCTGTGTGTTGATTTGAGTGCTTAAAAATCAGGGGCTCTCTAGGGGCTCATATTGCCTTCTACCTTAACAACATCTTGCTTTCTACCAGATGTTTGTTTTAAGTTTTAGGATTCATATGCATTAGCCACTTTCAACTTGTGCACCTGAAAAAAATCAATTTGCTGTAGAGACTAAAATGTTATTCAGGACAGTCCTAATTAGGTTTTGAATTCTACCCATTGTGACAACGACCAAAATAAAATGATCAGTGAGATGTTTTAATCTTATAAGCAGTTTGGAGATGAATGTGATTAGCTGAGTTAGCCTAACGTAGCGTAAAAACTGGAAGCAGGACAGAGCCGGCTAATCGTTTCGCTCTGCTTTTCAGTTTTATGCTGATCTTGTTTTGATACCTGCCTTTTCTCACTCTGAATACCAACAAGTTAATTTCCTGTAACTTTAGGAAACTTACACGTGGTTGTCATAGATCGCATTTTACTGTAGTTTGTGGTCGATGGACTGGCACTTACGTAGTGCTGTTCTAGTCTTATTGACCAGAAACACTGGGGGCAGTTTGGGGTAAGTAAAATACCCCAGGAGAATGAGGACCGGAGGCAGCAAGGATCCAAACACTGAAGCTCCAACTAGCAAACAACCTGATCCACTTGACCTCCTGAAACTGACCGTTTGTTTGACAGCTGAAATTTTAAGAATAAAACCCGGAGGACGGACCTGGCGCTCCACCTTACAGACGCGACCCAGCATGCTCATGTCCTCCAGTATATCGCCATCAGAGAGAAGCTTGTCTCGAATCTTCTTATCCAGAGGAATTTGGCCCTTCCCAAGGATTTGGTCCACCCTGAAACACACACAAATACAAGCAAACACCATATGATATTGATTTAAAAATGTAAAAAGACAGACTATGAAAGGAAGTAAAATTAAAACCGTTTATCTAAAGCAAACTTTTCCCTGAATAAAACAAATCCAAAAACGAGAATATTCTTCCTCACTGGATTTTACACTTCCAAACATTACCAACCAGATTACATTTTACCAATTAACAATACAACTTTTTATTTCAGACTCTAAACATTAGAGTCTTATATTTTGGTTTACACATGATTATATTTATGTCTAAATGCTAAATCCAGTGAGCTTCTGTGGGATCTGGTTAATAATGTCTGTTTGTGTTAAAGCTGACAGAAAGCACAGAAAAACTGAGCCAAGATCATGCAATCACAAGTTCACCAAAAGGAAGAAGAAAAAGTCAGGTGTGGACACCCTGTATGTCACCACTAAATCATGTTAAAACAAAAGGGGATCGAGAACTACACAGGGAAGTTAGATCTGGGTTCTAAAATTGTATTTTTACAGGAGGCGGCGAGAGGAGTTATGACACTTGTTCATTGTAAATCAGTCCAATTTCAAATAAGAAATTTAATTCAGGATAAGATGGGCAAGAACCGAATGACTCACACGCTCTACTCGTGACTATGAGATGTGGTTAAAAAAAAAGAAGCATGTTGACAGGCCCTCCACCCTTTGCAAGTTTGATCGGCTCATCTGCAGCAACAGAGTGCACACAGCATCAGCAGGGGGCAGTGTTGCAACAGCAATGACAGGTGAAACCTTCTGGTGTGTGATTGGAGTGTGTCTAAAACATGTTAGCATCACATTGCAAACTCCTGTTCCCAGAACAGAAATCAATTTACTTAAGAGGTCTGTTAGTGGCTGGTTAGTAGCAGATTTCATACCCAGGACGTGTTTGTGTGTGGGAGCAGAGTGTGGCTCGAAGCTCAGTTAATGCAGGCTTTAGCTCATCAACCAGGGGCCTCATTTATCAAATCATCAGAGGAAAAAAGCTCCAAACTCACACATTTTTAAAACCTGCAGACAACTTCGATTTATCACGCATATAAAGGCACAGCTGTGGTGGCAAATCCCAAACTTTTAACCGCGTCTCCTTAAAAGCCTCAAGTGGCACATGTGAAACAAGAAGTGAAGGTAAAGGCAACAAAACAACACTGGCAGCAAGGTCTAGGTCCTGATTAACAAAGACAAGCAAATCTATCAGGTTTATGGAGGACTGGAAGGAGTAGTACTGTACTATGTGTCACCTCAAGCTGATTTAGGCTTCATCTGTCCTCTTCCTGACAAACCTGCCAGTGTCTTAGGACACACACAGCATGCTTCAGGGGCTTACATCATTGTTAAATGGTAAGCTGAAATCCTTTGAGTTTTGGATTTATAGAGATGTGTTTGTAATTGTTCTTCAATGTGAAAACTGGACACATAAAAAAAGTTTAACGTCCTGGTGAGCAGTGAAAACAACGTTCATTCAGAAAAGTTTCCTAGCAGCTGCTCAGATAAGTGCTACTAAGTGAATTTTGGATCAAGAGGGACTTTGCCTCTCCAAAATCAGAAGTGAGCTGTTGGCGCAGCTCAAATATAATATTATGTACTTGTCAGCCACTCAACGCCATCTACAAAGGAGGTCTCCGCAGTCCTTAAACATGCACGCTGCACACCGTCCATTTCTTAATTTTATCTCTGGTAAGCCAGGCTCAGCAACTGCCGGTTTCTATGAATCAGTTGATCCAGACCTAACTATATGCTTTGTCAAAGGGAAAGTTTTAAGCCTAATCTTGAAAGTAGAATCCAAACTGGAAGCTGGTTCCACAGAAGAGGGGCCTGAAAGCTAAAGGCTCTGCCTCCCATTCTACTTTTAAATACTCTAGGAACAGCAAGCAAGCCTGCAGTCTGAGAGTAAAGTGTTCTAATGAGGTGATATGGTACTACAAGGTCATTAAGATGAGATGGGGCCTTTTAAATTTGATTCAGGATTTAACAGGAAGCCAATGAAGGGAAGCCAATATGTGGGGAAATATGCTCTCTATATTTTTAGCAAAAAATGAAGTCAGCAGTTATACTAATTGTCCCGAGTGCATGTTTTGTAAACCTCATTGCCATCACTTCTCCATGAAGGGGCGGTCAGGTATGCTGGACTAACGAATGGTTGATAAATGAGGCCACACTTTATGTTTTCCCTCACGTTTCTGAGAACAAACCAGCTCCTGAATTGTGAGACTGAGGAGAGAACTGAACCCATGTGACATGCGAATGATAGATTAGGTGGGTAGATTGAGTAAGTCGGGGGAATTCTGACCCCTGGGTGGAGTTCTTCCTCCCCTGGCTGTAATAGACAGACAGGGAGGGGGAGGAAAAGGCCTTGGCTCGGCTGCTCAGGGGCTGTGGGCCTACTATCATGTCCAGCCTGGAGAGAAGCAAACACAGGTAGAAACATGCAAAAACACAAACTGCAAAAAGAAGAAAACAGCGTGAGATAAACCATGCATGTATAAGGAATGCATACACACATGCAGATCTTTTGCAGTACAATGTCCGTCCTACCTGGTCTGCAGGCTCTTGATGCGGCACAGCATGTCCAGGTGACCGGCAGAGTACTGTTCGATCACATCCTTCACATCATACGGACGCAGCGTCTCCTTAAACTTCTTCTTGGCTACATGGAACTTCATGATCCTGCATGAACAGCACATAAGTTCATAAATTCACCAGAAGGGGGAGCTGTGGTCCAGCAGTGACACTGCCAGCCTGAGCTACTGTAAACAAATTAAAGCCTGCATTTATTTTGATAGTGCTTAATGGTGCTTTTAATGTGTCAACCTGTTTGTTCACAGTATTTCAAACGCTCAGAACAATCACTTTCTCAGAGAAAAAGGCTGATTTTAGCTGCATGTGTATGTGGATGGAAACACCTGTGGAGCACTGAGGCTGAATTCAAGGGAACGTGGCTGAAAGTGGAGAGTCAAAGGGGTCGGAAACAATGAAAACACCCTGGATTATATTGTCACAGCCTTCCGATATACAGTTTTGGTCCACGTGAATGCTTCAAAATATCAAAAATATTTAACTAGATGCTCAGCTAGCATCATTTCATAGATGTAGTGATGTAGTTTACATGTACATACCACTGAGCCTTCTGACACAATATGTGATGCATATAAAAATGTAAAAGTGACAAGTTATGAGGTGAATGGCATACCTGGCTTCTGCTATTGTCAGATTTGACTCAAAGAACATTTTTGCTGCAGCTGCAAATCTCATTTAGTGACTTCCTGAAGTTGCCGTACCCCCAACTTACCTTCACATCTCTGTGCTGTCATGTGGTTTCAGAATGTACCTCAGAATGAGGCTTAATGTGAGACTGTTGTGAGCGAGTGCATACACAAAACTCTACTATGGACTTCATCATCAGCTTTGCTTTGGGTGCGTCTGCGTAAGGAAGCTTGTTAGCTTGCAGGTGCCGTGGAAGTGAGCGCGTCTGTTTAGCTTCTTGGCCCCTCAGCGGCCTCGAGTTTGGCACGTAGGACGTTTGATTAGTGAATTTCCACTTTTCTTTGCACAATAACTGAAGCATATTTAATGAAGCAATGCAAAAAAAATATTTCCTTTACACTGTAAATATTTTCAGAATACAAGCCTGTGAAGTGCACTGATGTGTATCTGCTGTATTTCCAGCATTTTTGATCCTTCATAATTTTGTAAATACAGCAGGTACCTACGTTAAAGTTTTAGCCTTTAGTGAAGGCTATGGTGACTGATGTGGCCGCGTCACTATTTTCACACCTGTCTGTGTCCACAAAGTGATGCGTGACAGCCGGTTCACTTTATATGTGGAAGCTGGATAAAGGGATTGAGGTGTACCACTGATGTTTATTATTGTTTTTTTGATAAAACTGAAAGTCTGTCGATGCTCATAAAGTAAGAAACTAAAAGAAAAACCAACATGAGGTGTCTTGTTAAGGAGCTCGTCCACCACATGGAGCCACAGAAGCTTCAGCATTATAGTCTTAGTTATTATATATTTAATGATTCAAACACTCAGCTGCTTTTAACTTTTATTCAACTCCTGCTGGTTGGGAACATATGATGACCTTGCATCTAACAGGCTCTTTAGTTCTTTCAGGACACGAAGGACATGAAGACTTGTGTACTCTTGTTTCCTTGTGACACGATCACCTTACACAGCTTTTAATCCTCCCACTAACCATATTTCCTGATGATCCAAAAATAAACTAACAGAAATAAAAACCATCCGGTCACTTTAATCCCCTGAGCTCGTTCAATCAGAAGACGGCGGGGGGTTGGCCGCAATCAGAGTTAGTTTGCCTGCAGCCGGGGTCACGGAAAACTGCAGCAGAAGTTAGACTGAAAGAGGAAGTCTCATTTCCTCTGTCTCACCTGACAGCTCGGATGACAGACTTGACCGAGGGCTGCAAGTCCTCCACCGAGATGTCGCAGTGACAGCCCTTCTCATCAAAACCGTCCTCCGCTGTAATGTTGGAGTCTGCTGTTTGGAAGAGAGGCGCAGAAAAAGAGGATTATTTATTTCTGTGTTAGCGATGAAGTCACTTTATGCCAATGAGGACATTTTGCATCCACACAAACAACAGATTGCACTGAGCTGTGTTGGATCACACACTAACATGCAGTCGCAGAAACTTCATGTCATGGTTTGCTTTACAAATCACAATCAAGATGGGTCTGAAAAGAGACGTTCCACTAACTGCAGTTCCTCTAATGGCCACTTGAGGTTGGCTCTAAAAGCGAGTCAGTCCCTCTAGACTCCCATGAATACATAAATAATAACTATACGTGGGCACACTTTTTTTTATGATGCATCCATTTGCACATTGGTGGAGCATAAAATTGGGGCAGTGCAGTTTTGATTGACTGGTACAAATACATATTTGAAAAGTGAAGATCATGTCTTATCGTGGCTAGCTCATTATTTTAGGTTGTGGTTATGTAGAGTGATGTTTCTGTTAGGTTAACAAACTAATGCAGTTGTAAAATGAATTAACCTCCAAAAATCAAACTGACTATGAGGTTGCAGACCAAGAAAAACTCCACTTCTTCGTAAGAGACACTTTCAAGCCAGACTGAAGAATGTCAAGGACCACCTGGAGAAAGTTTATGCATTCTGAAAGTGCGTCCTTTGTTCATATGAGACAAAACTAGAGCTCTTTGGCCACAGAAACGCTGCTTATGTTCAGAGAAAGAAGGGAGGAGCAGACAACCCAAAGAACACCGTCTGCACAGGGAAACACGATGATGGGAGCATGCTTCAGTGCATCTGGAACTCGGAATCTCACCAAGGTGGAAGGAATCGTGATGAAAGAAAGATATGTGAAGATGAAAACCTTGAGCAGTCAGAAGGCAAAACCAGGTCTGGGTAATGGCTTTGTCTTCCAATATGACAACTTAAAATTTGCATCACTCCTGCTGAAGAACGTCTGACGAATACTTTTGACCCTAGTAGTTTTTGTAGTTTTGGACACTTCAAGCTGGTTTTAGACGGAAACTCGAAACAAAACCTGCTCATGACCAGGTCGCTGTTTTATTTGAGAATAAGTTATCACCTCGATCTAACAGGTAAAAAGTGACTGAAGACTCAAAAGAGACTAAACCCCGGACTTTAAGATCAACACAGCTTACTAACCCATTGACCCTCACTTCATAGTTACACGCCTCTGTTGGGCTGTGGGGATCTCTGTGAGCTTTCTAAACCTTTAAAAGCATTAAAGGTTTAGAAAGACTTCATTTTGATTTTCCAAAAGCAGGAACCCTGAGCACCCTGAGGAGGTAAGCACAGGGTTAATGCCGTTGATGTGTTCTGTTGAACTAAACACTGTAGATGACCTCAGGAAAGGATTGATTACTCCACAGCATGTGGGTTTTGTCAGACCTGCTGCTGATGAAAAACAGTGCTGATTAATGATTTGCTCCATTAAAAACTTTCCACTAAAATAATTCCTGGTTTCATTTCTAATTAAGCCCGAATGGAAGGGAGATGTTTCCCATCCTCTAATGTCTCACTTAGCCAACATGTCAGCGATCAGACACAGCGTGGCTAACCAGCCAACCAGTTTGGTTTTGGCTAGCTTGGCTAATGATTCCTCTCCACCAGCAGGCCTCAGCCAGCTGGACGGCTCTGACACCCCATATGGCTCCTGGAGCTCACCACCCCACCTTCCATCTATCCATCAGTCCGCCCACAAACACCAACTGGCCGTTACCCAGGAGGACTCGCCAGGCCGGCACTGCTAGGCCAAAGAAAGGGAGCACAGCAGCCATCAGCATTCCTCCACTCCGCTGCGTCATTAGTGAGCCAAACCAGTTCTGATGAGCTGGATCGAGAGTCAGTTAAATACGAGCAGTGAGGTTCGGGCAGTTATCACATGCTTGGACCTGAAGGAAGAATTTGATATTGGTTGGTAGAGATACAATACCCTTGAGCTCTCATTGACCATTTGATGAGCAGAAGTTGTTTGGTTTGTGCTTATTTTTATATCTCAGGAACACCTTTCTTTAAATGTGGCACTCGAGGAAGAGCAAGAGCAGCTGTTTGTAGAGGTTACTCACTTCCTGTTAATCCCACATGACTGAAACTGGCCGATTTTGACCTTCACAGCACACAGCAGTGAATGTAGCTTAATGGCTAAAATAACTTATTAGACCTGCTCTAAACAAAAAAGACATTGAGACATTTCAAAATTTAAATAGAAAAAAATTCTAGCAACTTTATTTTTTTTCTCACAGGAAAGGCAGTTTTGTCCAGTTTTATTTATACAACGCCAAATCGCAACAACGGGCACCTCAAGTTAAAGACTCCATGATAATATAGAGAAGATGATGAAACCAAGAAGCCCATCTTCAGTTTTGGTACATTAATATGTTACTTAGCAGATATTTATAACAATTATAGGCCACCACTAAAAAACCAGCTTGGTGGAGGCCAGAAGCCAAACAAAAGAGGTGATTTTGCTTTGTTAATAATCCACACTGATATAAAATACTGGCAGTGAAAGCAGAATGGCACACTCACCATCAGTGGTGGAGCGGGACTGACTCTTAAGGCGGAGCGACGGTCTGAACCGCGTGCGGTCGTTGAAGCTCCAGCTCTTCTGAACCTTGGCGGGGCTGGTGCCCTCTGTGCCAGCGTCAGCCACCGGAGAGCGCCTGTCGTTCACCGATGACGTCTGTCTATTCTTGATGCTCTGACCTCGGGGGCTCGCCATCCTCACCCGCTCTTTGAAACTCAACTTCTGGCTGAAATTAGTGATGAAGAGTAGTACAGAGGGAGATTGGAGCGAGAAGGGGAAAGAAGAAGGAAGTGAAGTGGGGTGAAAATGACAAAGAGGTAAACGTGTGAGCGATAAATGATTTTCATGATAGCAACAAGTTATCCTGGAAAAGTGTTCCTTCATAAACTGCTGAAAATGGCAGCAATCATTTAGTATAAGGGCTGCAGGACAGGATGGAGACAGACCAGCATGCATTGCAGCAGATGCTTTAGACAAAATGCAAGCTTTGGTTAGATATGAAGCTTCAGCTGTGTGATGATGCTTGTGGTTTGTTCCTGCAAGTGTGCACAGTATGCGGTCTTGTGTGACCAATTAGTTTACACATCATTAAAAGAGGCAGCGGGTGTCGCACAGTTATATTAAATGTATCGCATGTTTTTATATAAAAGTGTAAGTTTATGGATGAAAATTCATAAGAATTACCTGCAGAGTGTGAACAGGCAGGACCATGAGGTGTGGAGATAATTAGTGACAGATTCTGTGTTTATGCAGAATGACAGCATGCAAAGCCGTTCGCAGGCGTCAGCCGTGCATCATTTACACGCTGCAGAGGATTAAACTGAAGTCTGTGTTCTTCTTATTGTCACCAAATCTGTTGATTTTGGTATTGAATGTGTTGATTCGTCTCTCAGTAAATTCTTACTCTTAAACTCAATAGGCTGGAGATAAAAGGCAGACGTCACCAGGGTGGTGCTGCCATGATATAAAGCTGCTAGCTAAGCGTTGTTGCGTCCATTTAAAAAGTCAACAGGATGGCTAATGATTTCATTAACACGTTATCAGCCAACGAGTGCATCCTGCTCAATCCTCCTTTCTAATAACTTATAAAATAAACGTCATGATCTCAGTTGTTAGTCTCAACGTGACTTGACACTAATGACTGAGCCCGTGAGGGCTCAGTCATTAGGGCTCAGTCCGCGAAGCGGATGGCACAACACAGAAGAGCAACCTCATCAGGCCAGGACTCTGCAGTCTATTTACACCTACAGGCCAGTGGACAGTCTTTCAATGATGAGGATGTACACATCCTGGACAGGGAGGAACGCTGGTTTGAGCGCGGAGTCAAGGAGGCCATTTACGTGAAAAGGGAAAGACCATCTCTGAATCGAGGAGGGGGCCTAAGGGTACATCTGTCACCATCTTACAATGCTGTGATTGCAGCCATTCCCCAACTCTCTGTGAATGGTACTCATGGCCATTGATCAGTGTTCTTTGATCAGTGGGTTTTGGTCAGTGATTGTTGATCAATGGTCATGGGAATTTGCATAATTATGATTAAGGAACTGACCTCACAGCCCATTGTTCCTTCAGTGGGCTGGTTTCAGTCATTATGCAAATGTCCTGTTTATAAGGTTTGGGGAAACCTGCAGTCAGCTGAGACTGAAGAAGTCACTTGGATGAGTGACGAAACGTTTCTCCCACAAAACGCTACGTCCAGATGAACAGATTCAACTTTTGGAGAGTTAGCTACTGTTGCTCACTGCTGACTGCGCCGAGTGGCAGTGAGGCACTCAAGACTTTGCACCGACTCTGACCCATATCCCTCACGTTAGAAATCAGAGCGCATGATGTAAGAAGTAACTGGGAGAGTCTCATAGCTGTTAGGTGGTTAGCAATAAGAAGCAATGCTTCTCACCAGTGGAGGGGATGGTACCTGGGATTTCAATGTCTGTGTGGGTTCTGGTGAATGAAGTGCGGTTTATCATTTAGGTGGAATACAAGGAGGTGAGTGAAGAAGAAAATGTTGACGGTGCATCACACACACACACACACACACACACACACACGGTAATTTCAATCTCACTACATCCAGAGAAAAAGCTAATTAGTTATTTCAGAGGAGCTGCTGCTGAGAACGAAACCTGGCACAGACTGTAATGATCTGACAGTTAAAAACCAAAATCACAACAGGCACAAGTAGCGCATTGCTCAGGCAAATATCAAACAAAAGGCAGATAGTGTGTTACTATGAAGGCGACTGATGTCTCCCTGCAGGGTTTTCTGGCTCTGCTCTCTCTGAGGCTGCACAGCCTCCTACAGATACCCATGCATCAAGAATTAGTCAGCATTCCCAAAGAAAAACTTCATGTCACGGGGAGCAGAGATGCTGTGTACCTATGTTTCCGAGCAGTACACCTCCTCAGTAGCTTCTGTTTATTACTATGATTTTTACTAAAAACCAAGGGGAGATAGACACACGGTGATGTGTTACATGAAGCAGAAATAGATGAGAGAAAATCTTTCTGTCTGCATCTAAACACCACTTTCTTAGTGTAAGCTCTGCAGAATAACTGAGTGATGAACCTTTGCAGGACTGTATGCATGAAGTGTAGGAAGTACAAAGTAATACATTTACCGCTGGAGTTTCAATTTGTCGACCACTGACATTTAGAAGCAGCAGAACGGAGGCAAATTGAGCTTAGTAGAGGAAAATGAACATCTACAGGACCATTTGAAAAAGGCTGCAATTTGGTGAGTCACACACTTCATGCCGATATCCCTCATTTAACTATGTGAATTCAGCTGGGCCATGGCAACAAGTGCCTGAATCACCAGTGAGCGGACAGGGACCTTTACACAGAGTCGTGTGGGTTTAGTGAAGGTATAAACATGCAAATCCATTTTGTTTCCCATGTAATATTTTGGTTTCCTCACTGGCTTTTCTCATATATACTGCATCTGTTAATAAAGCAGGGCAGCTCTACACTGACTGCACAGTGTGGCGTTTAATCCCTCCTCACTAGCTCTGCAGTGGAGACATAAATAGAGTTGGGGGTTTTGCAGAACCTCCATCACCTTTTCTACATTGTGGTGTATTTCATAAACCAGGTTCAAAGGGAAAGAGTAATATAAAAAAAAGAAAGCACGCCTGCCTTCAGTTCGCAGCGGTGGTTTGCAGACAAACATTTACTCAGTGTTTCATAACTGCAAACACAACATATTACATCACACAGCCTCCGCTGCCCTGCGCACTGCCCTGCGCACTGCCCTCCCCAAATGAGTCTATAAATGCATTAGCTAAAAGAGAAACATCAGGAGCACTGATTTCATTACAAAATTAAGCAATATTAGGACATAATCACGCAGAATAACATTTTTAATAAGTGTGTAATAGATACCTCAGGCAAGAGGATGGTTTAAAGCATGAGAAAAATGGTGTGTGTGTTTGCCTGTGTGTGTAGTGAACGTGGTGTGTAAATGATTTTATTTTTCTCTCTTTTGGAGAGAAAATGCAATAAAAAGAAAAAAACTGCACCAAACAGAAAGTCAAAACACTGAGTCATACAGAGTGCTTGTGTAAAAGTGGCTGCTTTTCCAGGCAACATGTCATCACCCTTATGGCCTTCAGCTCCTGTTAGGGCACCTGTTCTGTCTGGGTGACCACGCAGGTCGCACAGAAGTGTGGCGGAAAGAGCCCTCAAAGACGGCCGGCCATTGTTTGAACTTTGCACATAATGATGCAGATCACGTATGTATTAACAGAACTTCTTCAGCTTTGCTGCTGATTTTCCCCGCGCTCATTCGTTAGCATTACAGCAGCGGTCCCCAACCTTTTTTGCGCCACAGACCGGTTTATGTCTGACAATATTTTCACGGACCGGCCTTTAAGGTGCCGCGGATAAATACAACAAACTAAAACCAGTACCGGTACCAAAAAAAATGAGATTTATTCATAACAAATGGGAAAAGACCCAGGGAAACTGAGTCAACGATAAAAACGATTAAAAAAAATAATGATAAAAACCCTGAAAACTATAAATTTCACACGTGAGCCTTAACTCTCGTGGCCCAGTACCAAACGACTCACGAACCGGTACCGGTCCGTGGCCTGGGGGTTAGGAACCGCTGCACTAGAGCATTGCAAGAAATCCTTTGTATCTCAAACTGAATTTGAGTGAGTGATAAAAACAAAAGCTGCACCACATTTTTGATGTGATGCACCATCAGATACATCCAGTGTAGCTAAGTTGTCCCAAAGGTGTGGACACCTTTGATTTCATGATGTCATTAGAATAGAAAGTCAATGTGGGCGTGGCCACGGGAAATCACTAATGAGTGAGCTGCAAAGTGCAGATGAGGGTTGAAAAAGAAGTGCCAGAATAACATCCGTTCCTCTAACAACCAGTGTCCAAGAAGTCCGGCTGTACAGCAGAAATAAACACATTTATAGCCTGATACCTAAAACCATTTTGGCCTCTATAGATCGATTCCCCCTTCATAACATTTTTTAGGTGTAGCTTATAGCCGTCATTCATCTTTGATATACAGGCAGGAGTCAGAAACTCTAAAGTCTAAAGCTGACTTTTAAAGTTAATCTAAAAACTCTAGTAATTGCAAACATTCGACTAAAAAAAAAAAGAAGAAAAAGCGATGAAACCAAAATTCGGACACTCAGTTATTTTCAGGTAAATTTCCCAAGTGGTCACATGTGGTACTGCGCCGTATCAGCTTTGTTAATACATTCTCTGATTTGATGCCCAGCCCTATTTTCAAGTTGTGGACTTACAACACCATGTAACACAGCGAAGGTCAAACAGTCACAAACCTTGTGGTCGACTCTCCCTGCTCCTTCCTGCAGCAGACAGATCAGAAAAGGAAAGATATTTGAGAACACATCTTTTCATAAAACTTCAGTAATAGTACAGTGCTTATAAGATAATACTGGTGCTTTTGCAAGTTTTAGCCCATTTTTTAGAAATCTCATATGTTGTATTAAAGAGAGTTTAACTAATATTTTCCGCTTTGTCTTGCATCAATTTTTGTATGGTAAGTTATGTAATCTACCACAGTGAACAGTCTTTTTTGGTCAAAGTTACAATGTTATTGCAAGGTAATACAGTGCATCATTTTTTGTTTTGCAGCTTGGTCTCTTCCAAGACCAAGGAATATTGGGTATCTGATCCATTATTACAGGATGTTCATTTTCTGCACAACCGCAGTGAGAGCCTGGTTCACACTGCCGGAAATAATTTGGACCCGGGCACAGTAGAAGCTGGCCTCTGCCAGGGTTGCCCTTGGTCATTAATACTGGTCATAACTTTCTAGACTTTCTAGGCAAAGCCAAGGGGGGAGGGTTTAGAGTTCAGATGAGGTTTCTTCGAAGGGTGGCAAGACTCTGGATGGAACATGAGGAGCTCAGTAAGTCAGGAAGGACTCGGCATAGAGCTGCTGCTCCATCACATGAACAGGAGCCTGCTAGAGTGGTTCAGGTATCTAACCAGGACATATCCTGGCACTTCCTAGGTGAGGATGAGGTTAGTCCAACTAGCAGGAGATCCTGGAGCAGTGAAGTGGATGCATTATTCCACATAATAACATGAACTCTTTTGGCTTAATGAAAACCAAGAAACCAGTTTATAAAGCACACCCTGACGTGTACTGGACAGTGAACCTGCTGGACACTCTTCATGTTGGGTAATGCAGGTTGTGCCTCTTATACTTAGCACCAAGGCTTTTCCAGGCAACTGATTTCTATGTTTACTTTTGCTTTGACTCAAAACCAATCATTTAAAATGATTTGTATTCAAATCTTTTTATTTGAAAGCTGCAGGGAGCTCCTGCTAACGCTCCTTTCGCAAACTGTTTCAGTGTGTAAAGTTAGCTCGGCCTCAGAAATGAGAATTCTTCTTTAACGGCAACATCATAAATGCAAAGTTTATGTCCACAGTGATGAATGACACACTCAGCATGTTTAAAACTCCTTTACTCTCCAGTTGAAGTCGTGATGATGTGAGCTTTAGGAATTCATTAAAATACGAGTTATACATGATTTATAACTGAGCTAAAACCTGCAAACGCACCAATGTGTTTCAGCATGATAGGGAGATTTCTGCATCACAAGCTTTGCCAGCAGCTGTTTCTTTCACAAGTGCAGAGGATTTGAAGGCAGCAACACATCGATCAATAACAGGCCTGATGGTGGAAACCTTAACAAACAGCAGGCTCACTACAAACATGCAGGTTCATGCACACTAAAGCAGCAGCAGCAGCTAGAGAAGAAAGTGACCTAAGGACTGCATGTTTCACACATTACTCCTTTAAATAAAGTAATCATAAAGCTATAACTGTACACTATATGTAACCATCTGCAATGCATTTATTGTATACATTGCAGATAGCTTTCCCAATATTTCCAGGCTCCACAGATGGCTTTCAAAAGCACATAGGAGGGGTGGAAAACAAACCTCAATGACTCGGTGTTTGCAGGGTGCCAAAAAATGCACAAATCATGAAATTTTAAAAAATGTTCTTTAACCAAAGAAGAAAAGCTCCCCATTTCTATAATTCAAAGTGCATAACTAGCTTGAGTATTAGCGTTTAGCAGCTTGGTTAGATGCCTGGATTACATCACGGAACTGTGGATAATTTTAAACAGTATTTAAATGTCAGTGCATAAAACTCGTAAATGCTGATACTGAAACATGAGGGGAGGCGAGCTTTTAAGAGCAGCTTTTCTGCTTTTACCATGTGCTGTTTGGGATGATACCAGTCATTTCTCACAGCGCGTGTCATCACATTACGATGATCTGTCATTTTGACTTTCATTTAAATAAAAACATTATTGTGCCAATATAACCCATGTGGGTTCTACAGGTTTATGATCTTTTCTAAAATGTGTAGCAACAGTACGTGGGGTTATAGCAGTCATGCAGTGTATGTGTTGATTTGATTTTATTCTGAAAGGAACAGGAAGAAGCTCTTTTTAGATATACGTAGAGCAAAGCAGGTTTTGGTACAGACTGGGCAGCTTCATGGATAAAGTGCTCGTCTTAGGTCATTTTAAAAAATAGAATTTGCTGGCTGGAGTAGACACGGTATGATTTATTAAAAAAAATAAATCAGAGGGAGGGATGTTTCTGAAACTTTCTTAGTTATAAACATAATTCAGATTTAACTGCATAGTTAAATCTTTTTTTACCTCACAGGGTATGAAATACAAAACTTCAGGAGCTTCTTTTCCAGCACATGTTCAAGTTCTGATCAAGTCCCAACAAACTAAACATGAAGTTTATGATATTTGTGTGGGACAACATGGGTGATGAGATTAATGCTAAAATGCAGATTGAATTTTTGACATAGCCAATTTAAGAAAAGAAACACAGACACACTATGCAGCTTGCAGTTTTTTTTTAACTTAATTCCATTTTTCCAGCTTTTATAAGCAGAAGTTTGTTTTTATGCTGTTATGCGACAGGTATGTCAGCTGCTGCCGTGCCTGGAATTCATCTTGGAGTTTCAGCATCCTTGAGTCAGCACATCTGTTGGTGAGATGTGTTTACGTTTGTGAACTGGAGCCAATAAAAATGTGGGAAAGTGCCTCAATATGTGGGGACACAAACAGAAATAATGTGTGGTCCCATATAAAGTGTGACGCCTTAAGACAGAAACCAGGTGAGGCGCAAACATGGAACCTGTGAATTGGCCTTCAAGCGGTTTCTGAATGCTGAGAAGCACCTGCAGCCAGGCAACACTCCTACAACTCAGACAAAAGCATGTCAGCTTTGGTGACGCGGTCCAAACTGTTATAAAGAACACGTGAACACCAATGACGATTCAGATTGGACTGATGATTTTAGAAACTTGTTCTGACACCGATCACACAAAGTCAGGTAGGTGAAAGAAGAACTTTCATGCGATGACTTGTTTTGAGCAGACGCATATCTCACAAGGTGATATGAGCATTTAATGTTTACCCAGAATGCACTTTTTGAAGTGAATTCTCTGGGGCATCTGTTCCTCTACACTGCAGACATTAAAGTTGTGCTATTGAATCCAATCTGAAACGTTATGATGTATCACGAGATACTGAAGCTCAGAGATGGTTATAGAGCAGCGGTGTCAAACTCCAGGCCTCGAGGGCCGGTGTCCTGCAGGTTTTAGATCTCACCCTGGGTCAGCAGACCTGAATCAAATGATTAGTTCATTACCAGGCCTCAGGTGAACTTCAAGACATGTTGAGGAGGTCATTTAACCATTTAAATTGCTGTGTTGGATCAAGGACACATCTAAAACCTGCAGGACACCGGCCCTTGAGGCCTGGAGTTGCCCACCACTGTTGTTGTAGAGAAAAACAAATCTTACTGAAATAAAACCTTGATTGTGGCTTTCGATTGTGACACTCGTGGTGATTTGGTAGCAGTTTTTAACAGAGATTAAATGTCATTTTCAGTCCTGAAGGTTTCATGTGGATATAATAAATACTGACACTTAAAAAGCCTTTAATTTAAAACCATCCCTTTTGTACTTTGAGGGCTGTAAAATTTGAAAATATTCGCACTATGAAGGTAAAATTACGTATGGTTTTATTATAAATACCAACTTTCTTGTCATTGACAGTAACATGAAGAACCACTTGATGGAAGTTGACAGTTTGACGGCACTGGGGAAAATTTCTCAACTCTTTCAGCATCCCTCATCATTTTCTGTAAAAAAGCTGCACTACAGCTAAAGCTTGACACACTGACAGACTGAGATAGGTGCGCTGTCCCTCTAAATCACTCTGGGCCTGGGGCTTTTGAGAGGATGAGGGCTTTGAGTTCAAAAAGCCCGATTGGCTCATTGAAGCCACAATTGGAGTCATAAATAGACGTGCCATGAAAGGGTGACGGCTAAAATTGCTGCCTCGGTCCCTCAAAGCAGCGAAAGTTCCTGGCCCATTGAGCACTCAGCGCACAGACGGAGACATTTATAGAGAAGCAGATGAAGGAGTCAGCTTTTTACATTTTATTTTATTTTATTATTTTTTTTTACATTAACGGAGCCTGGAAATTATCTGTCATTGATAAATTATAATTCTAAAATCACTTCTTCTATAAATTTTCAATAAAGAGAAAAAAAGCAGATACGTGAAACGACAGGACAGAGCAGGAAAAGTGAATAATCCAAAGAGGATCTAAATGAACTTTAAATTTTCACGGTTGAAGTGCAGGAAAGGAATGTGGCACAGACACCAAATACAGACACCAGCTGCCATAGTTGTACCTACTTTGTAGGGCTGCAGGTATGCAACGCCTTCAAGTGAGGCTTCCAGGTAGCAATGGAAACCGAGTTCTCATCAGCCGCATAACTACGCCAAACACACTGCATGCAGAATACACAAAAAAATAGGAGGAAGGGAAAAATTAAAAGACCCCCCTCCCAGAAAAAAATGATACACAGACAGAAAAAAAGTGAAAAAAACAAAAGAAAAACAAGTAGGGAGTCGGGAGAAGAGGAGAAAAGAAAAGAAAGTAAAAAAGAGCTGATTAGTGAAAACTAAAACACGGGTGTGTCACACGTCTGGGGTCGGCCGGCGGTCAGGCATGGATACATGCCTGTGGATAGGCAGGAGGCTCTCATAGTGCCGCCACGTGGCGTCCAGGTAGGGCCTGGTGCTGTCGGTGGAGTAATAACGCCACGCAGCCTGGTACAACATGGGGATGCACAGGATGAAGACGAGGAGGAGGAGATTGGAACATATGATGGACAAGAGGAAAAGGAAGCATGTGGGGAAATATACGAGGAGGACAATGTGAGGTCAGCACCAGTGAAAGTCAGGATGAAACTAAAGGTGAGTGATGATCAGGTAGCAGGACGAAGGGGATCGGTGGTGTTTCTGTGCTTTATACCATAGACTGTATATAAAAGACAGACATACAGTGGGAGGAGTTTTCTCTGTAACTCAGCTCTCAATTTAGCATCACCATGGACCAAAAAAACCCAAACAAAAACAAAACAACCGTCCCCCCAAATAACCCCCGCCAAGCTTTTGGATTTTTTCAGACAATAAGCTCAGTAGGAAGGAAAAGTTTATGACACATTTAAACAATTGCTTTAATCCAAACTGGACTTCATCTGAAAGCCTTCTTAGGTTCCAAAAGCTGATGGCGAGTCCCGGGTATTTAACCCAGGATTGTCACGTTGGAGTTCTTTCCGGACATGTCGTGCTTGTTTGCAAGTTGTTGTCCCACCCTGTCATCATGTAATTTGTTAAGGTCATATAGGACGACGAGTGAATGTTGTTAGATCGTCTGGGAAGGGACCTCAGGACCGAATCATAGGTGGCGGATAGTTGGAGTTGTCGGACACCACTTGGACAGAGATGCTGTCAGCCACCTACAACACAGACTCCTCATCAGCTTTAGAAACTGAAGAAGTCTTTGGAACTTCAAGAGATCATCTAAATTAGATGACCTGAACAGACATTTTAAAGCATAAATAAAGTCACAAGAAATAAACTGCTAACGTTGGGTTATTAATGAACTACACTGAGGTCTCATGAGTTTAACGTTGAATTTCTAAGTTCTTAAAAATAATCATGACCTCCATTTATTTGTGTCTGGACATGGATTTTACAGGTTTTTTTTCTCCTTGTCATGAATCTTCATTGGGCAGTGGTGGTTAGCACAGCTGCCTCACAGTAAGAAGGTCCTGAGTTCAATTCCACCATCATGCTGGGGTCTGTCACACCCATAGGTGTGAATGTGAGTGCGAATGGTTGTCTATGTGTTAGCCCTGAGACAGACTGGCGACCTGTCCAGGGTGTACCCTGCCTCTTGCCCTAAGACAGCTAGGATAGGCTCCACCCCCCCCAAGACCCTGAAAACGATAAGTGGAAGAGGATGGATGGATCTTTCTCTCTATGGTCTCATATGCTTATTCATATTCATGTGCACAAAATTCATATTTCCCCATTTTAAAGGGTGAAAAAGTTTAACTTTGGAGGTTGGACAGGTCGAGCAAATCAGTAGTAGAACAAATCAATTTACGGCTCACACCAGTGACCCAAGCTGGTCCCACTGGGACATTAAAAGTTCTGCCTCAGGTTTAGGAGAAGATCAGAAAAAGTGAAAAAAGTGCTCTGCTCCCGATCCATGGCATAGCTTCAGGAACACTTTCCTGGTAAGTTTATCATCTGATTTCATGTTTTATTGAATACACTGTGTAAATTATAGTTCTCTTAAAAAAAGTGAGCAAGCTTTGATAGACGATGTGTGCGGAACGTCCCTCGGTTTCACTCTCAGATCCACCTGTGCTCGTGACGCCTGCTTTCAAAACGGCAAGAAAGAAAGAAAAACCGGACTCTGCAACCCAGATGGTGATCTCATGGTAGCCATGACCATCTTTTATATACAGTCTATGGCTATACTAGTAGGAGGTGAAAAAGATGATTGAGCTTTGAGAAGATGAGGAGGGAACTGGGCTGCACAGGGTGAAAATATCTGCTTTCACTGGGTTTCGTCAAGTCCACGAAGGAAAAGGACAAACTGGAGAATGACAGTCACTTATAGATTTTAAAAACACTACAGTGGATTGAATCATCAGCGTTAAGGTCTTCATTGTCCAGCCCAAAACAGAGATATGTGTCAGAGACAAAAGAATAACAGGGTGTCTGTTTTACCTGGATGAGGTAGGCCGCTGGGTTTCTTCTCTTCTCAAAGTGCTTCTGTCTGTGCTGCTCCTGGACCTTCAGGGCAAAGCCTGAACCCAGAATACCCTGAAATGATATAAACAGCAATAAATACACACACCACAAATACACCATGATGTGGTTTCATGCACTGGTAGCAGTGACTTAAAGAGAGTATCCTAGCGCTCCTGTGCAGGCTTCCAGAAGTCAGCCAATAAGAAGAGAGCGGGTTAAAATGGCTTGTTTCAGAGAACTGATGTCTTCCAGTAGGTACATAATTCAATTTAATGACTGAATTACTGTGATTAACTGAAATTAACTGAATGTTCTATTACAACAACAACAAAAATTATTATTATAATCAACAATAATAAGGGGATTGAGGTTGTACATTTACATTAAACAAGAAGCAAATTTTGTAAAAAAGGAAACTTTACAAGAGAAAAAATGAAAACCTGTTACAGAAAACTGATTCATAAAAAAGGAATAACTTACAGCTGGCAAGGCAAAGAAGGAGATGCCGAGGAGGGCGAACCCTGCGGACAGCATCCGCCCCGTCCACGTCTTTGGTGTCTTGTCTCCGTAGCCGATGGTTGTCAGGGTGATCTGTGAAAACAATGATTATTGTCAGGGCCTGATGGATGCTCATATGGAGCCTCTGGCTGTTTAAACAGCAAACTTTTAAACTAATTTTATATTTAAAATCAAAACTTGTACTGTATCAGAACTTGCAAGCGACCTGGTAACACCGATGTCGTTTATGACTTATCTAAACATCTACAAGCTATTAGTAGTTTTCTTTATTTAACAGTAAGACGTCATTAGTTGCAAATTATAAAGTCATGTGGAATATCTCTTATGAGAGCTGTTTTTAATGTCATCTTTTGAAGGTTGTAGAAACTGGTTTCATCTTTTTGTTTGTGACTCAGGCAGCTTCTGGAGTTTTGGTGAAATGGTCCTTTAAGTGATATTAAAAGGGGTTATTTGGTTAGTAGACTTGAATGAAAATGCATCCTCTGCCTTACTTATACTAATCTATTAAGACTGCTTTTATTTCTGTCAGACTGCTCAGTGTTAAATGTCTTCTGGTACGCATCGCTCTATTGTATTTGCATCTTTTTCCATTTTGCATACAGCCTGATTTTCTCCATACAGAGACACGATTTTAAATGATGCCTTCAAGCACTGCAATCACATCTGAATGATTAAACCTGCGCAGAGGCTTTAACAGGCGTCAGTCTGTGCGGCCTTGGTTCCAGGAACGCTGCTGAAAGCTGGCGGCTCAAATGTTTATTCTGCCTTATCTGAAAAAATAAAGTTTTCTAAGGCACAGAATGTGCAGTCCTCTTGTCCTTTATGTGCAAAGACCTACCGAGCATCTGATGATGTTGTGCAGATATACATGGAGAGGGCGTTTTGACAATATGAAACCTCAGATTCAATGAAAATGGGACTCAAACATCTCGATGGAAGATGTCAGCAAGTGAAGTTTTAATAGAATTAAAAGAGTTGATTGCAGTAATGATTCAAAGTGATGGTACTTAGTGCATCAAAATATGACTGCTGGATAAAAGCATTCACATGCGTTCATCGAAAGCCTGAAAAGGAGCACTTAATGAAGTGTATTCACCATTTAATGACAGGGGGAGATGTACCTGGCTGTGGACTGAAACTGGCAGAAAAACCTTACTTGGCTTTATTACTGCGCCGGTTTTATCTGCCCATCTGTACACATATCCATCCATCTACCTCTTTGATTTGGAAGCCTGAACATTTTTCATTCAGGCTCTGATTACCATTCATGACAAAGGCCATTTTACACCATTATGAATTTCTGAGCCAGATTGATAATGGTGTTTAACGGAGCCGTGCAGGACTAATGTTTATGGACGGGCTGTCAGTGCACAGAGGCAGAGCTAAACAGGCGATAATAACAGGAGGGGATTCTGGTTTCCTGCATCCAGAGCAGGACACACTCACTCTGCTGATGTCCAAGAAAGTCTGACTCAGGAGGGTCAGGTGGCTGCAGAGATTGTCTAACAGCTGCTAAAACATAATTTCTATCAGGGCTTTTTACTAAAGTACAGAAATTCCTCCAAACTCACCGTGCCCCACCACAAGGCATCCGCATACGTAGCAAACTCATTGTTGAACTTATTCTCCACAAGGTAGACAAGGAAAGAAGAGAAGATGAGGACCAAGAAGCCGATGTACCAGGCGGTTACCAGTTCCTGCAGAGGTCAAAGAGGTCATTCAGAGTGTGATGGTGGAAAAAGGAGCATTTGTTTAATGCACAAGCACTCTGGCATATAACAGGAGATCGCTTTTCTCTGAACACTGAGGTCAGAAACAGAAATAAAATAACCAGGTGATAGGTCACAACCCTTTACAGAACCTTCCTCTGATGCTGTCCCTTATTGGTTTAGAGAAAAATAAGATAAAACAACTTCCTGATGTGCTGCTAAAACAGCTGCTGAGCTGCCTGCTATGAACTCTACAAGACCTCTGAATGTGCCCAGTGTTACCTGCAAAGCAGAGACTGCAGCTAGTCTGACTTATTGCTCTACACGAATAGCGCTGTAGGAACACTGCTGTACACTTTATCAGGAATGTTTAGGTAGGTGATGAATGCTCATGAAAACCTCTGTGACCTCAAAATAGCAAGGAAGAGCAATCAAACTATCATGCAAGATTAGTCTACTAGTTTAAAAATAAATAAATACTGCACAACACGTCCTCTTTAAGACCTTTTATTTTTTTAATCTTATAAACATGCTGATTATTGCGTTACAGAAACATCTCGAGATTCCCTGAAGCTTGAGCAGAAGCCTGATCTGTGGATGCCCTCCACACCTACCTTGCTGTGTGCGTAGACTACAGAGCCCAACAGCTTCCAGGTGCCTCCCCTACGGTCCATTCGCACCATGCGTAGGATCTGCAGGAAACGCAGGCTTCGCAGGACTGACGTGGCAAAGATGTTGCCCTGGCTACCTGCTGACACCACCGCCACTGACGCTATCAGCACTATGATGTCTGGAATGAAAACACAAAACGACGGCTTACCAGCAGAAGAGGATACAACTCTTTATGAAGCAACCTTTAAAATGATCTGCACTGATAAATATGTGTATTCAAACAGAAATCTATACAAAGCTACACTATACACACACATCCACTGGGTCACCTACACGTTACGCCTACAGGAGCTGCATTGCTACAGGAACCAGGCCGTGAGGAAGACGGCCATGAAAAGATCCGAAAAACTTGAAATACAGTTTTTATTATGATGGATTTTGAAAACTGATTTTGATGCTAATGCTAGCTGAAGTTTGGACCTCTGCAGTTACTGAGTCAACAGAGCATTAGTCACGTTTACACACTTTACGTTCTCTGTGCTTGATTTTATACACCTGTGACTGAAACACTTGAATTCAAACGTTCAGAGGTGTGCACAAACACTTGTGCACAGAGTCTATATTCAAAGAAAAAAGTTAAATTGGGGGAAGTAGGCAGAACTGGACTTCCACAGAGTGATAATAAAATATCAGCAGAGCTAAAAGTGGACGAGAGGCCACACAGAGACCACCTGGAAGTGTAGTTTTTGGTATTTATGGGTGGTGCCGGAGAACTTTATGATCCCAGAAAGGCTTCCCGACTGTGCATTACAACCCTGGAGGCCAGCTTGGCATAAGTTGACCCGCTGTCAGATCTATTTACTGGAGATATATATTACTATAACACTCTTTTAAAATGTATTAAATATTCAATATTGCCAATATCTGAATGGACTCAAATGTACATGCCACATGCCTCTGACAGCCTGTGGAGGGAATCTTACTTGCTCCAGGGTGCCTTGCTTCACTGCCTTTCTTCCATAAACGGTGAGCTACGTAAACATGAAACAAGAGCTCAGAAATTGAGTTTTTTAATCACCAATTTCAACACTCAGCTCGCAGCACAACAGAGACTCAGACAAACCCCACATAAGCACCAAAAACTAATACAAAAACGAAATGGGATAAAAGATCGTGACAATTTTAATTTACCATCTGACATAAGGTATGTCACGCTGTGCGATTATGTGTAGTGATTTATGTGTACGTTCTGTGTGCATTTAAAAAGTAAGAAAACTGGCTCTCAGAAAAAACAGGACTGTTTCCCTCATCTCACTGACAGCTCAAAAAAAGGACTGCTCACTCCTGCCAGCAGAAAAGAAAACAGAAGCAAGTATATCTTGTTGTTATTGATCCTAACGCGAAACCATCCTATAAAAATTCATTCTCATCTGAACGCGAGTTAGACGGTTCGACGTCTATCATGCAGCTGCAATAACAGTAAGTCAGCGTTGTCATCTCACGCTGCTCACTGCAGTAAATCAGCCCAACAAAGGCTCTATATTACTGGAGATGACATAATCTGCCACAGGCATCAACAGCACAATAACGTCCTATGGCCTCTTCCTATACAGAGCATATGCTGATTTAAGTTGCCTGGCTACTGCATTGATCTACTGTTTACTCAAACACAGCAGAGGGAGAGATAATTGGCTAAAACAGAGCTCTGCTGTATATCTGAAAGCAGAGCTCACACTTCTGCTTTCTTTCCTTTTAATTTCCCATAAGAGCATAAAAACTGTGACAGACGTAAACACGGGCACCGAGAGGCAGACGCACACAGATCTGACTCTGTGCAGAGGAAGTTCACACAAAGCACAGCGAGCAAATGAATAACACCAAACCCACAAAGAGGACAGACAAATAAGACCTCGTCTGACTCAAAAAAAAAAATCACCCCGTCTCTTCCATCTCAGCGATGCTCCACATTAAACTCGACCCCCGGGCCGTGCTATTTTACTTCACTGTGTACGAGAGGATTTCCCTTCTGTCCTTCAGCCAAACCCCTTTTTAAAAGAGAGAATGCTTGTTGAGGTGAAGCTGATGGTTCCTCCTATAAATAAACAGACCAGTTGACCCACAGTGGGGAGAGGAAGAGAAAGGGGATAGGTCATGAGCAGCAGTGGCATTAAAAATACATTAAAGGGGCCCCAGCAGAGCTCGCCGACTTTGAAGGTACTCAGAGGAAAGTAAAAAAAAAAACCAACCACAAAGAATCCAAAGATTTGCATCAGTCCAGCAGACTCCACAGAGGCATTCAGCCCTACACTGCTAAAATACACGTGTCTCTTTAATAAACTACAGTAAGACAGCACATCTCACGATAACGCCCCAACAGTGAAGTCAAATATGTAGGAACTGAGGGCCAGGTATGGTGATATGTGAACATTTTCACCCATCACACATCTGTTCATCAATCCGGTTATCCAGATCTGGGTTGCTGGGGAGCTGCCCAAACCCCCCACACCAAACACGCTTGTACATGCACTGAATGACCTGTAACATCAAGCCAGATACACCGTACTCCTGAAGCACTTCCCTACAGGTTAAACCAAAGGATGCAGGTGAATGAGGTCCACAAAACACATGTAGACTGGTTTGACAAAGTCCTATGTACCCTCACTTATCCTTAAATATCATTCCAGGTCCAGTGTTCCACAACCAGGATAAAAATTGCACATTTCAGTCTGAGTTTTTCACTAACCAACTTCTTCCCAGTTTAGAACTTAAAGAAGGCAAAGACCAGCAACAACAAGTGCACATCTGTAGAACAAATTCAGTTCCCAGAACAGATCCGATGGCAAACCTGCAGAGTTGATGGTGACTGTATGATTTTCATATATGTTCAGAGTATCACACACGTTTATGCTCATTTCTTTTCTTTCTCTATGGAAGTTTCCTCTCAGTGATGAATGATCACAATTTGAAGGTCCTCGTTTGAAACACAGTGTTCTGAGCTTCAGGCAAAACTTCACACGAAAGAATGTGAGCATGAAATCAGACAAACACAAGAAAGCTGCATATTATTACAGTCCATCCTCAGGCGCACCATTCGGATGCATCTCCATAGGGGCCAAGCCATGTGCATCACAGCCATCATGGGGTTATTTACTCAGGCTGTCAGCGGACATGCTTCCTTTAACCCTCGGGGAGTCTTTGGTCTTCTAAATGACTCCAGGGGACAAATCACCTGTTCACACCAGTTAAAGCGATGCTGGTTCGATTCCCGCTTCATTTGTGAGTTAATGTTGGTCGCTCTGAAGTCACAGACTAACACAGTTTTAGATCACGCTGGTTAAAACGTCATATCAACATTAAGATTCTGCACGCAGTGCTTATTCTGAGCACAGAAACTTCCTTTGGCGTTCGGTTGTTTTGGCATGAACATGCCGCCGTACGGCTCCAGTGAAGCTGCTTGATAGCGAGTAATTAGGGAGCCCTGCTGCCACAAATAAACTGGTTAACAGAATTTCCACTGGGCACGATGCAGCAGCCAAAGTGAAAAGAAAAAAAGAACTGCTTAAAGGACTCTGCAGAAGAAGAAAAAATGATTTAACTTCTGGGCCAAAAGTAACAGCAAAAGGAAGAACATTTTAAACGAGTTCAGCTGGAGGCTGTATTATTTTTAGATATTCAGACCAGGATATCTTATTATTCTAGCATTATTAAAGCATTTTAATGTAAGACAGATCAGTCAGATCCCGTGCATCCATTAAAGTAAATGTTGCTCGAGTTTAAAAAGTACTATCAGCAAAAGTATAAAAACTAAAAGAACTCATAGATTTGAAAAATGAGCCCCGAGGCTTTTATACTTGTTTACAAGATTAATATTTTTATTACACTTACAGAGTGGCTTACAATAAATATACTGAAGTATAAGTATAAGTAAATACTAATAAACCATAATTTAAATATCTGATCCTGACACAGCTCTTTTCTACTCCAGCTGAGCACTAAAAGGTGCTTTTTCTTTTTACTGCAAACCACAGTCACTAAATCACAAAGCACTTTCTCTGGATGATTTTCAGGAGTCAGACAGGTTTACTTTCCCCAGGTTGTGCAAATGTTAGCATGACAGTACCATCACCCCAGTGTTCTTCCCTAAATGTGTGTCGAACTCTGTAAATGTTTTAAATATCTGTGCAAACATCAGTGGTTAATGCAGCATACAGATTTTTCCTGGCTGTATAAAAGCTAATCTGTCCTGTAGGTTTTACAGAGTTTTCTAAAAACAGGATTAAAGAAAAGGAAAAATACATCCGTGTTCTTCAAGGTTGGATACAAATAAATCATTTGTAAGATTCACCACTGTCTGGATGGGCTCACTTTCTACACCTTTAGGCACTTTCAAACTATCACACAAATATGCACAGAGTTTGTTTAGAGTCACTGAGGTAAAAACAAGCCCTCCTGTTTCCATCTACAACCACTTATGTTTGACATGGCTCTAGAAGAACATCAGCACATAACTGAGCAGACACCACTGATATGACACCGAGTCAGAAACGGCACGAAAAGCAGACGATCGGATGGAGGCTGGTTGCAAAGTGGCTTGCAGGTGTGCAGCACCTGTGTGAAGTCTGAAGTAGCATATACAGTGCAACCTATCTGAGATTTGGTAGCTGTGGGCTGACTTCATGGCCTGCCTGAACCAACACTATACTCAATTAAAGGTCACCATCCCTACATATCATACACAAGGAGATGTTGCAGAAAACGGCACTCAAAGCTACTCACATTTTTCTCTTTCCACTAAAGACAAGATCCACTAAGTCTTGCCATTATCAAGGCTTTCAGCATCTCTGAAGTCAAATTAAGTAATGATAATCCTAACAATAATCCTGGTGATACAGCAATGCCCAAACTGAGGACAAACTGAGCTACACTACAAGTTTCACTTTAACCTGCCAGGGGCTAAACCTGGCATAAACCAGGAGTTTGCTCATTTAGGAATCTTCATATGGAGAAATAACTGCAGTCATGGCAAAAAAACAAAAACAAAAACCCAACAACAACAACAACAACAAAAAGTTTTGCCAGTAGCACAAATTCTGTGTTTCATAAATCCTTGAACCTCATTAATCTATGAATCTGGTTTTCCTGCAGTTCTCTGTGGCAGGCTGGATATCAGGGTCTGGGTCAAATCATGATTGATGCTGATTCACTGCTGTCTTATCAGAGCTCCACACTAAAAACACCCTCAAAGACCAGCTTCTTCAAAGATCCAGGAGTAATCTGGTAACAATCTGTGCATTTTCCAGCTTGTCTTGTGACATTTTATATCATGCTACAAGTAAAAAGTGATAATTAAAGTCACTGACATTAGGTGAGAAATTCACATTATTTCATGCATTTATCCCACAAGTATTTTACTCCCATGACAGTTACGTCAGCTTCTGCTACCCAGTGTTCAGTCTCCAAACTGGCCACAGTGGGAGCTGGTTCAATGGAGGACTAAAACAGAGCTGGTTCTGCACTGGTTTAGTGGGAAACCGGTCACAATATTTCAGATTCAGCCACACTAACACAAGAAATCACTCTGAAATCTTAAAATTCAAACATTTTTCTGCAAATGATGGTGAATAATTACCGTCATGCTCTGGAGTTAAAGTCGATGTCTGTGCACAGAAACTAAAATCATTGTATAATGAAAGTTGTAATACGACCAAAACTACACACAGACACAGCAGCTGAATTCTTAGAAAACTCCCAGCATCTCCTTCAGATGTGAGAGCATGCAGAGTCATTTTATACTGCAGCACAGTCACAGGGTTCTCTCTGTAGGGATGTGCATTATGATTCAGTTCCATTTATCCTTCAAATCCTTTCTTTTACTTTCTCACTTTATTATTTTTTCCACGCTCGCCATCACACGCCGTCGTCTTCTCTATTTCTCCTTATCTCTTACTTATATTTCACTCTTTTTTGCTGCTCTCCCGTCAGTGCTGAAAAGTGTGACGACGGGAGCTTGCGATGCACTCGCTGACCTCGGAGCCCTGCTCTCCCTCCCCGCGAGCGCCCTACTGTACTTTGAAAGAAGCAGCAGAGCGATCCTTGTCTAAACAGTGGAAAGAATAAAAGGCAGTTAATGCAACCTCATTACGTAAATGCTCTCTGCTCTTATGAGGCCTGACCACAGCTGAAAATGACACCAGCAGATTTTGGTCAATAGCGTGCATGGGCTGCATTCACAGAGAGGACGCAGAGCGGTCCGCTAGAGGGCAACTGTAGGGTGAAACAATGAGAAGGGAATGGCTTTGTAGCTGGAAAACAAACCTTTACACAGTGAATTAATCACAAAAAAAGGTGTGGCCCAAAAACTCACCAATGACACAAAAGGGCTTCCTGGCGAAGCGCAGCCGACCCTGCCATCCTCTATAGCGACAGCAGCATCCCGCTGACCAGATACGGATGATGAATTCCAACCCGAACACCACAATCATCACAAACTCCTGTTGGAAGCACAGAAACAACAGTTGTTTTGGAAGCGTGTTGATGACGGTAACAGAGAGCATTAATCTGGTTTTCCAGGGATTAAATCAAACACAGTTAAGCCAGTGGATATATTAGACAGGAAGTAAACAGTTATGCACCAAATACACTGGCAAAGAGGGAAGCAGATGTAAGGACCAGAACAAATGTGCCTGACAGTCCGGGTCATGGTTGGACTGAGGAGAGAAAAAACCTACAGGTTGTTGGTGGAGCGCGGCTGATCCACAGCTCATCAGCACTGAATGATGTATATAAAAGAAAGACGCAGCATAGTTTTGGCTCAGTATTTTAACATCAGGCTCTGGGAACTGAGCAACTGGTCTTCACAGAGACTTAAAAGTCAAGCCAGTGTAAAAATGCCACAAAGTGCAGTTCCTGTAATGTCCACTTGAGGCCGTCTCCTGAAGTGAGTCAATCAGCATAGACTTCCATGTTAAAAAGTCCAACTTTACAGCAGAAGTAAACATGTTTACAGCCTGGTATACGACAAGAGTTGTGATCTCTACAGCTCATTTCTCCCTTCATAACAACGAATCTATTTTTTTTTCTCTTCACCCATTTTAACTTATATTAAGGCTTGACGTTAGGCACTGTTGTGGTAGGTCGTATCTTGGCTGTTACTCGTATGCTGGGCTTTACCTTTGCTAAATGAACCAGTGAACTGGACCTCTGGACTCTGCTGTTTGTGCTTTTTGGAGCTTTTTAATGCACTTTCTTGACCTGTTGTGCTATTAATGGTACGAAGCGACTGTCCAAGAAGTCTGCTTCACTTCAATTCAGTTCTAATATTATTTCATTACTTAGCACTAATGCTAGCCACAATGCTAGACCCTTTGGATGTGTTTCAGGAACATCTGCCAAATCAAACCCACTATGGTAACTTAGCACTAATTAGCAGATATGTGCTCCTGTAGACTGTACAGTGTATAGATGTAACCTGCTAACTAAGCCAGCTAGCATTAGTTCATAAGTTAAGAAGCTTGAGTTCTATCTACAGACAGTATAAAAAAAAATACATGCTGCATTCTTTTTAATGGCCAACAGGGGGCAAAGACTTCAGGTCCTGAAAAGCAAACAGGAAAACAGTCCTTCACACTGAACTCTGTAAATGCTTTCCTGCTTATTTTATGAGCTCAGTCACTCATTTTAGAAATGATTAATTATCCATTTTCTTCCGGTTATTGGGGGCTGTGTGGCAGGGGCAGCAGCCAAGCAGTGAAGGTCCGATCTCCCTCTCACCGGCTGCCTCCTGTGGTACCCGGGGGAACAGCGAGGTGTTCCCAGGCCAGTCGAGAGATGTAATCTCTTTAGCATGCCCTGGGTCTGCCACGGCATCTCCTCCAACCTAAACTATTTATTAAACTCTTTAAATTTTGGTTATTTAATCACTGGCCAGTGACTTGTCAATCATAAGTTGTTGTTGTTTTAGTTGTTTTATTTACTTCTTGTATGTTTCTCTCTTCTATATTTTACTGCATCACTGTTGTGCATTTTATTGATTTTAGTGGTTTTACATTGTTAAGCACTTTGTGCTGTGTGGACTGTTGGAAATGTGCTATATAAATAAACTTGACCTTGACCATAAGTTAATGACCAATGAGCATGCTCCAGCTGCAGGGGCGATCAGTTTGACAGTCGGATCGACCTCTCACTCATCACATCTGGTTTTAAAACTTGAGGCTTTATAACGAGACCTCACTAACCCCTGGATGATGTCATGATATGCCGTCTATGTTTCAAATGCAAAGACCAGCAGCACATTAGGTTGGGCTGGTCTTATTATTTTGGCTCATCAGTGTAAATTTACATTAGTCATTATTTACTGCATTGATCACATGCCATTATACGTCATTAATGCAGTGTTTGTGTCATTTATATGGATGCCGGGTTGACAAAGTATTGTGTGTTATAATGACTGAGACGGGTCATCTGTTAATGCACACGCACGGCTTTAGCTTCCATTAGATGGAAACGCTGATGCAATTAGCGTGGTGCAATTTGTGAAATGGCAGCTCCAGCTGCAGGGGCAATCATGTGCAGTAAATGCTGCCCGTGCAAAAAAAAGTGACCTCTCCTTTCTGCAAAAGCTTTTTTTTTTAAAAAAAAAAGAAAAAGAAAAACGTGTTGAGTCACATGAAGAGTCTGTTAAAAAGGCATTTCTGCTCCCGTGCCCACCGGTGACGTCTTCTCTCGTTCCTCGCTTTCTTCTCAAGACATCTTTGAACTCCATTTGTTAGTACTTAAAGAAAGTGGAGTTCTCAGTTTGAGGGCAGGCACTTAAATCTGCCATTTATTCTGTTATCCCGAGGTCGACCCCGAGAGTTTTCCCGATGGCCGTATGGCTTATTCATAATGGTAAATTTTCCTTTCACCGATTCATACTCTGGTTTCTGTTCAGAGCTTCTTTAAACAAGACATTCAAAGGAAAGGCAACGTTGTTAGCTGCTCATCATATTCCTTATTTATCTCCCACTCCTCCACACAGTTTGTCAGCGATCACAATTAGCACAAATTACACAAATTACTGGGTATTTTCTGCAGACTGCCTCATTTTTCCTCTTTCACTACACATCTTGGTTAATTTACAGGATCACTGATATTTTGTAATTAATATATAATGAAAAAAATGAGCAGCTAAATGCATGAGTAAAATGGAAAATGCTAGATTACATTTCATGTTCAGCCCCAGTCATCCAGAGAGGCGAGAAAGAATATGATTGCCTATTTGGGAATAGGGCAGTGAAATTTAAAAAAAATCCCTATGATTGCTTTGGTTTCTAGCAGGTTGCTGTGGTCACCGATAGTTTGCAGTGGAAGATACCAACACGTTTGCAAATACTCAAACTAACTGCTAACCAGCAGTCAAACCTGACAAAGTGAAATGCAAACCAGGAACAGACAACGTTCCTCTGCAAAGAAAAAGTCAGCCAGCGCTCTTCTTTAATTTTTAAACATTCTCCGTTTCCAGTTTGTGACTCAATTTTTCAAGTTTCACTGCAGCTCAGCGTTTAGAGACAGGTCAGCATTTTGTATGAAAAGTATAGGTCAACTGTGGACGACCGAAGGAACCTGAAGTTTTTGGAGCAGCAACAACTTTGTGACCGATTTCACGCAACGACAGCCAAAATCACTCCAGGTGGTTTCAGGGGGTTTCTGAGCGGTCCGCAGGCCTGAGGTCTTACATCTGTGTCAGGTAATCAGACTGAAAGGAAGTGGTCAGACGTACCTTTTGTTAACGTACACTTACACTGCAACATCTTGAAAATGTGCTAAATGAGGTCACATTGGAACAATGATTATTATGCTCTGTTACTCTGGATGAAAACTTGGGGTCAGTAGTTGACATGATAAAATAAGCACACAAATGTCATGTGCAAAGTGAATAAATAAGTATGTCACATATTTGCTCTCTCCTGAGCTATTATGTTGCTCTTACAAAAACCCAGAAACTTTGTGGGATTGGAGGCTCACATCTCGTGCAGCAAGTCTGAAGCACTCAGGCAGGTGGAAGTCACACACCTGGATGCTGAATCTGAGGAGGAGGAAGATAAGGAGGAGAAGAACTGAGGCTTCAAGGATTTAAATAAAATTTGGGAGGTCACAGGAGGTCGAGACTCTGGTGGTCCGCTCGCAGGAAATTTAAAATGTCATTTCATTCTGGTGAATTTTTACACATCTTTTCAGGTTAAATTTATAGTGGAAGTTTTTTTTTCTGTAAAAGAAACGCATCAATCTGCCACGCGATGGCAAAAGTATACCTAATAAACTGTGTTAGACACTGAATTTCAAATCTTTTTTTAATATTTTCTATTTGTTTGTAACAGTGGTCCAACTCTGCTGTAACCTTAAAGGAATAAAACTCAATATCAGCAATTTTTGGAGAGTTAGTGAAGGACGGCTAACTGACATACTATGATGTGCTGCTTGGAAAGCTTTGTATGGATTTGAATATTTCTGGTGTGGAGCCTAAACGTCACATAAGGTCAATCAATAAAGAGCCTGCGTGATCATAGAGAAACAAACACCATCATACGTCAGGAAGAAGATACCTGAAAGAGCCAAACTGCAGCCAACTGACTGAGATCACCTCGTGCTGTCTGACTCAATGCCAGCATAAAGACTACAGTCGTACAGGCATCGACGAGCTCACAGTGCGTGACCGACTGCCATCACAAAGTCCCCAAAACACACACAGACTGGCTCTACAAACTCCCACACCCTCAAATATCCTCAATACGAGACCGAGCCGAGGACGATGATCCACCTGAAGTTGAAATTTTAATTGAAATTTTCAAATATGTATAAAAAAAGAGCATGAAGAGAATCTCCTGTCAGCTCTTTTTGTTTTCATCAGCTTAGATATGCTGTTATCTGATGAGCTAGGACTGTCTGTGTTATTCAGGTCAGAAGAAGTTTTCCTGCAGACTCTGGACAACACACACACACACACACGCACGCGCACACACACACACACACACGCACACGCAAACACGCGCGCACACGCAAACACACACACGCAACACACACACACACACACACACACACACACGCAAACACACACACACACACGCACACACACACGCAAACACACGCGCGCACACGCAAACACACACGCGCACACACACGTAAACACACACACACTCACACACACGCACACTCTCACACACACACACACGCAAACACACACGTGCACACACACACGCACACACGTGCACACACTCACACACACACACACGCACACACACACACACACACACACTCTCACACACACACACACACGCAAACACGCGCGCGCACACGCAAACACACACACACGCAAACACACGTAAACACACACACACGCACACACGCATGCACACACACACACACACGTGCACACACTCTCTCACACACACACACACACACGCGCACACACTCACACACACACACGCACTCACACACACACGCATGCACACACACGCATGCACACACACTCACACACACACGCGCACACACACACTCACACACACACGCGCACACACTCTCACACACACACACGCACACACACACACGGACGCACACACACACGCATGCACACACTCACACACACACTCACACACACACGCGCACACACTCTCACACACACACGTGCACACACTCACACACACGCATGCACACACACACGTGCACACACTCACACACACACGCACACACTCGCACACACTCTCACACACGCAAACACACACGTGCACACACTCACGCACGCACGCACGCGCGCACACACACACACACGTACGCAGGCATCAAATATCAAAATTCATCATATACATATAAAGTTATACACAAACAGGAAGCAGTTCTATGAGAATAATGAATGAAACTGCAAAAGTTTTTAAATTCTTTGGGAACATTTTCCAGTCTTTAACTGGTTTAGAGGAGAAAGCTGATTGTGCAAGGAAAGATAATTCCCCTCTAAGGTGGTGGAGCAGCCTTATTGATGGTCTTACTGTATGTACTAAAATGGTAAATGGTAAATGGTCTGTATTTGTATAGCGCTTTACTAGTCCCTAAGGACCCCAAAGCGCTTTACACATCCAGTCATCCACCCATTCACACACACATTCACACACTGTACTACGCGTATGCTTGGGTATAACGTAGATGTCAATGAATTAAAGAGCTGATTACTCAGAGTTACTGGCAGATGAAGATTTTCCCAGGTGCTTACCAGAATGAGCAGGCAGTAGGAGGAGAATTCCTGATGAGCCGGGATGGTGGAGAACACAGAGAGGACCAGGCAGCTGAAGACCAAGACGAACCTGAACAAAAACACAAAACTGGAGTCAAACAGGATGACATCAATGGGCTGACCTCATCCACCACACTGACCAAACCCTCATTTCCACTGGTCCCAAACAGGCTGTGCACTAAAGTGGAATTGTTCCTCTGTGACAAACTCTTGAACCCATTCTGGCAGTGAAGGAAGAGCAGCACACCAACGACCTGGCAGCGCAATTGCACAATTATTTCCTGTCTGCAGTGAACAGTGAGCCCGACCATTATTCAATTTCCTGAGATATCAAGTTAATCATGCTTGTTTGTGCAACATGGTTTGCAAGAAACAAGCAGTGAAACTGCGGCTCTTGGAAAACAAGCAACATCCGACCACTTCCACACTCCCGACTGTCGCTCCCTCCGCCAGGAAACCGTAGCTTTCCATCTTCATTGTTGTTGTTTTTTTTGTTTTTCCATCACACAAAGCTTCCAAAATGAGAAATATGAGTGCAGCCTTTAGAGCTACGGTGGCTCCTGATGTTAAATGGTGAGAGCACATCTGTGTTTTATCATCTCAGACTGCTGCACAGGCCCGTCTGACACGCAGTGTATGTGTGTGTTTTCTCTTAACTATTGTCCAATGACAGCAACACAGCCCGCTTCACGTTACACAGTCATAATGAGGTCTTGTTTTTAAGCCTCTGAAGTTCGCTTCAACTAATAAACACACCTTTAATTACAGAATTTCAGGTGATTATTTTCACCCCTGTTGAAATCCAAACAAAACCCCTCACTGTTACAGAACAGAGAGAGCAGAGGCACCTTCTGCTGTCCACAATCAAACCTGGTTGCATCTATGAAAAGTGTCCACAGTTCCCATTTACTGCTTGATACAAAATAAACAACTTTATTGAATTAACTGTGTTTATTGTACAAGTCGAAAGTCTTTAATCTTTTATCCATCTGTATAAATTACAGGCAGGGCCAAAGTCAGATTGCCAGAAATGACATTTAGGCAATAAAGATTGATTACAATGTGCAAGACCTGTTTGAAGGCCTAAGCAGCTGAGAGATGAAGGTTGTGGTCGAATAGTCACCTTTGCTCAGGAAGGTTCCTAACTGGTTGGTTGAATCCTCTAAATACCAAGGAAAGATGCTTCCTTTATTACCTCCTTTAGCAAAGGACACAGTGGATCATCCTTCATGAAGGGAAATGAGATACATGATTGAGTGTTTCAGGAAAAAAATATATCAGCGTGAGTACCAAATTAAGTAGACTAATTATAATTATATTCTGCATTTACCCTCTAAAGTCAAAACCTGCTAATATGTGGGTGTTTAAACTTTAAACAATGATCAAAGTGAAGTGACGGCTGTAGTTTAGCTGCCATCAGTAATTTCACGTCCGGTAAAGATCCATCCATTCATTTTCATAACTGTTTATCCAGCTCAGAGTTGTTGGGACGCTGCAGTCTATCCCAGCTGTCACTGAGGGTCTGCAGTCTATCACAGAGCCAAATTACAATCATCAATCAAACGCAAACTTCAAAAAGAAAGGCTTCCTCTCATGAATTCTCCTTCACATCTTTCCTTCATGTTTTACCTCAAAGTCAAGGAAAACACACAGAAGAGAATCTTTTGAACTATTCAGCCTCAACCAGCAACTCCCCCGGGTCTGCCTCCTTGCATTCGCATGTACCCAAAACTCATACAGAGTGTCTACGAGAGATCCTGGTTAGATGCTCCGCAGACTTCAACAAGTCATTTCTGCCCTTTGTCAAAATACCCGAGTCAGCTTTTTCAGTCAGGATGGGATTGATGCAGGTATCAGATCGGTGCATCTCTACATCTCCAGCATAGAAACGAGGCACTTTGTTGTTATTTTAACCTGGAAACTCACAATCCATTTCCACTTCCATTCAGCAGGCCACAGAGCAGTCACCACCGGATAAGCCGATAAAGACTCCTAGCTGGCAGCGGACTGACTTTTAAAACAGCTTTGCAAGCATTTGCGAAACTACTGGAATTTGAAAAAGGTTTTTCACATTACAATCCATTTCCTCTAGGAAAAATATCATTTCTGGCAATCTGACCTTGGCCCTACCCACAATGCAGTTTGTCCCTGTGCACAGCTGTACCGAAGCGGAGACTGGGGACTCCTTCCTATGGGCCCCTCGTGCCAAACTGACCCCAGATTATCACAGAGTTGAAGGGAAGTCTTTCAAGCTTGACAGCCGGGCCCATCAGGACTACTTCCAGTGTTTGAATGGCGCCTGTGTGAAAATAGTGGGTGTGCAGAGCAGGTCACACTCCCATACCCCACAGAACAGTACAGGACTGTGCTGTTCTGACCCCACTTGGGCCCTCGCCGACATGCAGAGAGCCAAAATGAAGGTCAGGATTTTCCACAGCCGCGGGGATGGTTATGTCATCAGTTCTCGACCCATGAGTTCTCCTCCTGCTCTGCGACAGGCCTCGCAGAGCTGCTGGAGGTTCCGAATGAAACAAAAAGCATAAAGTATCGAAAGTTTGAGGTTTGCACTGTTGACATTTCCAAAGATTTGAATAATGTGCTTTTGATTGGAGGAAAACATCTAGTGACAAGCATTGTGGTGCTGTCAGCTGAAACACGAGCTCCTTGTCAGTGGCACACCTACGCCTCTCGCACTTACAAGGTTGTCAGACCGAAAATTATAGAGTGACAATCAACTCCCTTCATCTGTAGCCTAACTCGTGTTTCCAGTTTGAATATATTTACTTTAAAAAAAAGAGGGGAGGATGAAGTGAAAAGCCCTGTGACAGCATCATTAAGTTCTCAATGAGGTTCACTAATTAATCCCACAAAGTGAGGCTCTCGGACGGCCTTGGCCCCCGTGTGTCATGATGCCCTGCACTCAGAGCTGAAGGATTCACCTGGAGTATCTCGTTCAGTGCTTCCAGCAGAGTGATCGCTCTTAACCTTCCAAACAACACTGACTGAAAATTAAACTGGCGAACACAAAGATGGAGACGTACGTCCTTCCACCCACTCATCCTCCACCTCCCCTGCACTCGCACGGAGGCCCAGCATCACGGAACAAGTGGTAAGTGCTGCTCTGATTAGCATAATTTAATTGATTTGTCTGCAAAATGAGCTCCAAAACTAATGATATCCGCAAACTGCAATGGTATATTACAGCTCATTATCACTCTGAATTTGATTGGCAGACATATCTCCACAGTCCCCTTTTTATCTGTCATCTTGGATGATAGGAGGGTAGGGAGAGCGGGGCAGTAAATGGCCTGGAGTGGAATTAAAGCCATGCCTCTGCAGTGAGGACACAGCTTTCACCAGGTGAGCTGCAGGATGCTCCTGGATGTTTTTTGCCAGAAAATGACTTTGACGCAATGCAAAATGCCACAAACAGATAGCGCGACTAAAGTGAGACACAAAATAATCACAAAAACATGCAAAATCACCAATAAGAGGCTGAAAACGACCACGGACATGTGCACAAATTATCAGAGTGAGAAGAGCAAATGGAAAATGATCACAACCGAGTCAAAACAGCCATAAAAAGACAGAGGGGCCATTATAAGACACATAAGAATTAATCTAAACTTTGAATTATGTAAAGCTGCTAAGAATGTCCAACAACGAAAATACGAAAGCTGAAAATTAGCAGAAAAGATCCTCTTTAAAACGCCTGGCTGAACAATCTCTGTCCACTCTGATAATAGAGAGAACTTTTCACCTCAATGTTTGGTTCAGTGCAAAAAACATAAAATTAAAATAAAACGTGAAAGAAAAATCGAAGATGAGGACGTCTGTGTCCTATTAATGAAAGGTCTCTGCCCAATAAAAGACATAAAAATCTGGCTTTGCCATCTTAAACGTGTTCCTTTCAGTTGTCCGTTTGTTAGGAGCCGGTTTTCGCAGCACCTCGCAGCTGAGACACAAACAGGCTTTTCTAAAAGTGAGAATCTGCTGCCCGAATGTTTTCGTCACTCACACACCCGAATAATTTGCATAGCCGAGGAAAAGGTCACCCTGGAGCCCCGCAGAGGTCATATTTTTGATTTGATTTTATCTGACTGGAAACCAGTTAAAGTTTAGCTGCCATAGTTGTACTTTTATTATTTATTTGCCTTTATTGTATTTTATGTAAACTTATTCTTTTTTTTCACTTATTCAGTTTCAACAGTTTTACTTCATCTTGGTTCCCAATTTTTTCTTAATTTTCTTTGATTTTCTCTCACTCTTATTGACCATTTCAAAATTTTCCTTTTTGAATTTTCTGTTTATTTTAAAATTGATCATTGTTGGATGTTATTTTTGCTTTATTACGTCTTGTTATCAGCTTGTCAGTTTCTGTGTACTATGTGTTCGTCACTCAGCACGAAAGGTACTATAAACTAAAGTCTGACTGATTGATTGCCCATTTAACCCGGTTTTTACACTGTAGGGTCATGTGAGCGTGCTCAGTACACGTGTCACTGTACACAAAGAGGGTATGCAGAACAAGCAGCAAGGCAACGCATTCATATCTGCATGTGGTGCAATTAGATAAACTGTGCAGGACAAAAAAATGACCGTATTTCCCACTTTACGTATCATAAATCTGCATAAAGAAGCTCTACTCTCACTTAAAAGCACCTTCCAGATTAGTTCTGTCATGTGTTAATTGGATCACAGCACGCTAATAGACTGATTAATGATGCCGTAATGATCACATGTGACTGGGTTTATGCCAGATGATGTCATAAGCTGATTTTTAGACACATGACATGACACATGACACAGATATATTATCTGATGCTGTCCATGGTCCTGAAACCAAATGCTGCTCCTGCCCTTAGATTTTAGTCTCAGACCAGACGTCACACGATCGAACTTGATTTGTCTTCAGCGATCCCACCTGCCGATCTGCCTTTTCATTTTAGATTTTGTCTGAACTTTGCGTAAACAGAGTTTAGCTGGTGCACAATCCACAAGTCTTTAACAATTATTCTACTTTAAAGGACGCATCACCACTTTACACATAATGCTGTTAGTATGATGCTATAGTGGAAGCTTTGTAACTGTTTAGTAAACAGAGCAATCCAACTTACATTCTGTGATCTGATTTTTAAATCTGAAACCATCAACCGTCTCAGGCTGCATTCTCATTTTTTGGGACAAAACATTAGGACGTCTCAGTGCTGCATCTTTATGGAACAGCCGAATCAAAATTCACCAAAGTTTGATTGTTTTGTTTCATAAAGACTTCAAAAAGTGAAAGAAAAAGTTGGATTCCCCACATCAGCTGCTTGTTCACATATCTAAAATCCAGTTACACTCACAATCTTTACTGACTGTGTTTCTCAAGCTCATGACCTGGAGGGGATGACGGCGTCCTCACATGCTTTGGCAGAAGATAGTGTTCCCAAATGTCAGAGCACGTGTTGCTGAAACAATAAAAACTGAAGCCTTTTCACTTATTATGGTGAACTGCGGAGCAGGGGAAGTGTGTGTCACCTTAATGTCTGGTGTGTTTACGAGTCGACAAGGAAAAGCAAAACCTAAACCTCCATAAAAGAGCCATACGAGGTCAAAAAATGCTCATATGTGTCGACTTTTCAGAGGACGGCGTGTCCTGCTGTGTGTATGCACATTTATGTTGTGTGGATGGCCGGCGTGATTAGATTATGGAGCAGCTCTTTGAAAAAATAGCGGTTTCAGGTTTGGGGTCCTGGGAGGCAGCAGTGAGAAGTCATCATCTGATTCAAAAAGCTGACTAAAGCACAACCATCAATAACATAATTAACCACAGTCGTCTAATCGTGACCCAGAAATTTGACCTCAAGACCTTTGACCTTCCCCGTGAGGTTGACATTCCTTCACGCACTCAGTCAGTCACGCATCTGACATCTCAAAGCATTCTTGGCATTCATCTTGACAGTGTTGGTTTATTCCAACAGCGACAGGCCTCCTCTGTGCACTCAGCACATTTCAGAGGCTCACCAGAGGAGGAGGAGGAAAATCTTATCACTAGTTCAGAGATGACCATTTATGGTTTTTTCTTATTTTCTGTTACTTATTTGCTGTCAACCGTGACAAGATTGAGTACTCGGCATTACAGCATGCGTCTGTTACTGTTACCACCATACGTAAATTTGTGTCTTTCAGAGGATGTGCTGATTTGAATCAATTGTCCTGACTTGAAGGACTGATCCTACTATAAACACCAACTTCTTCCAAGATCCACATGCAATTTGGTGACAATCTGTGCATTTACTAAAATGACGGAGCACCATGTCACAATGCAAAAGTGATAACAAAGTGGCATCAAATGAACATTTCTGATTCATGGCCAGGAAACTCCCCAACTCTTAATCAGATTGACAATTTATGGTCAGTCCTTAAAGCACAGTCTGCACATTTATCAACTTGGAGCTCTGATAAGGCAGGAATGGGTCATGCTACACTATTCCTGCTCGGTCACACATGCTGTACGTATGCAATATAAGCTATAAGCTGCTACGTGTTAAAAGCCACAGTGCTGACAGTGAGCTGCAGACATTAGTGTGACTGAAGCTCAGAAGACGACACATTTCCATAATTCATCTGGGCTCTCTGAAAGCCTGAGCCAGGGATGCTCTCTGTATTTTGTCAAGCAGTAGCAAAGAGGGGTGGGGAGTGTCTCTCATTCCCCATAATGCTGATGTTATGCATCTCAGGCTGCAAGAAGCATGAGTTAGAGCAGAACAAGCTGAATGTGTTTGGGAGATTAGATGAGTGCAAATGAACTTGCAAAGTCGGCTCACTGAGGAAGCGAGCATGAGGATTTTTGTGACGTCTGACTATTGATACAGTGAGGCGTCTGGGAGGAGCCCCGTGACTGAGGGCTGTTTGCTGTGAGCAGTCTTTAGAAAACCGATAGCGCACATGACACACGCACTGGAAACGATGCACGGCGAGCAAAGAACAGAAACTACAGCGCAGGGATTTTCAAACCGTGGTGGCCACATTAAGAATAACAAAACACACACACTGTAGCTATAATGTTTCCTATTTTCAGTGATGTCCTGCATTGTGGTGAGGGCAGCGGTGGTGTTTATGTTTGAGTTAAAGGAGTGGAAGTTCATCCACCACAGTGGCAAGCTTCAGAGTCAACAGATGACAGGAATGTTGCTTCTTGGCAAAAACTTTAAGTTTACAATATTTCTGTAGCCAGAGAACTTCCTTTTTACGTCATTTCATTTAAGTCTGGCTTTCGCGTCTGCACACACGCCGAACCAATGAACCTCAGCCGAGTCGTTAGGCACGAGACGATTATTTCCATTACATCCTTAAAAACGCACAGCCAAGAGACGTTCTTCGACAGCTTTAATTTGCTCCTCTCAATAGGTGTCTCCTGCTTTATGTGTTTGAGAGGACAGGACTACAAAAACAGTTTATAGATTATTTCAAAATGAGGTTTCAAGCAGTCCACCAGCACCGACTGCTTGAGTGAGAGTCATATGACTGCATTAAGCTGCGTGAAAGATTATCTCCAGAAAACACGTTTAATATCGATTCTCATTATAAAACTGAAAAATAATATTTCACAAATGGTAAAAGCTGGTTCCAGCTCTAGGTTTGAATGTGTAGAAAAAATGAGATCTTTGAAGGGTGTAACGATATACAAGTCATCCCAAACCATTTGGTGCAGAGTCTGTTCTGTTAATGCGCTCACAGATTGGTCAACAGGAAGAGTTTGATGCAGTGCGTACGGTGTGCTTGTGCACTCAAACTGTAGCCTCACCGCAAGTACCACATACTGTGAACTGGACGCAGAGCACTGAAGCCTTCCAAATCAGTTACAGCCTCTCAGGCAGCAAGATTAATGTCGCCTAGATGTGGCATCTGCTACAAAGTGGATACACTGGATACCTTGTGCCCCCAGAACTTCAGGGTCTTGGCAGAGAATAAGCCCCTGCCCCCCCACAGTGAGTGGACACGGCCTGATGTCACTGCCTTGTGAAGGACTCAGGGAAGCCAAAGGCCATGGGAAAATACCCAGGTACAACATCCAGACAGATAAAACTCATGAACAGGATGGAATCATCTATGAGAAGGACTGTTCGGAGAGAAACTATAATCCAGCAGCCTGGAGTTTTGGCATGGGGTAGACTAGAAACAGTCACAGAAAGTCCCACAAGTAATCTGAGAAGTAACACTGTTTATGATCTATTGGATGGCCCGAGCCAGGAATACAGCCAACAGGGCAGTGCGACATGTAGACTAGCTGAATGTGAAGACCAAAATCTCACAGATCAAAGATCCTGAACGTTCCAAAAACCCTTAAGAAGGCAAAATTTTGGTTTATCTGTCGTGCTACGCTACGTTGTTTTTGAAGTCCTGAAACAGCTGCTGGCGAATTGAGCCGCTAACATCTACAGTTATGCAATATAATGATAATAAACAATAAAAAGGACTAACAGATTTTATTAGATTGGCAAAACAGTCATAGATTACGGTGCACTGTAATGGATCCTGGGTGTACTCGCTTCCAGGGTTTTATCACTTGTAGAACTTTAATCTGAGCTGGAGCCACACAGAAACATTTAAGCTGAACCAGGACTGGTGACCATGGTGTAAAGGTTCAATGACTGGGCACACATGCAGTGCAGTGATATGTCATGCCTGTATGTTTAATGCAGATATAGTTCCTCCCCCATTAAAAAAAACAAAACAAAAGCATGATAACTTACAATGTTAGGTTTGAATGCAGGATTATTTTATCTTCAGTACTTCTATTTTTTGTTTATTTAACCTTTATTTAAGGAAGACCTGGCACACCATTACCCATTACTTGCTGAAGGAAATAAATCAACTTCTTATTGCAGCTGAATAAACAACAGACTCACGAACAGAAGGAGAATTTGACAGAAAGTACGATATGTTCCGCTGGATATGTTATGTGATAAGACAGTGATGTTAACTCAAAAAATAAGTTTAAGAACTATAGGAAATGTATCCGATCAATATATTTTAGGCTTAAACTTACTGTCTCTTCACAGAAAATACACACAAAAAAAATCATCATCTCTTGAGTGAACTTTGAAGGGAACATGAATAAATCATCTGAAAGTCAAACACCAAGTCCAAACTGGAAAGATGATTTTTTTAAGCATTAAACTGCACCATCTGTTTTTTATTTCGGCAAAGTGGATAATGATGTGAAAATGACTCAATTTACAGTCAGGTCGTGTTGACATACATTAATCTTGACTCTTTTTTCACAGTGCCAATCCACGGGCTACTGCATGCTGCAGACCTGCAGCACCAGCACACACATGGCCATATGCACGTGTGATGATGCACCGCTGAAGTCATCGGCTAGATTCTGGACTACAAAAATATTTTGGCCTCTTTTGATAGTTTCCCCAATCATAAAATCTCTGAGTTGAGCAGTTTGGTTATATTTCATCCACTGGGAGCAGTTAGAGGCGTGGCCACGCTGGTTAAAAGGTGTCTGGACACAGGCGGGTGGAGCCCATCGACCTCGTGCTAATGACCACGTTCGTGCTGTTGGTGCCTTTTAGCCCATTTTAGTCAAGTCAAGTGGCTTTATTGTCATTCCAACCATGTGCAGTGGTACAGTACACAGTGAAATGAGACAATGTTCCTCCAAGACCATGGTGCTACATATGATAGACAACAGACAATCAACACAGGACCACATAAAGTGCAAGTGTGCAAAAATTTCAAAAAACAAGACAAAGACAGCGCAACTCCAGACAGAACAGAACGATACAGACACAACAGTGAAATAGAAATGTGCAAAATACATGGAATCATCTGATAAATTTGAGTCACTGACAGTTACAGATGGTCCAGAATATTAGTCTGTTGCTTAGCATTAATTAGCCAATGCCAGCGTTTGCATTGTAGTTTGCTAGCATTAGCTGATAATTAGCATGGCACCCTTTCATCCACATATGGTATGTTATGGCTCCAAATAACTAACACCACACTGATCAAGAATGCTAATGTAGCTTCAGAACGAGTAACCAATAAGTGATGTTACGATGGCTTCATCCATCTTTGACACTGTCTACAATGGAGACAACATGCGAGTCTATGGAGACTGACTCACTTTAGGAGCACCACTCAAGTAGTCATTAGAGGAACTGCAGTTTTTGGTACTTGGGGATGGCTTTGTTTTTCTGCACTGGAGGTTGCATTGTGGCTAAACTGTATTGTTTTAAACTGTACTACAAATAAGTCTGTATTTCCCCTCTTATTATCAATGACTTACTACTCCACTCTTTAAAACTAAAACCTGAGATTTTAGTGGGGCACGGTGGATCAGTAGCAGGCCACCTATCCCATTCAAACAGGTCTAGCCAGTGCATCTGCACGACAAACAATATTGTTCCTAGTTTTCCTTCTGATATGGTTCAGTTTGCAGTATAATTAAAGTCTGTGAACCAAGAACTTTAACATTTTAACGATGCTTTCTCTGACAAGAGAAGCAAAGCTTGGCTATTCCATAAACATTATAGAAAAAAAAAATCATATAGCTTCACCTGCTGACGAATGGAAAATGTAGAAAGAGCTCACTGCTTCCCTATAAACTTTATCTTTCAGCTTAGTGGTTTCATCCAATTTGGCTGCAGTTTATTAAGCCATTTTTGCAGCCCTTATTAAAAGCCTGACTCTTTCAATCCGTAGCTGGTGTTACATATCATTTCTAATTGTGCCCCAAAAAGGTAATTAGTGTAAAAAGCAGATGGACAGCATGCATCACCCTGTAATGCTTCCCCTTATACAGCAGCGATTGCAGCTCGAGTCCAAAAAAAGAAACAAGAGAAAAAGCACGAGGAGCCTGAGTAAGGGCACGCACATAATCCCGTGTGCTGTGAAACGATGCTCTATCACAAAAGCAAAATGCGAAGGCGCTGTGAGGAGATAAACCCAGCGAGACCACCCACAGAGTGCAGCTATTTCATAGACGTCCTTATTAAGAGACCACAACCAAAATTCAGCAGAAAACTGAAACGTTAAGGGCCTTTAAAATGTTTGAAGAGAAAGAGAAACAACTGCATAAAACCGCAAGTGTGCAAAGTCGTAAAGCAGCCTGACTGTAGTTTATTGTGTCTGTTCTCTTGTGTTGAGGCACGTAAAGAGCTTCCACAAATTAAAAGTCCATCAGCAGAGCTGCAGGAGGACTTGTAATGGAAAGCAAAGGGGAGGAACTGAACAATTCAGACTTCATAAATGAGCCAGACCCTGATTGTGAAGTTTCCCGCTGTTTATGAAGCTCTGCTGTGTTGTGAAGTGTTCGTCTCACATTTACTGTAATTACCGTATGTTGGTAAGAGTGCACCTGGGGCTGAAAGACTGCATTTCACATCAAGGCAGCACTTGTGTGATTTTTAAAAATGAGAATAGCTGCTGTTATAAATGTATACAAAAGTGTTTTTAAAAAATGGGATGACTTTTTAGCAAGCTTCGAGACGTGTCCTTTGGTGCCAGAAGCTTTCTGGTTTCCATTTTTATAGCCAAGTACTACTGACTAATGACAATGGGGCAGGCTTTTGGTTAGGAACTGCGTTTGAAGCTTTAAAACATTTTTATTAACTTTGCATCATTACAGAAAGAGACAGCAGCAATGCTCCAACCAAAGACCATCACATGTCAATGAAATTCGACAACAAATGAAGCAACCGCTAGCAACATGATGTGGGCACATCCTGAGCCTAATTAATCTCAGCACTGAGGTGAACGACTGAAGCAACTACCAATGGGAGCAAAGGATGCTGTCAAAGGGCGTATGTCAACAGTCCTCAACCCAAAGGCCTCATCTGTCAGAAGATGTAGGCTAACACTAACATTATGCCACGAAAGCTAAAGAGGAGCTCAGAAACTAAACCAGTGGCATTAAGAGCATTTGTTGGATGTCCAACAATTCAATTTATTTATATAGCACCACATCACAACAGCAGTCGCTTCAAGGCGCTTTTTATTGTAAGGTAAAAACCCAACAATCACATTACCCCCAATGACAAAGCACTTGGTGACAGTGGGAAGGAAAAACTCCCTTTCAACAGGAAGAAACGTCTGGGAGAACCAGGCTCAGGGAGGGGCGGACATCTGCCACAACCCAATGGATGTGAGGGGAGGTTAACTGTGGTCAACATAAGGTGATCGATGGATGTTTTTCTACACAACCAGAGGCTAAAATCTCAACTGGGCTCCAGACAGTTTTTTTTGTTGTTGTTGTTGTTTTTTTAAAATCAACAGTTGCTCTTAGATCATAAAGGCAGCAGACTGCTGCTCTGGACTGATGCGTTTCAGTCATTTTGGATGGCGCTCCACTATAGAGCTGTTATAGACGGGAAACAGTGCTCTGCTGTAAAGGAACGGGGTGCACTTGGCTTAACAACCCAGATTACTTTATCTTCATAACCATAAGCTAACCATAAGATGTCAAAACTCCAGAAACATTTATAAAAATAATTATTCTGCAGAGAGCGAGTGGTATATCTGTGGTCACATGACCGTGTACCAATCTGTTCTCAGGCCTAAAAAATAACTTTCTTTCATCACCATGAATCACAAAGCGAGCGGCTGCTGCCAATCGGGACTGATGTGACAAATGAAAATGAGTCCTTTAAGACAAAACAGACACAACGATTCATCCTCAAGACTGAGTTTTTCCTTCCCATTATCCCCGTGTTAGAAGAGGACATTATCTAAAGCAATCACTGTCGAGGACTCTGTGTCATTTGCAAACCTATTGATCGTATTCCACCGCTGAAAATATCTCGATCCACTTTTCGGCCTCTCTCTCCATCAATCAAGCGCATTTGTCTAATTTCTCCAGCCAGTGACCGTCAATACTTGAACCGTAGGGCTCCGACCCATTTCTACCGCCCATCTCCTTCCAGACAAACAAGTATTAATGATGCCAGGTGAGAGTATAATGAGGCACCCAGACATAGACTCACTGAGGTCAGCGAGTGGCATGGACACGCAGAACTCTCACTGTCACGCCGTAATGAGAGACAGACCTGGCGTCCCAGACTAACCCCACTGACTCTGGGACAACTAATACCACTCTGTCTTGAATAAATGTATAAACCTGTCCAGATGGTGTCCTGGACAACCAGTGGAACGCTCTTTGGTGTGCAGTCACATGCGCAAAAGGTCAAGCTCACAGATAAATAGAGCGACTGTATGTTTGGAGGATAAATCAGCAGAGTGATGAAAAACAAAGCCGGTGGCTTCAATTTAGCAGCAGCAGAGCACAACAATCTCAGGGGTCGGCAGAGTTTAGATTAAAGCGATAAGTATCGGGAGGTTTACAGTCATTTTAGAGCCATTTAAGGTGTTGTTAGGCACATCTCAAAGCTTCAGCAGATCAGGTCCTCAAATGAAGGCCTGATTTTCTTTGCCTCAAACTTTAGAGCTTTAAATCAAAAAACACTCTCCCTGAAAAATTGGCCGGCTCAGGATGCTACACATTCATCTAGGAGTAGAAGACAACCGGCAAACTCATTCACTGTGATATCTGCTCAGGCAAACCCCTGTGACCTCAAAATAGCAAGGAACCCATAAATCAGCAGTGGTGGAGTGGGCAGGTCGATGGGCTGACGCCCAGCATCCATCTCCATGCAGTCTAAATTAGGGTGATAACGAAGGGTGAGGCTGATGGCTGAGAACATTAAAATGGGCCGCGCTGCTGTGCCAGAGCTGAATTATTAATCAAACAGATATACGTGGCAATGACAGCTTTCTGATCAGCAGGCAATTTTCATTTTCAATCTTCTTCGTCCTCTGATTTGTTTATTTTCTTCAGCGCGTTCAGATGTCATTAATTTTGTCTCCGTATAAAGAAAATGCCACAAAAATAAAAACTTCTGGGCACGCTCTGTCAGCAGTAACTGACAGCTCAAAGGCAGATATTCATTTTACGTTAACCTTTAAAGCACCAAAAATAAATCTCTATGTGTGTCTTCAGTAAAAGTTCGCCATAGTTTTGGTGTCTTTTAGCTCATCTTTGCTCACATCTGGGAACTTGAGGTACATTTCTGTTGTGGCTACGACCCCCATTTACACAAACATTTACAGCCATTACAGCACAGTTTAAAGTAGAATGGGAGGCCCCTCTTCTGTGGAACCAGCTCCCAGTTTGGGTTCAGAAGACAGACACCCTCTCTACCTTTAAGATTAGACTCAAAACTTTCCTTTTTGATATTTAATCCTTATAGTTATTAATCTGTGCCTCTGTTCTGCAGTGTGTCTTTTGTCCCGTCTCCCTCTCCGAACCTGGTTCTACTGGAGGTTTCTTCCTGCTAAGAAGGACCTTCTTCCAGTGGTTGCTCATAGTGGGTCTGATTGGTTGTTCTGATTTTTGGGAATTGTCCTTACAAAATAAAGTTCTTTGAGGCAATCGTTTGTGGATATATAAATAAAATATAAATGAAAATTAATTGATATATTAATACGGACAAAAGAGACAACTGCAAACACCTTTTCTGTGCCGACTCTAGTCAGTGTTGGTTTTAGAGCTCATCTAATCTTTTAGGTTTTACAATCCTTCAGATTTTTTTCCTCTTCACTTCAGGATCAATAATTGCAAACCTTAAAATGACCCCCAACTCCTTCCGTCCATTAAAACGTCCTTCAACATGAGCCTGAATCATCACTGGATGGACAGCAGTGCTTCAGATAAAAGAACTGTATGAATGCAATCCACCAATGGAAGTACTGTGCTCTTCACTGGCATAAAAAGAAAAATGAAACCATGATTTTTCTTTAACCTCAACCTTGCTAAAATAAAGTGCAGTCGCTGAGTACAAACCTATTAAAGTAATACTTAGAAAAAGATGCTATCCTTGAAAATAGAGGGAAAAAACATCATTCAGTGCGATGTAAGAAAATGTTTTTCATTTGTTTGGGATTTTATGCTTTATTTCAGGAGACTTCACACCCAAGGTCTGTGAGATGAACTTTTTGGAGTTCACTGGTTTGCAGCCGAAACACTTCCAAAATACACGTTATCAAACTTGGTTTTTAGTTTTTATGATGTGTTGTGAAGTCGGTTTGAAGACCAAGATTTTCTGAACCCTGAACTCTGGCAGCAATGGCCCAATTTGGGCCCAGTTGAAATGTGTCAGGATCGAGCTGGCTCCGGTTTTCTTTTCCGTCTTCTTTTCTTTAGGAACAGGTGTGCGGCTGAGCTGGACGTGGCTGCGGCGCGCAGGGTTTCCCTGGCACACCTGCGGCCTTGGGTCAATCAGGCAGGTGTATTAAAGGAGTGGCGTGGCAGCGGTTCTGATCGTTGCCCCTGCTCTAATGGTAACCAGCAGTTTCTTTGTTTCTTTTAAACTTGAACTCTGACATGGTTCCAGTCTGCACTCTCTTCATTTGCTTCTTACCAATCCTTCGTCCACCAGCTTGCCCAGGATTTTGCAGGACTTTCACTGCATCCTGCGCCACTTACCTGGACACCTCCACGGCTCCCACCTGCGCACCTCTCTGCCTCAGCCTTCTGTCCTCAAGCTCCGCCCGAGCCTTTGGTAGAAGTGTGACAAGTAAGCTCCACAATCCATTAAATTCTCTCACTTATTATCCAGACGGTTTTCTAATTAAGCGCTTGTCAGTGACTAACTGCTGTTTCCCTTTCTCCCTAGATCGCCCGAGATCCTCGGTCTTCGCTCCTGCGCCTCGTCATCTTCTATTGTGATTTCACTGTTAATACATAATTTACTGTAGTGTGTTTGAGTTGGTCTGCTCCTTGGGTCCACTTTAGCTGCACATGACAGAATGCAACTCTCAAATCTCTATTTATCCTTTTGACCTCTACTGTGAAGGATGTTAAATAAATCCTGCCCTGGCATGTTTTTTATCATTTTTATTATAAGGAGTAACCATACACATAAGAGCTAAGCTTAAAATTTATGGTTTAAACTAAAACTGCATATAGGAGATTGTCTACAGTTTCCTAATTTAGTCATCATCTTTGGATTCAACACATCAAAATCCATACAAAATGGCACATTTCATCTCTGGTTTCTCTGTGTAGCTGAAGGATTCAGAGACGTCTGATCTCAAATTTTACAAGACCGAGCATAAAACTACATCCATGTACTATATGCACATAGCTTTGCTGCTGTATTCACAACACAAATACAAATCATATCAGTAATGAAAAAAGGCCCTGAGCAGGTGAATATAGTACATATGACGGTTCGTCCACAAGGATAAACACACCAGCAGTTCCCAGAGGACCAGGAAGCCTACAGCGAGGCCACAAATGTGCATGGGGGGGGCAGAGAGATGGTTAACAGGCATGGCAGTGAGAAAGAACAGACGCATGCATCCATCACATTTAATGCTTAAAACGTACCTCTGATATTAAGGCGATACATTAAAATGTTCCACTCCTGTAAAAATCATTTCTATCAAGAGACAAATCTGTCCTTCATGTGTTTCATGATAAAAAGTCTCATAACCTCGTCATGAATGCACCATTTTTCAGCTGCTAAACCCACGCTGAAGAATACTAAAGCCCCATCAGCCACTGCGTCTGCCTTTCAGCTCTTTACTAGTACACTGGGAGTGCTGTCATTGAAAATGTGATAATGCTGTGATGAATGACTTCTGGATGACGTGAAAAATGATCTACAAGGGAGCACTAAAGATTTCTTTTAGCAATGACATGATAAAAATCATAAAAATATACAGGAAGACTATGCGGTGAGGCCTTAATGACTCTCAGCAGATATCTGATGGTAACAGGAAAAAGTGACTGTCAGCATCTCCTCACAGCAGCTCAGATTTCTTCAACACGAGAGATCATCAATCATCTCATACAGGGCGGTATGGCAGTACCTTTTTATTATATTGCTTTAAGACTGCATCATACAGTCTTAAAGCAAAGATTTATCAGTTCAGGCTTGTCAGAAAAATTATCAGGATGTGCAGGTTGAAAGAATGCTTGCTTTATGTAACTAATGGCATCCCGCAGGGTTCAGTGCCTGGACCACTGTTATTTATTTTACAGATAGGCAATCTTGGTCATAATAGCACTAGAGCTGAACTGAACTGATGATAAACCTTTCACATATGTCTACACGCTCTGACTCTGGACACGATAGACGTGCTTAAGATTCGTAACAGATGACTGTCTTCTTCCTCACATTGAGCAATCGGTGAAAAAAAATAAGTAACTGTAACTTATGATTTTAATTTTAGAATTGACTTACATTGTATACTTCTTTTGTGTACTTTTGCTGTGTGTATTCACGTGTGTTACTAGCCTGTGCAGCTCTTGCTGATTGTGCTGCTGTCTGCCTCAGCCAGGCGCCTATGCTAAAGCAGCATCTCCAGATGGTTAAAGAAAGTTTGAATAAAATAACAATTTTGTTCACCATGAACAAATGTTTGATGTTCTCCTCTTTTCAGCAACATATTCAGTTTTTTTTGCCTCCTGCTTTCACTTCAATAAATATTTAATAAATATTACTTTTATGGAGTCCTGCAACTGACAGGACAGACTGTCCAGGGTGCATGCCGGCTCTCGGCCTGTGGCAGCTAGGATGGTCTCCGCTCCCGCCCCCTGCAGCCCTGAAGTGGATAAGCAAAAGAGGATAGATGCTTTTATAGAGTGTATAATTCTTCTTCGGCAGGTTGGAGGGGTAGTAACCCAGGTTCAACCCATACACACAACGGATTTAATTTATATTTATTAATTTGCATGCATTAATAATTTAAAAAGTACTTAAGTAGTCGGATTTTAAAAAAAAGGGGGGCTGTGTTTGAGGCACCTTCTGTTGTGATTTGGCGCTATATAAATAAAATTGAATTGAATTGAACTGAATTGCTAAAATACAACTGCTGTGACTTCTGTTACAGTTTTTACAGCCACCATGACAATTTCACGTTCACAAACCTGATTTGTATAATTAGTTTGGTTTAGAAGCCCCACCCACCTGCTATTCAAACCTTGTGTTTATGAGGACCAGCCAATCAAAAGAAAGAGGACAGAGTACAGAGAAGCTACAGCAGCTTGGGATTTTTTTTTTATTTTTTATTTTGGCTTATACTGAGAAACGAAAGAATAGAAGACAGGAAATATAGGAGAATAGGGTTTTTTAAATGTTGATTTTATAACAACATTAAGCACAAAATTTGTGCTTTTACAACACAAGTGCTCATATCACAAGCCCAGCTTTGAAAAAAGGAAGAGGCTTTAACAGCTCCCTTGAGGATTTTGGATCAACACAGCAGCAAATGGCCGGAAATACGCTAAAGATGATAAGAAATAATTCAGCCACATCATAGTGCAGATAACAAGCATCCTGTTGAAGAAGTGTCTTTGTGCTACAGAAGCTTGCTGACGGGGTTGATGTGCTTCTTGCAAACTTGCAGGCTGTGCAAATGAGAGAAATGAGATGATAAATTCAGATGAGCTGAAGGTGTCAGTTCACGAGTCACAAACAGCAGCGGGCAGGAGATAAAAATGACAGAGCTTCATCTTTCTCCACACATCCGTCTGCTTCCTTTTTCTCCCTGTGCCAATATACAGTAGAAAAACACACCGAATGGTCCGCACCAGCATGCACTGTTCATTAAATGGGTGGTTGGAAAATACAAATCAGCACACTGAGCCCAATGTCACCACAAATATTTATTTCTCTATGCGTGCAGAGATGATAAAACACAATTACTGCACGAACCTCACAATGAAGGAGAATTTCCTGTACACCGCTGCTCATGTCATTACATTGTGTGGGGGCCTTTTTATCATTGGCTATAGAAAAAGAGCGAAATTTCCACAATGGCTTTCCAACATCAGGCTGGAGAGATTTGCATTATTGAGTCACAATATGACGAGCGGAGACCGGTTCCTCCCGTTGCTCTCGGTTCGTGAAAATGAATTCAGCTGAGGGAAAGCAATTACGACAAAAAACAACGTCTGAATAGGCGGACGAGACAAAGAGGAAAGGTGTATTCTCAGCCGCGGACGGATACCACAGCTCCATCTGCAACCTCAGCCTCGGCACAGCGAAAACGCGGAGCTCGACCATTTCCCCGCTAATTCAGCTAAAAATGCACTCGCTGTAGTTTTCAGCACCTCTCTGGCTGCTGCACCACTGGGATGAAGAGAAAGGATGAGCATGATGGATGGAGCTCTGACTCCTCCCCGATGCTTCGCCATTGATCTCCTTGGCTCTCCTGACAGGGCCAAGAAAACACATGCACCTGATCGCATGCCACCGCTCATGGGAAAACAATTTTCTGCGGAGTCCTGTGGAAAAGCAGTACACTTCCTGTTCAGTCGCAGAGTGGTGAACACCACATTCTTTGGCTGGCCCTCAGTGTCTCTGTTAAAGGGATTTGTTATGCCGTTTTTACAGTGTGGGTACGCTTCAGGCCGATGCGTGCGACTCGGAGAGCCGCTCGGTTTTTGTGGAAACAATCAAGGAGGTGCCAGATAATCACGCTCGCAGTTTTCTGGAAAAACTGTTGACTTTTCTGTTCAAGGTAATTTGAACTCCAAGCCACCGTACAGCGACACAGACGTCAGAAATCGAGAAGCACATAAAAGCCTCTTCCAATATTTCAGATTGACAGAAAAATGTTCTGGTGAAAGGTTACACAGCAAGATTGGTTTTTAATAACCGTTTTTCAAACGAGGGGCATTGACAGGATCAGGAAGATAAAACACATAAATACAGGAGCTGGTTGGCTGTTTTTGTTACAGTAACGATAGCAACCTCACAGTAAATTACGACCGAGACAGCCAGAGAAAGCCAAATGGAAAGATGATATAAATCTGAGACGCTAAATCTATTCGCTTTAGAATGCACGAGTTGGAAATTATGAGACGTTTTCTGGTTAAAGGGTGTGGGGAGGATGAGGTCGGAGATGGAGGTATTTTCCATCCATTAGTGGCGTAGCATGAGATACGCGCATAATTCACTTTCCACATCTTCACCCAATTAACTAATCGCATCATAATCGAGCGAGCTCTGGCTGGATGCTTCACGTCAGAAGAGAAAAGTTATTGAGTCTCACATACGCACGCACGCACGCACGCACACGCTCAGCAGGGAGCTGCATATCATAGTCTACAATGACATGAATGAACACAGCTGATGCAGCTCAGTAAACCATTTCCATTATGGCAGATGTTGGCCTCTCAGTAAAAATGTTTTTAACAGCCAAAGAAAATGAAGTCAAATGAATAATGCGCGGCGTGGATGTCGCAGCTCAGACGAGAAACAAAAAGCGTGCTGACACGACGGGAAAAGATGCGTATTCGACATTTAAATTCGCAAAGAACACTTTCAATCATTAACTTTAATCACGGAAACGATCTGCAACAACAGCTTAGTTTGAAAAGGTCACTAAGCCCTTCAGTAACAAAGAAAAACACTCAGCTGGCTGCGGCGGATCATCGGGGACGCGGCTGAGATTAACATTATTAAAAAGGCATCAGTCTTCTTCTGCAGTTAAATAAAGTAGTGCAGCAAGTTCAGGGAGATGTCAGATGTTCCCCTGAACGCATCGCATTCAGGCAAAGCGTGTGATTGTTCCTGGGCAGAACGGGCACACTGTGGGTTGCAGCTTGAGCAGAGCTACTCTCCTAGTTTTTTTAGGCGTTTTTTCGGATTCTGGTGGTTGCACAGCGTATTATGAGATTATTATGAATCTGTCTGCACAAGTGGGCCTTTATGTGGTCTTACAACGGGTCAAAAGCATGGAGATACACACTGTGAACTAAGGCTACGTCCACACGTACACGGGTATTTTTGAAAACGGAGATTTTCCGTTTTCGTTTTAAAAAATAATCCCGTCCACACGTAAAGGCAGAAATGAAGGAAAACGCTGCTAGGAACATGCCAAAGCAGCAGGTGGCGCTATATTCCTAACCGTGTAGAAATGTTGGCCAATCAGAAGTCTAGAAGCCTCGGTGGGAAATAGTAAACAAAGCTGGGGCATAGAAGCAGAACCGAGTCGTATGTGTGGAGGGACAGTAACTGTGTGTGTATATGTAAGCATTTAAACACTGCAGAGAGGACAATTAACAGTAACAGTATTGTAGAAATTCATTTCATCGAAACAACAACGTGGCGCACACCTTTGACGCTGCGTTTTCTCCGTTTTTCTCGTCCACACGTAAATGCAAAAACGGAGTTTTAGAAAATATCCACCCTGGCCGGAGTTTTTAGAAATCTCCGTTTTCACTGACCGAAAACGCCGTTTACGTGTGGACGAAAGGTGCAAACGCATAGAAAAATCTGCGTTTTCAAAAATACCCGGGTACGTGTGGACATAGCCTAAGATTGTGAAGCATGACGGGGTGGATATGGCTGTACACTTATTGGCTAACAACTTGTCAATTACAAGTCGTTAGCCAATGAACATATCCCTGCTGATTCTCTCAATTTTTCAAATGATCAAAATTTATAAAATAATTTTAATTTTTTATTCAGCATGATCAAGAAAGTCTTTACCGAGGTCTGACAGAGGATGTTTTTCTTATAAATATAAGTCTGGAGGTCTTTTAGCAGCCACAGGTAACACCCCGCTGGGTGCTTTCAAGAAAACTAAACAAGCTGATCTCAAATTTGGGATTAAACACCTAAAAAAAATATAAAAACAGATGCAAGATAAAAAAGGTACGAATAATGTAATCAGATATGCATACACCCAGCCTCGCTCCCACCAGCACTCACATACACACTGTAAAAACTTGATACGTTCAGGCAACGAATGCAAAAACTAAAAAATAATAATTTCATGTTCGGAGTTCTATGAAATATATAAAAGTCTGTACATGTCTTCAGCCTGTTGACGAGCTTGTTTCATTGCTTAATGCAGGGGTCTTGAACTCCGGGCCTCGGGGGCCGGTGTCCTGCAGGTTTTAGATCTCACCTTGGGTCAACACACCTGAATCAAATATTAGTTCATTACCAGGCCTCTGGAGAACTTCAGGACATGTTGAGGAGATAATTTAGCCATTTGAATCAGCTGTGTTGGAGCAAGGTCACATCTAAAACCTGCAGGACACCGGCCCTCGAGGCCTGGAGTTCAAGACCCCTGGCTTAATGGACTTTGTTAAAAAAAAAACAAAAAAGGGTGACTGTGCCAGTGAACATTTCCACGTACTTAATATTTTGATTATTAATTACTATCAGTAATATCCAGGTTTTTCAAAAGAGGGGATCTCCCATGTTTCATGCAAAGATTTTTGCTGAACGAGGTATCTGACACCACGTCGTCTTTTTTGCCGTCCTCTTGAAGACAAACATCGATTTCGAGCTTCTGGAGCGCGTTCTGGTGTCGATATTGGGAGAAGCCTGCCGAATGGATTTTTGAGAGCTCAGCTGATCCAACTGCTGCAGAAATGTGCAGCCACACAGCAAACACTGCTAGGATCCAACCCAAACACCCTTTGATAGGTTAAACAATTACTTTTGCCCTTTCTTTTCTGCCATTACTCAGGCTCTTTCAGCCTGCACCGTGTCTTTGTTTAGGTTACATTAGCTTGGCCTATTTTTCCCCACAGAGTGCTTTGTCTCACAAAACCATCAAAGCAAAATGTCCTCCAAGTAGCTCTTGATCAAATTAAACTGAAAAAAAGAAAGAATAATAAGAATAACACCGTGAGACAGGTTGACTAGTGTAGCTGTTTTTCAAACTAATAATCGCAAAAGGAAAAAAAAAGGCTCTGTGATTTTTGAGCAAAGCTACTTTTGGCTCAGCAGCATTCTCCATCATTCTCCAGCTCCTGTATCGCTGACCTTGAAATAAGAATCATAATACGAATAATAACAAGGCTTTTTCATCCACCTCCATGGGTAGTTATGCAAACAAGTGGACAAAGGCTGAATGCACACATTTGTTTTTTGTCCTCCCTTAAAAGAAAAACAGTTAGAAGCAACTGCTTCTAGCTGGCAGAGGACAGCAATAACGTTATGCACTTGTGCAAAGCGGGCTTCCACAATAACGGAGTGAGGAGAACAAACAGTGCTCAGACACATGACAAAGTTAACTCGGCTGGCATGGCTGGCCTGCTTCGTGTTTGGAGGCAGAGAGTCACTGACAAAAACTCCTTTGCTCCTCTCTCCTTCTTTCTGCTGCTTCCATGCTGCTGTTTAAAATCCTAAATCACACCAGCAAAGATTTCGATTCCCCTGAAGGCCGCTTATTATGCTTAATTACTCCCACTGATTGGCTGTTATCCCCTGTCAGGCGCGGGAGCTGCATGTTTGCTTTGCGTGTGCTGGTTATCTGTGGATGAATGTGGGTGCAACTCCGAGAAAACACGTTGAGTGCAGAGAGTCATTAAGGTTCACATGTCAGGTGAGATTCATTCACTTATACTCTAAAATGATCTGCTGCTCTGCTGTTGACTTAGTCCTCTCATCACCTGTGTCTCTTCTGTGACCTTTGACCTATTCCTGCAGCAGGTGTTAAAGCACCTATACCTCCTTGGCTCGAGCCTCTGGCACCTCAGCTGCTTCACACTACAGTACAAGCGCTGCAGACTTTGCATCTGGAAACCATTGCCTCACAATCTCATTATCAAATTACCAGGCTGCAAACACGCTGCTGTTAGCCTGCTAGCAAGCTGCCGGTGTACACTGGAGAGTGAGAAGCTGGCCGCATTACTCTGGACTACAATGTCAGACAAGATTTGGGCTCTTTACAGTTACAGAGTATTTTCCATATGCATTAAAAACATTGATTCAGCAAATCACTGAACACTTTTTATGCATCTCAGTCACTTTCATTCAGTGTAATCCAGTTTTATAAGATAAACCCTACAAGATTAGAGAAAGAATCCCATCAATCAGTTGATCCCCCTATTAGCACCCCTTGGTGACATTAGGGAGGAAGAACCCCCTTTTAGCAGGAAAACTGGGCTGAAGGAGTGGCAACCAGTCACACTCAGGGAGGAGGAACACAGAGGCCACAAACAAACTATTCGACAAAGTAGACAAAGTTTATGACGTGACTCATATTTTCTTTGATGTCGTTATAAAAACAAAATGAGCTTCTAGTTCTAAAGCTTTTTGATGGTTTGTAAAAATGTTAAAATTCTAGTTCATTAACACTTATTTTTATACTTTGCTTACATGATTATCACCCTGTTGAATTTGATTATGAACACCTCTTTAACCTCAACCCTTTAGAGCGGTGCACCAACCAAACCAAACGCTGCTCGGGTTCATTTTCAACACAGGGTGAAGCGCCGTCTTTAAAACATTTTTAAAATTTCTTCCAAAGTGGTTTTTTGCTCTGCTTTTATGTCAGCAGTCTTTTTCTGAGATGTTCCTCTTCTCTTACTGCACTCGATCATCTCTCACTGAAGCTGCAGGAGTGCAGAGTCTCGCTCTCCTGATGTCTTTTGCTTGCGGCTATATTCGAAAGCGCTAGCTGTCGAACTCAGCCAAACCCTCCCCGTGGCTATGCAGTGTTTGTGTCCTTCATATAGCACTGTCAAATCTCTCCGCTCCCCTGTCAGACTAACAATGCTGCCATTAAAAAATTGACAAACAGCAAGCTATAGCGTTCGGAGACTGTGGGCGAAGGCAGGGGAGCTCACGGTAATTCACTGACATGGCAGTTTGGATGTGGGCGAGTGATCGCTCCTCTCCCGTAGAGACTGTTGACACGGAGGAAATGATACAGCGAGTGTCAGCTCATGACTTCCAGACTGAAAAGTGTCTAGTGTGTGTTTTATTATGAAGCCGCATGCTGTTCTTTTATGTTGGTCTGATTATCAAGTACCATAATAACATTTGTTCCCTCATCCAGCGCTGTTTCCATGGAAACTTTGACTTGTTTTGTGTAAAACCTGTGAGATGTAAGAAGAGGATTAAGGTTCATTTTGAATTAGAATTGGTCTGTATGAGGTGTGGTTCAACCACATCTAAAGGCACCCCTGTCCTGAACAAACAAAGATGTTCAAAGCAGAAAGCCTGCAGCAGTAACCTCCTCTGGAACTGTGACTCCCGACACAGGTCATTAATGAGCAGCAACCTCAGCTCCAAAAACGAAGCCGAAGCGGGATGGCTGCACAGTGATTTGCTCTCCATAGACCCTGATAATAAAACGTAACATGCTTAAACTGATAGCCACATCCATTTTTTATATGCCGTATGTGGCTATCAGTAGGGACGTGCACAATTAGTGGAATAGATGCTCAGAACTCGGGCTTCCACCAACGATTATTTTGATAGTCAATTAGTCACCGGTTATTTTTGTGATTAGTCGACTAATCAGATCATGCATCCAAACGTACAGCTTATTGCACCAGCATGCATCTGCTCTTATATAACTAACATTAGCTTACAGCTTGAAGTGTTTAAAGTATATGCTAACTAAAAATAAAGACAAGATGATAATTTATTAAACTTTTAATGAAATTTTGCAGATTGTCTCAGTGGAGCTGTGTGAAAACTATAACTTTAATCTCAGCCAAACCAATTTATTCAGGAACAAATAAAACACTGAAAAAAGCCAAACAATAACATTTTTAAGCTATCTAAGTGACTTCTATATCATGTTTAACCTGAGTAGTGAAAGATAGCGGGGGTCTGAAAACGATGTGCCGGGAGTTCGCTGTTCTCGCCGGCTCTGGTGACGCTCAACCTCCCAGCAGCTCGTCTCCAAAAACGTTGGAGCATTTTTGCAAATATGTGATGTCTTGATAAATCGAGCAGATATTTGAAGTTTACACAGCTACATTCTGAAAATATCTTAAAAGTTTATTTTGTAACCCAGAAAGAGTAATAAGAGTAATATTAAAACTAAGTAGCTGTCGCCATTGGAATTGGCTGGGCTGCGCTATGAATTCTGGGATAGGTTGGGCCACAAAAGATACGCCCGACCCATCCTTCAAATCTGGGGGAAAAGGAGGACGCATTTGTCGGCCACCTTTGGAGGAGTCTTCGAATTTAGACAGCCTTCGTCGCGTCGCTGTAACGTAATCGGCCTACAAATGCAGCCCCTGAATTTGGACACAGCTACGATACCGGTCTTTCAGGATCTTACAAAGCGCCGACTATCAAATTAGTCGTTGACGATTTTGATAATCAACGTAATCATGACTAATCGACCAATCGTGGGAGCCCTACCCAAAATGTTCACGCCTTTGCTGGTCGCTTAAATGTTTTATTTTACTACGCGGGCCTGACAGACGACTGTGCCCCGCTGTCTCTGCAAATGGAAGCATTAACCAAGCAGAGGTGGAAAGTATGATAGTAGATGAACAGTGCTAACCAGCGCTGTTCTGCAGTTCAGTAGAATAAACCAAGTAAAACCCCATGAAAGCTCACTGGTGCAACACCTGCACGCACAGAAACATTTTAAAGGGCCATTAAAGGGTTCAGCTCGGATAACGCAGAATGTCACTGCAGAGTTCAAATCCTCAAGGCAAGCACATGCAAGGGGGGGGGGGGGGGGGGGGGGGGGGTCTTCACCATCAGCATGGAAAACACTCTGCCCATTGAGCAGACCGGATTGTGTAACACACAGGTCAGACATACAAGTAGCTGAATGAATGTCTGAGAACTCAGAGCTATTAGAGACACAAATCTCTGCACAAACTCAATGCAAGGCTTCAAAATGGACCCGAAACAAAACAACACAGACGAGAGGGGTGAAATCCCGTGTCTAAATCCCTCAACAAACACTGGAAATGAATCGGAGTGAAAATCCGCCCCCGGTCAAGAGAGCGCAGAAAGACATCTGGTCCTGATTACACTACTCGCTGACAGCAGGATGTCTCCTCTCCTCTTTTTGTCTCCACTTCATCAGCTCTTCTCTATCAGCCGGTTCAGCACGCCCTCCGCTTTTCTCAGCATCGCTTTGTCTCTGTCTTTTCTCTCTCATTTTCGGTCTTAGTTTTCTCTGGCTGCTGTCCAGGAGTTTTACTAATCCCATTGGCACTGCCTGCAGCGGTAGAGCAGGAGTTGTAGTGCAGAGGTAATCTGAGAGGGGCCTCAGCTCGCTGTCCAGACGAGGCCTGTGGTGGTTCTGCTCCTGCCTTGTCACCTGGACTCAACAACCTGGATCTAACTGATCCCCCCAGCAATCTCTGGCTTATTTACAGTCCTGGAGGAGGTGCGAGGGCAGTCAGAGGGAGCATTACTTGAGCAGATTGAATATCCAGTGATCCCCGAAAATCACACTACAACTTCTCCCCATAAGTCATAATTCAGTCAGATTTATCCACGTGGATATAATACTCATAGATTTAACCTATTTATTTCTGAGGATATTAAGTTCAAATAAACTTTGATGAACATGCTTAGAAATTAGCTTCCTTTAAACAGAACTCTTGACCACTAATAAAGATTATTACAGACAGGCTTCCATTGTGTTAAAGTTAATATGAAATTTTTTTAATGCAAGCAGTACATGTAGGCAGGAAGCTCCCACTTCCTGTAGGTGTGAATCATCTGCGACCTGACCAGACCTTTGTTACGCCTTTTCTTTATTACTGGTACCCCATGAACAATGCCCAACCCTTTTGTTTTTTTATGTGTGACTGACACCCAGTTTACTCATATCTGTTACTCCATTTTTCCTTGTAGTCTTTTGTTTAAATAGTATTCATGGTTCTAGAGACTCAAACCCACTCTCTATATCTGTAATCACATACTGGACAGTGTTCATTGGTCCTGTTGTACAGACCCAAGTCGCAAAGGCTTGTAAACTAGTTGACAACAACAACAAAAAAAACAACAAAAAAAAGTGTTTTCCACAACCGGTTGTGAGTAATTCCTGGAGGTTGATGCATGAAATCAGTCACAAAGAGGTATTTGCTGCTGTACCAAACACCTCCTTGCAGAATGAAAAGTGCAAGAAACCAAAACCGGAGACGGTTCGCCTTCTGTGTGAACTACACACCTTTTGAAACACATCGGTTTCAGGGGAGTCACATAGAACTTTTTCAAGTGTTTGCAGATGTTCCATGCAAACTGCTAGAAACGAAAGCAATCATAATTGCTTAAGTCATTTTGGTGCAGCACCGTCTTTATGACTGATTTCACCCACCAACAGCCAACAACATCTCAACAGCTGGTTGGGGAATATAGCAAGGTTGCCAGGAGAGTTGCAGACCAGTCTCTAGGCCTGTGTGAGTGACTGGTTTACTCAAAAGGAAACTTTAATTCACAAAATTAAGTTGCATTAAATAAGAGCTGAAATTTGAGGTGTAAGGCCTTTCCACATACATATAGTCCATACAGGACTAGAGTAACCAGAGGACTGTAGAAAGGGATATGCAGTCACTGCTAATGAAACATACAGAGATGTTTAGAAAATGCACAAAAATCAAATTGGTCCCATAGTGGCAAAAGCCTTAGATAGTCTACCAAGCACATAAAAGTACAGGCCCAGTAGCAGGTTTTATTGTTTTTATGAACAGTATTACCGTTTTATGACTCCCACAAGCTCTGCCCTGCCTTCTCCAGGAGGCATCCTGCACCATACAGCCCTACGAACCAACATGCCCCGGGGTGACAGATTGTGCCCTTTCACAGCAAACATGTTCAATTATTCAGGAGCAGCTGAAATCCTCGATAACATTCAACTGCTGCTCTTTTTCTACAAAGCGACACCAAAGTTTGTTTTTGCAAAGTGCCTGTGTGCAGCCGAGAGACAGGAACGGGCTTTTTTAAAAGGTAGGAGATTTAAATCTTTAATGAACGTCCTTCACAATGATCGCGTAAGACAGAAGCTGGATGATTCCTACCAGCACACGGGTGTAGAAAGGGGAAAAGTACCAATGTTTTTCCTGCTGAAGTGTCTAGAAATAAAGAGCTGGGATGACAGCGGATCAGGCTGATTGGCCAAAGTGCTTTCTGCTGTAAGACGATTCTCGCTGGAAAAAGACTCCACTCTGTGTACCGGGCTTTTGTTAAAGAAGAACATTGTTTTAAGGAGAACAAAAGGCAAGCTCTGCAGTCAAACGTTTGCATAGAACGAGAAACCAAACACTGAACTTTAAGGCTGAGAAACAAGCAGATGGTTAAAGGAGCAGCCCGAGGGCCGGTTCAGACCACCGAAAACAGATCTGCTCCACGTCTTTCATTACCGATTACTTCACTTATGCTTTTTCCAGGCTCTACTGCCTTAAACTAACAATCTAAAAATCACAAAAATATTGTTCTCCTTTAAAAAAAAAAAAAAAGCAAAAAAGGACCACCAACCAACTCTGCTATGAGTTTTGAAGTTTCAGCTTTGCCGACTCGGATATTTTTGTCCGTTAAGCCAAACAGCAGGATGTAAAGTGGAAGTGGGGGGTTGCAGGGGTCCTGCCCCTTCGCATCGCCGCTCCAGACAGCATGAACTCACCAGAGCAGCATGGTAAGCTCATGAGACAAGGCCATAGCGGCTATGGAAAACCTATCCCCTGACATTTTCCATTCATAAAATTCCTGGAATTGGAGTCAAAGGGGGGGAAATAAATCAGGCTGCTGCCTGGTGTCTGCGTTTTTTTTAAATTCATGTTACAGTGATTGGCAGAGTGAGGGTTTAGCCATATGTTTCCTGCTGCCACTCTCCTCAGCCTCCTTTTGTTTTTCCTATTGACATTAACTAGACATAAAGAAGGGATTTGCTGAGTGCGCCTTCCAAGTGAAGTGGTTTGAAATGAGAGGCTTTTACGACATGGAAAGGTCTTCATTACTTTGTATATTACCAAGAGCCATCTATTGATGGAAATTTCCGCCTCCCTTCACTTTTAAAAAAGAAAAAAAAAACATGACTATAATTTCAAAAATGCCTCTTTAATCTCGCTCCAAAATACCCATGGTTTTGTTTTAGTTCTTAAACACAATGATGTACAGTATTATACCACACTGCGGCTTATTTGGTTTTCATATTTGCTGAAGAAAGATTGGTGAGCTGGATTGAAGGAGGAAATTCAATTCCCCGTTCTAATCTGCAGGTCTTTGAGGTGGTTTTTCATTCAGTAGTTAAGGGCCCTCTCAACAACACACCACCTCCTGCTGTGCGCTCTAAAGATAAAAGGATCAACTTTGAAGTTAAAAAAAAGAATAAATGTCATTTCATCAAGCAAACAGAAGCAATCCTTTTCCCCTGATCCCTTACAAACCAGATCAATCACACTAATACTAAAAAGATGAATTTCCTCTTCGTCCTGGGTAAACGCCGGGAGAATCCGTGTAAGCATCCACCGTTTTCCTTCATCTGTGCCTGCACTGAACCTCAAGTGTAAAGCCACTCATTACCTCTGGATAGAGCCAATTAATCACCTTGTTAATTAGTTTGTTCATCACTTTGCACAATAGCTTTGCCTGTAAGGTCCCTCCTCTTCCCTTAACTCATTTATTTTTGGCACATTACAGATACATTGCCAGAAGGTGGGTCGCAGAACATTACAGAAGGGAAATTGCATGCAAATAGAGATTAAGAAAAAAAAAATCACAGCAGGCAAACATTCCCACATACAGGCCAGTTTGTGATGGCCGAGCACGCCACACACTGTGCTCAACACACAGAGGCACCCAAAACAGCGAAGCTATAACTTATGGTGTCTGCGGCGGAGCATGGATGAGCTAAGTGAGCTGTCCATTTCTGAACAAGAGAAATTAAATCAAGTTCATTCAAGAGCCAAGCTGAGGCAAAGTGCTCCACGGGGAACATTAAAATCTGATTAAACCGCCCGAAAGCTTTGATTCAGGGTCCTAAATTTCAAAGTGGCATTTATATATTTCTAAGTATTTTGTAACATAATTACATTTATTCTTGTGGTTCTGAGTAAAATTCCGTTTTATGGCTCTCACACTATTGTTATGATGATCTGGGAAAAAGCTAAGCAGTCTCAGCTGCGCATTTAAAAAGGGACGGACCAGAGGCTCGCTCTCTTTTGTATCCGTTGTGCCTCGCTGCCCTCCAAACAATAATTAACTTTAATTTTTTGCTGTTTTCAATTATGTAAAGAGTTTTTATAACGGTTCCTGTGAGAGAGTTTAACCAGGCGTAAAAACTGACCAACCGACTGTTAATCGGAAACATGTAAAGGTGCATATTTCGGACAGTTTACCTCTCGGTGTGTGGGGGGAGCAACAGTAAGTATTTAATACCACTTTATTCCATTTGTGTCTTCCTTGTGCTACCTCAGGAATGATTGTTAGATTCCCTCCGCAGCTTTTATTTTGACTGGATTCTCCGTCTCTTCCTTCCTGCTCTCGTCATGTGTGCAGCTTGACGGTTTTTTTGTGACACAGCTGAACCCAACATACTCCTGAGGTTAGACTTTACCTGGTGGGAGGGACCCTGTGTTTACTCTACGATTGGAGACCTTCACAATGTGGTAATCGGGTCGTTACATTTATGCTGTTCATTACAACGGCTTAAAAGACACCACGACTAAAATGGTGTGTAATATAACAAGTATTTATGTCTGCAAAAAATAAGACTGCGTGACCAAAAATACTTTTTGACCTGCAAAGCAGAGAAAAGGCCAAGGCCTGACTGTGCAGCATATAAATAGCACAGCAAAATCTCCTTTTAAGGTTTATTCTTAAGGCGTCACTTTATTGTCCGCTCCTATTTACTGTTACTTAATTTCCACTACATACATGCACCAGTTAAAAAAAGTGGATTTATTTACAGAAACTCACTTTGCGAGCTTCCAGGTTTTTTTCCCATCTTTTTATCTATTAGATCAGCTTTACACTGAAATTAAAAAGCTGTTTTGTTTTGTTTTTCTATCTTGTTCTACTTATTATATGCAACACTTGGAAGAACATGCAAAAAAATGTAATCATTTTAAAGCTGTTGTGGTGGTGACTGAGCACGGGGAATGCACGTCACATTTAAACTCATTTTTTATGTGTGTGTTTGTAGTCAGGGCAGCCTTCTTTTTATACTTTAAAGTAAAATGAAAAGTATGAAGATCTGCTTGTTTTTGTGTACATCCTGTGCATGCTGTCTCCCATCTGAATAGCGCGCAGTGGTATGTGATGTTTCTTGCTGCACAGCACCGCTAATTGGGATTAGCATATTGCCTACCAAAACAATGCTATGGTGCTATGACTCTGCCAGGTCCGGTGGCCTTTGCTCATCACAGACCCAGTGATCCTCCCGTCTCTGGGAGTAAATCTCATTAAATCTCACAGAGTTTGGCCCATTGTGAACGCCGCCAGCTCTGGCACCTACTCCAAATCCTGTCATGGCACAGATGTGGAACTGTGGCTCCAGCGTGAGGGCTAGTGGGCAGCTAATCACAGCCTGGCTGTTTGGGCCGCCGATTAGCGCTCTTCACCAGTTTCTGATCCCCGGGATTAAACCCAAACAGCAGCAGCAGAGCCCGACTATACAAGAGAAATCAGAAACACACACACACACACACACACACACACACACACACACACAAAATTCCATACACTGTCCTGTGAGCAACAAGCTTTCCCTTCATGCATGCCCACAGTCAAATAAAGGTTGACTTACAGTATCTCATTCATACCACACCATGACATCCATTATCTTAGTTTAGCAATCATCATTAAAAATGTTGTGATTTACTATCACACACACACAGACACGCACACACACTTGCGTACTACTGGAGTAAACTCTCCTCAGCTCATGTTTCTCCCTCCTTGGCTGGATGTGACATATTCTTGCATATTCTCCCTTTATTGAGTGTTTTTACACAAAACTTTAATTGTGACGTGTCTCCACACCAAGTCTACAAAGGAACTGAAGCATCTAATCATAAGAAAAACATTTTCTAACACTTTAATGGAAAACAAGCACAAGAAACGAACTGAAATTAGCATTTTTTTGCATTTATAGTTCTTTTGCCTGGAAGTTAGCGTCCTTTTCTTTTAAACGAGCTTCGTCACACTCACGTTTTCCAACATCAGTGCTACAGATGTCAAGAATGTTCGATGTCATTAAGTCAAACACAGGAACCCACCGGTACTGATGTTACAGCGACGCCACCGTGACTTAACTCGTGACTTTTAACCAGCTGCATCGTAACAGTGGCATAAGCTTGCTACATAAGAGGGGCACAGTGTGACAAATGTATATTTACCCCAATGCAGCCACAAAAAAGCCTACAGAGAAATCCTGTGGGATCTTTGTCAAAGAATTCAAGATTTAAAAGGGTTGGCAACACTCGACAAGATTGCAGCTCTAATTGCATCCCAACACATGGGCTCACATGCAGGACCAAATAGTGTGTACGCAAAAAAGTTACAAATTGGGCAACAAAAAAATTGTACAACTGTCAAATGACAAATGTCACAAGGAGACACTCGCTGCACAGGTGAAGACCAAACACAGGCTCGCAGCAGTTTTTGGAAATGTAATCTAAAGTTTCCATGTTTTAGTATTCTTAAACACAACTTTTGATTTGTTCAGTCTTATGGATACCAATTCATCTCCATGTCCCACCTTTAAAGGGTAAAAAAGTCCATATTTGGAGGTAGCAATTAGCTGCTTACACAAATCATATACATCTCAGACGTTCATGTGACATTTGAATATGCAAGTAAAACTACATACAATACATAAAGCCTAGCTGCAAATATGACTATTCAGGTTAAAATACAACATTTATTACTTCTTTTAACCCTCTGAGGTCCAAGTTTCTATGTTGTCATCAGTGACAACCTCAACCTTAACTCTAACCAAGTCAATCAGAATATATGTCATTTTTAAAATGTAATTTTTCTTGTTTTTAAATTGTTCTGCCATGTTTGGGCAATCGGAGAACGAAGAAAACAATCACTCTAACTGACGCATCAAAAGATTCACATTTTTTTCTATTTGAAACAAGAAAAACTCAACTTCTCTCCAAAAAACATGGTTAGGGTGAGGTTTAGGTTATCTCCTGCAATGACCTAGACCTAGGTCTAAGCTGCTGCTGCTGCTGCTGCTGCTGCTGCTGATGATGATGATGTGTCCCCATTGCACATAAAGATATCCCTCCTAAATATCATTTATAAACATTGTGTCACCAAAAAAAGTGACAATTTGGTTCCATGAACACGAACACAGTCGATTTGTTTTTCTGCTTCACGTTTTTCTGTGAGTTTGGGGCTAAAAGTTCACACATGAGTGTAGCTTTACACACAAGTACAAGAAAAGATTTGTTCTTTCGCAAACAGATCATTTCTATATCTCCCGTTTGATGTCTAGCAGAACACACAGGCGATAAAAGCATGTAGAGAGAATGAACATTCATGACCTCCACAGTGGAGTTACACACACAAACGGATCATTGTCACGTTGCTTTGTAGGAATGGAAAAACAGTGTGGTACTGTGGGGCTCTGTGTCACAGTTGTGGTTATGTCTGAAAGAAAGTATGAGGGGCATTAACGTGAAAACGTCTAAGGAAAGAATGCTTATCAATGAAGCCAGCAATGTTACACATCCCATGACTGAAAACAGCTTTCATACCTTAAAAAAAAAAATGTCTGTGTCCTTGTTTGTTTGTCCAAAATAAGAAGAAGCAGCAGCACAAGTACGACTCAGTTATAATCTGGGAGGGCAGGCAGTCATAATCGTGCATGATACAGATCAATTACATCTAATTTGGAAGCACCCAGAGGGCCGTAATACAAGGCACAGCCTATAATTACTCCTATACACTATGAACAGACCATTTATAAAGTGAATTTCAGATAAAAAGTGACAGGCTTACTACACAATTACTCAGATGTTGAGAATTTTTACTGTATATGAAATGACACTGCTGTCAGCCCGAACTCTCATAAAGCCTGCATGTTCCTCTAATCCCTGCATCAGTGCAATGAGAGTGTGCTGCAGGGATGAAAAAAAAAAGTAAAATAGGAATCACATAATGACACTGTAATTGCATAACAGAAACTGCACTGTCACACAAGTGCACTCTGCATCTATTTTTATTGCAATTAAAATCAATCTGACTTTAATACTGCATGAAAGCAATGCACGATACAATGTGATGCATTCAGCGGTTTCTGAGAGACCGCTTCATTCTATCCTACATGATATGAGTCATGCTGTATGTGCATATCTGAAGGGATGGAATATTTATGACTGCATGTTCTCAAAGCCTACACTGCAAATCAGAAACCAATATGCAAATTAACAGTATGTTCAGGCACCCAAACACCGGAGGCGTTGGCCGTTACTCCAGATGGAACAAAGACATGACATTTATGGGTGAATTTTCACGGTAGATATCTTGCTGACGAGGACACCTGGTTGATTCAGAGGGCACAGTTATATCTGCAAGTCTGTAAAGACACAGTGGTATTCCCGTCAGTGTTCCAGTGTTCGTGTAAAACTGAGGCTGTGTGTTCTTTTAGTTACAGTATATTCATCCCAGCTTTACCTTAAAGCTGGCGTATCACTGGAAAACCGTCTTGTACCCGTTAGCTGCTGGGGCGTTTAATTGAAGGCTGATATCTGTGGTGAATACGTATCAGGTCATGTATTAGTGCACACAGCCGGCCCTTCTGGTTTTCAGCCTCTGATTTTCTACCCGTTTGTGAGAAACATGGAAACACGTAAACTTCAGAGAGAGAAACAATACGAGAAAGGTTCGTATCGTAAAACTCCCTTTTAACAGGAAGAAACCTCCGGCAGGTCTTAGGGATTATTAAAGTATTCTGGTTTTAGACATTTTTTTCTACTCTTGGATCTCTATGATGTTATAGAGGGTTTTTTCCTAATATTATCACATTAGCAGCTCTGACTGTGAGCACAGAATCCAGAATGTGGGTTTTAAACAGCTAGTAAGCTTCCATTTTTTTTTTTATCAAACTACCACGAGAACTTCAGCAAGAAGTCTAACAGAGCAATTCCACTTTCTCTCTGCAGTGATTGGATTCACCTCCTGATTATACTGGGATCAGGGGTCAGCATAGTGGGGGCCTAATTTAACTCATCTTCTGCCCTGAAATCTACCAGAGCATACAGTAAAAAACAGACCAGCAGAAATCTGCTGGTTAGCCTTCTCCACCTGCCCTGAAAGTTTCAGACGAGTTATTTTAAGGACACATCGGAGTACGTCATAGATAGACTGCATGAAGCCAGGACAGACGCTGCAGTATCTTTACATGGCGTGGCATCTCCACTCTTACGTAAGAGCATCTTGTTGATCCAGTTCACTCTAACTGTTGTCTGATGGAAACCTCCGAGGCTGTGCAGATCAGAAAACAGTTAAAAGAGCTTGTCTACTCAAAGCTCAGCAGGAAAAGTTATGGCACAGTGTATCAAATCCCAGGCCACACCTTCACATGGCAGGTGAGTCAGGAGCAGACGGGAAACAAAACATGCCATCTGTCATGTCTGTCCATTTTCAACCGTTTCAAAGACTGTAGAGTGCAAAGCCATCCCACGGGGCTGATAGCATGTTTGCCTGGGTTCTGTGAGCAGAAGGCTCAATCATGTAAAGTGTTTAGGAGCATGAGAGGGATTTCTCTGCTGTGCACTGTTTCCAGCTAGTATACAGCAAGTCTGAGACTCATGCTACATCGAGGCAGGATACTGACTTTAAAGCATCAAATCCTGCAGATGATAGCTGCTAACCAAATGTCAGAAGCTGGTGTTCTCTCCTACTGACACATATGATGCAACAAACTATAGACAGTGTAGAACGAGGACTTCTAGGCCTGAAGAAGGGAAACTTAAACTCTTTTTATTCACCTGCAGGGATTGATACCTGTGAGTGCAGAGAAGATTTCTGGTCTAATAGAAGACTCTGGAAAAACAGCCCTTGGGTCTGAGCTCTGCAAAAACTTTATTTATGAGTTTAAAATTACTATAATAAAGTCCATAATAGTAATTTTAACCTTTATGACTTTCAGAAAAGAGGGTTTTCCAGCTAATTGGCCAACAACTATTAATCAGACAAGTCAGCAACTAAGAACGACACTTAAGCCCAAGTATCTAAAAAAAACAAAACAACTGCAGGACCTGTGACCAGATATTTTTATTTTTGCTTACGACCCTGCTGTTCATAGTTTTTACACATTCTAATCCCAACATATAAACGTAGGCTAAATCATGCTGTATGTAAACAAGGTTAAATACGATTCATCGCTCTAGCCGCTGGTAGACGTTGCTTTCTATCCGTGCATGAAGTGGGAAATAAACTCCCCGGTGGTTCTCTCCATCTCCCTCCTTTTTCCTCCTGCACTCGCATTTCACACAATTAGCGATTAGCGTCATGGTACTAAAGCTACAGCTACATTAACTGCATGCAACATGATTAATGCAGTGCTACCCACCCTCTAAACTCCTTCATCACAGTGTTTTTGGGGGAAGCCCTGTACACCCACTTAGAAAATTAGCTAGTTCTAATTTTAAAAGCAAACAACTTCACTGTAATGACCTCATTATTCACTTTCAGTCCATTTTGTGGCAGATTATTATGGCCACTCCTCTCTTTCCCAGCTGCTTCATCTAAAGAAGACACTTCAAATAGCACCGCGCAGTATCACACCCCGCTGAATGTGATGGAAGAGGAAGGAGCCAAGGAAATGAGGCCAATTTCCCCATGGGGCTCCCATTACCATTAGCGACCAAACAAGTTAAAATAAGAAAAGTCATTAGAGTACAGCATAGTGGCAGCGACCCACCCATTTCCTGCCAGGTGTCCCCCAAGGCTGCGCTCCAGGACCTCTGCAATTCTGTCTGGGTGTCTTCCTCTTATCATCCAGTCCTTTTTGCACTTCCTACACGTCTGCCCGTTTCTGAGAAGCCTCATCAAGCTCCTGGTCCCTTTTTACATTTAAAAGGCATAAACAAACCATGTTGTCTGTGATGACCTAAAGCGGAAAAAGAGGACAAACTACACACTGGAAGTGAAATGCTCCAGTGTGCAGGAAGAGAGGATGCTTTGGCCAGACGACTGGGGCCTCTGAGGGAGGCTCGCTGTGCTTCCAGTGGCAGTAAAAAAAGGAGCAGGCCTGAGCTGCAAGCACAAAATGTGCAGGGGCAGACTGGAAGTTTAAGAATTTCTGTCCTGCACAGAGAGCAGGCTAGTGTCTGCCAGCAAGAGCAGCACTCTTTTTCCACAAGGGAGAAGTTATGGCGTGATTTGCATGTCATCCAAACCACTCCATTTGGCGGGAAATTGGTGAGTGTGTCCACATGTGAGGCCATCTAGTTTGTAAGAGCTGCCTCTTTGACTGCACACAGGCACATCATTCAATTTCCCACCTCAACAAGTGTGCCATAATGCTAGGGCACAGAGGCAGGAAGCCTCAGTGCAGCACTGCAATTCAAAAACCAGCACTCGACATATTCAGCTGCAGAGTCCAAGCTGCTACGGAAATCATGTGCATACCGCGGTCAATCAAACACTAATAATAGCTCTGCCTGGGCTCAAAATTATAGTTGGGAAGGGTCATTTTGTGTCAGTCAGCTCTGATGTCTTTATTTCATATCTGCACGGCTGGCCCCTGCCGATAACGAGCGCATCCGCAACCTCACTTCACACCTCAGTGGCTTTTTGGCACAATGTGGTCAGAGTGAAGGGGTGCGGGGGTGCACCGGTAATCAGGTAAGAGCATGCAGTATCATGACAGCAAAACAAAAACTGTGCCTTAGGCCCATCATCACGCTCTGGTTTTTATTACCTACACTAATAGTGGCGCTAATGAGAAAGAATTACAGAGGCCAAAAATACCCTGGCAGGGTGGTAAGGATTCATCATAGTCCTGAGTGCCATCAGCTGTAAGAATATATGGACCGTGGCCTCGCCTAAATCCTCCTCATGTTCGCTGAGTCTCATTATCACACAATCATGCCTCACTAGCTACGAAGCAGGCTCTGTCTGCTTCATCCAGACAGGACCAAGTCCAGTCCAGACAGGTGGGAGGGAAAATGAGAAGGAAAACACTCAGATGGACAGCGCAGCCGTAGCACAGAGAGGAGAAGGTATATGAGAAAGAGCATTGGACGGGTACATATTAAAGCTGTGGAGGTCGCAGCAATGAGTAGGTGGCAAGAGACGAGGCGAAGTAAGACAAATGGGGCTCAAATCCCAAACGGAGCACATTTTAGAAGAGAAGGTAAAGCAGAGGGTAACTGAGACGAGGCCAAGAGAGAGTGAGGGGGCGTACGAGTTTGTGGACGACTGTGGCAATGTTTCTCTTTCACCTCCCCCTCCTTATTTTCCATCCAAGTTACACGGTCATTTGGCGGCACTGGCTGAGACCACCGGCGTGTTTCCACTTGGTCTGTTTGTGTGTCTGACTACAGGTTCTCACTGGTCATCCTCTCAGTTTCACTTCCTGTCTGTCTTTCATCCACTTTGGCCATTTGTCCGTTGACAGTTTCTCACCGCGATCAGTTTAGGAAAGCAGAGCTCTCACTTCCCCTTTGCAGGGTTAACGCTTCTCAATGAAGAAACAAGCACACAAACATACATACTCAGGTCACATTTTTTTCTATTTAGAATTTTTTTTTTTTAAGTGCACACATCTTTAAATACAAGTTGACAATGTCTGACTTGAAAAAAGTAAATCTATAGACCTTCAGCAACTGCTTCAGGACGCCCAAATAGCCTGTGTAGGAAAACCAGAAAAAATGAAGAGTATGACACTCAAATATTATAAAAGAAGGACATAGCTATGGTTACCTAGTGCTTTGTTATGGACCCTCGAGTTGAGCGCTTTCACACAAACCAGAACACTTGTGGTTGAAAAGTCATTAGCCAATGGGAATATCCGATATAATTCTCTTGACCAAAGTCATCAGCAAAGTGTTTCCAGAGGTCACGGCCGAGGACTATTTTCCCCGTACTTCTTCTGAAGTTTTGCAGACATGTGATCAATAACCAAATATCATTAACTTGCTGGCCAAGTGACACGTGACAATCATGGTGACAATGTAGATCAGGTGAATAAGACCCAAGTCACACAGGCTTAGGGACCTGCGTGGTTACCATCTGGCAACCACCTGTCGTGAGAGAAATGGTTATTCCATAACTGGTTGCTGGAGGATGATGGCAGTAGCTGGGAAATAACTGCTAAAGGCCCAGTCAGGCAAACCTAGTGATGCTGATTTTTCATTGCTGGGAAAAAAATACATATTCTCAAACCGGTCGCCAAAAACATCCTTGTGATTGCTTTTGGTCGCCAGCTTATTGCTGCACTTTCAATGGAAGCGACTTGTCAACAAACACCATCCAGCTTCTCTCTGAGGTGTAGTGAAACTGTGAAAAGAGCAACATACACAGGAAATGCCTTCACAGTAAAGTTTAAGTTAAACCTCTCCTTTTCTGGCCTGCACTGCATCCTCTCAAGACTGATATGAAAAACCAAAGGAAATCGTGGAAATTCTAGCAAACGCTGCAACCACAGTAATCGCTAGTCTAAAATTATTGTATCCACTCAAATGCATTGTATACATCTTAATAAACTTTTACATATTTACTAATGGTATAAATCAGTTAAGTGCCTCAGAAATCTTGCTATTTTATTTTTTGCTATTGACGGGAGTGTAACTTTGTGTGTTACCGCGGAGCTCTTGCAGGGTCTAACACACACACACACAAATATATTTCCTGTATTTGTATATTTGCTGGAAGTGCAGCACCAAGTTTCATGACTTTTTCCCTCTGAAATCCAGTAACTGCCAGACAAAGCAATAAATTGTGAAGCCTGTTTTATTTTTTCCCCCTGTAAAGGTGCTAGTTATTCAAAGAGACACCTTAAACCAGCGTGGAGGAAACGACACACAGGCGTCTGACTTATGATGGAAAAAAGTGTGTAAAAGTTGCCACCAGCTCTGAGCCAGCTTTTGCTGTGTCTCCATTAATAGTTATGTTTTGGATTTTGGGAAGGAGGGAGGCCGATGCCAGGTCAGAGCACACATTTCCACACCTTCTGTTCGACAGCCACAGCTTCAAGCATCTGGAAACACTATCCGGTTTCCAAATTTAGCTCGTTACGCTCTTCATTACCATCACGAGAAATTCTCTGACGACGAACGGTTAATCATGTGTTATATTAGTTTAATAAAACCAACAATTAAACACAAAGTGTGAAAAGAGTCGGAAGATATTTTCTGTGACATCACTTTGGATCAGAGCGCAGCGGCGGATCTGACAGTCACATCTGTGCATTATATTTGGCGTGTGACTTTTTAGCCAACACTCTTACAGAGTGGAAAATAAGAATTGGAGTCTTATAACATTTTTGCTGTTTTTATAGTGGAAAACAACAAGTGTACCCAAAATCAACCACAGTGAATAAAATATTTACAACAAGTAGAAAGGCGTTAACCGAGGGTTAGAAAGGTAACGAGGACGTCTGTAACTCTGCGTTAGATATTCAAAATCCTGCAGATTAAAACGTTACTTGTGGGATGCTGTCTTCACATATTTGGTAACTTTTCAAACAACATTCTTCTTGTATTTTAGATATCAATTGGTTCATTCTTCTTCTTATCAGTTTATTCGGCCTAGTGTCTAATACATGACGCCAACAGCATGAACAGAAACCACCTCTCAGTGTACCAAGTACAAAGTGTACTGTCACTGTTTGGCTGTGGACAGAGGCAGCTTTGTCACTGGTCTTATTCCAGGGTCACTCTTGCATTTTAAAGCCAACGGCCTCCTGTTTTGCCGTTTCTCCCAGGAAACTCCTGAATTTTGACGCTCCAACTTTCTAAGGAATAACTGGAATACATGCCAAGTGTCTATGAAACAAGTCTATATACACATTAAACAAATTAACAAATTTCAACCCGTCTGTCAATACAATCTGGACACACACAGTCCAAATCAGTCTTAGAGCACTTAGATGCTGAATAAATTACCTGTTATAGTAGCTGCGGTCTGACCAGTCCAGCTCTCCCTATTACGCAGTAAAGACTGAGACTTTGAACGCACAGCGAAACAAACCGTGACGAGTCGAGTTGTGACACTTCAGATTTGTGGGATTTCAAACTTCTGGGTTAAATAAGTAATAATCAACATCTCACCACAGTGAGTGTGCCGGTATCCTCTACAGCATCTAACACTGGTCCAAAACTGAGACGCTACAAAAAATTTACAATTTTTAAATTTCATTGTTTTTTAAATGAGTGACACACGTCTGCCACAGCGTATGATTTTCTTGTACTTTTGCCATAATAATATTAAAAGATTTGGAATCATAAAGACTGATTTATGGTCGCTGCATTGACTGGGAGGTCACCACAGCCTCCAAACACTCATACTGGCAGCTGGCATCAGTACTGGTACGGAAGCAGAAGAACTCAAACCAGGACACAAAGTCGTTGAGGAGGTTTTGTTCTCCAGAATGTTTTCAGCTTGTGCTTCTCTATAATCTGGGAATGTCGGTGCTCCTGTACTCAAAGAAAAGACCGATCCATACACTTGTGTCTGCAACTCGGCTGCCGGCAGTTGTAATGTCACTTTTGGCAGTCAATGCTGCTCACAAGAGCAACAGCAAGCAGAAACTAAGCATAACTCAGTGCATCATGAGCCGCTGCCAGAGGACAGCTTGTGTTCAAATCAAGCACGCCAGCAGCTCTGATAAATCGGCAGTGATCGATGCCTTGGGGATAAGAATGGGCTGGAATCGCCCGTTAATCTAACATGCTGGAGCACCCAAAGAGAACCTGCAAAGGTACAAGCGATGCTAGAGTTCAGATCATTAGTATGCTTCAAGAAGACTGAAGTGAGAAAGAGGAAAGGTGTGGCAATAGGTGGTTAGTGCTGTGGTCACTGTAAGAGAAGCGCTCAGCAATACCGCATTCATCATGCATCAGTGCTGCTCCCCAGATGATCCTTTATACTTTATGTAAACATCTGTTATGTCTTCAGATGAGAGAGTGATGCAACAGGAAAAAGAAAGTCAGCAGTGGATGCAAATTAAGGAAAAAGAAAAAGATAAATGACTACAGACTGTTGGTGTTTTCAAAGAGCTGCTAGGAAGGCATTCCACCGCAGCGCAACACGTTTTATGTCATCTGACTTCATCGGCGTTATTATAGAGACTGAAACGAACCGGCTGCACCGCTTGGTGTCATCTGGCCTCATCTACTTTGAAATACTGACTTCAGATAAGTGTCTTTACAACATTAATCATGCACATAAAGAAAAAACACAAGACTGTAAGTAAAGGATGGATGTAGATGCAATATTAAATAAGTCTGAATATGACGTGTTAAACTGAGCACTTTCACCGCCATCATGCTGTGTTGAAAGCAGATTTAACGAGTCGGGTGGATCTGGCTGTGAAACAGAGACACCACAAACTTTTTTTTATGCTTTACTTATTTTTAGTTTTCCTGTTATTTCGCTGTAATCGGGACAAGAGGACTTTTTGTATTTCTAAGGTCCCTTATCCACAAAGACATTTTAAAATGACAGAATTTTAAAGAACAGCCTATGTTTGTGCATGCCTGTGCATTTAAGACTCATCTTCTTGTTTCCCTGCTGTTATTCAGCTCTTGAACATTGTACTACAGGTAATCCCACAGGTATGTTTGAAACATCGCCTGCACAATAACTCCTATAATCCCAATATGAGCTTTTTGAAAAGGTCGTCTCCAGCACTCACGCTGACCACAGACGGCCGATGACATTTAAATCGGGCCGCTGCTGTACCACTTATAGCGTTTTTACACTTAAGCTGGTGATTCAGTGTTTGCTTGTGTCACACTGCGATCGTTCGGTGACCTTCTGGGCTTAAATGGTGTCAGGCCATCTGGGCTGCACCAAAGCTGAAGAGGCAGGGGATGAAAAAAAAGGGAAAAAAAACATACTGGTGAATGGTAGAAATTAAGTGGGGCGAAAAAAAACAGAAAACAAAGCAGATGGAAGCTGAAAGAATTACCTTAAAGGGAGAATCGGATTAGTTTGGGTCAGGTTAAACATAAAGCTGGGTTAATTTAGTCTTAAAATGCAAACTGCAGAATGTGAGTGATTAAATAGTCCAGGAAAGGGATCACTGGACTGTTTTAGTTGGGTGCTTCAAATTAAAACAGATATGGTACTGAAATAACAGCAGCAGCGGTAGCAGAGAACAGCTTGTTTTAATTGTCTCTGAAGTGGAACAGCTGGCTGTGACTACCGGGCCTCACAGCATAACACGGAGGAGGGGGGGTACTGAAACAGAGACAAAGAGAGACGGGGCTGAGGTTCAGGGCCAGGGGTTCGGGCCAAAACTCATGCTGCTCTTTAGTACTTAAGAGAGCTTATATGGAGCCCATCTGGACGCAGCTTCGTATGAAACGCCGTGTCAATTTTTCAGGATTGCTCTGTGGAATTAATTGGAAGTACAGCTGCAAATGCTTTACGGGAATGAGAATTATCTATGCAAGAGTAAAAAATTGAATTAACATGTGTAAATACTGTAATCTAATAGGCTGGAGACAACCAGTTGCTACTGCTGGAAAATGGGCCATGAAATTGATGATACAGTGAAGTTCAGCTCAGCTGCAAACCCGGCAGATCAGCTAACCTCAGTGCCGGCTCACATCAGCTCAAAGCTCAGCTGAAATCCTTCCAGTGTTTCTCCTCGCTCTTATTTTGAAAGTTCACTTGCTGATAACCGGTTAACTGCAGTCAGGCTGCTGTCGTAGAGGTCATCGATGTTATTCAGCTGTTTCAAGTCTCTAAATAGATTTTTCAATGAAGTGGTGATTCTCTCTGAGGGACACGATGTGCTGTGCTGCACTTCCTGCTGCAGATCAAGAGGCTGTTTTTATTGAAGTGTCAGACATGGCACTGACGGCACCGCCTGGAATGAATGTTCATTCATGTTACGTTTGGGCAGCACGGGCGATCATCACCACCATCATCATCATCATCATCATCATCATGTTGACAACAGTAGTCACTGAAAGAGAAGCAGTGTCTTTTATTGCAGTGTAACTTTGTTAGCAGCGTCGTCCTAAAATGCGCCAACAACACTGAAAGTAACATCCTCCGAACTGCCCCTTAATGCTCTCTGGTCGCTATGGTAACGCATAAATACTTCTTTCAAAATAAGACACACAACTACAACACGGGAAAAGACCCAGGGAAACCGAGTTAATGATAAAAAGCCTGAAAACCATAAATTTCACACCTGAGCCTCAACTCTCGCGGCCCGGTACCAAACAACTCACGGACCGGTACCGGCCCCTGGCCCGGGGGTTCGACCGCCATTTTATTGTGGTAGTCTGTGTAATAGTACAGTAATAGTATATCAAAGCTGTACAATTAATCGTTTTTATATTGTATGTGATGGGAAATTTCTCTAACATTTCATGAGAGTGCTAAAAGTGAGCTGCAGCAAAGAGCAAAAAGCGTCGGTCAGGCAAGCAGGAGTTTGTGCTTGGCGAGCGATGAAGGACATGCAGACTTTGTTTTTGGTTTAAAAAGGCAAAATATATTTGGTTGAAGAAATAGCACTACTGTGGCCACCTCATTGCACATAATCCACAAAGATGGATTTTAAAAAGAAAAGCTGTTAAACGCAGCACTGCTGTGGGGTCAGCGGGTCATCATCCACCCACATCCACCCACCTCCTGTGGGGCAAAGCTGGAACAGCTGTGCGCCACAGCTGCAGTCCTCAGGTATAGTGCTTCTGGTGTCAGAGAGCGAGCTTCCTTAAATATAACATTCAGGATGTTTTCATATATTAAAAACAGATAAAGATAAAGGAGGCTGGACCAACGGTCACGTTTCACATGTTGGGACTGAGACCAGAGTGTGCAGGGATGCAAATGTGAAAAGGGCTTTTCACTGAATGAAAGGTCTTACAGAAAAAAAAGTGAAAGCAATTTACAGCAGGCTCCAGGATTCAGATAAGACTTCATCTTTGAAAGTCGCAACATTGAAGATTGTTTCCTATATTAAAAAAATAACATGTTTCTCTTCTTTTTGTTAAGAGTGTCTAATATACTCATGAAAACTCAAATTTCTGTTAATAAATAAAGACCTAGGAGTTGAAATTCAATTTTATTTTTTTTATTTTTTTTAAAAAAAGGAAATGTAATAAGATTTCATCTTTGATTTGACCAGTCTTGAAAGTTTCACATTTACATTACAGAACACGAGAAAACCGGAAATCGGGTTCCTGTTAGAGATCAGGCAGTCGGTATTAGGGTGGAGACCCAAAGATAAGAACAGTCAGACAGTGAAATGAGCAAACAAAACCCCGCAACACGAGTGACGCCCAGGCCAGTGCACACTCTCTAAAACACAAACTCAGAGCTTAGTTTGCTTCCTGCTACATCTGAACGTGTTTAATGTCCTCAAACCGCAGTGCTGAAACTCTCAGATACAACGCAGATGAAAACAAATTATGTCCTCGCATCAATGCACTTCTGCCAAGTATTTAACCTGATATATTGCACCGAGATGCTACTGAGACCAAAGGCCTCTCCGCTCCCCGGTCATGAATATTCAAATGAGATGTTCAATTTGTGTTGGAGAGATTATTGGAAAGCTACAGAAGCAAGCAGGATTCTCCCTAAAGCCTTGTTGAAATCGTGTTACGCACCAGCCTGAATGACTTGCTGAGATACCAGGTCCAAAATTAAAGTGGGATATCCTCCCCCTTAGAGGGGGGAGAAAAAACTGAAGTCAGCCTGCTGGCATTTTAAGCCGCTGGCAAAATCCAATATGTCTGCTGAGCAAGTCTTTCTGAATTCTGCTCAGCACGACGGAGCTTTACGCAACTGCTTAGGTCTGAACTTTAAAAAGAAGAAAAAAAGACAAGCATTAAAGTGGAAGCTAAAGAAAAAAACAAGCAAAAAATTATTCGCCTTTACATATTTTATGAAATCGACTAAACAACTTCATGCAGGGACTTTTCAGCATAACAGAGATATCTGATGTGGCTGATGTGACACATGTACAGCAACAACGCAGTCACACAATCTTAATCGCATGCTTATCTCCATCTCCGACTTCCTTCTGGCGTACTGATCCCGTTTAGCCGAGCTGAAGGTGGAACGTGCCACACCTAAGATAAAGATTACTGTGGAGACATTACTGTAAAGTAAAGAAAGCAGGATGTTTAAGATACATTTGTAACTATTTTGTAAAAGCTTTTTGATGCAGAAGGAAATCACAGCCAGAAGATGGCCCTGGTATGAAAACACAGATAAAAGGGAGACCTTCATATGCCGAAACTTATTCTGGGGTCAGTACTACCAGACTGACTTGAATGAACCTTGGTTCCAGATTACACATCAGGGGGTATGAAATCAGCACCTACTGACCAATCAGCTCTCCAGAAAATAGCCTCACTATTCCTGGAAGATCTGTTAGGCCTCTGTGGAAACAACAGAAGTCTTTTTGGTTTCCTGATGAGCATCAGTAATAAATAGATTTAATCTTTACATTCAGACTGTTAAACAGCACCAAGTCTGCAGCTGAGAGAGTAAGAACTGTGGTTATATTCTGAGTATTGGTCTAAAAATCGTGTAGAAGCGCCACATTTTCACTCATTCATTTATTCACAGCATGTTTTAAGAGCAATATAGATTCAAATGTGTTTACGTGCAGCTTGTTAAGTTGTACCTGACTAAAACCATTAAAATGAATCAGAAACTATTCATTGTATCGTCACAAGAATGTGAGTGTATTAATTTGGCAACTTAGAAAAAGTATTAAATGTTGGTATACTTGATTCTAATCTACAGCTGAGTTTCTTTTACACTGCTGGGATTGCAGCTGTTGAACACACACAAAGAAGACCTGTCCACTCAATAAAATAAAGAGAAAAGATTTCCATGGCCCCTTTATCAGGCTGCGAGATGACGACCAGATTAATGATTTTCTGCAGCATTAATTTTGTAGCACTTTATTATTCCATATATATATTAATGTTTATTCAACAAAACCAACCTGCAGTAATGATCCCGCTGTACCATATAGAACTGTGAAGCTGCAGCAGAATACTTGTAGCATTTCACCATGACTGCATTCATTATTCATAAAAACATAATCTGATGCCAACAGCTCATTCACTGCTGGGATCCAGCTTTACCCAGACAGGTGCAACCACAAGTGCAAGAAATGGGTACAACTGGGGTGCCACAGAGTGCAAGCTGTTGATGTTTCCTATTTGTTATAGTCTCACCGAAGAATATGAGCCTTCTAAAAATGGCAGGATGTTCAAATAACAGATATGGACGGGGACTTCCAAGGTCGAAGGGGTGGTGTAAATAATTTAAGGGAGTTACTGGCTGGGAATGTCATAACAAGACCCCAAACAAGTCTAAAGAAGCAGGTCCTGAGAGAGGAGTGCGTGCAAAAAGGAATCAAAGAGGAGTGTTCCTCATTCCCAGGAACTCAGGCTACCCACAAAGCAACCAGTGAACATCAAACTAACTCTGAGCAACCCAGCTACCAAAATACACAACGTTATACAGCCAAACAGTACAACCACTGAAATCCACCTTTAACTGGTGTACTGTAGAGAAACAGTAAAAGAAAATGCACTTGTTCGGCTGAGCAGGTGCAGGCATTGCACATGAAGCAACGCAGACACATCTGTTTCTGAACATGTGGCAGCAGGAATGTTGACAAAGTTGTGACAAATGTCGGGGAAAATTGTGACATTCACACATGCACAAAGCCCCCACCCCCACCCCACCCCCACACACACACACACACACACACACACACACCACCTGATGTGATCAGGATAACCTGTTCGTCTGACTCAGACGTGGTGAATTTCGAGATGAAGACCATTAAAGAGGGAACAGCCGCTGCTTCAGCTGCACCCTGAGAGACTTGTTATGTACTGTGGTTTCTGTGTGTATGAGTGTGTGTCTGTGGGGTTATTTAGCATGTGTACATTTGCGTCAAAGTCTTCACATGTCTGTCACTCAGAGGCCTCCTCTCCCACCTCACATTCCTGCTAACATCAAATCTCACAGAGTGAAGGGTCACGCACATCTCTCTCGCTCGCGGGCCTTTCGGTGAGTCACCGCACTCTGGCCATAGAAAAGAGTCTTTTGCATTCATCAGTCGCTGTACTGTACGCCTACACTCAGACTGAGAACAGAGCGAGAGAGAGGGGAAACAGGCAGGGATGAAATGAGATACAGTGGTGAATAAAGCTCACTTTTCAAGTTAAACCAGGAGAGGAAGAAAAGAGAAGGCAAGCCTGTAGAACACCAGAAGATACCAGTAGAGGTGTCCTTTATTGCAAACACAAAGAAACGCAATAAGAGAAGAGTGTGAACGTGCTGAGAGGCGGTTCAGCTGAAGAGGGCTCAGGACAAAGAGGGGGAAAGAAAAGATACATGCAGAGGCATCGCAGCAAAAGCTCATTTACTGAGAAGAGACGCCTCAGAGACACGAACAATGCTGCTGAGTGTGTAGCAGGAAGGAAGAGGGGCCCACTGCGCTGCCGGGAGAGAGACGACAATGTCCGCTGAAACATATAGACAGGCATAAACCTGAAGGACCGCAAGGCATCGTGTAGGTGGCAGACACGTTGTAGTATCGGCCTGAACATGGTGAAGTGGTTTGTTGTGATTAGGAGAAAGTGAGCTAAGTGAATATGCAACCAACACCTGCATTAAATTACTTGTTAACAGATGAAGGAACATTGTGCAGTGCAGCTGTACACTCAGATCTGTATTCCATGTATATGTTCGCTTAGCAAGCACCAGTCTGTGGCCTTCAGTGGTCTGATCACATCATTTATTAGACCTTCAGTCACTGTGACGTCCTGGGTTGGGTCTGATAACGCCTCATTTCCTGTGCCATGTCCTCCAATCACAGAAAAGTTGCATTTTGCAGTTTTTGTCACATCTGCAATAAATGCAATAAAAAGAAGAAAATGGAGTAAGATGTTGGTTTTTTTATATTCATCATACTGTCATGCTTTTAACATGAGCCGTCCTGCAGCCTGTCGCAAGTCTATTTTTATTAATTAAGCCTGCATTAAGCTAGCTTTGGTAACTTTGTTTCTGAAGAACGATTTCCAATCTAGTATCTTTAAAAATCTACCTTCTGCAAGTACTGTATTTCATGCATCTTGCATGCCAGCTGAATTACTGTATACCTGAGTACTGTGCTGAGAGAACTGACGAAGTTGATGAAGCTACGTTTCCAGATACAGGCTATATAGCCAAGTTACAGCTGGCCAGCTAATTGCTCTTATGTTGGCCATTACACTAGAACAACATTGTGTGTCATCTTATGAGTTACTGATGGCTAAGCTCAATACTTGGTTGCTAGTAAGATCATTTGGGATGCTAGCTAAATATTATTAAAGTTTATATAAGGCTTGAGGCTAATGTCACTAAAACACAGTCAGGTTTGTGGATTCTACTGGTGTTACAACTCACACCAGCTAAGTCAATTAAAGGCACTGCAGAAAGTAATGAGCCATCAGGAACTAAAGTCAACAATGGAAAATAATTACAGAGTGAAGCATTTTCCAAAGAAGCATCTTCATATTCACTATAGAAATACTTTTAATTAAAAGTTTAACAGCATCCAGTCTAGGGCTGCCACAAACGATTATTTTGATAACTGACTAGTCACCGATTATTTTTGCGATTAGTCGACTAATCAGATCATGCATCCATTGGACGTAAAACGTACAGCTTATTGCACCAGCATGCATCTGCTCTTATATAACTATCATTAGCTTATAGCTGTAAGTGTTTCAGGTATGTGCTAAGTAAAAATAAAGACAAGATGATATTTTATTAAATTTTAATGAAATCTGCAGATTGTTTAGGTGAAGTTTAATAAACTCAGCCGTCTGCTCCTTGCTATCTAAAATATAACAGGACACCGGAGTATGTTCTCATCTCACACTTCTGATAATCGATTGTCTGCTTGATGTTTATTCAGCTGTGTAAAAACTATAACTTAAATCTCAGCCAAACCGATTTACTCAGGAACAAATAAAATACTAAAAAAAAGCCAAACAATAACATTTTTAAGTTATCTAATTGACTTATATATCACGTTTAACCTGAGTAGTGAAAGACAGCGGTGGGTTTGAAAACGATTTGCCGGGAGTCCGGTGTTCTCAACGGCTCTAGTGAGCCTTGCCCCCGGCTAGCTATCGAGCTGGTGGGTAACAGACGTCTCCGAAAACGTCGGAGCACTTTTGGTGTCTTGATAAACTGAGCAGATATTTGAAGTTTACACAGCTACATTCTCGCCTGAAAATATGTTAAACGTTTATTTTGTGACCCAGAAAGAATAATAAGAGTAATATTAAAACTAACTAGCTGCCGCCATTGTTGGAAACTGAGCAGGGCCGCGCTATGAATTCTGGGACACAGCTTCTACTTCTTCTTCTTCTTCTTCTTCTTCGGGGTTTAATGGCAGCTGGCATCCTTGTACATGCAGTGCTGCCATCTTCTGTTTCAGTCTGTTATTACTCTCTTAAATCCTACTACTTATTCCTGCGTCTTTTGTGATCTTACAAAGCTTCAAACGACACGTCGACTATTAAATCAGTCGCCGACGATTTTGATAGTCGACGTAATCGTGACTAGTCGACTAATCGTGGCAGCCCTAATCCAATCAACTGTAGGCCAACACAGAAACCAAACACGTTATTATAAAGAAATTCAAAAATAGCCAGCACACCACAGACATGCATGAAGGCCAGTCATGAGCAGATTCTTAAACCAGTCTAAACAACGTGGAGCTAAATCCCTCAGCACCAGTCACTATTCCAGCTAATGATTCAAGCACCAACACTCAAACGCGTCCAGTATGACCAGAGTTCAACCTCGGCAAGCTGCTTGGCTGCGAGTGTGGATTTACAGCAGCAGTGTTGATAGTGTACACAGAAGCTGAGCAGCCCCAGTGGAGGGTTACCGAGGTCTGTCCGTGTGGGCTGAGTGTTAGAAACAACCCAAATGCTCAGTCAAACAAAGGCTGGCACTGTATTACAATCACAGGAGTCGTGCTACGATGAAGAAATAATGAAGTGTGAGGTAGCTGAAGTCTTCAGAGAGCGAGCACTACAAGGTAAGTGCAGCGGGTGCAGGAAGAGCTTGACTGTAGTTTTATTTCAGTTGTAATTGAGAGATCTGAACCCTGCTTTCTGCTTCATTCACGTTCGTACTTCCTCACACTCGATTTCACTGCTTCAGCATCTCTTTCTGAAGATGCGCTGTTCTCTGATGCGGGCTCTCTCCCTTTTGTTTGCACGACTGTCACATCATCCATTTGTCCTTCCCGGCTCCTTCTCTCATTCCCTCCTCTGTCTTTCCGTTTGTTGAACTATGCTCCAATTAGTTTGGCCCCACAAGGCAGTGCTGTACCAGTGAGGACTCTTTATAAGGGCATCTCCACACACAGCCACAGATTTACACACTGGGCTTTATTAGCCAGACACACATGAACATTTCTGATTCACTTCCATAAAAGCTGCTGTACACACTTTTATAAGAAATATATGTTTCTACAGGAAGAAATATGCATGATCCACATTGCCATACAATGCCATGGTTCCGTTAGAAGCAGCAATGATAGCTGTGGTCTTTGCTTGGACTGGCTGTTATATTCAGTCACGGGGGGGGGGTGCACAGGATATCATGTCTCAGGGGTCTGCCAGACGACAGATTGCAGGTTCTCGCTGTGCCTGCATGGTCTTCCTCCTACACTCTGAAGACATGCATGTTAGGTTAATTAGTGCTTCCACAATGAGCCAAGATGGGAGGTAGATAAAGTGCCTAAAGAATAAAGTGCCTTATGAACGTATGGTTAAGTCTAGCTTGTAGTGACTTGAGGTTTCAGTAAGACCAGAAAAGTGTTTTTTAACCACGTAGCCAAAGCGAAACCTAAACCTGACCCCAGACAGGTCGCTGGTTGCTGGATGGTTAATTTATTCAATTTCCTTCTCTCAGTTCTTTGTGAGGGAAACCGTAGCCGTGCAGGGAGGTGCAGGGGGGTGGGAGTTATGAGAATGTGACACGATGAGGAGCGGAAAACAGACCACAATCTTGCACAAAGTTTGCTTTAATGTAGAGCTGGTTGTGATGCTGTTTTTTTCAAGCTGACATGAACAGGTCAATGGCTTGTTATTAAAGGATACAGAGCAAACTGGATGTCTCAGGGTTTCAGCTAGCCTCGGTTTGAGGTAGGCCTTTATGGCAGCTATGACTGTACACCAGCTTCGTGGATCCTCGTTTTTAATAAAAGAGTGTAGGCTCATTTTAGTTGTTGTTTTTTTTCCTCCTTTCTTTATCACTCCTGTACATCTGGTCTCAGCAGATACATTTAGCTATTAATACACATAATTTTAACAAGGTTTATGGTTGTCTGTTGAGAGGGTTGCAACAATGTAAGGCAAAGTTAATGACAGTGGTCCTTAAAGGAAGGAAAAGGGCTTTAATCAAAATCCTTTCATGAACTAAAGAATGTGTAAAAGTAATTTTTACAATGAAATGAAAAGGAAAAAGAAAAACCTTTAACCTTTAAAAAGATCAGTCTTAAATAACTGAATCATGCGTCATTGTTAACAAATTATAAGCGAGAGAAAAAAGTCAAGGAGTTCTTGTTTTGGTTTGGTTTTTTCCCAGTGAATCATTTTTCACTTCTGTTTACATGTGAAGCTGCTACCTGCACCACCAGCGAAGCAGAGACCAGCCTGAGGTGTAACAGCTCCACAGGCAGAGTGAAAGGCCCCTTTTTAAACACCTCTGATGTTGTGTGACAGACAGACAGCTGCATTTACCTTTATTTCAATAGCTATTCAATAGCGCTCCTCTCAGGTCCAATCAAGCAGGCTGAAAGGCTGCAGAGGCTGCACTTAAAGCAAATCTACATGTACGCTGAGTGGTACACACAATGCATTTATTTTGCTTGCGGTCGCATGTTCGCTGACATCTTCTATTTTGTGCACTGATCTTCTTGAATAATATAATTACTGAGCAGTGGAAGGAGAGCAGGGAGAGAAGAACACTTGCAGTGAGGAGGATGAAAAGACAAATTGCAGCAGAAGGACTGAACTATTTGCATGCCAGTCATGCCTCCATGTTTTTCTTCCTCAAATAATTTAAAAGCTACTGTGCTTCTGCGGTCGGTCGCACAATCAGCACGAGGTATCGATGCATATGATTGAGTACACTTTACTAACAAACAGCTGGAGGTATGTCTGTAAACCTCTAATAACAAGTGGGGTGGCACCATTTTGTCAAAGGGTGTCGCCACATTCACGGCAGACAGTGACATCATCACTGCTGGAAACCAGAGGCACTGTCGCCTTTCCCGTGAGTTCACACTCTATTTGTGTCTTCAGCTGCACTCATTTGTCCTCATAAAGCTTTAATGGTGAGACTGAAAAACAATAAGTGCTGCATCAGTATCAGCTCCGAAGCTGGAAGCGTACACCTGCACGAGCCTCTGATGTCTCATTTTAATTACAGATAGCGTTTTATCGGCATCTAAAGTTAACAGTGGCATTAAATATAATTCAATTCAATTAGACAGCCTCTTATGAGCAAGCACTTGGCGACAGTGGGAAGGAAAAACTGCCTTTTAATAGGAAGAAACCTTGAGTAGAATCAGGCTCAGTGAATCAGTCTGAAACACAAGTTTCACACAGGAAGTTAAAAAAAACTGCACTCAGCTACAGCTACATGCTGGACAGATGGATGAAACAGGGGAACTATCCAAAGAAGCTAAAAGTAGTTTTTGTACCAGGGTGTAAAAACGTGGTTATTTCTAAGTAGGACAATTAACATAGTGGTGGGATTAGTGAAAATGGTGGTGGCTTAAAAGTATCTTGATTAAGTTTTGGGCAAAACCCTCCTTAATGTTAGCGCACAAGACTCCGACTAAACTATGAAAACTGCACCTTAGATACATTTTGCTTAAAAAAAGTTTTCTGCCATTTTAGATGTAGTTTTTGTCACCATGTGCACGTTCAAGGTCTTTATCTCATTAGTTTCCTTTGAATTTATTTACCATCTTTATAAGTATGTTCCAAAAAATATGGACATCAGTAAAAAGAAAACAAAATGAAGAGTCAAAAACCATCTGGAGCTAAACTTTGCAGTGAGCTAAAGAACATTTAACGGAGACATTTTAACATAAGAAACTCTAAGTCAAGGTCCTGCTCACAGAGTTGGTAAACTCCACTAATGGGAGAGGTTACAGCAAACAAGCCAACAGGTGAGGAGCACTGTTTATCACAAACAGCTCTTCAAAGTAGCTACATGGATAAAGGATAACTGCATTCAGTTCATCACTCAGGGCAGCTTTGTATGAATCTGCAGCAAACCGTACTTCTGAGGGTACAAATAGACTAAAGCAACAAAATAAACTTGACAGCCTAACAAAGCTCCTGGATCCCTTCGCTGCGTCACCCATCTATACCATGAGGTAGCCTCTGAAAGCTGAACTCTTGACAGGACGTCTCCAATTGGATACTAACTGTTACTCTCTGAAATGAGACTGTGAGATTTATTAGAAGCTATTTTTTGCTGTGGACTGCCAACCAAGAGAGAAATCACGCGCTTGTGGAGTGGGTATCAGTAGCTGGAATCCAACCAGGAAGAGCAGAACTTTTTTGGCGTTTGCCCTCGTCAAGCAACTTCTCCTGGAACTAACGGACAGCATCTTGGAACCTGATCTATAGTGTTCTTAATACATCACTGGTTACCAGCCAAATGATTTTTTTTAAAATATATAATTGGTGGCGGCAATATCTGCTGCACAAATTTGTTTTTCCTTTGGCTCCTAATGTCTTGCCAGATTTCATGGATGTCCTGCTAATTAAAAAAAGGAAAGAAAAAAGGAGGAGGAGGAAAGACTGTGAATATCTGTGGGAATCACTTTTCCAGAAAAAGTTGGAAGAAAGAAACATTCGGTCATCATGTCTCTACAATGACAACCTTAAGATTGAAGCTTTTATTAAAACTAGTGTTTCTGGAATATTTTTTAAGGGGGGGGGCGTACTACCACCTCCATTGATTTCATTCTTGGACTCTGGAGCACCTTTGCATGACTTTAAATAATCCTCATTTACCTTATACTGGGCCTTCTGCAGGACCCCAGTTCATCCTCTGAGGTGAGTTGTTAAAGCTTGAATTTACTCAACGTTTTCATTTAGCTGTACTACATGATCACACAGCCGTATTCAGTCGTATTCATATGTTATTGTTTTATTCGTTAGGAACATAAGAGGCATACTCTTTAACACACTGTGTGTTGCACATGGATATATTGTGGAAAAATGTGTAAAACATAAGCTTGTTACGTTGCTGTAGGACACATCAGATTATGTTTAATGCCCCCAGTCAAATTTGTGTTAAACCTAACCCACCCAACCCTAAAACTTTATTAAACTGCAGCATGTAAGTAGTTGATTTGGCCGTTTGTGCTCCGTGTAGATTTTGTTTCATTTTGGGAGCGAGTCCAACTATCTGGGAGCCTCGCTAGAACGAGCCTGATCTCCATCCTTCTCAGAGCTCAGATACAAGCTGAAGTTCTGTGTGTATGTGGCGCTGCCTTGTACTGAGCAACAGGAGAAGTTACACAGCCAGAAAGTCTGTGCAGTGACATCACGGTGGATGGATGATGGATGGGTCAACAAAACACTTCAACTGAGGGGATTATCTGTTTCCTGTTTCAAACACATAGTCCAACCGTGCCTTAACCATGGCTTCATGTTCCACTAATACATTTAAAATTAGAAAGTTTCCAGTGCTGGAAATGTTGTCTCAATCCATCTGGATTTTCATATGCAGATATTTGTGTATGCAGACTAGCCCAGGAGCTGTAGCCTTGACACTTTTCTTAGATGATAATAATTAGTAACTGAAGGTTGGGTTTGCTAGTAAGATGCATATCAAGCAGACATTTCCTTAGAAAGAATAACAGAGTGATTTGGGAGTTTAAATGGAGGCTGCTGTACTCTGTGTACATTTCTTTTGCACTTTCAGCACCAATCCAGTCCGTTTCTGGCTGTGCCTCCTCTTTGTAATCCTTTGCTGGTGGGGAAGTCTACTGTATTTCTCTCCTTTTTTCATGCACAGAGCGCATATTTGCATTTTATGACATTATGCTAATTTCATAGCAAGCCGCAGCTCAATGTTCAATACACAAAAACAGAATTTGTCAGAGAAGCCAGCACTGGGTCTTTCTGTTGCACACTTTGTGGTGCAGCTTGAAGGCTCCATGCCGTGAGCGAGAGAGAGATAGACAGAGTGGGCATTCATCCTCTCAACATCCACAGCCTTAATTAGAAGCCTAATTACACAGGGAAATGGAAAGCCAGGGGAGAAAAGAAGAAGGGATGGAAGAGGCAGAGAGAGGAGAGATGGCGAGGAGGTGGTGGCGGCGGGGGTTCATGCTTCAGAATGGCAGTGCTCAAAAATAGTTCCCCGCCCTCTAACTCCCCCACCACCACCGCCGCCACACTTTTCATCTGCACCATGTGACCTGCCAGGGGACCAAAAACATAACAGCTGCAGAGGCTGCTGAGGCGGGCCCCCATGCCTGAGTCAACCTTCCCTCACTCCCTCGGTTCCCAGTTATACCTCCATAATACCTCCGCCGCAGACTTTGATGCTGCTAAACGCTGTCGGTGTGTCCCAGGTGTTCTGAGATTCATATTGCGGCTTCATTTTGTCAGGAATTTTTTATTACTTACTTAATTTGGCTGCAGTCAGTTTCCCGAGTGGATTTAAGAGGCTGCTGTTTAAAAAGGTCTAGTTTTTGTTCATTCTCTGTGTTTTTATTATAATATGGAGAATATTTTTCTCAGGACAAGATTTCTGAAGATCAGAACCCAAACACAACAGTGTATGAAGGCAGTGATCTCACAGTCATGTAGACCTCCAAAGTCTACATGACTGTGAGGTGAAAGTCTAAATATCAATCACATTATGATTGACATACAAACTATATGTGGAAAATCCAAGTCTGGCGAGAATCAGCAAAAGAGAACAGGCATCAAAGGCACTGATGCATTGATGCACTGATGCAACCCAGCTAGTGCAGAGTTTGAAATGCACTAGCTGGGTTGCAAAGCTGCTTGCAAAGACAGCAGCTGAAGCAGCTTAACTGATGTAGAGGGTTATAAGCTGAGCCACTGGTTTTTGCAAGCTGACTCAAATCAGCCAATCTGCATTTTCAGTCTTAATGTGTCTAAGGTTTTTGATGAGAACCTTTCAAACCACTAAACCCCAGCAGAAATTTCTGTTTGTGAAGGCCACAGAATTGCAAAATACATCTGAAAAACCTCCCTCCTTTTCATGGGAACCATTTTTTTCCATATAAAGTCTATCTATCAAAACTGCCCAGAAAGGGAAGTCTGGACTTTCTGGTCTGGTCTAAAATATTTCAAAAACCACTCCTTCAGTGTTATGTGCACCACATCCTGCCTCAGCTTTAAAGAGCTTAAAGAAGAATCACATATACCCCAAGTCCAATCTGGCAGTACAAATAGTTTCAGTTACAGTTTTAAAGTTTTAAGATGTCAGTCTTTTAATTTTTTTAATCACAAAACCAATGGGTAGCTCCAAAACCTCAGCGAGCAGTTCACAGACAAACTTTTTATTCCCCCCCCCCTCCGTGAATCGCTACCTTATCATGACAGAGAGGTTTGTGTGTCCCAGGGATCCCAGGGGCTATGTTGTCACAGGGGCTTTTTGCCCCCTGCTAGGGTCTCAAATGGCAAACTGGTCCTGGGTAAGGGGCCAGACAAAGAGCAATTCAAAAACCCCTATGTGTGAAAGACCTAGGAGACAGTTCACACTGCCTGGGATAGGGTTGCCAGGCCCAGGGAGGGTGCTCGAGGGTGAGTGCCTGGTGGCCTGGCTGGGCACAGACCGAAAAAGGGACATGGGCCCACCCTCCTTGCAGGAGGCACCGTAGGGATCGTGTGAAATGTGTGCTGGGCAGAGACCAGGGGCAGAGACCCTGGCAAACCAATCCTGAACGATCAAGACTAGCCATTGGGACATGGAACGTCACCTCCCTGGTGGGGAAGCTGCCTTATTGAGTGCGTGAGGTGGGGAAGGCACCAGCCAGGTATAGTTGGGTTTACCTCAACGCATAGCTTGGGCTCTGGAACCAGTCTTGTGGGGGATCGGCAGGCGTATGTTCTGGACACTTGGGTAAAGAGAAGAGTTGAGCTTTCAACTGATCACCATCTGGTGCTGAGCTGTCTGCGAGATCCTCAACTCCCACCCACTGGTACGTGTTCCGTAGAGGAAGCAGAGTCTGGGAATAAGAGGAACGACTCATCCATCACTGGAGGTAAGGCCACTGAGGCAGTTAAACAACTCCGTGGTGGCAGGGCCCCTGGTGTGGATGAAGTTCTCTCTGAGTTCCTGAAGGCTTTGGACGCTGTCTTGACTGACACGCCTCTACCATTTTGCGTGGAGATCAGAGGCGGTACCTCTGGATTGGCAGACCGGGATGGTGGTTCCCATCTTCAAGAAGGGGGATCGGAGGGTGTGTTCCAAATAATAGGGGATCACACTTCTCACACTAGGAAGTGCCCGGCAGGGTGCTGGAAAACTCTCCAGAGGGAAATCTGGATTATTCAGACTTTGTCTTTCCAGAAATTATTTACAAAGTGTTTTAAAATGTAGCATGCACCACAATCAATCATTAATCATCTATACAAAGTTATCAAAAAAGTCCCTGTGACGCAAAATTCTCTGATAAGAACTATTCCACAACAGTAGAACAAAGGTTTTCTTTTACTGTGATGTTGTGGAAAGGAGTTAGTGACAGAGGGTTATTGGTGAAGCTGGTCTGGGATGGATACTTTGAACAATCTGCTGTATTTAGAACATTTTATCTTCCATCAGGCAGCTTGTTCTGACAAGGAAATGAAGCCATTACACTCAAGCAGACTTCACTGACAAAAACAGTAATTTTGCCTGACAAAACAGGGGCTGTTGTTCATCTGCTGTTGCCCATTTCAGTTTGTTAGTTTGTGTTATTATGTGGCTTTGGTGTTTTATTGGTTTTAGTTTGGATCAGAACCACACACTTTACGTAACACAGACGTAGCTTAGAAGAGAAGTAAGCCAGATGTTTAAGTGTCTCACCTGCATTCATTTTATAGACCATAAGAGGGAACTACCCATGAAAGGACTTCCTGCACCGTAGGATTCCATATGAAAACATCGTTCTAACTCGACCTCAATAAACACTTCCCTGAGAAGTTTATGGGCTCAGGCACTCATTTCAGGTCATATTCAGATGGCTACCTCCATCTTTTACACCATCTGTGATGGTGAATTGCAAAAGTTACAGGAAGGAGATCAGCAACTTTTCTTTCAGCAGTGAGAGAGTGATTTCTTCGTTGGTGCATTGTTTTCATTAATTAAATAACTCTGTCAGCAACATTATCTCCCGGTCATGATATTGTGGCAAAAAACTGAACCGTGGACAGAAAAACGTTGATTGAGATCCAGTCACACAAAGAAATGTCCAAATATAAATAATAAAGGAATCAAATTCATGTGTCTTTGTTTTTTAATCCAACATTTAAATTGAGAACTAATGCCATTACTCCGTTCTCCATTCTCAATTCCCGTTTTCTTACATATAAAGCCAACTGTGTTCATCTTCATGTAAATTCTGTCTCATTGGCTGCACGATGACGGTTATCTGGACTTTCACAACCATCACCAGCAAGATGTGAGACCTGTAATATGAGAAGTTTAGCTTCCTGTTAAAGCTCAGTAGGATGTTACCCATGTGGTGTACGTTTCTTTTCTTGATGTTCGCAATCAGATTCTTGAACACACAATTTATCTTGTTAGACCAGGTGTAGGGAACTCCCGGTGTGGGGAACGATGTCCTGCAAGTTTTAGATGTCTCCTTGATCCAACACAGCTGATCTAAATGGCCAAATTACCTCCTCAACATGTCTGGTTCTCCAGAGGTCTGGTAATCATTTGATTCAGGTGTGTTGACCCAGAATGATGTCGGAAACCTGCAGGACACCGGCCCTTGAGGCCTGGAGGTCCCCACCTCTGTGTTTGTCTAACAAGGACGTCCAGGCAAGAAGAACACTGATCCAGCAGTGAAACTATGTCCCAGTGTTGGCATGACTTTTATTTTGGAGCCAGTTTGCTACATAGATTAGACACTGAGAAAATACCACCGGCTAACAGTCACTGGTGTCACTGCTGGAGCAGTGCAGTGCCTCCGTCCTTCCTTAAAGGCCAGAAAGCCCCTTGAGATTAAAATGTCTTTATCAAACAGGCACACCATTACAATGTTACAAACTGCATCAATATCTCAAAATGTCACTTGTTTTTTTTTCCTGCATACAAACTACTGTTCAAAGTATCTACTCATACTACAACATGCATATGAAGCATGTGCTGTATGTTTCTAATTGCGTACAATGGTGCACGTACAGGAAATGACAGCCCACAGCAGATGAGAGAGTGTAAATAGCTGCATGTTTCCCATACATGTGACTGCGAGGAGCAGAAAGACTCATCTTAAACTGGCTGACCCAGCAGGCTCCTGATCCTGCACTAGCTGCTGCTGACATGTCCTTGAACAAGACGCTATACTCCTGCTAACTCTGACAGGAGCACTGCTCAACGGCTGACCCTGCACTTTGACCTCAGGGTACCAAAAACAGCACGGCTACATCCAAAAAGCATGTTCCAGTATACCACATGAAAAACACCGCAGTAGTGCGTTTAGCAGTTTGCTGAATATTTCTATAAAACATCAGCAGAAAGGTGAAGAGGCTGCTGTTTGTTTTCACGCTACGCTCTCACACTTCCCATTAGTGTAAATAAAAAGGTGGCAATAGCTCGAACTAGCAGATGAAAACATGAATTTTTTGCTCGACTTTTTTCCCGCCCCTCCACCTGCTGTCCTGCATCTCGAAATCATTGAGGCTAGGGGGATAATCAGGGCTGAGGTATGTGGTAGGTGGGGGTTGTCCATCCGTCTTATGGATATATATATATATATCCCAGTCACCTTCTGCAGCCAGTAACGCCCACAGACCAGAATGCAAAAGCCACAGCCGGTCCTATGGAAGTCAAGCAGGTGAATCACAGTGAATGCATGTGTATAAGCGGTCATGTGGTGTGTGGACAGATGGATGGATGGGCATATAGATTAGATGTGTGGGCTTTAAGTGTGTGTGAGTGTTTATGCATGTTCCTGATGGGCATGAGTGTTCGCCGAGTACCTTTGTTTTGTTTATATGGTCCATTTAAGAGTGTGTGTGTGTGTGTGTGTGTGTGTGTGTGTGTGTGTGTGTGTGTGTGTGTGTGTGTGTGTGTGTGTGTGTGTGTGTGTGTGTGTGTGTGTGTTTGTTCATCTTAATGCAGTTCAGTGTGTGTGAAACAGCTGATAGGTTCAAATTTAAAGCGTGACGGTGAGTGTGTGGGAGAAGAGATGAAGGCCAAGTGGCCTGCCAACCCAGGCAGCTGCCGTTCACACTCAAATCACAGAAATCACTCTTAACATGATCCTCCATCTACACCAAGAAATTGCCTCCATCTCATGGATCGCTGTGGCTTCTTAAAGATTAGCTGCATATAGTGTTTGTATTAAAACAGCAAGACAGTTTCCAAGAGCAATATAATTCCGGTTTACATTACTACCACTCCTGTTTTGGGTCCATCATGAAGCTATCACAGCTTAAAGTTTCTTTAAAGCAGGGTTTGGCAAACCCATTGGAGGTGTAACCATTCTTTAAAATCTAGGATTTGGATAATACCTTCATTTTTGGAACATGGCCTTGAGTCATTACTCTTTAATTTTAGACCCGTCCTCATTTTCAGTCAGCCTGTCTGAGCTGGATATGATTCGTAAAAATCTTTAAAAAAAATAAATAAAAAATGCAGATATGTGATGTTTTCTGAATGTTTGGTAAGTTTCGAATATGTTCAGAAATCCTCTCTTCCATTAAAATCACAGATGACATCGATTAATTTATAAATGGCACATAATACTTATTCAAGTAAAGGTTTAAATATAGCGTGAGATTAGTCAGCTCTGATTCTCGGTCTTGATTGAAACAAACAAGAGGACAGAAGGGTAGATCATTCCTGACTCAGCAGGAGGAAGATTAAATCATCCATTAAATCATTTTAGAATATAAGATGTTTATGTTTGTTTAGTATAACACTGAGGGCCGTCGGAGCAAATTTCAAATTCCTGTGTACGATCTGTGCATTTGGCTTTTGAGCCCCTGAGAGTCTCGCTGTATTGTGTTCTGTATTTAACTGTTACTGAGTGTTTGTTTTTTCACCTTTTCCTGTTTTGTATGTTACTGTTGAACTCTAGTATTTGCTCTGATTGGTGTGTTCCTAATGAACCAGCAAACCTTACCTTGAAAACTCTGTCTGGAAAACTTTAATCACAGATAAATGTGGTGTAGAAATTCAGCCTTAGGAGAGTCTCTGTATACTTAAAATACCAACCGACATTTAAAAATGAAATATTGTGTTAATGAAAACACAATGTCCTAAAAATGTTCAGTCCTTTTTCTGAGCATCTGTGGTACCGTTATGGATTCGCTCACCACTTCCCTTCCCTCCACTCGTTCTGATTTTACTAAATACAAACACTGACTTACTGATAGCACTTCATTATCTCTAAACTAGACATCCAATAATATCATTGAAGTGAATTCTTTTAATCATGTGGAGAAAATCTAATATGGCAACAGCCCTAAATGCCACTTAGGGTTAGACTATCCGGCCTTTGATGGAGTCAGATTTCCAGTTTGAATTAATGTTTCTGTCCACACCCGTCTGCAATGCCCACTATCGTAGCAGGGACATCAAACATCTGGCCCACAATCCAGAAGGGGCCCGGTAAATGGTCTGCTAGGTACAAAAACTGCAAACGCTGAGGCCTTTTCATCCTGTTTTATAGCAGGAAGGTTTGCGCTGCAGGTCACTAAGAATGGATTACGTCCTGAGGCTGTCCAAGCCTCGTATCACCAGTTCTGAAGACCTGACATCACTAATGGCCTTCCATACTTCACCAAAACTAAGGTTGGGTATTTTTTAACAACACAAACCACCTGAATGTGGAAAATGTGGGATGTATTGCTGAAAGGGACATCTCAGGCTGTTCATCAGTTTTATGAAGATGAAGGTTTTCTGAACGTACTTTGCACTAAATAAAGAGAAACAATTTGCAGCTCTGAGTTTCACATTGGTGGTATGCGATAGGTTTACCTGTCCAGCCTACTTAAGACCAAACTGGGTTGTTTTTGGTCCACAACCTAAAGTGAGTCTAACACCTCTGAATTAAAGAAACCATGGAGAGAACATAGAGGACAGAGAACGTGTAATAAATGAAGACGTGCGCTATTTGACGGCCTTCTCCTCTTTTTTAATCCTGGGCGAGTGTTTCGTTCCGTTGGGAACATGCCTTCTCCTTGGGATGTTTGTCTGCGGAACAAAACCGGGATTACACACGAGGGCTGTTTTTAACTAGTCCTCTGTCTCCCAGTTTAATTACAGAGAAGCCCATAAGGACACAACTTCACACTGGGTTTACAACACTGTTAAAGATAAAGCAGCTTTTTCTGCAGTTCTGATGAGCCTTGCTTACAGCTTCACAACAACTTAAAAGTTTATAACAGCAAATTAGGTAACTACAAGAAGCTAGTTTTCAGGTCTTGAATACATGTAACGGTGCGTAAAACGGTGCATTTAACAGTTCACGGCGGTAGTTTTACAGCTCGATTCGCCCATGTGTCTTCGAGACACTTGCCCGCAAAGGCGCGGCGCTCCAGTCCTTGTAAACGTCTGTAAGAACAGCGGGTGGGCCGAGCTGGAACGGCTACAGTGGGAGCGTCATTAAGTTACAGAGGGGGAGGGCGTGATATGATGCAATTTTATTCATTAGTGGTCTGATGGATGTTCAGCTGCCTGTGATTAGGAGGGGTAAACAGCAGCTGTTCGCTGGAGTGAAAGTTGTTCCGCCAGGGAAGGTCATAACTCTGTCCACACTGGGAAAAGAGAGGCTGCAGCTCAGAGCAGGAAACAGCTGATTCACGGGGAGAAAGACGAGCGCAACTCCACGACTGAGCTCACGACCAGATTCCATCATTGAGTGATTCAGCAACCACAGCATGAGTTACTACAGCAGGTATTTTTATTTGATGAAAAAAATAAATAAAACGTTCACTGTCAATCTAAACACTGCCCGCTGCAGGTGTGAGTCGACAGGTGTCGTTCTCTCTGCAAACACATGGCTTGAAAGGTTTGGAATGAATGAAAGATAAAACTTTGTTGGGATGCCGAGTGGTGTCGGAGCGTTCTCTATTGGAATGATCTTCCTCTTCACATTAGATCATCTACATTGGTGGTGGTTTTTAAATCCACATTAAAAACTCATTTTTATTCCTTGGCCTTTGACTCAGTGGGCAACTGACACTGTTATTTTATTGTTATTTATTTATTTTATTTATTATTCTTATTGCATTTTTTATATTTCTGCTGTACAGCACTTTGGTCAGCCATGTGTTGTTTTTTTTAAGTGCTATATAAATAAATGATGCTATGGTATGGATGCAGAGTGGGGTGGTGTTAAAATCAAGGTCAACTTAATGATTTATTGGTCAAACATTGACAAAAAGCATCATGACCATTATTCTTAAGTGTGGTTTGTGTTATCAACAGCAAGCACCGTAGAAAGGATTAAATCTGAAGGTCAAAGTGATAATAAAATAATCTATATATGATAATATAAAAACATGTTGGTATGAAAGACTAATTTGACTATGACTTTGTTTTGTGCATTAAAGAAAAGGGGTTTAAATATGTCATATGAATACATTTACACCGTTTCTGAATAAGGAAAAAAAACCAAAAACGTTTTTATCTGATATTTATTACTAAACAATAGAGCTGGGCGATAAAACGATAACGATATGTATTGCGAAATAACTTTTTCTCGATAGAAAAATTAAACTATTGCGATAGGCCTCATCTCTCTTGTCCTCTTAAAAAAAGAAAAAAAGAACAGCCAATCCAAATTAAGTAGCGCAGAGCCGAACCAATCACAGTCGCAGCGTCACGTCACGTGACTTGTTATGTACAGCACAAGTGCCAAGGCGCACATGTGTATTTGTTTTTGCAGCCGTGCAGCCCGGGTAATGAAGGAAATGAGTTTGCCGACTAGAGAAAAATCAACCGAGAGCGTGAGCGAAGGTTACCGAAGAAAAAACAGATGATGGTTCCAATGCTGGAGAGCTTGTCGAACGGAAGGGCCACAGAAGTTCCGTAGTGTGAAGGTATTTTGGCTATTTCAAGTCTGACAAAAAACAGAGTAGCGCGCACTGTAAATTGTGCCGAAAGCAAGTCTGGATATACAATAAAGCGGTGCATGCTCAATCTCTGACTGAAAGCGCTAATTCGTCATTCGGCTTTTGTCAGACTAAAGTAACTGTTAAAACTGTTTGAAAAGCTAAGCTATACAACAAGGAGAGATTGAGAATTTCCTTTTAGTTCTCAGTTTATTTGATATTGACAAAAGTTAGTCAATTTTGTCTGTTCTTCTGTAAAACTAAGATTTATTTTTAGAATTAATATTTTGTTTCTAAGTGGAATTGACAATTTAGTCTGTTTTGTTTGTTCTATTTTGAAACTTAAACGCTTTAGCGGCTGCCTTTTGTGTAGTTTGCAATATTTGCCTTTATTTATCTGAAACTGAAGTCTCATGTTCCTTAAGTACATCTACCCTGTTGAACTTATTATGGGAAATAAATATTTTAATTAAAACAAGCTGCTGATTATTTCACATTTTACTTGTGAGCAACGGCACATTTAAATCTTACAAATATAGTTATTTGGCTTATATTGTGATCTATATCGTTATCGTCTGAAATGAAAAAAACATATCGTGATATGAAAAAATCTTATATCGCCCAGCTCTACTAAACATTTATACAAATTTCACTAAACAATGAAATAAATTTTACACATGTACTATATCCACAGAAATAAAAATATTATAGAAAAATTATATTTAACAGTCTGCACTTTGCACTTCTTTTTACTGCGATACAAACTTAAAGTACGTTTAAAAAGAACAAAGAAAACAAAACAGAAAAAAACAAAACAAATTCTATTATTCTAAGTACGGCCCACAGAGTGAGCGGCTGTGGCGCCATTTTAAAAAAAAAAACCCAAAACCCCAACAGTCTCTGGCCTGTGGCTGTAGTGAGAACGATGGAGAGGTGTGTGAACATTTTTAACATTATAGTTTTTTATTTTATTGTCATTTTCCACTTCTAATGAGCTGGACTTGCAATTTAAAATAGTGCTTTTTTGGTAAATGGTACTCTTTTACACTCACATTGATTCATACGCTGCTTTTCAACGATGCTTTTAAAAACCTTTGACCAATAGTCACTTAACATTGTGTGGAAAGAGGCATAGAAAAACTTCAGATCTTTGAAATAATTTTAAAAAACTAAAGAACTCTTTGCCTGTTGAAACAATTTCACATTTCTTTCAGTGGACATCAGAAAACATCACGTTTACATGTTTAATTCAATCTACAGCTAAATTAGTGAATTATGGAGACGAGATCCTTAGATCAGCTAGCTCCTTGGTTGTGATTAATAATTTTGTCCATAAAAATGATGAATAAAATTGATCCAGCCCTGGTGGAGTCAACACCTACAGCATCAAGAACGACTCTGAGGAACTCTGTAATTTGGGAGGGGCTCAGAGTAGAGCCTTCACACTGAAAGGAACCAGCTGAGGTGGTTCAGGCATCTCTCTAGGACGGCTCCTGAGGTATTTTCAGGTATGTACAGCTGGGAGGAGACCCTGGAGAGATTGTCCCTCAGAAGACCCCCCCGTAGGAGCTGCAGAGAGAGAGAGAGACAGGGCCTGGCATTTGTGCCTAACCTGTGCAGACTCACATTTGAAGCAGAAACGGATGGATGGATTTAGTAATGGTCGGAGCATCTACTTTATAAACCTAAAAGAATAAACTTTTTAACTGTATGACAACATCCATCTTTGAACTGTTGCTATGTTACTGTTGTTATTTTTTTAAAGTGCTAAAAAAAAATCATCCAGTTTCAACTGATTTTGACATAAAAGGAAAGCGCTGATGAAGGAGAACTTGAGTTCATCCGACAGGTCTGCGGGTCTGCTCGTCTGATCAAAGCTCTCAGATCTCTGCAGTTCTGCAGGGATTTTGAGCTTCATCTGATGATAGAAAGGCTGAACTGTGCTCTAAAGTTCCCACACATGCTCACATTGCAGCCCAAAGAATAGGTCTCTGACGGAGGTCCCGGAGGGAAGTCGGGCAGGTTGGCGGTTCAAGCAGACGGAGCAAGAGGCCGATGATCAGATGCCTCTAAGGACGAAGCAGCAGATGGTTGATGAGGAAGCTGCTTGGCATGCATTAACAGTCATCCAGGTGCACAGACAGAGAAAAGAGGCAAGAGTGATGTCTTTCATTTCTTCTGCTCAGGCACTCAATGTATGCATAAGCAGTGCAGTCTGTTCAGAAGTCATTATATTCTTCTATTCATGAGTAGGCAGGAGCTGAGATACAGGATTACAGACTCCCTCAGGTTAGGAGAATATATTCATTGTGACAGAGACGGTATGGTTAAACTGCTCGGGTGAGGTTACCGACAGCTTTACATTACCACTGCAGGAAGAGCACTTTCATGATCAAAAGAGCCAGAGCTTTACTGATTGGCTTTTAGCCAAATGTCATTTTAGAAAAAGTAAAAAAAACGAGTGTTTTTTTTAATTATTAGGTATAATTTACTGATTTCTTACCATTTCAAAAAAATCAGATTTTTTTTTTAAATCACACTGCTTATTTGTCCAAACAATAACCCAAACCGTATAAAACTGTGTCATATCTATATGTTCCAGCTCTACTTCTAGATGCAAATGCAATGCTTGTACAAACATTTGTGAAAGAACACGTCCTCCTAAAGAACCGACTGAAATTTAGGATGATTCCATTTCAACAAGTGACACTTTTTTCCTCCTACATATTCTATAATCAGATACAGCTGCATTAGCTGTAAGTGTAAGATTATTGCAAAGTGGGAGGGTTAAAAACAAAACAAACAAACAAAAAAAAACAGCCACTCAACCACAAAGTGCGAGACAATGTAAATTTAGAGAGCGGGGTCGCCGACTTCTGAGGCACATTGTGCACAGAAGTCACAACAGTCAGCTGACTCTGTAGCTGCAGAGCTCCAAACCTCCTCTGGCATTAACATCAGAATAAAAACTGTGCACCAGGAGCTTCATAGCGTGGGTGTCCACAGTCGAGCAGCTTGTGTCGGTATAATGAGGCACAGTACTTTTGTTTATATAATGTATTTTGCATGCAAGAATTGCACTAGTTATTAAACGGGTTACATTACTGCAGTGGCATGAAAATGTTAGATTTCCGATGAAGTGCAGTGGAGTGCAGGTTTAAGGATAAATTCATCTTTTTAGGTGCTTTTTTCATTTCAGGGCCAATCTAGACTGGCTGTTTTCTGTGATAAGCTGACCAAGATGCTAGCTGTAGCTTAGCTTAAATGATTTGATATCAAGGATGCATTCCCATGCTTTTCCAACTTTACTACAGGAATGTCCTCAACACAGGAGTGACATCACTCTCTGTTCCGGCATCCGAGTTCCGAGACAAAAGGAACACAACAATAATCTTCTACTAATGAATTTCCTGTCAGTGATTAATTACATTCATTAAATTAGTCTAGCAACATGTTGTGTATTATAATGCAGTTTAACGTTTTCATTTTGAACCAAGCATGGCTGACTGTTTAGTCTAGCCTAAATAATTAATTGTGTAATCTGCTACCAATTTATTTTCTGTCAAATGATGACTACTTTTAAATTTGCATTCCAACTTGTAAAAAAAAAAAAAAAAAGCATAAAATTCAAGGTTTTAGTCAATTATTAGAAGAATACTCAAGTTCCTTACTTTTTGAAAATTTAGACATAGAACTAATTACTGATCCTGAGTGGATTTAATATTCTTTCCCCTCACCCCAACCGCTCGCAGCAGATGGCCCCGCCCCTCCCTGAGCCTGGTTCTGCCGGGGGTTTCTTCCTGTTAAACAGGAGGGTTTTTTTCCCCCACTGTCACCAAGGTGCTTGTTCATAGGAGGTCGTTTGAGTGTTGGGATTTTCTCTGTAGGGCCTTTATCTTACACTATAAAGCACATTGAGGCGACTGTTGTTGTGGTTTAGAGCTATATAAATAAAACTGATTGAATTGAATCTTTTGACGAAATCTGTTGATCGACTGATCAAATCCTGCTAAGCAGGCAGTAGGTGCACTTACAGTATTGTGTAGATATTGACAGAAACTTGGGAGCCTATGACCTTAATCCATTATGTTTCTCTAAATTAGATGTTAACAACGAACGTACAAACAGCCTTTCTACATCTCCAAAAGTTGAATCTGTTCATCTGGACGTAGCGTTTTGTGGTCATGGGAATTTGCATAATTATGATTAAGGAACTGACCTCACAGCCCATTGTTCCTTCAGTGGGCTGGTTTCAGTCATTATGCAAATGTACTGTTTATAAGGTTTGGGGAAACCTGCAGTCAGCTGAGACTGAAGAAGTCACTTGGATGAGTGACGAAACGTTTCTCCCACCAAACGCTACGTCCAGATGAACAGATTCAACTTTTGGAGATTTACTTTCCTGGATGATTGAGAATGCATCAAGAAGCCTTTCTACAGTGAACAGAAAAACATCACCAGTGTTCACCAGAACATGATACTGGCTGCAGTCAGAACTGGAAGATTTTTGTGAATGGCATGTTGTGCAGGACAGAGGCATAAAAACAAGTTAAGCCAGACTCTGGCAAACACGCTTGCCACAGTCACAAAGGAACAGAACTGGTCAAAACATCCTAAGAAGTTCTCTGTAATCGCACGTCAAAACAAGGCTAGGGGAAAAAATTCAATTCAATTAGTAACACAAGCAACACACAAAAAAAGAAGAGTTTCAAGAGAAAGAACTGGGACAATGTGGGATTTTAATTCATGCCAGCTGGGAGGGAGCTTTTTCTATTTTCCACTGTGCGAAGGTTTCATTTGGCTCAATGGTTGTTTTTCAAAGGGCAAACAGCCATCCTGAAACCAGAATAGACGTGTGAAGACGCGATGTTTTGGGTTCAGTAAAGACTATGATACGTCACATCTGACAGCAAACCTGTCACCGTCCTCGAGGTTACATAAAGGACATGCTGACCTTATTTTGTGGCTCAACAAAGACACACGAGCTGATTCCTACAGGCAGGATGACCAAGGCAATCATATTACCCTTTAATTTGTCAGATTTGTTTTTTCCCATTCATGGAGACACTCCACTCAGTGTATAAACTGAAGATAAAAATTAAATCTTTTATTTGCCATTTGTACACATACAGCAGGTCTGGGTGCACAGGAACTCTTGTGCAGTGCTTAGAGTCAGCGTCAAATAAATAGAAAAATATATAGAAATATAAAACAAAGCGCACAGAGCTGAGAAACTAAATGCCATTATCAAGTAATTATCAAGTATAGAACAGAAGTTAATATATTACATGTCAATGACTGTGGTATGGGAAAATACTGCATGTTATTGAGATGACACTGAAATGTGTGTTGCACTGTTTAAATATACTAGTCTGAGGAAAATGAGAAAAATGTGGGGATAAATACATTTCTGGCTCTGAGAAAGGCCTCTGAGCTTTTTCTTTTTCCATGTGAGCACCCTGCTGCCCTCCAGCATCATGGAGGACTGATGCTTTTAGCAATGAGAGGCTGTAACAGCACCACAGTTCAGATTCAAGAGAGCAAGTTTAAAGGTAAAGTGTGTAAAATCTGGCTGTTGAATGCGGCCCGTTAATTAACTCAAGGCTCGACCTGCAGTTTGACCTTACTTTAAATCTTGATTTTATTAACCAACAACATCTCTACAAATATTTTTAGTCACGCTCTGTTGGCTTTAACTTCAGACTGTATATAACTGAGGATGACATGTCAAAAACAGCAGAGCAAATATGGCAGAAATGGGCACTGCCATCTTGCATTGGTGATAATGCATGACGCAATCTAGGCCCCGCCTCCTGCCTGCCACATATGTGAACACACACACCACTCAACTCCCACACAGCCCATATTAAAGGTGTACTATTACCAAACATGAGTGCAACATTTCTTGCTTCACTTTTGTTGCATCAGATGTGATGCAAGTTATTTTTGAGAGATTTACAACAGAGTCAGAAACAGCAGAGTCCCTGACTGATGATGGAGACAGACAATCAGCGCGTTTCTAAACTTTCTCTGATCCAAAGAGCCCAAAACTTATTTTGACCTTATAGACTGGGGTGTGCTTCTCCTGTGGGAGTTTCTTAAGTGATATTCAAATGTGCCTGTATTATATGACAAGAACACATATTTGTGTGTTGATTTTCAGAACAAATCTGTTCTGGTCTGAAAAGGGAAACTGATTCTTAATGGCCAGCAGGGGGCAACTGTCGGCGTTGCAAAAATGGGTCTGATTATACAGAAGTCTGTGAAAAGTCTGATCAGTTTCAGGTCTTATTGAATAAGGTGTTATGAATATTTTGGAAATGATGGTCCCATCTGTAGTAAAATATGTAATAAAAATGTAATAAAGGTGTTTCCACCTCGTTATTGAAAAGTAGTAACTATGGTTTAAATAAAACAAAGTCCTCTTTAAATGAAGACAAGAAGCCAAAAGAAGTTTGTGTGGAAACCAAAGTTCCAGCTTTGTGAAAACACTCGCTCCATCTGGAGCTAAAGGGTGGAGGTGAGTTTATCACCACCACGACAAACACAAACACACACGAGACTTGATGAGTTTAAGAATCCATTAAAGATGTAAACATTCAGCACTTTGACAAAAACTGCGCTTCAAGCCTTCAAAGTCTGATTATGAAACGCTTGCTTAGCTTTTGTCATTCCAGGCGGTTTTGAAGCAGTCGACCAAGTACACTTCTCCTTAATCAAAACAGGAAACTGCTAAGAGTCGAGAGTGTTGCACAAATGACGGAGTCTTTAATTTCAATTTCCCGCAAAATAGAAAGTGAGTAAAGCCACCGAGAGCACATGGGAGCTCAAATATGCAGAGCTCATAGTTTGAGGACTAGATCTAAATATAAGTTATGAATAAAATCTCTCATTAAAATATATTTAATTCTCCTATAAAACCAATAACGACGCTTGGTTTTCCGTCTCCCTGCAAACTGCCAAGAGCAATAATTCTATTTCACAATCCTCACCGCCGCAGCCAGGCTAAAATATAAATTACTTTGACAAATATTTTTCCAAAAACCTCAGTAGCCATATGTAGAACTGAGCTCCGGTGGCAGGGCAGGAGCATGACTTAATCACTGATGGAGATTCCAACAGGGAGCTGAAACCCAGAGGACTTGGATGAACTAAGAATATACAGTGATCTGTCAGACTTTGGGGTGAACACTGCAGACCAAGCCTTGCAGCTTACAATGCATAAAGCACACAAAAACGGGCGACACAGCCTCTGTCAACACCTCTTTTCATATATGATATGCGATCGGACGACCGTACTCTGCACTAATCTTTTCTCTCTGCAGTCAAGTCGTCCTATTAAAAGCCCGGCTTGGTAACATGACCCATGTGGAGCAGTCATTTCAGTCACTCTTGTTATTCCAACAGGCAGCTGTTGTATGTTCCTCCTCAGCTTGATTCCCCAAATCCGAAGCCCCCTCTTCCCCACAGCCCCATGAGCTGGCATGCTGCGGGGTCAGGCTTATTTTGTAAAGACAAACACTTAGGAGCTGATTTGTCGAGCGACAGGCAGACACGATTTGGCAAACAAAAGCTAGGAGCAGGATCGTAAGTGACATTTACGCTGCCCTCTGGGATTCGTTGTGATCGAGGCACCCAGCCTTATTCTTGATTCGAAGCAGGAACCATTTGACCCTGCTTTTCAGATGGTTACGTAGTACGTAGAAACTTTGAACCCGTGTGGCCTCATCCTCCCTTATTGTGTGAAACCCTGATTGAAAATGACACACCAGCTGGTCACACATGGGGGATTATCATTGCTCTGACTCTGTCACACTCACTCGTTCCCTTCGTACCTCTCAAAGTGGGCCTACCAGTAGCACACACACACAGAGTCCAGTTTTAGCTACCTATGTGATCGTATCTCCTTGTCTACAGCTTCTGTCAGAGCTCGTAAAGAGAGAAGGAACCGGGCCAGAGTAAACACAGCACGGTTTAAGAGAGAGGCCAACCTTCAGCTTTGATGAAGAGGTGAGAACAACAACAAGTATCACTTTACTCATGCGGCTCAATAAACATGGAAAAATCTGTCTTGGTGTTGCATGAGGCGTATAACAAATGTGCAAATGATTAGAAGCATTTTAAGGGGTTCAGTTATGGGGCAAAGGTGAAAAAATAGTTTGGGAAATATGACTATTCTCCATCCTGCCAAGAGCTGGATGAGAAGACGGAGGCTGAGGCACTAATGTCCACACGATAAATATGAAGCAGCAGCCAGCGGTGATTAGCTCCAGCGGTTCATTCATGTGGAGCAGTTTCTGTGTTTCACACAAAAAATATCCCATTCACACAAGCTCATCAGAATAAAAGAAAAGAAGAGAAAAAGAACAAGAGCACGTCAAAGCAGCAAGCAACAACATATCCCAGAGCCATGTTGGCCAATCGACATCAAAAGCCCCAAACTGTTTTTCCCTGCGTCGACATGTCGGCACAACAATCTGAGGTTATTAATATTTCACACAGGAAGAGTTTTTACTAAAGGTTTGCTGCAGTTTTCCTGCATCAGTGGATGTTTAGATTTAGTTTAAACGACTGCTTCAGCAGTGCATTTTTCATGTATACATGATCACAGTAACAGTAACAATTTTGTGTGATGTATAAAAATTATCGAATCTATTATCTGTACCATTAGTGATTTTTTTCACCTCTGACAGCGACTGATCTGCTTCTCTTTTTTACCCTCCTTTCATTGTAGCACCATCAAGGTCATTTCATTGTACTTTGAATGAATGGATGATTGAATGAATGCCTCACTGACATTCAGTAATCATGCATTTCTGCACCTACTCTGGCAGGCTAAATGCAAAGAAATTCTTCTCAGGCGACAAGCCATTTAGTACCATTTGACTGTGTTTGAATTTAAAGTGTCACTGTCAATAAATGGCAAACAGAGCAAGCCCCGCCCCCCCAGTAAAAAAATAAATATAACAGGCTGAAAACCCTGAATCCCAACGAATGAATGAGCTTCATGTTTTCCGGATGTGTCCGTCTCTTGCACTTTGAGGATGCGTTCAGCCATTTTGAACCCATAAAATGCCAAATCTTATCAAATTTCCTAGAAACGTCTCTGTCGACACAAGCATTAGTGTATTTTATCACAGTATATATTGTTATCGCTTAGTTTACAGCTAATAAAACATGTTTGCATGTTTGTGTATTGAAATATAATTAAATTGAATAGAAGTGCACTGCCTCTCCCGAGTATTTATGCGACTGCTGCATATTGTGTGCGGATTTGCTCCTTTTTCCTTTTAAAAGCATCACGTTCATATCCGTCATTGTTCCACTTCATCAGCGTTTCCTTTTTGGCGCCGCAGTTCGCCGGTGTTTGGAATAATAGGCATCATTATTCGAGTGCCATCTTTTCTCTGACATTTTAAGTCATTTTGCTTTTTCTAATTCACCTGCAATTAGGGCCGCGCTGGAGCTCTTTATTTGGCCCTTATTGTGATGAAAGCACAATACATTTTAAATATACTGTACACGCAATTGCATTATGAAGGCCTGGTTTGCTGCAGCTGTAGGAGCTGATGTAACACTCGGCACACACGCTGCAAACGCTGCACACACACCACCAGAAGCCTTGAGGAAGAAAAAGAGGGATTAGATGAAGAAGACTTTTATGTCCGAGGCATGTATGCAATCGCTTCCTCTTTTAGCCCCCAACCCCCATCTAACACTCACACTCCGCTCTATCTACATGACAGAGGACTTCCCCTGAGGTGACCTCTGCAGCCAACTCATCACTAATGTGTTCTGACAAGTCGGCTCCAAGAAAGTGCTAACAGAGCAATGTAATGGTTAAAACCACCCCGGCTCTCATTCATACCTCAGCACTTTAACCTCAGCGCTCTAACCTGGCTGACTCTGTCTACTTTTGTGAGGACAAATAGAAGATGACATCAGACAGGCAGTGGCTGTGTGGGCTTGTGAGCCACAGATAAGTTTGAGGAGCTCTCATTGGTTTATAAAGACTTTGTGGGAGGGGCATAATGATGAGAAAAATTGAGGTTGACCAGAAAATATGTTGAAAAAACATCTGAAACTTGTGACTTGGAAGAATAAACGGAAGAACATTGAAAGAACTTACTAACTTCTGATAATCTGTATGACAAAAGTGATCGGAGCCACAGACTGTATGTAAAAAGATGGATGAGGCCAACATCGAGCCATCGCAACATCACTCTGATGGTCTAAATGTTTCACCTGCCTCCATTATTTGAGTCAGAACTTTTTCTTTATTTTTAAATACTTTAGGATACAACACAAGGCAGCGAAATTCAATAGACTCATCTAACATATGCAATCATATATTCTGCATATGATAACTGAGGAGGGAAAAATACATTTGTTGTAGTGTTATTATTTATTAGTCAAATCCAGTTAAACAGGCAGGAGATCCTGTTCATGCATGTTTAATCAAAAATACTGACATTTGTTACTAGTGTATGATATATTATAGTCTAACCCCAAACGTTTACCCATATTTATCTTGTGATAATGGAGTTTTAACTGTTGGAAGATTCTGTACAAACTAAACTCTGTTAAAGTTTTTTAATTTCACAAGTGTGCAGCTGTTAATGCTTTCATGCACTTGAGGATAAAAGCTGCAGCACTTAAACACTAGCGAATGATTTATTCATGCCTTCTAAAACCATACAGCTGGAAATCTTCAAGATTTTTGGTTCAGGATTTTTTGTGTAAGAATAGATAAGATGAGGAAATCTGGTGCATTACACAAAAAAATGAACGGAAAGGGAAGCATGAACACACAGAAATAGGTCATTTTGTTGCCATGCAATCGAGGAAAGTTTAAATCTGCAGCGCATTTCACTTTTTGTGCAACACAAAAGATTCTTGTAGAAGAATTACAGCAGTGGGAAGTAATGAAATCACCACCACACAGTTACCAAAATGTCTTTTCCCTCTGTTGTTATTTCTCTGCTTCTCTTTGACCTCTTCCCTTTACACTCTGTGGTGATGGTGGGAGCAAATGAGGCACAGACTTGCTACCCAGCTGCAGTATTGACCCTCTGGGTAAGACAGGAAGGTCTCTGGCCTGTTACCCACATGCAGTACTACCAGGTTCGTGCCAAGCACAGAGCCAGGGGCGTGGCCCGGTGCTGCATCTCGCTGACGTGCTGCCATTCACCCACTGGGACCAATCTTCAGCTTCTACGCTCGCCCTGGTTTGACTGTTGAAGCCACCTACGTCACTCAAACTCGGGTGCTATATTTAGCCACATGTCTTTCCTAAGGCATTTCAGTCTGTGGGTCTTTTTTGGCATTTGCAGCAACATCAGTTAAAGTTGTGCAGTCTTTAATATAATAAAGTGACATATGCGTGAATGACTTTTATCTTTTGCAAATTAAGATATAAAAATGTGAAAAGGCCACTTCCAGGATTCAAATTCTGCTCTTTATTTTAAGTGAGAACGCAGGGAGCTGAAATCCATAAATCCATCCATCGCTGCTGCACTTACCTATGTCTACAAGCCAACAAATAGCAATGAGATACCAGCACAAGGCGAGATGAGATGTGGAAGCTGACATCTTTGATATGCATCACACACAGCTCTTATCACAAATAAGCTAAGAAGGACATGTCATCAGTCTTAAGCCATGATTCAGCAGGTATCACCATTGTGCAGGCACAGGAAAAACGTGCAGACTACATACATCAAACTTGACGCCTGACCTGTGTGTAACATTTGTCCGAGCACAGTTGAGACTACAGTTAACTGATAAAACTGCTGAAATTATGTGTCCACGCACCTGAGGAGAACCACACAGACACATCAGGAAAGAGAGAAGCCAGGAGGAAAGTTAGATGAACTCTGAACAAAGAAACTCAAGTCAGGAAGTAAAAACACAGCAAGTCATGAAGAAGAAAAAAAAGAAGCCTTCAAAATAAAACAGGAAGTAAGTGAAAGACAAAAAATAACAAAGACAGAGGGAAACAAGGGAGCAAAAGCTAGAATAACAACAAAGGAAAAACTAAACTCATGACAGATACTAGGGTGTGGGACAGAGGGAAGGGGTTAAAGTGCACTTGTGCCTCTATAATGCATACTGTGCAGCCAAAAACAAAGATATGCTTATGGTACACACACATCAGGGAGCTTATTTCCTACTTCCAGCATGAAGAGAGAAGAGAGAGCCTCGTTCACATACAGCGATGAATGATTCAGCCTGCTGTAATTGGTGACCATGCGTTTATCATATAAGCTGAAGAGCCAAAAAACTGAATCCACTCATAACACGTGCCTGGATCTTTTTACTAATATCTTTACAAATATCTAGTGCTGGTTGGAGAATTGGCTGTATTAACGGTTCCTACAGGTACATAACAAACACTAAAACTAGCTGATACACAACTAAATATAACACGGTGGGCGACCGCGGCACCGTGTGGGCCGCCTGTACAGCTGGGTCACAGCCATCGTACGAACACAGGTAGGAGAATTTACTCTTCGTTTTCGCTCGTTGGAACCCACCCAGCACATCCTTTCAGCTTTCATCCATCCATTTCTTTATAAAATCCCTCTTGAACAAGCTCAAGAAGGCAGCATCAGTTTCTATGGCAACACATAAGTGCCCAAAATTGCCCTTTTCACTTTGGGATTTCTCTGACACTTTGACGGCTGGCTGGTGTTTTTGCTTATCTAAAAACATATTAGGAGGCCGGACGCGTGTTTGTGCGTGCGTTTCGTATCAAGCCTATTCTGAAGCACATTGGCTGTCAGCAGATAAACCCAGTTATTAGGCCTCAGTCCGCTTGTGTCACACTCCACATCAGATGAACTGCTACACGCAGAAATTAGTCAAGTGGCGTGCCACCTCCGTACCCCTCCAGGCAAGCATCTGCCAACACATTTCTGATTAACAGTTAGACATCAGGGAGGACTAAAACTGCAATAAAAATAGGCTAAAAGGGAGGGCGGGGCCATAGAAGATCATACTCGCTCCTCTCTTTGTTTGTGTTAAAGACCAGTCTCTCACGGGGCCAACAAAAGCCCTCTGATGACAAAAAGGCAAACAAATAGCATTGTCAGGGGAGAGAGATGAAGACTGAAGTGATGTCGATCCAACACTGGTACCCCACTCACCAGTCATTCTGATAGAACTGTGAGTACAGGATTTTCTTCTTGGAAGAGAGTGAAGTTTGACGTCCCTCCCATTGTCACGCTGACAATAGGGGTGAGGTCACATAAGAGCAGGAGGAAACAGCTGGAAACCACTGGAAGTAATGCAGTGCGAAGGGTATGAGGGAAAGGGGAGCTAACACAGAGAGCTGCATGAAAAAGGAGCTTCTACACTAAAAGTGACTCATTCACGCAGATTGGAACCTGTGAAATGACTGGCTGGGACAATCAACCACAAAAACACCTTCCTATCAGGGAGTGAGACACAAGGGGCAACTAGGTGGAAAACCCCCTCACCCACGATGGCAGGCTCACTTCGTTTGCCATTTTTCAGAGAGGGGAAGCCAGACGGTAATGGTGTCTACTAGTTATTTGGTTTTGCAAATGTCAAGACTTTCAAGATGTCACCGGAATGAAACTCCCGACATCTCGACCGTAGGCTGTGGGAGGCGTTGGAGCGAGGCGGCGTTCAAAGGAAGCAAACAGGTGCCGTTTAGCTAAATGATGTTTCTCTTCACCAAGGTACAATACCCACAACGCATGTGTGCAGGCGTGTCCTGTGACAAGGCCTGTCTTTGTCTTTAGAAAGGCAGCCCCCGACAATAGAGAAAGGGGAACTCCCTCTGAGTAAACTGAGGTTAGAAACATGAAACCTGCAGCAGGCAATTTCCATCGGCCACGACCATCCTCCGATTGGCACCAAACAGGCACAGTGATTTACATATACATAGATACTATACAACAGCACAGTCTGAGGGCAGCTCATGAAACAGTCATGATATCTAATGTGTCATGTCATGTCTACTGAGTCGTGTCCATGTACACAAAGTGAATATTTTCCAGTTTTAAATGGTGAAAAAGTCAACATCGGCAGTTTTTGTGTTGGAGCAGCGAGAACACGATACAAGGATTTCCAACTAAGACATAATACAAAAACACTAAAGTACCATTTATGACACAACTGGGGCAAAAAAACCCCAAACTATTAAGAGGAATTCTTTATATAGATTAGAACAATACAAAACAATGTCATTAATAACGGAGAATAATAAAGTTCTGTCAGACTCAAAATCAAGCTCTTTATGATAACTCATACAGGACTGAGAGGACATGAGGGCAGTCTAGGTGAATTTAGTAAAAGGCACATGAGGAAGTAGGAAATTACAACATATATATAAAATGCAACAATTCTGTTTAGCCTTCATAAGAAAACTCTATAGTTGAAGAAACACCCTGAAAGTTAAAAACTACTGATAATCCATTATCTAGGAAAATAAAACTGAATGTGTCACAGCGATGAGGAGCGCCTTTGCAAGAAAAACAAAGCCAATTATAGCCACATTAATCATCTCATTACGATCCAATGTTTGGATGAAAAGCTCAGGTTCTGGCATTCATGCGGTGTTACTCTGACATATACAATCCACTTTTGCACTGTTATAGACCAACGACAACCGCCTACAGCAATAGCACGCCCTGACAAACGTGTGCATTATGTCTTCTGAGGATAATACATCCCACCACTGTGGCAAAAATATTTGGGAACAGCTCAAAAAAAAAAAAAAGATCCCAACATGCTTCTCGAATTCAAATGCAATTTGATCAAAGTTTCACCGGTTAACACAAAGAAACTAAACCTCGTGCTCACTTGGTCACGACAAATGTGAATATTACATAGCGGCAACTCGCAATCCATTATTACTGTATTACACTGATGAGGACTTGTGACCTGACTGCTTGGACCTATTCTGCCTGTATAAAGGCAGCCTACGTGTTATCAGACAGGTGGTTTTAATCTTGTGGCCAACTAATCTATTCCTGGCCTCAGAGCTCTTTATTCATCGGAAACATAAGTTTAAAAATCACATTTGACACACTGTTGGAGTCTTCAGTTTCTTCGACAGCATGAACACAGGAGGTGTAGGTTACTTTGCTTATATGCCGTGCTGTAAATAGTCACTGCATCTTCCTTTTAAAGTAATCAGAGGCCCTTTTTAAAAGTGAAACAAAATATTTATGACGACTGACAAACACGAACCAGCTCAAAGATGTGCAGGTTGTGAGAGTAAGTTGGTCTGTGGTTGATCCGTGTCAAACGGTGCTCGAGAAACAGCCTTGACGCCGCACACGTTTAGATGAAGCGTGCCTAAAACACCATGCAAAAGTTACTGCGTGCTTTGAAAAACGACAGCAATGATGGTTTAACATATGCAAAGCAGCCACCCATCGAACACCAGAAAACCGCTATAAACAAACTATCACAGAAACTGTTTAGCCCCCGTTCCACTCATGAACCCGCCTCCTTCTCGTCAAAGCATCTGAAGATAAATTCACACCATAAACCTTCTTGACAGGGACGTCTGCTTCTCACGTTCACAGTGTCAGTGTGAGGCAGCCACCATCTGAGTAAAGACATCACACCTCTGGTTTATGTCACCACACAGATCATGCCGACCGGCTACTCTTCACATACGCTGATGCATACAGGTCGGCTGTGCTTACTAGTGCTTTATGCTGAAAGTTTCTTTCCACTGAGTTACTGAAAAGGTGACAAATTGCCTCAAAGTGTGCAAAATACCCCAATATGCTGCGAAGGTTAAGCAAATGTATAACATACACAGCAGAGTGCAAACCTCTCAAAATGATAACAAAAAGGAGGCTTAGAGGCAACAGAGATATTTCTAAGTGAGAATTTAAAAAGGTGGGTAATAAATGACAGCTCAAAATATAATACATAACAGCAGTGGGATTTAGAGCAGCCTCTGACTAGTCATTTAGATGTCTACTAAACATTTTATTGTGTCTGTTGGCTTCACAGGCCCAATAACCTAAGCCTATCAAACACAGCTTTCAGGATGAGCCAGCATCCTTTACTGCAGTCCATAAATCCAAGTATTTCTAACAATAAACCGACTGATAGATATTTAACAAGTGAGAGCAGCAAGTTCATATCGCGACTCCGTGCACCCCGTATGTTCGACGTGCCAGCTCAGAAACCTGAGGCGGAGAAACGCCATAGCATTTCCCCTCCGTGTTTTCCTGCCGCTGAACATACTTGGAAGGATAAGAGCTTGTTAATGCAGAGGTGAGATGAATGGCAGCACTGTGTACGCGTGTGCACGAGCAGGAGAGGGGGCCGGCTCGGACACCGCGACCGGCTCAGTACAGCACAAAGGCGGGCTCAGTGCTGCAGCTGTCGCAAAAATGTATCCAGCAGACATCCAGCTGTGGTTCCCAACCTTTTCATCTAATGTACCTCCACAGTCAGCTTCATCATCAACGCCTCCGATGCTCTACTGTACTCGTTTAAACTCGTTTTATACCAGATCTGGACTACTATGATCCAGATCTACTTGTCAGTCATTCATTTATTCTACCTGCTACTCTATTAAACAATGATGCAATTCATTTTTATTTAACCACCGCATGTAGCTATTTACTTTGTACTGCTTGCAAACAGTTTAACTATTTCTCGTATTTTTATCAACCTATTGTAACTAACATAACAAGTTAATTAACCAATTTAACCAACTAGAAGAGTTCACAATAAAAGTTGCTTCAAGGTGCTTTTTATTTTTAAGGTTAGGACAATAATAAAGAGGAAACTGCAAGGATTAAATGACACCCTATAAGCAAGTACCTGGCGACAGTGGGAAGGAAAAACTCCCATTTAACAGGAAGAAACCTGTTAGCGAAAAAAGATACACTGTGATTTTATAATAGCAATAGTTATGAGCTATCATAAAAAGATTAGCTTTAATAGCTATATCATGTTCAGTTTACAGTTATAATAATCACCTAACAATTGAAACAATTTTACATATTTTTAGCAACTTCCACAAAAAGTCCAAACAATCACACAACAATTTAAAATGTTGACTCGTTAAGCTTATCTAACGATTTCATTCTAGAATACGTGACGAAGTTGAGCTTGATGCTGTTTTCATAGAGTAATGTCACCTGGGGGAATTTGTGTTATAGAGTGGGACAGAAGTGAAGCATCAAACCAATGAGGCTGTGTTGTGTGGGCATGTCAGAGGATAACTGAATGCTGCGCGAGCGCGCTCATGAGCACGTTTACTCTACTGACCTGTTCCTATTGTGTCGGTTCAGACGAAGCTGATAAGGAAAAGAGCAAAAAGAGGGGTTTTTTTTACTGGCTCCTGAAAGCCGTGGATGATGAAACAGAACTTTTCTGAGTTATCTAAACAGTGACAGCAAAGCTTGGCTATAGGCTACTCAACACAAGAGTAAGAAATGCTGCTTTTTTGCACCACATGAAGCAAGACCTCAATTTAACTAAGATGCAGTCAATAAAAATGATGTTCAAAAGAGGATCTTCTGCAGATTTTAGAAATAAAATAAAGAGAACCTATTTTTACACCGAAACAATGTGTTATGTGAAACCAATCATGAATATGAGGCTCTCTAAAGGCACGCTCTGCTTACATAAGCCTTTAAACAAGACTCAAACCCATCTATTCAGTACATATTTTATATGAAAATCTGGGCATGAAATGGTTTACATATGGATTACAGCCATCATTTAAAGCTGTAGCGATACCCTATTTAAACTGTGCAGAATTAGCTTATTTGGCTGAATGGATCAGAGCTCATGACAGTCGGGATCAGTTTCTTCTCTACATCGCTCAGTGTTATTGTAAATCCGCCCCCTTTTGATTTTAATCAGTTGGTAATAAGGAAGTGATGCAAACGAACACAGCACCATTTCAAATCTTGAACTATACCTGCGACATAAGGGAGCCATTTTTGAGATGAGGACTTTGATCTAACCTTCGTAGCATTTCTGCAAAAATTAGATGCTAACGAAACAAACAGAACAGATGCTAAAACAGTGAAGACCAGTGAGAGAACTGTAAATGCTCAAATTAACTCATTAAAATGTTATTCAAATAGCAAAAATTCACAACAGTCATCTCAAGGTGTTTCCTATTATAATGTAAAGAGAGAGAGAGAGCGAGTATGTCTGATGCAACAATCAGACATGCATGCTTCCCATTAGGAGACTATTAGCAGGCACCTGGTGATGGTGGGAAGGAAGAACTTCCTTTCAACAGGAAGAGTGGGTGAGAGGTGAGGAGAAAGAGACAACAGAAAAGTGAAGCATAAAGAGCATAAAGAAAAACAAGCAGACAAAAGAAACTACCAGAAAAAACTAACAAGCAACCTCCTCGGAATTGCCAACAAACGCAGATCTCTTCCTCTTCACCTGAAGCCTCATCTCCCGAAATCAAGACCAGGCTCTAAAATTACACCATGCAGCCCTCCTATCTGAGTACAGCTCAAGACAAGCTGGCTATAACAACAACAACAGCTAGTCGCGAGCTAACGCTGTGCCTGCTAATGTTAGGTCTGAATGTCCGATGAGCTTCGCTGAATTATTGACTCGCATCAGACTCCTTTCACTAGTTTTACACCCTCCAGAGTAAATATGCACGGACGCCTCACACCCGGCATTTTGACAGCTGAGGTAAACAGACTGACATCCTAGACTTACTTCAGACGAACGGCCAGAGCGTTGAGGTGACTCAGGAGTTAAAATGTAAGATATTGCAAAAATATTTAACTGAAACTTATAGTTTTTTAAAATTCCTGAAGTGTTGATATTAATAGAATACTTTAAAATATAGAGTGTAGAGAAATGTTTTTTTATGTTTGTTTAACACAGCCAATAGAAGAACCCATCTGAAGCCATTACGGAGTACAGAGGGTTAACTGTCAAGAAAATGGATGTTACTTAGTTACACCAACTAATTAAGTAGTTAACTAATTAGCAAGTATTTGACTCTATGTGTTTCACTTCTACAGTTACAGTTTTTACAGCTTTTCAACAAGGCTTTCAACAGTTAGCTGGCTACATATCACGTCACTGTCACATCCAAATATGACCCCTTCTGGCTACAAAAGCATTCCAACCATGCTTCAAAACGCAGCGGGGTCCGTCTTTTATATACAGTCTATTATTGAAGCACATGTCCACAATAGAGTCTCACAGAGAACCTTTAAAAACAGAGATTATCTATAATCTTTTTGAGCTTACATACTGATTGTTGTTTTTACTCTGTAACACAACATGAATTCAGCTTTTTCCTCCATATCGCAGCTTTCTGCCAACCTCCGTGATCATAGCTCTCCCGCTCCCCGGTGATAAAAGCTATAGGAGTGTTTTGCGGGTGGCCCGTGGAGAGCAAACACGTCTCAGCTGTAATGTCAGGAATGCAAAGCTACAAAAATATTTAGTGAAGCGGCAGACAAGATAATGTCCTTAAAGTCCTCCATAATGTTACATACCATTTTTAACAATAAAAAGTTTTTCATTTTCAGATATCACATGACCCTACCAACTGCACTGAGTCCTTCTTACCGAGAGCCTTTCATTCATGATTACAATAATTATGCTTCTTGCATAAGAAAATTAAAAACCAGACACTGTTAAAAATAAGCTTGTACTGGAGTTTAACAATATATATGCCTGTCTTCGTTGTTTTCATTTCACATCACAAAGCAGCACAGCAGGCGGGAAAACACCCTGTTCTTAACTGAGATTATGGAAATTTGCTGTTTGCCTCAGGGACCATTCTGGTGTCGAGTATCATGTGAACGTGTCTGTGTGTCTGGTGATTAGTTCGCAGAAACCCTCCAAAGGGTTTCCACACAAACGTTTGGTTTAATCTACGACTGGAATGAATTTTAATAGAAACAGAATTTTTCAGCCATGGTTATATTTCAGCATAACCGTGAAAGGATAATACTTGGAATTTATTCCAAGATTAGATGATGTTATCACTTTATTTCATGTTTCTGATGGTATTAGTCTATCACTAACCTATAATACAATTATCTATAGTACCTCATTGTTTTCACATTATTAACAGCATACTGGGATTTTTATTCCTAACATTGTACTGTAACTTTTTTCTCCTGCCCCACAATGCTCAGTTTCAGACAGTTTTGTTTCTAGTCTTGACTCTGACGTCAGAGAGAGGGGATATCCCTTAATGATCATGGCAAGCATGTGAGCACAGAAGCCACACCCACCTTTCATTCTAATCTCTTGTGTATGAACGGCAGCCAGTCAGATGAATGTCTGCTGAAACAGACCCTTCCTTTCAAAGGGGAGGAGCTTAAATGGTTTAGTTCAGACAGGGGATGAACTAAAGGCAGCAGCAAGACCCACTTTAAGGCAGGTGTGAAATTTGAAATGTGAACCATGCAAATTTATTCTAGCAGAGTTAACAAGGAACTATGGGGGTAAATGAGCAGAAAAAGGCACATTAAATGTTTTCCAACTGTTAGGCTTTTCAGCCCCCAAGTACACGATACTCAGATAATACTCCAGACCATTACCTGGTTGTTGCTTACATGATAGAAATCACCTCTTTATTATCAAACTCTTACAATATTACCAAGCTAACCCAAAGTGCTACCATTTGTGTTTCGGGTACACCGTGTGCAAAACCTGCATGTGAACTAACCACCTTCTCCTAAGGGTGCCCAACATGCAAGGCTTTTCTTTGAAAATTAGGTACTTATTGGGTTACTAAAACACATTTAAACCACCAGTTTCACCAAATAATTGGATTATGAAAATGTGAAAGGGACCCCAAAGCAAAATATCACCTTGCTGCTTCTTTCAATTTCAGTTAATTTCAGGTTTTCTCGTCCAGTTGAGCCAACTCTCCCCTAGACACCAGCCAGTGAGTGCTCCGATTACTGAGCTCTGATTTAAAGATAGATTGATTAATACGCTTGCAGTGCTTTTAATGGTGAACCACAGTTAGGTCTGACATCGGATGGACATGGATGTCATCTTATTTCAAAGATAACAACTGTGACGGTGACACGCTCAGCTCCAACAACTGTCCTATCAGCAGACCCGGATAACTTTCAAGGCCACTAACCATCACAGCTCCATTCATCACAGTACAGGAGAGACAGCAAAGGGCCGAGTGAGAGTTCACTCCTCCTCCTCCCGCATCTCCAGTTCAAGCTTGCTGCCGCAGGAATGAAAGAAAAGCATTCAGTAACTTCCAGGCCACCCGACCATGCGTTCCTAATGTTCTAGAGCGCCGATGTGAGGAGTCCGAAGATCCCTGTGGGCGTGCGTGACTAACTCACTTTCATAAGATATGTAAATTAGCAGTTTTCAGTCAAGCTTTTAACAAAAACAGCAAACTAAACCATATCGACTGGTGTCTGACGTCTAAGCTATGGCTCCAATAAAGGGGAATATGGAAGGTCAGCATAGAGCTGGATGGCTTATAAAGTACTGGGGCTGAAGTGATGGCACTTTCATGCTAAAAATAAATATAGAGCAAGTGTAATTCAAAAGTTTTAAATCTGTATTTTAGAAAAAAATAAAAATTCTGGTTCCCAGAAAAAAAATGTTGCCCATGACGCAGTTTACATGAAAGGGTGTAAAACAAACCCTCACCCCTGATTGGTCATAAACACTAGATTCTCTATTTTGGTTGAAGCAAATCGTTGAATTTAGGCCTTTTAGTTAATATACAAACAAATCTGAATAGGAGGGATTGTTGGAGTAAAGGTCACAGAAACATTTAAAGCTTGGAAATATAGTGTTGAAAATTAGCTGGAATCACTTGCAGGGGTTAGTAAATCCATCCATGTCTCTATGTCGAATTCTACTTTAGTAAACTTTGACATCAAACTGCCTTAACAGTGCTTATCTTTGAGGTAACACAGAGCTGCTATTGTAGCTTGTTGTTGATGATTGTACTATCCAATTTTAACCCAACACTGCAGGGAGCAGATGTTGCTCCACAGAAAAGAGGCAAGGCTTGTACAGAGTGAGACGAGCCAGTGGCTCAGAAACAGCTTTTGTAGAAACTGAGAAAACTTATTGTCCCATTAGTTAGCCAGCTAACAAGCATGATAATTCAAACCATGTGTCAAAATCAAGGTTCACACCAAATCCAGCCCTTTGCAAATTTTGACCAATTTTGGTTTTTAATTAAATTTGGCCCTAGTTGTAGCTGTGGTCTGCAGAGTGATTCTTTCACCGTGTGCGAGCTGCACTAAATGGACAGCTGACAAGCTGCTCAACTTGCAGCTAGCTCGATTTGCATCAAAATGAAAAGGTGATGCTGAGACAACTTTACTGGGTGTAAACAGAGACCTCTGTACCTTTTTTTCCACAAGACAATTCCTGTTTTAAAAGAGCATAACTTGCATTGTTGCCAGCAGAGATATGGAGGCATTTCCAGGGAACTGAGCTTCTGTTCACTGTGAACTAAAGACAGGCATCCAATTACAGCAATATGCTTCTTCAGGCTCAATCTTAAAGTTTTGGTAATGTTAATTTTTTACGTGGAGCCGACTCCATGTCAGAGGGCAGATCTTTGCAGGCCATCTAACCAGGGTGCAGTGTCAAAAATGTGTCGAACAGCTTTTAATACAAGCATTCTTATTAATTTGATGCTGCTCCTGGTCATTTACCTGAGCCCCATGCCTGAGAGATAACAGAGATCATAATTTACAAAGAACGTCTTCTTAAGCCAAAAACATTTACAACTGTCTGTTGAAATCACAGTTTGTGCTTTAAATTGTACTTTTTTCTGACCACTGACATTTTTTCCACAGTTCTGTCTCTTGGTGGTGGGCTCAGTCGTCATTACCTTTTCTGTTCAAGCCAACTCTTCAGCCAGTCAGTATTCGAGGTGTGGATAAAACAGATGCACTGTCTTTGTTGGACTGTGCACATGTCCATCTCCATAGACTCTACAGTGGTTCAAATCTCATATCCTTCTAACCTCTGCACCGCCAAAAAGCTACACAAAGAGAAACCAATCGAATGGGGAAGATGGCTGCTCCTCCCTAACCCTGGTTCTGCTGGAAGCGTCTTCCTGTTAAAATGGAGATCTTCTTCCCCACGGCCTCCAAGTACTGCTCATCTGCTTATCTGATCATTGTGGTTTTCTCTAGTATTAGGTATTAAGAGCTTTACCTTACAGAGTAAAGCACCTTGAGATGGCTGGTTTTGTGAGCCAGTTCTAAGTAAAACTGAACTGAACTAATCAGAGGTTTATCCGTATATCTGAATGTTTTCTACAACTAGTTAGGTGGTTATAAACACCACACACAGTCGATCATACGAGTCCAAGGCCAACAGCTTCTTTGTTTGCTCCTCCAGTACAATGGCAGCTAATTCATGCAGCACTGTGAAAGGAGGCAGCACATCAAATGAAAAGATAGAGACGCACCTAAATATATCAAACCCAAAAATGTCATTCAGGCACATCTGTAACTCATTTAGTGTCTATTTTTTCATCTGTCTTCATAAATATTATGGGAAATCAGTTTTTTTGGTTTAAATTTTCAGTTGAGCTTCATCTCTATACTCCACTTAAAACTTCCTCCCTGATGTCCTTTCCTTGTTTTTTGTCACATGTGTACTGTTACAGTGGTGGATGCTCATATTAAATATGGCCAAAGTTTCACATCAATAGATCAGCATATGCTGAACGGAGAGGAGCTGAAGAAGCAAAGTTAAACATAAGATAAGTTGGGTTTTTTGAACAGTGAATCATGTGAAGCTCCAGTTGAGCCTCAGAACAAGAACATGAGGCTGGAAATGAGCAGAGTGCGTCCTCTTTAACCAACATGCTGCTGTACTGTAAATGCACAGTATTTATTAACAGGACCAACTCTGCAATAAGAAAAGGATCCGATTTCCATTTCTGCCTTTCATCACCGCGCACGACACATGAAATTTCGGTTTCACTGTCTAGGAAATTTTAAAACCGTTTTCAGTCCGCGAGTGTAATTTCTTTTAAAAGAATGCGACATGAAAGGTGCCGCCGCAGACCACAGCCTACACACGACACCAAGGGGAAAATCCTATGCGCTCATGAAGAATGCAATTTGACAGAGTAGCTTTAATGACGACTCAGAAAGAAAAGTGATCACTTGAGCTGTTTGCGTTGAGTGTAAACAGCTTCTGTCCACCCTTTGCAACTCCTCCCCTTAGTATACACACAACACACACACCAAAAAAAAAAAATGGTGCTTTGCAGTCAGCATGTGTCTCGACTTCCTTCCTCCCTCTCAGGAACAGTTATCACGCCACAACAACAAACAGTCGCACGCGGGAAATTAAATACAGCTGGCTGAGAAGCGAAGAAAGGCGCACAGCACGGCTGAAGATGTCCTAACCGTCGGGACCCTGAGATCCGGGTTTAACAGCACACATGAAACTCATAAATGCAAAAGTGACCTGTTAGTCTCACACTGAAGCTGCTTCATGTGCAAAAGCTGTGAATCTGACGCATGTCAGCCATCACATATCAAAAGTGCCCCAAACTGAATCAAGCTTTCTACCTGCAAACCTTCCCGCAGGGACCATCAACAGGTGTGCATCCTCGCATCACACAACACCGCACGCATATCATAACGTGAACTTACACAAACGCGTGGTAGATGAACGCCCACGCTCTCGGTCTTTCCAGCACGTTGTACAGGTAGTTCTGAAGCCGCCGGTAGCGCACGTTTCTCCGGCCGCTCTGGGTGCTGTATAAGAGCGGCTTCCCCAGCAGGCTGAGCCGGGCTCCCTGCTTCCCCCTCGCGTTGTCGGACCCGGTAGCACCTGCGGCGCTGGGGGCCGACAGCAAGCCGTCTCCCGCGTTGTTCATCATCTTTCCGCCGGACTCCACATCCTTCAAGCCGTAGCCTTCGGTACGGTGCCCCGGTGAGGTCCTCATCCAGAGCCCGGTGCCGCCTTCGTCTCCGCTGTGGTTCCGGGGCATGGCATCACCGAAGCGGGTGTCAAGTGAGCGCAGGTCTTTTCAAGCATGCGTCTCCCAACGCCGGTAGTCCCGCCGTGGACGAACAACAAACTGCACGTGCGACGGGCAGCCCACCAGAAGCCGAGCTGGGAGTGAGAGCAGCGCGCGGCGCACCGTGTGCCGTCACTCCTCTGACCGCCCTCTTTCTCGCTCCGCGTTTACACAACGGCTCCCGCGCGTGAAGGTATCCACGCCGCGTGTCCTGTGCTGGCTCGCACCAAAATCACAAGTTACAGATGTCACGAGGAGAGACGCCTCTCGCTTCACCGCCTGTTGCTTCCACGCACGCCTCCGCGTCCACGTGCAGAGGCGCATCAGAGCTGCCCTCGCGCGACAGCTTTATCTTTATCACACTTTATCGTCGCTGTGGCGATTCTGTCTCGCTTTTACATCCACGCTGTTTAAAGAAAGAAGCATCCACTCTGAACGAGTTGTTTTGTCTTCGCGCGCCAGGTCAGCTGCGGACATGCAAATGAGGAACCGTCGCTCCTGTGTAATTCGATTTCCTGAAGAAGTTCAAAATTACACCAGGTTGTTGGGGGGTTTTTAAAGTCTATCAGGTAACACGGGTTCTGCAGAATTTTCCACTTTCTGTGCTGGAAAAGTAACCGCAGAGGAAGGCGCAGTGAACATCTGCAGAAAGTATTACGGTGAAAACCGAAGAGGAGCGACTCTGTTGTTCTTTATTACACGTTTTTATGGTTTGTCTGATCACACTGGCACAGTAAAAGCTCTGGCATGTCACCCTGCTCTGTCATCTGCTGTCCTGCTGTCACCGCAACCACGTGGCACCAGAGACGCATAATTTCTCGGTTGAAGTGCATTTTGAACCTGTCACGCCGTCTGTTGTGTATCTGTCTCGGTGCTGCACTAACATAACAGCCCGACATAAACTCAGAGACGATTCTAAACTGCGGGGGTCCTGAGGCTGAATGGAATCAAACCGGCCTGTTGTTTCCTTTGTGTCACTGCAGCCACGCTGTACTCTGCTTTGTTAGAAAAAGTCATGTCAGTTACGCCTCGTGTGTGAACTTCCTCTTCTGTTCACAGTCACACAGGCTGAATATTCTTATAAGCTGGCCCCGGGGCCAAGAAGAGGCTCCCCCTCAGGAAACAGAGGAGAGAAACAGGGACTAAAAAGGGAGAACAGATTTCTCCTATATTGGTTTCCCTTCATTGGCTCCCTGTTAAATCCAGACTTGAATTCAACATCTTGCTCCTCACATACAAGGTCCCCATCTTACTGTATCACCCTATTAGAGCACTTCGCTCTCACACTGCAGGCTTACTTGTTGTTCCTAGAGTATTTAAAAGTAGAATGGGAGGCAGAGCTTTCAGTTTTCAGGCCCCTCTTCTGTTGAACCAGCTTCCAGTTTGGATTCAGGAGACAGACACTATCTCTACTTTTAAGATTAGGCTTCAAACTTTTCTTTTTGATAAAGCATATAGTTAGGGCTGGACCAGGTGACCCCGAATCCCCCCTTAGTTATGCTGCAATAGGTGTAGGCTGCTGGGGGATTCCCATGATGCAAACAGTAATTCTTCTTTAGACCTCTCTGCATTGAATCATTACTTGTTATTAATCTCTGACTCTCTTCCACAGTACGTCTTTTGTTCTGTGTTCCTTCTATCACCCCAACCGGTCGCAGCAGATGCCACTGTCTCCCGCGTTGTTCTCTCCCGGAGGTTTCTTCCTGTTAAAAGGTCGTTTTTCCTCCCACTGTTGCCAAAGTTCTTGCTCATGGGGGGTCGTATGATTGTTAGATTTCTAAGGTCTACCCTACCATATAAAGCGCCTTGAGGTGACTGTTGTTGTGATTTGGTGCTGTGTCAATAAAATTGAATTGAATTAAATTTCTGAATATGAATGAGGTGTGAGTGTGTGTGCCAGTGGTAGGCCTCAGTCCCATCACAATTTAACAAAAGAAGGTCAGGGAGCACCAAAGTGCATCTTCTCCTGTTTTTGATCTATCGATTTAATCCCGCAGGAGCTGCTTTATCACCCTCAGAGCTCAACTCTGCTCTGTATTCCTACAAAACTACTCCATCTACTGGTGCATCGGGCAGTCTTTCTCAGTGATGGAAGAGTGGCACCAGCAGATTCCAGATGCAACATCAGAAGAGTTTCAGAAGAGTGCAGTCCTGGGAATGATGATTATGAAGCATTATGAAACAAGCGGCACTGAAAACGGCTTCAGAGGACCACACACGTGCAGACAGACACACACACATCCCATACACAGCTGTAACTCTCGCCCTGTCTCCTTGATGTGCAATGGCACCAAGTGCGATTTTCCCTATGTAACAAAGCATTTTATTCTATTTGTATAATATTTACTCTATTGTATATAGTATTCTGTCTGTTTTGTATAGTATGTTATTCTTTTTATCTTATTCTATTCTATTGTTTTTCTCTTTTTTCTCTTAATTTTTTACTGCTCTTGTACTTTCTGCTGTGATCAAAAATTTCCAATGTGTGGGACTAATAAAGGATTATCTTATCTTATCTTTTAAAAACATTTCAAAATAAATTTCGCATGAAGCTGTTTGACCAAATGAATTTCAACTTACAGTTCCCATCTTCATGTTACCTGGCACAAAAACCCAAAGGAAAGCCACTTTAATTAAGGGCTCAATGTCTTCAAAGGCTGAAATGTTTAGTTTTAACTAACAGTTGATTTTTTTAAAATGTTAAATTAAAAAAGTGGAGTAAAGACCTTTGTTTTGAGCCTTTTACTGGTTTTGACCACAGTCATAATGAAAACCATCATCATTTAGCTTTTTTCATTACTCATCCTATGTCTTGATTACTACGTTTATGTGACTCATTTCCAGAGCTTCCTAATAGCAGCTCAGTTTCTGTATGAAATGTGTTGATCTGAAATGTACCGACCACCAGTGATAGGAACCAAGAGTAGAGTCCTCCTCCACATTTATTTATTTATTTTTAAATTCCAACTTTAAAGCCAAAATCTAAAGAATATTGTAGCATATTTGGACCCATGATTGGATAGAAGAATGAATATTACATCAGCCACAGTTTGAACAAAGCAATAAAAATGCTCTATTGTAAAATTAAAAAAAGAGTACATTTCAGATTTACTTTTTCCCATTTTGTTAACAGAAATATAACTTAAGCCAAATGAAACACCTGTGTAACCACATTCAGTTACAGCTCAGTGTAACTGGCTGGCTCAAACTACCCCTCAAAGGAAAGATTGTATGATAATTTCACATGACTCCAAAACTGATTATAGCTGTGTGAACTCTAAAATGAAGTGCTGGAAACAATTTCAGAGTGTTCAGTAAGAAAGCACCTAGAAAACACAGAGAGGAAAGGATTAGTGTTAGGAGGGTCATAATCTAAGATTAAAGATGAGAAAATGTACGATTTAGGCTCAAAACCAGAAACACGTCACCTTAAAAGATCAGTATGAGAGCTCACAACCTAAAAACCCTTGCAATCACAAGTAAATACGAAACTATAGTTTCCAGTGAAGCCACTTAAATAGAGAGAGACCCAAATTACTCAGGTGTGTACTGTCTCCTGATGTCCTTCCATTCTCTGCTCATTGGCTCCTGAACCAGGAGGTCAAACCAGCCATACAAGCAGCAACAGAGTATTTCCATTAGATTTCACTTTAATATTTATTTTTAATGGGGATGCTGCTTCTTATTTCCTGTCATATATATTATGATAGTGGATGATTATATGAAACAGATCCAAAGTTTCAAATATCCTGTCTTCCTTCTCTCACCCCAACCAGTGGCAGCAGATGGCCCCGCCCCTCCCTGAGCCTGGTTCTGCCGGAGGTTTCTTCCTGTTAAAAGGGAGTTTTTCCTTCCCACTGTCACCAAAGTGCTTGCAGATAAGGAGTCATATGACTGTTGGGTTTTTCTCTGAATGTATTATTGTAGGGTCTACCCTACAATATAAAGCGCTTTGAGTTGACTGTTGTTGTGATTTGGTGCGGTATAAATAAAATTAAATTGAATTGACTTGAACTGAACTGAACTGAACAGAATTGAATTGAATTGAATTGAAATAATGAGGTCAGTCTATGTTCAAGTCGTAGGAGTGAGCAAGCTCAGCCTTCAGACTGCTCTAAACATCTGGAGAGTGGATGTGCCTCATCTGGTCGTTACTGATCTTTGGCTCTAGGAAATCTCTGGCTGTGAGGAGAGCCAATCTACTTCCTGTTAACCCCGTTGTATAGGAACTAACTTCCGCTGTTGTACTGGACAAAAAGAAAGCCCACAGTTTATTTTAGTTTTCACAGTAATGTGTGTGATCTGTTAGTTTTTCTTGCTGTGAAGTTGAACTGCTTATAAGACACTAGCATTCTGCTAATGTGTGTTTCTGTATCTCCATGCATGCAGAGAAGCAGGCAGCTGTGGTGACTGAAAATGCTGTAGCTACAAAATTTCAGCTGCTGCATGCTTCATGCCTCAAATAAAAATGGCAGAAGCTGCAAATTGCTTTATGATGGTATGATGTCCCTAAAACTGACAGAAAGGTATTTTTAGACAATAAAAAAACTATTGTCTCAAACTATTGTCCTTCCATCAAAATGTATTGATTTATGGACTATTTCACAGGAAGTACATTATTGTAAAAGTACTCTGCTGAGCACAAAAGCCCCGCCCACCTGCTGTAATTCCCTTTAGGAGGCGCAGCGAATCACAAAAAAGATGGCTTTTAACAACTTGTTTCAGACAGAGGATGAAGTGTGGCACTGAAACAAGACCCACAATGAGAAAAATTAGCATTGTTTTGAACTGTGGGTCATACACAGCTACTCTGATAGAGTCCAAGAATAAAAATACGAGGCTGGAAACGGACAATCCTTCTATGCTGGTGTTTTGTTTTATAAAAATCTGCACCCTTATTAATCCCACTTGAGAAGAAATAAGTTCTAACATGTTTTGCTGGAGGGAAAGCAGTGGTAAACTTACAACCCAAACTATCACTGGTCTCACGTCATCTCGTCATGTGAGATGGTTTCTGGGTCCTGAGCCTCATGTCGACAGACTCTCAGACTGTTTTTCCCGGCATCGCTCGGCTCACATGAGCCTTTCTTTTCCCAAAGGTTTTGTTTGTTTAATATTTTACTTGGGAAGCCCGTCTTCATGGATGATATTAAAAGTTAACTTTGAAATGTTTGTATTCCACATGAACTCATGGTTTCTTTTCCACCAATGCATGACCTTTGACTTCATTAGATAGATTAATCTTATTCCTGGGAGCAGCATGGAAATTTTATAGTGGCCTCTGACATGTGTGATCTACATGCATCTTTTCCACGATGGTCTGTGTCCATGTTTTATACAGGCAGGTTATGACCCCAGATGCTGCAGCACGGAGGGAGCCTGGGGGCCCGGCTGGCAGGGCGAGGGTGGTGGGCGGGTCAGTGTAGATTGCCTGCAGATGTTGTTTTTGGGGGATCCTGTGGTTACTTAACAACAAGTGGAACATAAATCTCCCAAGCTCTGTGTTGTATGAGAAGCAGCGGATCCTCTTTGGTTAGATGGACCACATTGGCAAGACTGTGATGGCGTTGTATGTAGTACCACATGGTTGTCATGTGACTTTATTCACAAACAGGCACTTAAGAACCTAAAATTGTCCTCCGTTTTCTCATCTTTGGTTTATGAGACTTTACTTTGCAGAAGCCGTCTGTTTACAGGTGCCACTTTTTAAAAAACCATTTCACAGCATGTCTTTTCTCCGGCCTTCCATCTCTCACCCCAACCGGCCGCAGCAGCTGGCCCCGCCCCTCCCTGAGCCTGAGTTTTTCCTCCCCACTGTTGCCAAGGTGCTTGCTCATAGAAGGTCATATGATTGTTGGGCTTTTCTCTGTACGTAGGGTCTATCTTACAATATAAAGCACCTTGAGGCGACTGTTGTTATGATTTGGCGCTGTATAAATAAAACTGAATTGAACTGAAATGGTGTATTGAATTAGAAAAATACCACTTAGGTGAAGGAAAGCAGTCTTACATCTATGTCTATACTGTGTGTGCTGAAGAATACATCCTGGTCTGAAATTACTCCAGTGTTTCTCACAGGATCACTCAAGGCCAAGGTAAAGCCATCCAGACTAAGTACCTGGTTAAATAACATCACAACTTTAGGGATTTTAGCATTAAAAAAAGACTGAAAACTGTTGCTCATTACAAAAGAACCTTTTAGAAAATCCTTCTGGTATATCATGGTATATCATGTGGTCACAAACTGTATTTTATTTGCTGAAATATCTTGGTCGTTTGAGGTTAATAGCGCTTTATAAATAGTTACTACTCCCTTTCCAGAAGATGTCATCACACTGGGTACCCCCGCTTGTTTGATTTGGCAGAACTTTATGTTGGATGCCCTTCTTGACCCAATATAAAACAAAAGCATAAAATAACAAAAAGGAAATAAGTACAAGATAATCAGTGCAACGCATATTGATAAAAACTGCAGTTTCTCTTATGGCCACTCAAGACTGACTTCTAAGGTGAGTCACTCTCCATAGACTCCTTTGTTGAAATGGTCAACTTTAGAGCACAAATTAACATGCTTACTGCTTTCTACGCAAACTCTTTTCCACTCCTTGATCAATTTATTCCTTAATGAGAACTGTTTAGGTATAAATATTACTATATATTAGTCACGTGTTTGTCTCAGTAACAGATAGGACACTAACTGTCTGCTAGGATTCACCTCAGCTAACTGAGCTCACCGAACTGGACCTGTAGGCCATGTTGGTTGCTGTAAGAGCTACTACTACAGTCTGTTTAAATTCCTATGCTGTTATCTGCACAGACAAGTTAGTACGATGACCCTGGCACATAAAATTCTATAATTTTGTTGTGCATGCTACTGTACATAGCACTAATTAGCGGGTATCTCCAGCAATAGACCCATAGCATTTTGCTAACCAAACTAGCTAGCGTTAGCAGATAGCTCATCACCTTCTCACCTGAATAAAAGGGAAAAAAAGCACATGCTGTTCTTTTATATTGTATCTAAAACTGATGAAAACACTTAAAATATGTTTTTATGAACTGTAAAAAAATTACTGCGGTGGGATCGGTGATGGCCCTGTCTCTAAAATAATGCTGCTCTGCTCAGAGATGCACAGACTGAGAATAAATATTAGCTTTCCCACAAACAAGCCACCCTGGCCTTTTGACATCATGTCAAATCGGAAAATTAAAAAAATAAAAGCATGAGAAAGACTCAAGGAAAACATTGGTATTTTTTCCACACATTCTTTTTTATTTGTAAATCATAAAAATGAAATTTTTTTTATATATAAAACATACACATCATTTGAGCCACATCTGTTATACAAACAAGAAATGTTGCAGTGAATGCTTTACTTTTTTCTGATTTTCTTGTTTCAGTGGAACACAGAAGTTGTAAACAATCAGCAATTTTTTCTCCTGTTAATACTGACAAGGGGAAAAAAACCCTAAATAAATAAGGAAAAAACAGCTTCACTGGACAATGAAAAGAAATCTGGAGTGATGCGGGACTGAGCATGGCGGGCCGGGCACAGACGCCGAGTTTGAAGCACAGAGAAGTGTTCAGACGAGGACTTTTAGAGCCATCGCCGTCCCACAGCACGGTCCCCTCGTCACCTAAAGTACTAATCGCTCCTTATTATAAGACTTGGCCCCTTTTCTCAGTGAACCAAATGAAAACCCCGGGAATGGCTGCTGAGTATTTACAGGGTGCGACTTTCTGTGCGTCTGAGATTATTCTCCGTGTCGTCTGAAATCATTATGTTGAAACATAATTCATATTTTCATAGATCTGATTTGTACATATTTATTCATTCATCGTCCCAGCCCCTCGGAGGTATACTATGATGTGGAATAACAGTAAGAGGGGCTGCGAGGTCTGCTCAGTACAGTACAGTACATCTTCCAGAGACATCAATGTAATCTTGGGAATCGGTTTGAGAGACATTCAGCACCGGACTGAAGGACGTGGACTGGACTGCAGTGGATTTAGATGTCTTTGCGTAATGGGAATGGCTTCAGTTTCTTGGTTTTATCTCTTTAATATTCAAGTACGAGCAAACTGTACAACTGCATGCAACATACAAGCGGCCCTACAGTATGTGGAACTAACACGCGTATCTAGATTTTTTTTGTTTGTTTGTTTACAAAAATGTGCATGCAGCTTGGAACAGGTTCCAAAGTCATGCTGCCCCTCCCCCCTCCGGGTGGGAGGAGCCTTCAGGCCGGACGGAGGATGAGCGTTGGCGTCCCGACGGATCGGTCTGATTGGCCCACATTCACCGAGATGCACGAGGAAAAAACTGTGACAATATTTGTTGTTCTGTTTGCCTCCGAACGTCGAGACGAAACGATGAAGAGAACCGGTGACGGGAGGATTGCTGCTTTTTGTCCTTTTTTTGTTTTTGATTTTTTTAGCTATGTATTATTTTTTTTTCTTCAAAACGTTAAACTTTTTGTTGTAAAAAAATCAAGCTCTTGTGCTTGTGTTTAAATTTAAAAAGAAAAAAATGTTGAACTAAAGATTGGATAAAAACCTTCAACATGCCGGGAGGGAGGGAACGTGCCTCCCAAAAAATGTGAAAAATTAGAGGCTCCTGTCTCGCTCTCACATAGGTGAACAAAGATTTACGTTTTCTTTTTTTACATTGACATTGTACCCTTGTGATATTTCAAAGTGACATAAATTTTACTTATTGGTCAACCTCCTGGGAGGCCTAATATACACCTATACAAAGACGACTGGCCCGCACGCTTGCCAGCAAAACAACGCTAATCTCACATGTAAAAATCTAACCTGTTCCCCGCCCTCTTCCTGCATAACACTTGCAGACATTTAATAGCTTTTTTTTAAAATCTCTTGTATTTTATTTTTACTCTCCATGCACACACCAGACTGACAACATTATCATGAGCACTTTTAAAAACATCTTGTGCCAGTAGTAACGAAGGGAAAGAAATGAACAACAAAGCAAACACGCTGAAACGGTGCGGCTTCAGAGCAGCCATGGTAAACATATTGAAAAGAGGATCTTTCCACAGAGTGGGGGGGGGGGGGAACCAGTAATGCGGCTCCGAGGTCTAGGCACCAGAAGAAGGCCCTGTGCTTCCAGACTGAGTACCCTGTCCCCACGCATGGCGGGGACGGGAATGCTAGCAGTCTGTTGGGGTTCTGGAGGAGGCCACTGCAGGGAGGGCAGTGCCGCCTGCAGGAGCGGAGGGTGATTACCTCTTGTCTCGAGTCCATACATTCTGATGCTTTACATACATTTCTTTGCTATTGTTGATTCGTTTAAAAGCCACCCTGCTTCGTTTGGATTCTCTGGTACTATCTGGACAGCTGCTGCACGGCTTCTTCAGCACACACAGAGAAAACACAGAGACTTTTCCTCGAATGGACATGAAACACTGAAATGCGACGCTCCCTACGACAGACAAAATTAACCGCGGCAGGAGTGATTGTCAGATTTCAACAAAGCTTTCTCGTGTTTCTGATTGTTGTTGTTCTACATTTCTGCCGTTTGTATTTTTATTTCTCTCCGAGTTTTAGTTTTAGTTTTTCTCGGCGAGTGGTGGAGAGCTGTTGGTCCACTAAGATCGGACCCCGGGCGGCCCGGACGAGCTGTCGAGAGACGACTGAGAAGCTCGTCGAGTCAGGGAGGCAAGTGTCGGATCCACCAGAGAGGATGGTGGGAACAGCTTGTACCAACCGATGACTGTGCTTGATAAGTCCAGCTCCTCCAATAAGATTTGTGCAACTCCCATGAAGCTTTTATGGTCCATGCGGCCATAGTCTCCCCATACAATCACCTGAAGGAAAAAATAATTTCACATTGTCATGTTGCTCTGCTCGATTTCCGTCAGCATGAAGAAGGAGGGGGGGAAGCATTTAACTTTGTAATGAAGGGAAATAAATCTCCTGCTCACCTGTAACACTTTCCCCTGCGGGCTCTCCTCAAATAGCAGTGCTTGCTGGTACAGTGGGTCAAGTGTTTTCCGTGCAATCTTGGTTTTCTTTTTGGCTACGTACGCTCCATTATTCAGCAGATAGACTTTGACATATGGAGCTGATGGCAGAAACAGAGCAATACAAAAAGCCATTAGTGGGAACACTATCGGCTCTCACGGCTGGTTGTAGCTTTTTACAAACGCAAAGAACAGGTGAGCTTGAGCTGAGTGTATATACTGGATTATAATAACATGTGTGTGAGTGATGGCTTGCAAGTGCTGCAGGGATTAGTTGGTCTGTGGTGGCTTCAGTCAGGTTGGGCTCTTACCAGGGAGAGATTTGGATCCTGGCTTCTGTACAAGTCCTCGTGCTCTGATCACCTCCACCTCCAGCTGACCCTTTTTCTCCATCATACCAATCTGGATATCACCTAAATAACACAGCACAAAAAATAAGAAAACAAAGAGATCAACACCAACATCTACTACTGACAGGACCACAGACTTAATGCATAGGTAACACTCTGAGCCTCACACAATTAAATCAATCATCATCAACAATAACAATAAAAAAGAACAAAATTAAGTAAAAATAATCATAAGAAAGGATAAAAATATAAAAGTAACAGTTTGAAGAACATGAAAAGAAATTTTATATGCAATACATATAAAATAACACAAAAAATTAAATAATACAATTATTTCTTTAAATTAAAAACAGTCTGTCTTTCTCCCTCCCTATGTCCTGATTGTCGCTTGCACTCATGTGCTGAACATCGTTGCATTATCCTACTGGAGGACTTTAATGCTCACATAGGTAATGACAGAATGATCTAGAGGCGTGTGAATGGGAGGAACTGGCTGCACCGCAGTTTTTCCAAATTGAACACGATGTTTAAACATGAGGGTGTCCAAAAGTCCACGTGGCACCAGGACACCCTGCGTCGCAGGTCAGTGATTCATTTTTGTACTTATATCATCAGATCAATCGCCATATGTTCTGGACACTCAGGTACAGAAAGGAGCCGAGCTGTCAACTGATCACCACCTGTTGGTGAGTTGCATCAGGTGGCAATGGAAGATGTTGGACAATGAGGGTGAACTTGGCAAAGGCCAGAGTGTCAAGCTCTTCAGCTCTCACTTTGAGCAAAACTCTAACAGCATTCTGTGGAAAGAGGACCCTGTTGTAGCAGTAATCCCTGAATCAGATGAACACCAGAGGTTAAAGGAGCCATCAAGCTGTGGGAGGAATTCTATCAAGCATGGTGAGCTTGTGGGACAGCAGAGGCAGCTGACAGGTACTAACAGGCCAAGTGGATTGTAGCTCTTGCAGTACCCAAAAACTCCGGTATGGGAGGAGCTCAGCAAGGCCATCGAGCAGGACTTTTAGTCGACCTTGAAGCAAGTCTGGCAAATTGTCAGGTGACTCGGGTGGCGTGGACAGCTCCCTGCAAACACTTTTTATAGCAGGGATGCAACTCTGCTGACCTCAACTCAGGACATAGTTTGGTGGTGTGAGGAATACATCAAGGATCTTCTCAGTCCCACCGACAGACCTTGTGCAGTGGACACAGTCATCAGTCACTGGGGGCAGCATCACTGAGGTAGTTCATCCCTTCCTTAGTGGCAGAGCCCATGGGGTGAATGAGATTTTCCCTGAATTTCTCAAGGCTGGGATGAGAATTAGCACTTCAAAGTCAGAGGTTATGATTCCCAGTTTGAAAAGGGTGGCGTCCCCACTCCAGTTCAGGAATGAGTTACTAGCCCAGGTGGAGGAATTGAATTATCTCTGGGTCTTGTTCACGAACCACGCCATGCTGGAAAGATTACATTTCTTGGCTGACTCGGGAACGTTTTCCCACCTAAACAAGTGGAGGAGAAACTGGGAAGATGGAACACTGAGATTCTCTGCTTAGATTGCTGCCTCACGACCAAGAGAAGAGGGTGAATGGCACAATCAACATTTAAAATAAAATACCAGAAATATCCAAAATATCTCAGAGAAATTCATGCTAGAAATACTCAAAAAAACCAAAAATACAAAGTAGCAAAAACATTACAATACTAATGATCTCTGACTTTTTCTGGCATTTTCTGATTCATTGTTAAAAGCAAAAAAGCTTTACAAGATCTATCCATGCATGCACAAATAAAGCTTTAAAAAATACCCCAAATAATTCAAAAGAAGAGAGAAGAGGTTTTGTACCGATGGCAGGAGTAGCCAGTGTTTGTCTTCCCACTAACTGAGCTGGTCCGAGTCCATCCAGGAAGTCACTGAATTGACTGCTGGCACCTAGATTCACTCCAGAAAAGATCAAGCTACCACAGAAAACACAAAACAGCCAATTATTAACTCTAAAAATCACCAACCTATATACAAATATGTCATCAGTCTTGTTGATGGCCCCACTCAGTCAGCACATTTGGTGGATTCACTTTGCTGCCTCCAGGAGAATTTCACTTGCACTCATTATTTATAACAAGAAAAAATCTACGTGATTGCCCAAGTGACAGAAAACACCCGGTCTTAATTTGACTCTGTCTGAGTTTTGGTTTTATCGTCGCCTCACACTCTCCACGCTTACTCATTTTTTAAACTGTGTGCTCGTTATATTACACTGTGTTTACTCTCAGTCGGCCAACACATACAGAAATACCCGCAGGCAGGACTGGATGTCTCCCTCAGAACATGCTGACATGCAGTCATTACTGTCACTCTAACTCATTTCATTCAGGACGTCTTTGTGACACAGAGAGTGCAGATGACGAGTAGCAGAAGGACGGGTTTACTGACTTCCCCTCGGAGTTGCAGCTGTTCATGCTGCCGTTGTTGGACTCTCTGCTGGGCTGCCGGCTCATGTTCCTCGTCAGCTCCACGGCCATGCCGGTCTCCGTGCTCCTCTGGATGGACGCTCCTTTCTCCTTCTTACTCTTCCCCTCTGGAGGTAAACGGGAGCGAGAGGAAGAATCATCAAGCAGACAATATTTTGATTACAGACTCCAGTGAAGGAATGGCTCTTTTCTTTAAAACTGATACCACAGGAAAGTTGTTAGGCTGAAGCCATAAATATTTACTACAATTAGAAGTGATACATTCCCCTCCCACAATTAAAACATGAACAAAGCAGAGGATTTTTTTTTTTTTTTCATGGCACCGCTGCACGTTTTATGTCGCTCATGGTTTGCATTTGCAGATGGCTGCCCCTCTCTGCGCTTGGATCTGTTGGAGGTCTCTTCCTGTTAAAAGGGAGTTCTTCCTTCCCGCTGTTGCCACATGTTGCTCATATGGGGACAATTGATCATATTTGTTTCTATAACTAATATCATCTGCATACCAATGAAAATGTATCCAGTGCTTTGTAATACTATTATTGAGGGGAAACATGTATAACGTAAAAAATAATGGTCCAAACATTGAATTCTGTGGAACTCTGTGTCTAATTTTTTGAGTCAGCAACACGCCTCATTTAAATCAACAAAACTAAATCTATGAGATATGTAGGATTCAAACAAAAACAGAGGACTTTCCTTTACCCCAGTGGTGCGTCCGAGTTTGTAATTTCGGATCAGTGGTATTGAATGCTGTACTGGGTACGAGGAGGACAAGCACAGAGAGGAGTCCACTGTCAACGGCCATAAAATGACGATTGTAACCTTCGCTATAGCTGTTTTAGTGCTGATGAAGAACTCTAAATCCTCAAATACATAATGCCCCTCTACATCATCATCCAGCTGTTTGACAACTACTCTTTGGAGAATCTTTGAAATAAAAAGGTTAGAAATTGCCCTATAATTAGCCAGATGGAGACAGATGGATCAAATAAGAGCTTTTTAGGTATTGGTTTAATTATAGCGCTCCTTAAAAATACACAACAAATGCACATCAAAATGACATGAGAAAAGTTTGGAGACATTATTTTAATGTTTTTAAGTATAGATCACATCCAAATATCCGGAGACTCAGTTCATGCATGGTGTACAAGAACATTTTAAGCCTTGGAGGAGATGTGCAGTCGTGCACTGCTCTTGCCTTTGTAAAGAAAACTGTAACTTGTTCTTGAAAGGTGCTACTGTTTTTAAATAAAGATATTATTATTCTTGGTGGTCCTTGTCATGAGTGATTACTCAAATGACCCCACAAAGTGATTCATTTAGAAAGTGGAAAATCCCAGAGTATCAGGATTCACACAAAGATTTTGCTGTTGTGGTTTTGGAGTTTGGTCTAACTTAGAATAATATTTCTGCATTTTCAGAGGACAGAGTTCACTCAGTGGCCCAAACAGTAAACCATTCATATGTTAGACAAAGCTGAATATCACAAGATAGCCCACAGATCCAGTTCAGGACTGTTTGATCTCGCTTTCTGAACCACGGTCAAAGCTGCACCCATGTTCTGTAGAATCTGGTCACCAGCAGTAAACAGGAAATTGTTGGGCAGAAAAACAGCCAAAACACCCCCCACTGTGTGGCATCTCGGACAGGGGCGCGTCCGCCTTCTGACTCATGATGGTGGAAAACAACATTTCTGAGCCTCCCATTATCCTGTGTCTAAAATCTCACAGTAAATAGTTTAGAAAATACAAGTGAGCCTCTCTTACCTGCATTCGCTGTCATCCATCATGACCAAGAGAGACTTTTTTACATTAGGCTGATGTTCGTCTTATCTCTACTTCCTCTCTCCCCTCTCTACATCAGTGGCAGTGGGCGAGCGACCCCCTGAAGGCCTAATATTCTCTAATAGCTTTTTATGCCCGCTACAGAGAAGAGAAGTACAGCATTTGGCTTTCATCGTACATGCCCCGGTGGTGAAAGTGGATGCTGGGCTCGGACGAGCCAGACTCTGTTGTGTGACCGCGAGCCAACCTGTGGTTGTTTGTCTTTATGACGAGCGCTGGGCCAGCGACAGCAGCAGAGGTTTGTCTTTTACAGAATAAAAGGACACTTTCAATTTGCGGTGCTTGGGTACAGTCTGTACCTCGGGACAAAATGCAGTGAATCTTTCTGTATGGATGTGGTTGTTATTAGCTTAGCTGTGGCTTAAGGGTTCAAACCTACATTCTCTAAGTTGAAGTGATTGCACACAGTAGTTTAAAGGTGCAGCTGCTGTTTTAACCACATTTTCTTTAGAGAAAACCAACACGAGAAATCACCTGGACTCCTGGGTTTGGTTAAATTAGATAATGTAATCAAGGTTTGCACTTTGCATGTGCTTTTGTAGGCAAAAACAAAGAATCTGGAAAGGTACAAAGTCATATAACTAAAACATTTGGGGATGCCCAGACCTCTGCCTCCCTGGCCACCCCCTCCAGCTCTTTTGGAAGGACACCGAGGTGTTTCCACCCACTGAGAGAATCCACACAGCACTGAAGCCCTGTGGCCCTCCTGCAGGCAGCAGGCCCACAAGAGAGAGGGCCCGTGTAGCTCTTTTGGGAAGAGCCCAATAAATAATGACATAGAAGTCACAGTCCAGCATTCAGTTTGTCAGTGAGCAGCTCAACGTTAAGATCTTACACCCCAACTGCCCCCACATGGACTTGTATTTAGAAGAACAAACTTCTCTTTACATTTAGCATTTAGCAGCTCAAAGAAAGCATGTATGAAGTAATCTGAGTAGGAGTTTGCTTCACATGCATCTATTATGCATGAGAAGCATGATAGTGTCGACCTGAGGACAATAAAATAAATTCGCTTGAGAATAATGAACCATGTGATTCTTCCAAGGTGAGGAGAAAGACTCAGCCTTGTGGGGAGCCAGAGTTTGAGATGATAGGATTGGGCATGCAGCCATTTCCAAAAGCCCGCTGAACTCAAAAATTAAAAGCAAAAATAAATGTGATCGGGTAACGTTGGGACTGCATCTCATTGAACATCGAAGAAAAATCTGCAAATAAAACTTCCACATAAGATTTTGGTTTTCAAGATTCTTATATGCGCTGTCTAGAATGAAGAGCTTTGCCCACTAGACAAGCAAACTGCAGTGAATCTAGTTTGTCACCAGTTAACCATGCGTCATGTTTTCAAAGATTTTCATGACAAGGGATGTAAGTGCAGCTGGTCTGAACTGGTTATTACGGTTGATGTTTTCCATATACTGGGTATGTTGCCATCCTCTGCACACCTCTGAAAAAGTGCAGAAAGGACCTCAGTGAGCTGATTAGCACAGTAATGCAGTGTGCGTCCACAGAGCCAGCAGGCTTTCTCACATTAACCCTCTTCAATCAGGTTGGGACTTCTTGCATTACTAAAATATCATTCTGAGGCATAAGAGACTTCCTCGGTCATTAACATTCCTCAAGAAGTCAGATCTTGCATATTACATCATGCATTTAATTAAACTTTACATATTGTACCTTTAATGGAAAAATGAATGCAGGTTAGCAGAGGCTGGAATCAGATTAGCGAAAGCTTTTGGAACGTGACATACAGCAGATGGATGTTATGGATGTTAGGTATCTCCAACCTCTTTTCTAAATATCAACATGTCTGCTTCCAAAAAACCTAACATGGTCCAAAGATCACAGATTGGCAAATGGGCTTTAAATACATGAAATTCCAGCCAATCCCTGAAACTGCCGACTCACCGGGGCCGCTGATCTGCGATGTGCTGCGGCTGCGACGGTTGCCAACGATGGCCACCACCCGTGCGCTGAGGCTGGAGCGTCTCTTCTTGCTGCCGCTGCCCACCGTGCCCAACGCCGTGTCTGATTGGCTGCCGTCTGTGCGCTCCTGGGTGTAGATCTCTCCGCTCACGCTGGAGCTCTTCAGCATGCTGCGGCCCATGGACGCTCGCATCTGCCGACTGGAGAGAGAAGGCGCAGGTTGACTCTGTGACCTGGTGTGTTTGATAGATGTCGTTATTAAGCTCTCTTTTACTTAGAGTGTACTGTACCTTTACTGTGGCACAACAACAAAAAAACAGCATGACTGATGGGAGGTGGGGATGATGAACATTGCTGAGGGAACGTGTTTAATGAAAGAGCATCAAATAAAAGTCTGGAGTCCCAAAGAAAAGAAATACGATATAATCATCCAAACATGTCACATGAGTCAAAACTCAAACTTTACAAGACAAACTTGACATCTTACAGTTTTAATGTCATTAAACATGTCGTTTACCAACCTCATGTCTGCTCTGTTGACCAATCTAAGCACATTAAAATAGACTAAAACTTAATTTTTAAGTATAGTTTCAGTTAATTGTTTTTTTCTCTTGTCTAGTTTTTATTTGTAACATTTTTCCTTTTCAGTTATAAAAACTATAATGGGCTTTTAAGTGACATCTACAGCATTCCTAATAATTTGACACATATAAAGGAACTATATGTTGGACTCTTTGTGTTTTCTTCCCTATTTAGACACTTCTGAAATAACTGAAGCCAAATCATAAGTGGTTGGTAACAGAGCTGTGCTGTGAAACCCTCTAAAAAAGAGAATAAGAATGAAGTAGAATGTTCCAGCAGTTTAAAGCTGAGCATATTATCTATTAAAGTTCAGTCTTCTGAAACAAGCCACTACACATGGACAGAACGTGCCCAGCAATCGATGCTGTCTCCTAGGGATTCGGAGGAGCTGTCGCATGTCCATCAGCTCAGAGGGGGCCAAAGTGCTGCAAGAGAGTCCAGCTACGCTGCCCCTATCACCCAAACTCTCCGCTCCCTGTGGGTCCCTGACAGCTACAGTCCAGTGACCAAGAGGAGAAAGTGGGAGGGTGGTCTGAGGCCTCTCCACCTCTCCCTGCAGGGGAGTTAGAGAAGGGCGTGTAGAACAGGGGTAGGGTGGAAGGGGAGGATCCAGGTCTTGAGGGTGGAGGGGGTCCAGGCAGTCACAGCACAGGATGCATGCAAGGAGGGATCTGAGACATGCGAGGAGGATTGCACAAACACAAAGACATATAAACAGGCACAGACACAGGAAAAAAAAAATCAGTCTAATCACATTTGCTGTTTTTGGCTAAAAGGCTTATGATTTGTGTGTGTGTGTGTGTTTTTTTCCAGCTCATTTTTAAAATGTCAGCAGGAAAATTTATGCATTTGTCTGTTTGTGTGGTTTTATTCTGAAATGTCATCGTGTCTGACCACAAACGTCTATGCAAACAAATGCATTTAAAGGCAGGACTCACAAAAGCTTAAATGAGCAGCAGCTCATCAATTATTAGGAATTAGGAAGGAGAACTACATCAAACATGTGGGGGAATTAAAGAGGGAGGATAGGTTAAAGGACAGCTGTAACAGAAAAAGATGTAAAGACTGTTTAATCTGCTCTGTATGCACTCAGTCACTTCCACAAGCCATCATCAAAGCGGCCTGGAGGAGACATGAAAATATCCACTGAATGCTTGCATTAATATCCAGCTCTGAGTGAAAACTGACCCGCGGCCTGCAGTCGATGTGCATCAACTCGTTACTAATTCCTGCCCACCCTCTGTCTAAAAACACATTACAGGCTTTCTGACACTGACCAGCTTTTATAAATGTAGTCTGACTCCACTGTCTGCTTTTAAAATCCAACTCTGTGTTTGAACGGAATAAAATGCTGCTCGGTCCATTACACGTGTTCTTTGTTTCCAGCATGCAAACAACGGGATATGAAAATCTGAAAGCCTCACTGTAATACTAGATCTCCTCTTGTTTTCGAACACTGAGGGACTCCCAACGGAAGGCTAAACAATGTGAAAATGGCTCCCGCATTACCCACGGTGCAACCCGTGCACTGACTGTGCAGCATTACCACAATTAAGCCAAAAACTGGAGTTCCTCTAGCAGCCATTTGAGGCTTGATTCAAAAGCTCCCCACAGACTGTTAAAATGTGCGACTGTGTGCAAAGAACTTGTGGTCTCTGCAATTAGATGGAGTCAGTCTGCTACCAGTTTACAGTTGAATGGGGTCAAGTTTGCAATTACATGGAATCTGTTTGTGATACGGAAATTAACTGTGATAAATCAGCAAAAACTGCAAATCTGTTGCAACAGGGAAGAAATTCACATCAAGTGGTTGCATATAAGCCAGAACCTCGAAGGTGTGAAACTGAAATTTGAAAATACCTCCACAAATACTGACGGAGTTGCTGCAGGACAGGAATTTAACTGCAAAATGCACCACTACCACCACCACCACACCAGGTGCTTTTTATCTTTCATCAATACATTCTTTTCTTCTTTTGCACATCTAATTTTTCCTCTCTGTAATTTTGAGTTTGAATGTACAGCCCATGGGAAAAATAAGCGGACCCCTGTGTCTTAAATTATTATGCAAACCTCATTTTTTGAAGGATTAAAATTAGTGTACTTCTGTGCTACACACTAACTTCTTTTTTTCAGGTAATGCTCTTAACAGTGAGTCAGTGACATCAGTGTCACTAAGATACTGTGTGGACTAAGATAAATCTTAAAGTTAAAAACTGCAATAATAAAGCGAGTTTGGTGTTGGACAAATGGGTCCATAACAAAATGATTATAGGTAGAGGAGTAAAGAGCCTTTGGGATGAACGGAAGCACTGATGGAGAGCGAGGCTCGACCTTCCTCACTAATGTGTCTGAATGGGAAAAATTCCCCACAAACAAGTCTTCCCAGAAGAGCGAAGGCTCAGAGAATCTGATTAATGCCTGCTAACGGAGCTCATGTGACTGTCCACATACTTTTGGCTCTGTGCGAGTGACTGTGGTTGCTTTTGTTTTACTGGTGATAAACTAAATAAAGAAAATAATCTATTTCTAACACACAAGCCTCTGACATCCGAGTCAGAGCGTGTCAGGCTTTGAAAAAACCTGGTTTGGATTGATCTGTGTAAAGAACGCCCGCCCTTTTTTCTCTTTTCTCTCAGACCTCAATACATTAGCCAGCTAATAAGCTGCACTACATCATCACCTGGCCCACTGTGGAGCTGTGAGATGGGGTCATTTGTCCTTGTCAGCAGTCTGGTAGTGGTCAGCTGCTAAAGTAAGTGTGTGTGTGTGTGTGTGTGTGTGTGTGTGTGTGTGTGTGTGTGTGTAGCTGTATATAAGCAGACTAAAAAGGTCTCTTTTAAAGGGCTTCTATTTCACTTACTTCCAGCGTATTTTCACTCTTGGATTCAACTAGAGTAGCCTGTATGACTCACAGTACCTCCTTCATCCTGTGCTGGACCCCTCCCTCAGTTCATCCCCTGTCTGAAACAAGCCATTTAAGCTCCCTTTTCCTCTGTTTTAGAAAACTTTCTTGCGATCGGCTGTAGGATTGAACAGCAGCTTGGTGGGACGTCTCTGTTCACACACCGAGCTTTGTGATTAAGATGACCATATTAGGTTATCTGCTCTCTGTGACATCATACAAACCCAAGGGTAGAAAAAAACAGCCTGTAATTGAGCTTTAAAGCAGCCTTAAGTCTGAACTTTTGGCTGACAGGAATTACTTACACAGTGACCTCATGACTTGAAACATTGGACACCGTTTTTAACAGAATTTAATTGACAGAAAGTAAGAAACGTTTTAAATATCTACTTTCAAAATAAATATTAAAGTGAGATCTGATAGACTCTTTCCCTCCTAGTAGCCTCTTCCTAAAAAAAGGTTCCTTTCACCTTTTTTTAATCGGGTGTTTTTCCCTCTATTTTTAGCTGTCTCAGGTCAACTGATGTTGATCCTTTTGGCTCGGCTTCTTATTTTCCCAAATGTGTAGTTTTAGTTCAGTTGGTGCTTAATTTTGAATTATGCAACTCGTGTTTGGGTTAGGGATTTATGTGGGACTCGTCTGGGTCCTGACTTTTGAATCCACCTATGGCTCAGGGAGGAATAATGATTAGTACCACAGATGGGACTAATGCTGTTAACGTGATTAAAAGTCATCAAGCTGTGTAACACAAAAGGACATTTTTTAAATGTCCAGTGCACACTTGTTTGCAGCACCCGAAGGTTATTTTAATCTTAATAACAAAGGAAAAACTTTTAGGTAGAGAAAAATATCTTAACATGTTTAGGCTGACTTGGAGTGCTTACCCGTTTTTATGGAAATGAATCAAATAAAAGTATATTATTTGATTTAGCAGGCTAATAGCTTGAACAGTAACAGTTTTAAAAAAAGAGAGTCTGAGTTTAATTATAAGTCCAGGCACAGATCAAACATAAGCCTGCTGGGTTGATGGTTAAAGCAAACAAATCTGCTCACACACTGTTAAATTTTCTGTTCTTGACTTGGACTCAGGACTAGACTTTAAGGTGTTTACATCCATGCTCACCGTATAAAATTCAGTGTTTCGGCTGCACATTTTTACAAATGGAGAATGTAAAAAATCACTTACAGCAACGTGAAATCTAGTTCAGGGATGTCTAACTCATTTTACATTGTGGGCCACGTACAGTCTACTTTGAACTCTGAGCTTTCTGACAGCATTAAGAGGTTTACCTACACTTTTAATCTTGAGATATTTTAAGACATTTATAGATAGATGTTTAGATCTATAGATGTCTCATAAGAAAAATAAGTGCTAAAATGCTCATTGTGTCTCAGTGATAAACAAACATGATAGAGAAATGCTGTTATAATAAATGAACTCTTATAAATGTGTAAAATTACAGAAAATGTTTTGGCAGTCCAAAAAAGTCCTTCACTTTTTTCAAAGCCACCCAGTGGGCCAGATTGGAGTCTTTGCTGGACTGATTCTGGACCCTGGGCCTTATGTTTGACACCTGTGATCTAGTTCTGCTAATTTGTTGTTAAAGCCACTGCGAGCCACTGGAGATGGGTAACAGGAGTTTCCCATAAATATGGATATTTACTGGAGTAGGTTCCCTACTCACATCTATATAAACTGCTTATATTTCCACCTTTAATAGCTACCGACGGCCTTTCTTTGGACTTGAGAGATCTATGTGGACCTGGTTGTACAGTGAGCAGATGGACCGTTCCATCATCGGTGGATTCACCGTGTGAGAACTCTTTACCTGGACTCTCTCGTGTCTCCTGCCACAGTGTGTCTCCTGTGCTTCAGCTCCTCGGAGACCTGCCTCTTTCCACCTTCATTCTCCTCCTCCTCTCCATCCACCCCCCATGAGATCCTCCTGTCCTTCTTGTCCTCCTCTAATGACTTGGATCTGAGTTCAGTGTGTTGCGTGTTTGTGTGTTCATGTTTTCGCGTGTGCGTGGATGGAGGAAACAGACCATGCAGAAGGACACAAACATGCAACGGCAAGTGGCATGCAAGAAAAGAAAGACAGACTGTGATCAGCATGCACTTCTGCGACATCTAGGTTTAATTAGAATATTAAAAATGATGGCTGTAGTGTTGAAAAGCAGCCTTTACAGTCACAACTGACCTGAGTCGTCCCCCGGGCCGTTCTGATTGGATAGACATGTAGCTGGTGCTACTGAGGCGGGAGGCACTGCTGGCTCGGGAGATCGCCGACACGTCGCTCATATCGCTGTCTGAAGATCTGGCCGACATGTTGTCGCTGCTGCGCCTCTGTTCTGCATACATCTAAAGATGGAGGTAAAGAGAAGGAGGGTGGGAAGCTCAGTACGTTTGTTCAAACTCAGGATGAATGAAGAATAAATACATTGTTTATAAAGTCCAGAAAGAAGAGGTGAGCGGCGAATACAAACACTCACCTCCCGTTTGGTCTTGAGGTTCGTCTCATGGTCGTGGGAGGCTGAAGGCCGGTAGGAATGTACTTTCATCTGCAGCTGTCGGGCTCGCTCCTCCACTGCGAGGGCTGAGGCACAAAATTTTTAAAAAGACCAAGGATATGGATAAAAGCATGAAACTGAGAAAAAAGCAAAACCCATGAAGAAAAATAAAATACACGTGTTTTAATTGGATGCTGTTTCCTGTGGCTGCAGGACCTGGGTTCTGACACTAGGTGGAGCATTATGTGCACTGGAGACTCCATCAGGAAGAGTCAAAGACACTTTAGATCTGCACTGAAAAAGTTTAAGTATAAACTTCAAATTCCAATCCAGGTCTTCTGGGAATGCCAGATTTATGGATTTATGGTTAGGTGAAATCCTACTTTAGTGTTTACAGATTTATCTTTGCAGAGAAAAACAGTGAATTTGAACCAGAAGGAAACACTGGGAAGTGAGGAAAACTTACATAGGCTAAAGTTTTAGAGGAACTAAAACCAAATTCCCTGAAGTTAATGCTTTTAATCAAACAGCTGTTAAACTTATTTTACATTTTAGAGTTGCACAAAAAATAAATTCCCACCTGAGAGCATATTCCTAAACTCCACAACTGTGAGAACATCAACAACCTGGAGCTCTTTGGAAAATAGCCACTTGGGAGAATTTGGAAATATACTAAGACTCTTGGCGCCATCAGCAGGCAAGTGAGCGCTGAGAAATCCACCAGACAGTGACTGATGTTTTAAAGTCTGTTAAAGTCTTAAACTCCAGCAGGTTTCATGGAGCAGAAATTAAACTTAAGAACAATACTGTCATGAATTATGTTTAATATTAATGATCCTCAGGGCACTTCTTAGGTTGTTTATTTAGTTATTCACCCTTGTGTACACCCTTTTGTAAGCTCAGTCTTGTGTTTTTAGTTTCAGTATTGTTCTATTTGTACTGTTTTATTTTGGTAGTGTTTTCTCTCTTGTGTCTAGTATTCAATTCAGTTAAATTTTCTTCACATAGTGCCAAATCACAACAACAGTTGCCTCAGGGAACTTGGTGACAGTGGGAAGGAAGAACTCCCTTTTAACAGGAAGAAGCCTCGGGCAGTACCAGACTCATGGCTCAGACTCTGCTGTTACTGTTTGGAGGTGTGGAGAGGAAGACAGGACAAAGACATGCTGTGGAAAAGACCCAGACATTAATAATAACTCATAATTAAATACAGAGAGGTGTACAAACACGCAGTGAGTGAAAAAGTAACACTCAGTGCATCATGGGAATCCCCCATGCCTACACTTATTGCAGTGCACATAAAGGAGGAGTCAAGGTCACCTGATTTAGCCTTATCTATATACTTTACCAAAAAGGAAAGTTTGAAGCCTAATCTTAAAAGTAGAGATAGTGTCTGTCTCCTGAATCCAAACTGGAAGCTGGTTCTGGATTATTTTAGACTTTGCTATTTCCTGCATCGATGCCATTAAAGTCGGACTGATACTGTATTTAAGTCCGCAACTCACTTTTTCTCTAATTAAATAACAGAATTTACCATCTTTAAATACATCTTTACCTTTTAGGAAATAAGTTAAAGAATGTATGAGTTTTCCACAAATGTTTCAAAATAAAAGTCTTTTTAAGACGTGTAATGTGTCTGTCCAGTGAAACCCTGCAAAGGTTTTATTTTTAAAACCAGGAAATGTTGAGTTTGTATAAATAGTGAAATGCAGTAACGTTAATAAAACAAGTGAAAGTGGATCAAAAATACTAAAATAAGACTGACTGACTATTATACAATCACCATCTGATTATTATATCAAACAGACATAAAAAGACATTTTTGTCTTCAGCAGTTAATGCAAATAAAAGTCAGGGAGTGAACAAATTGTGTTCCTAATTTTGGTTAACTTCCACATTCGGTCTGTCTTTATTAACTCTCTTACATGTAATAGGCTAAATAGGTTTCCTTAACGGTGCAGTGCTGTCCCTGCACACTCTGCTCTACACCTGCAGTTAAAACCCTCTAAACAGTATGAAAACTCCACAGTGGGAAAGGATAACAGCCTTCATATTGTTTTTTCAATCAAAGGAGTGCTGAGCAGATAGAAATCTTGATGCACTTACTTTATGCCGACGGCTTCCTGAACTGCTTTCAGGGATTTTTGATAGGTTTGTTGTTTTGCCCTGAACTGTGCGTTTCAGGCTCTTTTTTGAGCGTTTAAAAAATAAATTAACCCTTTTGACCCAAGAGGTCATTAAAACACAAACAACAAGAGCCAGTGTAACTGACTAAACTATGACTGAATGTTAGATTTTTTTCTGCTGAGTCAAACCTGCTAGAATTACAGCTGAGAATTGTTAAAACAGGATTTTTTTTAAATGAATGTGGCTGAACTTTTCACTCCAGCCTGGTGATTGTGATGTGGAGACTCATTATATGTATTTCCACATCCTAATCCTTCACTGTTGTGCTGCTGTTGGTGACAGAAATTGGAGATATTGTTTTTCAGGTGAAATTTAATAGCGCTGGGCTTAAGGGGTTAAAGGGTGACCATTTGTCATGCTTCAGTTCTGCTGTTTGAAATGACCTTACACTGCAGTTGATAATTTTTACAGTCCTTCAAATGGCATCATGTAATTTTCAAATCTCACTCCTGGCCTGGTGAGAAGGACACAGAGATTTATTGTATGCTAAAAGTCTTCCTAATCCAACAGATGAAAGACAAAATTCAGGGCAAAAAAACCTTAAAGGCACTGAAGCTGTGGGCATAGAGTCAAATATGAGCGCAGCCTACATAAGTGCATAAGAGTTTTATCTACTCAGCACTCCTCTGCACTGACAATTTAAAGGTTGTTAACCCTTTTCAACCTGGAGGTCCCAGTACTGGGCTATAAAACACAATCTGTGACCATAATTAGAGGGTTTAACTTTTAAGGGTGCAGCATTGAAGCTGTTAGAGCTGCAATCCAGAATTTTAAAACACGTTCAGTTACTACAGTTACTCATTATTATAAGGCTCTCTAATTTTAGCCCGTTCTAATCCCAGGGTGTCAATAAGTGCTATTCATCAAAACTGCTGTCAGTCAAAGAACAATACAAGGTGTGCTTTGGCCTTCATGCACTTATCATTTGTCAGCAAGCTGGGTTACTGTTGTGAAGGGGCGTGTTTTCCTAAATTTCAGGGTGTGAAGCAGACATCTGACAAACGCCACTATAATACACGCTGAGGTGACAGCACATGGCTGTTTTTCTGATGTCACTGGTCCGGTTATGGGACAAACCTGATGCATTTAAAAATCCTTTTAGTTATTCACTTTGACAACACTTTAATAATTGTAATCATTCCCTTTTGATGTGAATGATTACAACTTTCAAACTGTTGCGATACATGTTCTTTCTTATGAATGTTTCTCCACACACAACACACCTTGCTCTATACTGCTGCTTTTAGCGGGGAGCTGAGGGAGCTGCCTGCCCCTGCGACCTGATGAGGGAGTCCCCGCTGGGGAAGTCGGGCTGCCATAAGGGTGTGCTCTGCAGGACATGAACACACATGGAGGTGGGAAAATTAGTTATACATACATATAATGATAAAGAGATTAATCTCTCATTCAAGTGAGACCCAACACTCAGTCACAGAAGCAACAAACTGGGGTCAATGGTAAAGGTCAAAGGTCAAGATAGGAGAGAAACTGATCAGAATCATCAATGAAGCTGCAGGAGAAGCAAAGGAAGATTGTGTCTGAGTATTTCTACAGATCCCCAAAATACTTCAAATACTTTATGTACAGACAATTTATTAAAAAAAAAAATCACATCACTTGTGAGCAACATATCATAAAGATCATACTGGGATATGGCTGATATAGGTAGTATTTGTGCACTCAGTAGCAGCACACTCAGTGTAACAGAGAGGAAACCAGGTGAGGGGAGGCGGGGCTCTGGCAACAGCATGCACCTGTCCAGCCGTGGTGAGTTAGGACAAGACCCTGACAGGACTGTCTGGCCAAAGGGCCTCAGAGGGCCTCCTCTCCCTCTACTGCCCCTCAGGATAGAGGTGGGCTGGATGCGACTGCCGTCAGCAAAAGAAAAAGGAATAAAAACAGAAAAATAGCAACTCAAAACAACACAAACAGTCTGTTTCAGTGGTGGATGGTCATATTAATTATGGTCTAATCGGCCCACCTGCAGTTTTTTTATTTTCTAAAGGGGCAGCCAATCAGAAAAAGTCAGCTTAAAGAAGGCGGGGCTAAACCAGCTTGTTCAAGACAGAGGAAGAGTTGGTGGGCTTAACATATTACAATTATGAAATGTAAAAAAATGTAGTTCTGCAACCTCAAAACAATCAAAAACTTGACCTGAGTTAAATTTAGCTGTTTTGTTCTTCAAGGCCGTGTCATCATGCACCTCTGAACCGCTTTCAGCACTGCCTCTATCTTCAGCTATATTTTCAGATTACTGATCTCTAATTTCACTGTAGAGTTTAGATGGAGAGCATCATCTTCTGGGTCAAACTGACTGGACTTTAATGTTTAAGATGATAAAAAAAACCCTATGCCCTCCCAAACAGCCTTCAGCAGAGAAGGCAGCAGGGACCGAGCCAGAACCATGTTGACTGTTTTTTGAATTTCCCTGACTTGTGCATTGTGCAAGGTCTCTGAGAGAAAAATTTGGCTCTTTTTTGTGATGTGTGCCTGAAGCAATCCAGAGGTGCACAAGTACACAACACTGAAGGGAAGATTGGACAAACGTAACTTTGCACAGAGAATGAAAAGTCAGTTTAGCTTCTCGATTATTAAAAAAAGGCTTTTTTTCTTGCTTAATTCCAAACATATAAAACACAGAAACCCAGTTTATGTCAGCGAAGCTCCATTTACTATACAAAACAAATCACAAATATGGATTAGTGTGTTTATATCTAAGGCCTTTCTGAGGATTTCTTAGACCTGAACAAGAAAAAAAAATTCCACACATGACCAAAAGGTACAGATGGTTAAATATGATCCCTCTGGAGAAAAAGGAAGGGATTAGGGTAATGAGGTGGAAATACAGGTAAATGAATGAATGAATGAATGATCTTACCTGTCCCCCTCCAGGCTTTTTCTGCTGCCCTTTGGACAGTTTGGACCTGGAGAACTGTTAGACTGCCTGTGTTGGCACACAGCGGCCACAGAGAGAGAGAGGAAGAAAAACAAACACGATGTGGAAAATGGTGACGCAGAGAATGGCCCAACTGAGCTCTGGGCAAGAAATACTATAAAAGGTTCAAACTCAGTCTTTCTATTGGTTTATGGAAGCTGCATAGCTGCAAAAGTGCTTTCAAGCCAGAGAAGTGGAGAAATTCAGAAAAGAGAAGCAGGTGCAGCACAACAAAGGAGAGATTATACAGCCTTAGACAACAAATATTTACAGGAAAAGGGTTGGAAGCGGTGCTGATCACAAGATCTACAATGTACATATCACTACACGACAAGCTTCAGGCTACAGGATAGGCTTTCAAGTGAGAGTTCAGGGACGTATGAGCAGGCAAGCAGAACCGCAGCGTGTCAGGGGATGGCACAGGGGGGTGGACCCGGTGTACCTGTCTTCCTCAGGGGCCACATGTTCTACTAAGATCCTGGGGCTTGGGGGAGTCTTTCGGGGCAAAGAGTTGGAACACCTGGAGGGGCGGGAAGGTGGGAGGGAGTAGGAGCATCCCAGTAGGAGAGAGGTTGTTAGTGAGGAAAGGGACAGTAAAGGCTTCTTTCAACTTCATGGCACAACATCAGGTAAAAGCTCCACAGAGACACGTTTCTCATGAGAAATCTGTGAGCAAACAAACTGACACGGTGGTAAAAATACCAGAAGAACCAGAATTACAATAACACAGTTTTTGTTGCATCTGTAAAATTAAACCTTCCTCACAGACTACAGAGGATCAAACATGGTGTCACCAGCTGTTACATCCCTATATGTTCCTAACAAGAGCTCAGTCAGCAGTTATACCAACAATCAGACTCCACCAGGACTCATGATAATTGGTACGGACAGAATTTCTATGTGCAGTGAAGATGACAGCGATTGTCAGCTTTTTGTGATTCTGCTTATTGCAGCTATGTGGACCTGCTCGATGGATTTTCAGCTTACAATGGGGTAGTTTGCAGCTGTGTTTGAAGAAACTGGGATAAGAACAAGCATCGCCAAGTCTGAGGCAAGGATTCTCCGATGGAAAACGGTAGATTACTGACTCAGGTAGAGAGGTACAGAAAGGGATGAGTGTGAAGGTGAAGCTGTTGATTTACTGGCCAATCTCTCTCCTTATCCTCACCTTATTATTTGAAAATAAATAAATAATAAATGCACAGTATCTATGCTGCCATTTTTTCTGTTTACTGACTGCAGGGTGGAATCAATCTTAGTATACGACTCTTGGGAAGAAACTGAATAAGCATATCTGCAAAAAATATCTGAGAGACGCTGCACTCTGCAATGCTTGCTGGGACTTTTGTGGTCTATAATCTCATCTGTTCCTGTTTAACTCCTTCATCTGTCTTGGAGGTTAAACGCACTGATATATGCAAACAGCTAGATAGTTTGAGTTGGGTTATTTTTTTAAATGAGGGCGTATAATGGCAAATTTACTCATGTATGAAAGGGGCACATGATGTGAAGGGAAGTGGAGACATGCAGCATCCTAACACCCAAAAAGTTGAATGACTCTATCAGAAAAAGAGTGCAGATAGAGGTTATGGTGTGCATGTTCTTCTGATACCTGTCTCTGTCAGTAGAGTGAAAGTCTGGTCTCAGACACGTGGTGCTGGCGCTCCTCACTCTGTCCAACGACGGCTGCAGGTCACTGCACCGCCACAACAGGGCAGCAGAGAGAGAAGCAGAGATGCACAGGGACAGAGGATGCGAGGAGGAGGCGAGGTGATGAAGATGTTGAAAACAGAAGGATGATGAGTGGGAAGGGGAACAAGAGATACGGCAGAAATAGTCAAAAGAAAGAGAACAAAATAAGGCAAAGAGTGAAGATGGGAGACCACCACAGAGGGAGAAAGAGAAAGGATGAGGCGATCAAGCAAAAAGGGAGGGTTGATAAGAGAGAGGGGGACAAAGAAAATCCAGAGAAAATCAGAAGAAAGGTAACAAGAAGAGAGAGAGACAAAGAGAGAAGAAGGGAGGCCATGAGACAGCGCATTAAAACGGTAATGGCTCTGATGCTGCGTTTCCATTTATCACCGCCACTCACTCCTCACGGCCTCGTAGAGTGAGACCACTCAGATGGGAGGTTGTCATGGGAACCAGGTCTACGTGGGAGAAGGGACGGTTGTGTGTGTCTGGGAGTGAGCGAGGAGAGCAGAGCTCAGCTGCATGCCTGTCCTGTGTCACATCATGCTGCTGACAACAGCTACAATCAACAGATGGCTGGCTCGTTGCCATCGCATGACGTTGCACATGACGCTTTGAGGCCAAACGCCTGACATGGACGGCAACAAGAGCTTAAGAGTAACACCCTGCTTTTACCAGCACACGCTCCAAAGGGAAAAAGAAACAGTTTTGGGTGGCGAGAGGACCAATGGTGGGAGGCGAGGACATGTGAAGTGGGTGTGTTCTTACCTAACCGTGACCTCATCTGTGAACCTGAGCACACGGTGTGTGAGGATGCTACGAGGCAAGGCGCTGCCCCCCTCCTGCCTGTGGGGCGGCTTGCTCTTTAGGCATGCGGGGAGGGTGGAGCTGTGTGCCAGAAACCCCGCCCACAGTGGGTGGGGAAAGACCCGCATGCAAAGAGAGGCAAAGGAAAACAAAAATGATACACACAACTGACAGAAACAAGCCAAATAAGTGCAGGAAGGGGAAACAAAATGAAGTAGAACATTAACATGGTAACATAAAGTAGGGTAGCTTTAATGGCTCCTATCCACAGCTTATGTAACAGCTCGATTAAAAGGCAGCTTCCTGCAGCATCATGCCCACGAGATGAGCTACATACAGTCTGTGACTTCAGAGAGAAGAGTGTAGAGATTGTTCTCTGGTGGATTGACCCCGCACACATACGTACAGGAACATTACATGTAACACCAATTATGTAACACAATCTAAAGCTGCCGAGGCGACACGTGGTGAGGAAACCGAGCTGCAGCAGATCTATAGGATGTACGCGTTGTTATCAGAGCAGAACAGACAAAAATGGAGGGAACTGCTCCTACATGAGGTCTGTCACTCTGCTAATTATGTGTTCAGGCATTATAGCAAATATGAACCATCAGTATGTCTTTTTGATGCTGGTGATGCTTTCTACCCATTAGCACTTCGTAACCTCACCAGTTAACATTCCTCAGTTGCTAAATGTCCACATAACCCCAAGTGTCCCCTAAAGACCTTCATGAAGCAAGTCTCACTTTTTCTCCCCCCCCCCCGGCAATTTTACTGAGGCAATATTTAAATGATCTTTCACTGCACTGGTCACCTGGACATGTCCCCAGTCAACTGTAATGAATCTGCTTAAAGAGCTATACCTTTACTACCATCTCTGCTGTAGACAGATTGTAAGTGAGGATTTCTGAATGCTTCCCCCCTGTTTTTCAAACTTTGGGGGCTAAGCTACACCAAGTTATACAGAGTGGAATACATTTTAGCTTTTAACTGTTGGAAAGAAACTGAAATAGCATATTTCAAAAAATATATGAGCGTTTACTGTTCTGTGAAAGCAGTCAGAAGCAGGAAAAAGGGAAAGTAAGCAGAAACTACATACATACATACACTCTCTGATTCCATCATCAGCATCTGAAAAATGATGTTACTTCGTGTGTTTTAGCCCATCAGCTGCAAAGCATCCTCAGGTTTCATTTAACCAGCAGTCATCATCAGGGTACTCTGGCAACTTCAACCCACACCAACCTATAGCTGATCACATCTTTCAGGTTTTTTCATGAGACTCGATGGAGCACTTAGACAAACATCAGGTTACTTTAAATAAGACTAAAACCACCTGTTCTGCTCTTTAGTTAAAGTTGGTCACTAGTGGACATTATGAGCTCTGGTGGAGGAATTAACTGTCATAACTATTAGCAACCCTTCATATTAATACACAACAACCAACAAGCCCTTGCTAGTACGCACTTAAATGGCACTGCCCCCAGTTTAACCTGGTAAGCGGCCACTTTGTGAGGCAAATAATGGTTTTGCATAAGATTACTACAAGTTGTGAAAGTCCTTAACATTAAGCAATCTCCATTCTCCACATTTCTACTTTCTTTTGTTTGTAGGCCTCTTAAGGGTCTACAGACAGGCTAACAGCCCATCTCGGCTTCATTTAGCCACAGCACGTTTAAACTAAATGCTAATGCCAGTGCTTACAATGTCAACAGCATGCCAGCGCTCTAATTAGCATGGAGGAAGACAGAAATCGAGTCAAAACGCGATTTAAATGTTCAGTGGTCCGCACTGTTACCTCACAGTAAAAGGGGTCGAACCCAGGACGGGACTTTGTGTGTACAATTTAAGTGGGTTTTCTTTGGGAGCTTCAGTTTCTCCATCCATCCAAAAGGTAGACGGATTAATGCTGCCCATCTTGGTCTAGGACACTCGAGCAAAAGAGTCTTAATCTCAAGAGTTTCCTTTCTTGGTTAAATAAAGGTGACAGGGCTTTCTCCATTGCTGCCCCGAAACTCTGGAACAGTCTTCCCCCTTTCATAAACTCCTCTTCATCTTTGGAAGTCTTCAAATCGAATCTGAAGACCCACCTATTTTCCAGGGCTTTCGGATCTCTCTGACACCTCTTTTATTCTGTTTTAACTATTCTGGTCTTTTATCTCATTGGATGATGTTTGCATGTGTATACACGTATACATGTATTTTATGTTCACGTATGTGTGCTTGTGTCTGAATGTGTACATTTTTGTATTTGCATATTTGCATGTACACATATACTTTTTACAAACATATATGGATGTCTTACAATGTTTCTATAATGGTTTCATTTTATCTATTTTAATTCTTTTCATTATATTATCCCTCTGTTCAGCACTTTGGCCGACACTTGATGTCTTTTAAATGTGCTATATAAATAAAGATGACTTGACTTGACTTGACTTGACTTAAAAGTAACGAAAGGAATTAAAAGTTTAGTGAGTTCAGTTTGTTCTCTGTTGATGTTGTGTTGGATTCAGGAAGGTTTATCCAAATTATCCTGAGTTGAATAAAATCTGAAGCAACTTTATTTGCCAGTCCAGTTGATAGTTTACTGAGATTTCACTGAAAACCTAGAATGTTGTCTAGGGCAGTGATGGTCAGTAAACTCCTGAAGCCAAGGGGCCTTAAAAATATTTTGCTATGAATCACAAATTAATATAAATTATACATATATAATAGATGGGAATCATTTGTGCCCCCATTGTGCCCTCCAACAGCATCGTAGGGCCAATAACATCATCATCATTAATCTGTAATTTCATTCTTTAGGTTCAGCTGGCTGAAGTCCGTCCAAACCATCGAGTAAGGGGAAGCCGCAAATAGCTAAACTGGTGTTACAATGATGCTTGGAAAATTTTGTGTCCCTAAATGGGTCCTTGGCCCTGAAAGTTTTGGTCACCTGTTGGTCACCCAAAGCTGTTTTCACACATGAATATCTCCAGACTGAAAGTACTCAGTTTGGTTCAGGTGAGGGAACTGCCCATGCAAAGTGTGCAGAGTAGGTGAGCTCTGCTAGACCCTCACGGGCAGCATTACTAGAAACTGCAATTACTCCAGTTGTGTTTCTTTTATGATTTGTAGATGATGGGCTACACATGTAAGATTAGCAGTGTGCTCAAGTAAAAGATTGTGTAATGCAGATGGGAAAGCAACACATCTCACTGAAGCGGCACCATGACAAAGCAACTTGGCACACACTCCGACCACAGCACGCACAATCAGCACAGCGGCCTGGGAGACATATGGGCATTTATTGCATTGAGAGATCACTGCTACGAATAAATGGCCCACCAACTCCACAAATGAGTCTGGGAAAGCTGGACAGGCACAGAAAAGGGTTTGCAGGACTGCCTTTAACGCTAAAAGCTTACCTGTAAATGTCTTTATGGATACCGTTTACTAACAGGGGCATTTTGGGGGGGAGGGTGTTGCTGTATCTACCTATGCCCCTGGTTGTATGAGCGGAGATCATGCACGTAAAGGAAGACAAGAAAAAAGTGGAAAAACAATCCATAACTGCTGTTATGTAGAGAAGACATCCAAGGCAAAAAAAAAAGAAATAAAAGAAATTAATCACAAAGCTTTGCCTTCTTTAAGGTCAGGTGCCGAGCGGGGCTCAAATCCCCTCATACACTGTTTTGTGTTGTTATGAGACAGTTGAATTTATGTGTGCTACAACTACTCGTGACACTTTTGTGTTCATGCATGTGCAGAAAAGCAGAAGTAACAGACATAAACATAACCAGCACGTTCCTTTTGCATTATAAAGGCCAACTTTAAGAGTTAAGGTGGAGTTGTTAAAGTATAGTGAAAATGGAAATGATGGCAGCTACTCTTTTTCTTTTTACCTGTTTGTGTGCAGGCACTCGGCACTCCCGCCCCGGATAGACCTGTGCATCTCCAGGACCTCACTGTCATTGGCATGACGATGAGTGAACAAATGAAAAACAACACAAAAGAAGAGGATGGCAACTCAGACAGGTAAAGTGAAGTTATGAATGACAGAAACCAGGAAATCATAATTCTGAGATTTCAATCAAGTCTCCATTCAAAAGCAGAGAATCCCATATGGAAAAGACTTAGAATAAACCTGTGCATACACTCCTGTAGTAAATATTCATGTTTTACAAACAACTCTTAAGAAAGTGGCATGCAACGCCACTACCGTGTGCACTTTCTATTTTGAATCCATGAGTGCATCTGCAATGAAAAGGGGGCTGTGCACTGCGCACTATGATGGCTTAACAGTAGAAAAGCTCTACACCTTCCACATTCAGTGGCTGCAGTAAGAAGAATAGCCCAAAAAAACTCAAAACACTGACCCACTCCCACTCTCTGGTGGGCAGGTTTCACAGGGGGGCGGTGGTGGGATCGTTCAGAAGGAATCTGGAGTCTGCTGCTCAGAAATGAAAATTTCATGGGGATTTCCATCATGTTTTGGTGCAAGGTTGTGCAAATATAAATGCAGTTTTACATTTTGTGTGTTTGGACTGTAGTAAAATACGTTTCTGTGAGTCATTATCAGCAGCAGCAGAAGCACATAATATGGCAGCCGCCATTGTGACGAGGCACGAAGCACAGCAATCAGCTGCTTCCTCTCCACACGTGACAGTGTGTCATTTCCTTTCAGACGCACTGTCGATACTGTATTTGTGAAAACTAAAATAATCTGTCTTTGCTTGAATAACAAATTTTGCACTCCTCTGTATCCTGTTCACTGAGGTTCTTTCCTGAACTGCAGCAACCTTTTGCACAGCATTGCTCTGCTCATGCTCTGCATGGTTTGAATAGATCGTCAGGACAGCGGGAGAAACAGCGCCCGCTGTGGATGTCACATGTTCTGTTAAATTCTCTTTAGCTTAGAAGAGTTTAGTATTACGTGTCGTAAAAGGCTCAACAACTTTTGTTGTTGTTGTATTTTCACAATTTAAGACTATTCGGTGTAAATAAGTGTCTATGTAAACATCCACACTCGCACACATTTAATGCGCACTTGATTTAATTTCCTACAATTATATTGCATGAGGAAACTGCAAAGGCCACTTTTATGAGTAAACAGATTTAAAGATATAAAGGAGACAATAACTGCACTGCTGCAATCTGAAACTGAAGCATCCAGCATCCCAATTCACTCAATTATACAACAACACACTTTGAGTTGGGACCACCACAGAAGCCCATTTTTCCTCACAGAGCAAAGTGGTGGAATCCGCCCAAATCCAAATCCTTAATCCTAAATTTCCATCATGTGTGGCAAAAAATTCTAAGAAGAGGAAGGAAAAAAAAGAAACTCTCCAAAAACCCAAGTCACTCATAAACACCTCCACGTGCAAGGAAACCCAAGATGCACACGAGGATTCCCAGAAACTGCTTAACAGCAAAGAGAACATCTGACCATCAAAGACACAATCTGGCGACTCAGAAGTAAAATACCAGTGCTGTGCGTGCAATACAACAGGAAGTAAAACTTGAATCAGTGTAAAGAGTGAGAAAATAAAGAAATTATTTGTACATAACCCTAAACCAGAGCCATGGCACCAGCAGTACACAGGTGTGTTTTAACAGTCGAGGGGACGTACAATATGTGTAAACACAGCTTAGACTTCTAAGTGTTCCTTTCTGTTGCTCTACATATCTATCAAATCTTTTTAATTAATGCAAAGAAGAACAGAGGTCCAGTATTCTTACAGATGCAAGTGCAGCACATGCCATGTTCTGTGTGAAGGAAGCCTAAGACTTTATACTATATATACATAAAACTTCAACATTTACCACAAGTTTGTTTTTCTAGTTCTTTTCCATATGGGTAGTTTCACTCTGTTAGTAGTATTAGTAGAAATTAGTTTGGCAAGATCACATTACACACACATAAACAAAAACATTATTCAACCTTTGAGAAATATATAGAATTGTGTCAAAGCCCCGCAAGTTCATGTTTGATGATGGCCAGTTTCACTGTTAGAGAATCAACCATTGAACTGACATATGTCAATCTTTCTTTTTTACAAGTAAAAAAAGTCCACTAGAAGAGATTTTCACTGCCCCACCCCTCATCCTGAAGATCCCAGGAGATTCCAACAACAGGTTACCTGTCCTCAGAGTACTCGTAGTCCGAGTCACCTGAGCGTTGGTGCTCCAAGTGGGGCTCGTGGTAATGGGAGGGGGAGTGGGAGTGGTGGCGGTTCTGGTGGATCTCATCCAAACTCCTGATGATGAGAAAACATGTCATTTCTATATGTAATGTGAAAATGAGTGCAGTCATTAAAAGAAAATATGATCGAATGAAAAAACTATAAAGTTGTGACTTTATCATGTTTATTCTCACTTTAATGAGATCTGACTGAAGATTTGATGTAGAGACACGATGAGCACGGGTAAGAACTGAGATTGAAACGTTCTAGGTAAATGCTGCCTGCACTGCAAAGCAAGATTAATGTGTTGTTCGGGTATGTTGAGCCTAAAGTCAGAGTTTTCAGTACCAGGAAGGTGGATCTCTTTTAACCTGGCTAGATCACCATGGCAACTGCTGTGCTGAACACAAGCTAGAAGAGCAACTAGGGCACATTACAAAGTCAATCAGTCCATTTGTTGGTTATTTATCACCAAAAATTCAATGAGTAAAGATCATTTCACACACAAGTGATTTCTCACTCTTCGTTTGGCTTCGGGACAGTGTCAGAGCTGAGCGCACCGAATAGCTAAAAGTTTGAAGTTTCAGAGCTCTCAGATGTCAATGTGACACTTCAGATGAGCTGCAGCCTGAGCGTGCACAGGGAAATAAATACATTAACTCACAAATTTACAACTAATGATTTTCTGTCAGCTGTGCTCTGTTGTGGTGTTTTTTGGTTTATAGATTTGTTTAGCGTATCAGTTAAGGTGAGTCTGAGTCTTGGACCCAGAGTTTTGAGTTTGGCATGTTTTGGGGTTTTGTAGTTTTGCATTTTTGATTATTTTTGTTGATTATTGTTTTGTGCTTCTGTATTCTGCATTGGTTATATTTAGCTCTCTGCTGGTTTATAGTTTTATGTGTTTTTGACTGACGGTTTTCTTGGAGAGAGGATGACATTACCTGAAGACAGTTCAGAGACAGTGTGTTTAGACACTGATATACAACTCTTATTATTGTTGAAAAAAGCAGAAAAAAATCTCCAGATCAACCACCCATGAAATGTGACCCATGTTGTGGGGACCCAGCACTCAATCAAACATTTTAGATTTGAACTTCTGCTGCATTGCCAGCTTCTCCCTGGGTTAATAAAATGTTAACAAGAGCCGAGGTGGTTTGTCTCTTCTAGCTGTTCCAATTACTGAAATCTATAGACAGCATCATCAAAAGCATCTATATGTGGGTCTCCAAAGAGTAACTTCATTAAATATTCCCCAAACAGGGATGGGATCTGTCAGAATGGTGAATACGATCTACTTTTTAAATCTGCCTAGCTGTGACACACAGAGTCTGTCATGGTTAGGGATGGGTATCATTGAGATTTTATCCGATACCGGTGCCAAACCGGTACTTTTGAAACGGTGCCGGTGCTTAAACGGTGCTCGAACCGGTGCTTAAAGAATGGAGAACACAAACTTTGTCCAAAAACCTCTCATGTTTTTATTTTTAGCAGTCTCTTTTTTTCTGCAAAATGATAACCAAGTTAGGCTTTTCTGTTGATACAACATACCTCCTTTGGTTGGAACCGGTGCTTAAACAATGGAAACCACAAACTTTTTCCTAAAACCTCTCATGTTTAGCTGTTTTTTTTGTAAAACGATAACAATGTTAGCCTTTTCTGCAGCTATAGGGCATATATGGTATCACTCTATCAAACAAGAAGACAGCCGCATGTACCTAAGGCTACGTTCACACTGCAGGTCTTAATGCTCAATTCCGATTTTTTGATCAAATCCGATTTTTTTTGTCTGCTTGTTCACACTACAAATAAAATGCGACAGCAAACGCGCTCTAGTGTGAACCTTCAAAGCGGCCCGCATGCGCAAAAGAAGACGTCACACACAACGCGCTCTGTTTAGACCCAGAGCAAACAGTATTGTTTGACTGATGGCCCTTAATATAAAGACTTCGGACTTTACGTTTCCCAGTTTTTGCTTTAAGTTATTTTGTTATTTACATAATAATGTAAATAACCTAATAATGATCCTTATTGCTGTTTTAGAGGAGCGGTGCTTCAAAGGATAGTTGCAGATTTCTGTCAGAATCTGCAGATTATACAGTACAAATAAAATGTTCACGTTGTCTTCCCAACAGTTTCACTGACATCTACACTGGATGGCCAGGAAGCGTTCGCGATGTCTTCTCGGGCACTGATAATTGGCGTCTGTCTTGTGTCAGTGACGTAAAAGACGGATTTAATGCGACATGACCGTTCAAACAGCAGTCGCTTTCTAAAACATCGGATATGTATCGGATTCGGTACCACATACGAAAGGCTACATTCACACTGCAGGCAAAAGCGCATCAAATCCGATTTTTTTGACCCTATGCGACCCATATCCGATCATGGTATGACAGTGTGAACGGCACAAATCCGATATTTTCAAATCCGATCTGGGTCACTTTCGTATGTGGTACTGAATCCGATACGTATCCGATGTTTTAGAAAGCGACTGCTGTTTGAACGGTCATGTCGCATTAAATCCGTCTTTTACGTCACTGACACAAGACAGACGCCAATTATCAGCGCCCGAGAAGACATCGCGAACGCTTCCTGGCCATCCAGTGTAGATGTCAGTGAAACTGTTGGGAAGACAACGTGAACATTTTATTTGTACTGTATAATCTGCAGATTCTGACAGAAATCTGCAACTATCCTTTGAATCACCGCTCCTCTAAAACAGCAATAAGGATCATTATTAGGTTATTTACATTATTATGTAAATAACAAAATAACTTAAAGCAAAAACTGGGAAACGTAAAGTCCGAAGTCTTTATATTAAGGGCCATCAGTCAAACAATACTGTTTGCTCTGGGTCTAAACAGAGCGCGTTGTGTGTGACGTCTTCTTTTGCGCATGCGGGCCGCTTTGAGCGTTCACACTAGAGCGCGTTTGCTGTCGCATTTTATTTGTAGTGTGAACAAGCAGACAAAAAAATCGGATTTGATCAAAAAATCGGAATTGAGCATTAAGACCTGCAGTGTGAACGTAGCCTTAGATTGCCTCCTGTCTTTGCCCGCTGTGTCTCTCTCTGTGTGTCTGTGTGTATATATGTTGTGTGAGTTCTTGCGTCTTGTTTCCCTTGTTTCATTCCATGTTTCCCCAGTCTGCCATGTCTCTCTTGTCTCCTCCCTTCCCTCGCTCCCTCTTTGCCTTTCCTCCATTTCTGAGTCATGTTCCTCCGTTTCCTGTTTTATTGTGAAGGTCTCGTGCTTCCATGTTCGGTGTGTCTAGTTCTGCTTCCCCTGTGGCATCAAGTTAATTCGTGTCAGCTGTGTTCCCCTGTGTTTAGGTTTCACTTTTTAGTTTTGTGTTGCTTTTTCTCCCAGTAAATAAAGCTGTGTTTTGGAGTTTAAGTCCCGTCTCCGTGAGTCTGCATTTTGGGCCCTGTCCTGCCTGCGTTACACAGCTTTACTGTTTACAGTTTTACTGTTAAATCATTTGTTACACACAGCAGCCATGCTCAGGCTGAGCCCTGAGCTTCATTTTTTTTTCCTCTTTTTTTAAATTTATTTTTCTTAATTTCTGCTTAAATTCAAAAGCAAATAGTGACAATAAAATACAAAATAAACATTTTATATTTTTTTATTTTATTTTATTTTATTTTATGAACCAGCAGGGAATCTGGTAACGTCACATCTCAGAGGGTTTAGTGCAGCGGTCCCCCACCTCCGGGCCATGGACCGGTACCGGGCCACGAGAGTTGAGGCTCGGGTGTGAAATTTATCGTTTTCATCGTTATTTTTTTTAATCGTTTTTATCATTAACTCGGTTTCCTGGGGTCTTTTCCTGTGTGTTATGAATAAATCTTCTTTTATTTGGTACCGGTACTGGTTTTATTTTGTATTTATCCGCAACATCTTAAAGGCCGGTCCGCGAAAATATTGTTGGACATAAACCGGTCCGTGGCGCAAAAATGGTTGGGAACCACTGGTTTAGTGTACTGAACAGAATTTTCAATTCAATTTAACTTTATTTATAAATCACCAAATAACAACAACAGTTGGCTAAAGGTGCTTTAGAGAATAAGATAGGGACCCTACAATAACAGAGAGAAAACACCAACAATCAGACGACACCCTGTGAGCAGCAACAGTAGGAAGGAAAAACTCCCTTTTAACAGGAAGAAACCAACAGAAAGAGGCTCAAAAGAGGGCAGCAATCTGCCGTGACCAGAACAAAGCACCAGCGGACTTGTTGAGCAGTAATCCTCGCAGCGTTGCTTGGAGGATTACTCCAAGCAACGCCAAGCTTTACTTTAGGGTTCCCCCACCTGCCAAATCATCACTCAAAGTTCAGCAGGTAAAACTCCCCGGTGTAACTCACCTTTGCATGGGCACGTGTGCAGGCCGAGACCGAGCTCTGCACGTGTCTTCTCTGTGAGGAGACACCGAGCGCGAGCGGTGCTGGACGGGCCGCTGCTGCTCGGGCACAGCCAACGTGCTGCCCCGCTCTCTCTCCCTGGAGTTACGCTCTGCGCCTGCACCCGCACACAGATCCAGTGTGGACACACAAACACGTGCAAAACAAGGAAAATACATGTTTCAAGATTCACACAGATATAACATACACACAGGAGGGATACAAACACTCACACACATCCAGGCATTAGTTGTGTCCTTAGGTAAGGGTGCACCAGTTGTAATGAGTCAATACTACTTGCTACCGTTACAGGTGCCATTCACCTACAGACTGTAAAACATCACATCTGGATGTTTTACAGGCAAATAAGCAGCTTGCAAACGCAGTATAGCTGGTCATGTGACTGTTTCTGCAAATGTGTCTGTCAGACCTGAGCTCAGCTTGTTTTAATCCCATGAAGTGGCTGATGAGATGACAGATCAGACATTTACAGTTACAAGCCTACAAAGCTATAGTAAGTCACATGATACAGAAAAAATGCAGTAACAGAGCATTAGCCTCATTTAAAGCTGAGGTCGGCAGTAATGTTTGAGTCTTACAAGAAAAAAAACATCTCCTGTTGTCTGAGAGAAATCTACACTTCTCCACCTCCTCCTGGCTTTGTGATGGGAGACTCTGGCCAATCACAGGTCAAAGAGAAGCCGCTCTAATTGGCCCTTCTACAAATTCATGGGAACTTCCCTTTACTAAGTGGCAGATATTCCTGAATTAAAAAGTGGCTATTCCACTGACAGCAACTACGTACATTGCAAAGCAGCTCAAAAAAAGGACATTTAATGCACTAAAACACATCTCATCTCAGGAGCGAATATTAACCATCACCAGGCAGCAATGACAAACTATATTCAGCACCTCTCATTGCTCCCTGGATTGGTAAGATGCTAAGTTAAATTTTCTGTGATATCTAATGGTCTTGATGTAGTTGGTTGTGGTTTCTTATACCACAGAAGGGTTGGAGCCAGTTCAAGCTAACATAGGGTGAAAGGAGGGGGGTTATAGGTTATGACCTCTTCACATTTGGGAATATGTGACATGCTATGATTTAAAAGTTTCATTAATGGTTAATGATACAGAAAATACTCTTGGCCACCAATGCAAAGATGTAAAACTGCAAACTTTACTTTGATTTAACCATACGTGGGAACTACTGGAAATGGTATACAGCAATCTGAAAAGATTCTGGGACAGGAGTGTAGAGTGCAGAGGCCAGTGGTCACTTTGCTCGTCCTCCTCTGATGGTCGATGAACACCCACTTGTGTTCTGCAGAGACACTGAAACATTGGCTTGGTGTTTTTTGGGGGCGGGGTTTGGTCTTTCTAGACGTCTGCCAACTCTAGCTTTAAATATGAACGAAAGGATGTGAAACAGAACTGTGCAAAGTGAAGTGAGGCGAAGGTCTCAATCATGTCTTGTATGAATCATTAAAAGTAGCAGCCAGTTAGGGAGCTTCTAAGAATACATAGGAAGCCTCACTGGTTGGATAAGTACAAAAAAACCCTCTATGCATAAAAACTGACTCTAAGATGCAGTTAGGTATACACTTGCACTGCAACTAAAATTAACACTTTTTTGGCCAATGAATGAATAGTTGAGTGAATGAATTCATCACCTGTGGTGCACGATTTAAGCTGTGGCTAAGAATTGTGGGTATTGTAGTACAGAGCTTATGTTAAAGTTATTTGAGGCAAAACAAAATAACAAAGAAAAGAAAAGAAAATCATAGTAATATTCAAATAGTATCCTGATTATACTTGTGGCATTTTGAAGGCCACCCAAAAAAAATTAAATAAAATTGCATTCATGTCTAAATCAACGCACACTGGAACTGAAGCGAGGGCAGAAACAGGCAGCCAGCAAAGCAGCTGTAGCTAAAATGTCTTCTACTGTCTGTGTTCAGTGTGCTTTCAGTGAAGTAAAGAGCAGGAATAGAAGCATGCAGGATGGCAGGAGATGTAGTGGAATGGCAGTGAACTACTGCAGCTCTGCAGTGCAGCATGCACTCAGTGCGTCGGTGTTTCTAAGACCCAGCAAAAGAGGAGAAAATGCTCATGCAGCCTCACGCAAAAATTCAGAATCTGCACCCCAGTAAGAAATGTGATGATTTGCAAAATACTTTAGGGTGTTTTTGCTGATTCAGCCTGAATTAATTATTTTAATTTAGGTGAAATTTATAGAAATTTATAAAAGCAGACCCAAAAGGTTTCCAAAGGACATGAAGGGAGGATGCACAAGGATGCTCTCTCACGCAGTGCTGGGCACCTACAGGCTACTACGAGGAAACGCTCAATAACCATGACCCCCACCCACCTTTAGTCACTACTATCAAACCATCATCAAACTCTGTATCAATGATGCGATGAGACCCTGCACACATACAAACGCACACGCAAAACACATACACACACAAGACAGGGTAAGGTTGAGAGATTCTCCAACGCTGAGAGGGACACTGGAAAGCTCAGAACAGGAAATGTTAGCCACCACGCTCAAACACTGTTGGTTAAAGGACACACGGCCTGCAAATAAATGAACACACATACTCTGTAGTTTCTTGCTGGGGCTGTCTCCATGGACGTGTCTCCGTGGGAGGTATGGAGAGGGCTGTGGCAAAGGTATAGAGGACACGTCATGTGTCTGGAGCTTATACCAGTGAGGAATGTCGTCTAGCAAGGCCGTCTCCAACTCTATGAGGATCTGAGGGGGACAGAAAGGGAGGTGGCACATGAGAAAAACAAAGCAGTTGGTCTGCTATGGAGGCCTTTTTCCACACACGATGTTTGATGCCTTTACTTAAGAGGTTCCTGACCTGTCTAGTTTATTAGAAGAAGAAATCTTCACACGTGTGAAGACATTTAAAAGAAAATCAGTTTCATCCACTCAGAGAATGAAACTTTAGGCAATCATGTTCAGTAAATATACAACAAATTAAATCATATGTTAGGCAGACTTAACAAATTTTGGGTGATGGGTGTTTCTCGCAGTTCCCCCTGTTATTCTCTCTGCAGACGGGTATTTGAGAAACATGTTTGCACCATTTAATTTTAAAAGACCATTTAAAAACTATAAAAACTTTTTTCACTTTCTTATTGCTTTTAGAGTAACAGTTCTTTTGAAGTTTATATTCTTTTATCTACTGTTTTCTTTAAGTTTGTATTGCTGTTTTGTGACTCCTGTAAGTAAAAAATCCTTTATGGATAAATTATGGTTTGATTGCTATTATCTTCTTCTGATGTAATCAGAAGTGTCTTTAATTTAAAACATAGTAAAAATCCCAAGATTTCCAGTTATGGGATATTGGGAAACATTTGGGAGCTGGCAGAATTAGTTATGTAATTATATTATCTGGAACTGGTGACGTAAATGATCAATACTTGTCTGAATGAAGTCAGTGAGACCAGATATCTCTAATTTCTTCTCCGAAACAGCTCTGGCCTGCTGTTTAGACCATCTATTTATGAGAGGCAGCCAATGAGAGGAAAGTGTACTTAAGAGCCAAGAGGGGAGGAGCTAAAACATTGTTTTGAACAGAAGAGCTGGACTGGGAGGCATTACAAGATAAATAACAATTTGATAGCATATTAGTTCATTTTGAATTTAATGGCAGCAAGACAAAAGTTGGGACAAGGTAACAAAAGGCTAGAAATGTGAGGACAGGAACATTTTGCAACTAATTAGCTTAAATGGTAACAGCTCAGTAACATGACTGGGTATAAATGTGCATCTTATAGAAGTACAGAGGTTCATCAATCTGAAAAAAAAAAAACCTGTAAAAAATTGTGGAACAATTCCAGTTCCTCAGTGTAAAATTATATACAGCACATAATATCATCAAAAGAGTCAAGAGAATGTGGAGAAACCTCCGTGTGCAAGTGAAAAGACGGAAAATCAAGACTGGATGCCTGCAATCTTGGGATCCTCAGGCAGCGCTGTATTAAAAACAGGTGTGATTCTGTGATGGTGCAAGGGCTCAGGAACAGTTCCAGAAATCACTGTCTGTGAACACAGGTCACCATTTATCATCTATAAATGCAGATTAAAGCTCTGCCAGGCAAAGAAGAGGCCATGTTTGAAACGCTGCCATCTTCTATGGGCCAAAGCTCTTTTTAAATGAACTCAGGCAAAAGGGAAAACTTAAATTCCTTTTGGAAATGTGTCTGTGTGTGTCATTAATGGTGGGTGTGAGTGAATGAGCAAATGGTGTGTATGTGTGTGTGTGAATGGCTGGACCTGGGTCCGGGGCTTGCTGAGCCTTACGCCCTGTGGGACACGGTCCTGCTCCCTGCTGGACACTTCTGCCTGTCCCTGGGATGCGATTCTCACTTGTACTCTATCCTTATTATATTTACCCCCTCCCTCCAAAAGCTGCCAGACAGGACAGGATTTAAAACACGTGCACCACATCCTCTGGACTAAAGAAGAGTTCAAACACTGTCAATTCTCAACAGTATATACACGTTTTAGAGCAATGTATGCTTCCCTCTATATGACATCTACATTGACATTCAAGGAAGACCTTCCATATTGCATCTAGATGATGCCAAACTGTATCGATTCCAACAGCATAGATACCGCAGATAGATGTAGCAGAAGAGTTTGTGTAGTGATCTGGCCTACCTGAGGTTCAGACTAACTTAAAACATCTGGAGCATCATGAAACCAAAAGTGAAACCAGGACTGTTAAGCAGCTGGAGTCTTCTATCAGACAATAATGGGACAACATCCCTCTTCCTAAAGTCCAGCAAATCCAGCAACTGGTCCTCTCAGTTGATCTCCACCTTATTTTTTTAATTTTGAAAATGTAAACAATACATATGTTTCCTATCATCTACTAAGGTTAAAATGTGGATTTAGGGAATTTGATGTGTCTATTACAAGTTTTACAGTTCAACCAATAAAATGGCTTTGCCTGCAGATTGGACAGTGGTCGTCACGCACCTCGCCCAGGAATTCACTCTCCTCCTCCTGGACTCGAGGCTGGTCCCACACTGTGATCTCCAGCATGCGCTCTCTGAAGTCTCGCCGGTGAACGTGGGAATAAATAAAGGTCTGGTTCCACTTGGGCTCAGCGCTCTTTTTCACGGTTTTAGTCCGTCGTTTACTCTTATCACTGGAAGAGAGAAGAAATCATGGATTCATTCAGTTTGCAAGAAGGAGAACAGTATGTTTTTTTTATTCTTAAAAACAGATGAAGAAATACTCGTGAGGTGCTCAATAAGTAAAAATGAACACACTGAGCTGACCTCCTATCAGGCAGGAAGTACATCTTGACGTAGGGGTTTCGAGGTCGTCCGTCTGGTCGGGGTGGCAGGTCTATGGCTTGAAGGACGTTGACAATCAGCTGATGGCCCACTTTGTCGTACCACAGCTTCACCTGTAACAATGCATAAAGGCAGTTAGCATCCTTTTGAATCTATATCCATTCAGATGAACCTCATTGTGTTTGTTCCTGATACTCACAGAGAGCTGTCCAGGCAGAACCAGAGGAAGGTCTCTGAGAGTACTGGGACTAGTAGGGGACATCACGGATATAGATGGACGGTCCATCTTCTGGGACTCAAAGGAGCTGGAGCCTGCTGAGGGATCAACAGAATGAATAATAGGAAAAAACATTAACTGAAAGCACATTTTAAAATACAAAGCATGTTAAGCTGGTGATATAAAAACTTACTAGATTCTAGAGGAGGGTGGGAGGACTCTGGGATTCTTGGGATGTCTCTGTAAAAAGAAGAAGAGTCACAAAGTGTATACAAATCTTCCCTCACTATATGTCATTCGGCTGGCATATATCACTAAACAACAACAGTTTCTAACACAGTAGAAGAAAGAAAAAAAAACAGTCAGTCATATTAACAGTGTGGGAAAGACAGCAGGTGGCCAAGGACTGAAGAACAGGTGGAAAAAAGGGGATGTCTTTCTTGGATCTGAAGGATTTCAGGGAAGACACATTGGGAAGGGGCTCCACCCATTTCAGCAACTCTACTTACTGATGTGCTCTATACACTTTTCTCAAGAAGTGTTTGGACATAATTCGGTTCACAGAGCTTTTAGATAAAGGAGACACATCAAAAGTCCGTCAGAAGGAAAATCAAAGCCGTTGTACTTTAACAATGATCAGTACACATTAGTAACAGTAAACTCACCCTATAGGTCTCGAAACAACAATCTCCACTTGAGGCTCAGCCTTGGATTCGAGAATGATGTTGTACACTTCTTTCTTGGTTGCTCCTGGCAACGACTTCCCGTTCCACTGCAACACCTCATCACCTGAAAACAAGATTAATACTTCTTAAAGTCAAACTGAAAAATGAAATGTCCTCAGTGTGCAGTTAAGCGCAGCTTTTCTGCTCTGTGCTCCACACAAAAACCTGACGATGATTGGTCAAAGACTGTATTCAGAAAATGGACATTGTCACCATGACATCACCCTTTGGTAAGAAAAGTCCTTTTGTGAAACTTCAAGCTTGTTTGATGCTGAATGACCGAGGGGTGGATCTGATGGAGAAAATGAGGCGGCGCTTCATGGTCTTACACTTAAAACTTGTCAATCACACTCTCCAAAAGTTGAATCTGTTCATCTGGACGTAGCGTTTTGTGGGAGAAACGTTTCGTCACTCATCCAAGTGACTTGGATGAATCACTCAACCATGAGTCACTTGGATGAGTGACTTGGATGATTAAGGAACTGACCTCCCAGCCCATTGTTCCTTCAGTGGGCTGGTTTCAGTCATTATGCAAATGTACTATTTATAAGATTGGGGAAACCTGCAGTCAGCTGAGACTGAAGAAGTCACTTGGATGAGTGACGAAACGTTTCTCCCACAAAACGCTACGTCCAGATGAACAGATTCAACTTTTGGAGATTTACTTTCCTGGATGATTGAGAATGCATCAAGATGTTGTCAATCACACGATTAATCACACCCTGTTTCATCCTCGTTTCTGACTTTAATGGAGAAAATAATTTAATTTAATGTGACTTTAGTGTGGAAACAATTTTATCTCTTCAATCTCCAGACTTAAAATAAGTGGTTGTCCAGCACATTAATGTGACTTATTGCCTCTTGCATCTTTCATGAATTATCATGAAAAGATCCAAGTTGTCAAATTAGAGAAAAATAACGACTTCTGAGAGTTTTCAGAGACTGGAATGACTTTTTTGCACTTAATGAGACACATTTCTGTCTTTTTATCTGCCCATTTTTACATGTTTGGTTTGGTATGCCAACCCACTATTTAGCCCACCTTAAAGGTCACTGCTGCCTGGGTTTTCTTGTTGGCTCCTCCTTTTTTTCCTGACTAAACCCACAGTAAGAAAGCATTTTAGTTGAGTTACGATGATTTCTGACCTGTAAATTGAAAACGGAGCTCTCAGAACCTCCTCAAATGTTTTTTCACCCTCAGGAGTGATTTTAACACTATGTTCAAGCATAAATAAGGCCCTGGGTTAATACTTTCAGCAGCAGCTGAGTCACTGGGAGCTGCTGCAAGGACCTCATTCTGAATATTAGCTGTCTCTTTCATGGGCTCAAATGTTACATTAACAAGAAGCTGTACAGTCAAAATTTACAGCCACAAGTAGTCCTGTGACCTCAGCTCTCCATACATTACTCCATTATTATTCAAATCATGACACAGCGTGGTCAGATAAGCAAAATGTTGCATGAATGATGACTGCTTTACTGCAGAACTGCACACATTGCCTGTTTATACATTCTGTGCTTCCTTATATATGCTCTAATTTCACTTTAATTCCAACAGCTGACTATGGTTGCTTACTTTTGCCCACATTCCTTTTTTTCTTTTTTAAAGGGCTTTGAAAATTATTTATCAATGTAAAACTGGCAAAACCAAACTCCTCAAAATAACACTCCAGCTTCCACAAGCAGGCTGGTTGATTGCTTGAGTTCAAGTGCCAGCTCACACAGACATTACACCAATAAAAACACCAGTATTATTACTATTCTGTAGGCCACCACAAGCTGCTACAAATGTTTAGCAATTTAGCATTTAACAATTTAAATGACAAGTACGCTACTCATGTCTGCAAAGATGACAGGTACATACTGATGTCTCTGCAAAGGTTGATCTCACATGCATTCCTCGATAAAAGCATTACTGTCTGCAGTTCTGCAACTCCTGCAAAGGAACAACATGTTCTATTTTTTGCACCTGCACGTAGGTGTCCCACGACATCTGCCAGACTCCCTTTTTTAACTTTGGTGATGAAGGCCCCAAGTCTCCCTGTCTCCGTCATCTTCCCTCCTACCACCTGCACACAAAGACGAGACAGATGTACGATAAGATCAGATGTCCCTCCATCCTCTCCAACACTGCCTGTTGTCTCTGTGAGGACAGATCTTAATGTGAATGAATCCCTGCTTACTTTTAGTCCCAGGAGAGAGCCTGCCTCACGGGGCATGGCTGACCTCTTGCTCAGAGTGATCCGTCCAATCAGGTGGTCACCCTCTTTGGATGGCTGCCACGAAACTGGATGCTAAAGGGACAAAGACATGAGGATGTTTACAAAGCACATTATCAGCTGTAAATACTGGTAATTTGGTCATGGGTCCCATGCAAGATTAGACTTAATATAAGTGCAGCTATATGTGAGGAAAGGGATCAGGGCAGAACTTCAGGAACAACCTGACTGGTGAAACTTACGTGCCAAACTGCAGGATCTAGAGGATGACAGTCCCAGTCGCCTGCAGGGAGAAAGAGTTCAAGAGGGAGGAATTAGTCATTTGTCTAAATGATGTTAAATGCAATTGTGCAGGTTGATTCCAAGCTACAAAAAACTCTTAGAAAGATGACTCAGTGATGCCATTAAAGACTGGGATCTGTTTTAATTCAAACAACATAACTAATGGTTTTATCATCCCATTTCTATTTTACATGCTGTGGCCTGCCAAAGGCTTTCTTTACTCTAGGTTTAATTTTAAAAAGCTAAAAATTCAATTTTGCCATCTATAAAAATGTAACTTAATTCACTAAAATGATATCTGAAATCTCTTACTTAAAAATAATTTAGACTCCCTGTTGAAGCTCCAAAGCTCTTATATTTTAGTATTTAGTTTCTGTTAGTTATATTTTTTATTGAATTTTTATTACATTTTGATTTATTAGACTTGCCTTCACTATGTCATCCTATCTTGTCAAGTGTTTCTGTTGGTGATTATCTGTTGAGTTGCTTCCTGTTTTATTTTAACAGTCATCTGTCTCTGGTGTCTTGTGATTAGTTTACTTCCTCTGGCATTGTCTTGATTGTCTTCAGCTGTGTCTCATCGCCCTGCTGTGTCAACTTCCTTAATAATTACCCTCATGACTTTAAATAGTGTTGTTTTCCCTTTTCTTAGCATCTCTTAACGCCGTAGTGATGGTGTGATGAAGGCCTGTGAATGTGTCGGATCTTTCCAGCCAATTGCTTCACCAGAAGGCAGATCACAAAGCCCCGTTTAACAGCTCATTTTGAACTAGTGACATCTGCTGGTCATTCATGTGCAGCAGCCCTGCTGTGATAATACATGTGGGCTACACACCAGTGGATCTGTAAACATAATGATGTATCAATTGTAGAATGCCCGTTTGAGGTCCTGTGTAAAATACACGTATACACCTGCACCTAACCATCCTCTCTGAGACTGTTTTGAGAAGACGTGTGTTATCAGTGGGAGATATCAGGTCAAAATGCTCTCTAACTGCTGATATTTTCCGCCTCTTTGCTGGCTCCATAATCTCGTTGCAGACTGCTGATGATCATCAGAATCACCTCAGACCACAAAAAAACAAATTCCCACATCTTTTCAACAGCTGAAATCTGGTTCAAATGACATGAGGCAGTCATGTCATTTCAGAGAAAGGGGGCCTCGTTTATCTTTGGTCACGTGGTTTCTGAAGAAAACAATACAGGTGTTTGCCCGGGCTTTATTTGGGCAAGCCCCCTTTCCTTGACACAGGCCTCGGGGCTTAAGCATCAGACGAAACATCAAAATTATTTAGCCTGTGATCATTCCCTGTGTGCGTCCTCCCTTTGAGTCCATGTGGATTTAGTTTTGCTCTACTCTCCCATGTGTTTGTTGGACTTTGCAAACAGCTACAACAGCCTGTCTTCTGAATCCGTGTTTGGGTCCTTGGGACCTGCTAGCTGTGACTAACTGTGTTGTCTATTGTGAGTTGTCGATTTAAAAAGGGAGGAGCTAAAACCCTGTGTTCCAACAGAGGATGACCTGGGTAGCTGCACCACACCCCGGTATAAGATAATTAAGGATTATTCTGAACCATGAATAATGCAAAGCTACTCTAGATTTTAAGAATACAAATATGGAGCTGGAAGTGAGCAGAACAGTTTAGTGGGTGTCCTTTAACTTACATGCAGGATTAAAGAAATGTCATTCAGCAGTAACGGCTAAAAACACTCATAATCAAACTATTATCATTACTCTCCAACTTGGCCTGTCCAAGACTGGCTAAGTTGGACAGAGAAACGAGAGAGTGTCCGTGTACCCCAGCACTCATTAACACTGACAGATGGTCGAATCAAGTAGGAAAGCTAACTGGCTCTACATCAAGACAGAGGAGCCTGGGAGATTTGCAGTCATTGTTTTAAAGCAGGAGTAAAACAACAGCAAGAAAACATCAGATGGCGATTTTAAAATCCTTTGAGTAACTTCAGTTTGAAGTACGTGGGCAGGGAGAATAATTCATGTGATGCTTTTTGGCAAAAACCTGCAGTCCTGGCTTACTCTCATCGGTAACTGACTGATATGGAAAAATCATCTGTTTAAAAGGAGCACGTGAGCATCCACACTATCACCCATTTTCAGCAGCTCTCTCCCTCGTCCTTCCAATCCACATCAGCGTTCTTTGGTATTTGTCTGTTTTAGTTTCCTCTGGTGTGGACTTTCACATTGTCATTTTCTCTGAGCCAGTTAGAGACAACATAAGCCTCAAAGCCACAGCATCCTATACTTTACTGGGCCTTCATGCAGCCACTGTCTGAAAAAAGCTTTTAGCTCTTCTGTCTTTGAGGCAGCTTTATGCCTGGGTGTCAAGTCTACACTCACAGACAGAGCTGTGTGCCTGAGATGAGCATATTAAGGATCATCATACAGCCAATAACGGATATAACTCTCTGAAACCTGAGCGTTTGGCTCATAGGGATTGCCCACACATAAAAGGTTTAATACCAGCAATGCTGTGGTAATTTGTTAATAGAGTGCTTCAACATCAGAGTTGAATTGAATTTTATTATCATCGTATTTATACTTGGATCCTAATGGTGATACACAAACCCATCTTATCTTTTTTATCACTTTTTGCAAAAATTTAACGAATGTTTCATTCATGATATTTTTGCATAAGTAAAATAACAGAATTTCACCTGAGCTTTTGAGGGCAAAGTTCAAATACGTGTATATGTGACAGAAAATAAAGAGAAACATATTAGAGATACCCACCCGGTATCCAGTAAGGGTCCTGGCTAGACCCCTCATGATAAAACAAAAAAAAACAAACAAAAAAACAAAAAACAAAAAACAAAAAAAACCCCCCCAAGCCCTGGAATGGCGCGGCTATGTCTGCAGCCTGTCCGCAGCTCGGACACAAGAGTTTCACTACATGTTGTACTCTGTATAATTGTGTATGTGACAAATAAAGGTTGTTTGTTTGTTGTTGTAGAGCAGAGGTTCCCAAAATGTGGGGCCCGCCCCTGGGGGGGGGGCGCAAAGCCATTGCAGGGGGGGCGCGGTATGAAAAGAAAAAAAGAAAAAAAGAAACAGCGCTTGGACACTGTGGACAGGTTTTTGACGGGACTCCCACACAAACGCAAAGCAGGAGATGAAGTATGGCTGAATATGTTTCCAAACCAACTTCCTTCCAGGCCAAAGACAGGAAAATATGATGAAGCATATCTTCCCTTTGGCTTCACCTGCACAAGTGCCAAGGTAGGTCTCCCCTGCAAAATTAGTTTCCCTGCGTCGGGAGCAGCGCTGGGCTCTCCAAATCACGGACAAACAGGATCCCACATTCTTGATTTTTAGTTCACAAACACTTCTTGTAATAACTAACTACTCCTGACATTTTGGACATGTTAGCTCTTTATGCAGTAAAGTTACAGCGGGATACAAATAATTTTTCTTGTAAAACAAAGGGGGGCCTGGCAAAAAAGAGTTTGGGAACCACTGTATTAGAGCCAGGGTGGCACAGTGGTGGTACAGCACGGTCACTTAACTGGAAGAATGCTTTTGAATCAAACCTGCTGCTCAGCCTTTTTGCATCAGTTGCTTTCGAGTTCTCTTGACATGCATGTTAGACTAACAATATTCCCATCATTGACCGAATATTCCAGCAATTCATATTTTCATATTATACGGTAAAAAAATTTATGCTAGTGGCCATGTGTTGGATGAACAATGAGCAAAATGAATGGATGGACCCGATTCAATAACTTGTGGTAATTCTGGGTCAGTTCAGTGCGTTTCCGTAAGAATTTAGTTACATTTTTTTAATATATCTCCAGATCACAAGAGTTACCACTATATATTGTAAGGTAATGGACATGCAATAATACAATAATAATAATAAAATAATTCAGGTCAACCTAAACCACTAAACTAAACGTATAATATATATAGCTGACCAATAATTGCCTTCAAGACGAGCTTCAAGATGAGTGCTGATTGGTGGGATTTGATAGTTTTTAGAACTTTTAAGTTACATCTCAGATTCATGTAATGACACCTAATTTCTTGAATCAAAAAGATCTCCGGCCATGTCTAATTTAAGATGACACCAGCATTAATCTGACAATGCAATGCCATTCCATCGCACAACGCATGCTACATATTATCCTGTGACTTTTTCTTATTACCAGAGATGATGAGAGTAAAAGGATAAATCCTGTTTTGAGGCCCAGCTAGCTAAAGAGTGTTTAAAACAGCTAATAATCCCAATCCACACCATCTACCCATTACCAGTCCCTGAGTTATAGTAACATGGATTAAAACATCTGGAACAGCCTCCTTCTGGGACTGACCAGTGAGAGATAAGCTGATGCAGTAACTGTGCCTCCTGAACCCAAACACTCTTGCCTGGGTTATTTTAGCACAGCCCTTGATTTCTGTTAGTGCGAGGAAATCCATAAGCGCCAAGAAGATAGCGGAAATCGTGTAGCGTGCAACTGCAACCAGGCTTGAATTTAGCCGGTGGTACATGGTTGGCTGTTGCAGCTGGCTGTTAGCGAAGCATTACATAGCCAGCGAGCCACTGACCTAATTCCACAAATCTGCTGGCCTAAATCACAGGGACTCTCCAAATAAATGAGAGCTGTCCTGAGAGCAGCAGGGTTTAGCCACAGCACAGAGGTGTAGATGACACACAGGGATAGTAATGCACTGCATGCTGGGTGAGCACTTTATCCTATCGCTTATCATATAGTTTCACAGTCCAAAACTAGAAAGTGTTGGTTTTAGAGTAATCTTGGGGGTCGAAATATATCTGGCTTTTCTCACATTATTTGTAATTCCACTACCAATGCAGAATGCAGTGGAAAATATATCCATGAAGTGTGGGATTATGTTCGTATTTTACCTTATATCTGATCAACAGTGGTTAAAAACTGTGGCAGATCTCTTGTCCAGTCTATTGATCGGTCTGTCTCCCGGAGTATTAGCAGCAGATCAGATTTCAATTAGTCATCAGATCTGCTGTGACTCTAATCTTGCTCAGAGCATGCCGGGCGCACAGTGTCGGCATGGTTCTTGACAATGATGAGAATACAGGAGAGACCCCATTAAAGTCCTGTGTGTTTCATTTACACAGAATGAGGATTACATGAGGAAACAAAGTATGGACGTGTGGTCTAGATGAGACCAGCCAGAGCTCATTAGCAAAATATAATAAGAAGACTCATGGGTGAAAAAGAAGTCTCAACAAGTAAGGAAAAGTTTCTAATGTACAGAAATGGATGGTGGCTAACGGTGTAAGGTATGTAGGTTTAGAGAGATTCAGCTTAGTAAGCACATCTGTCTGACTGACCTTTCTCGCTGACACTTTCCATGTCCACGTCCTCACAGCTGGTGTACTCGGGCGTGGATCCGCCCTCCTCCTCTGAGCTGCTGATGGACATCTGCCTCTTGTTGACTCCGCGCTTGCCCTTGTATGACTGTGGAGGGGGTGGCCGCAAAGACTCCGACTGGTCCGAGCCCTGAGAGTCCTTCCTCAGCAGGTTATCCACCCCACCCTTCTCCCTTGATGTCCGCGTCCCGTCTTGGGGTCCATGCTCCAGGCGACTGTTGTTTGGACCCCAGTCTGAAGGCACAGGTCCCCCGGGTTGGGACCCTGATCTTCCCCCTCCACTGGCAGGGGGAGCCCCACCTACAACCCCCACGGTCCTATCTGCAGAGTAGGCCCTGTGATTCTCCATGAGGGCCTTGCGGTCTCCTTCCCCACCTCCACCCCTCCTGGCAAGACGGTTTTCTGGCACCTCTCCTGTGCTGCCTCCACCCCCACCTCCCCCACCCCCTTCACCAGGCCCCAGTCCGACCTCATTTATTGCAAGATCACTGTGTCGTCGCTCATGCCGCACCTTTGACACCTTGGCGTGCATGCGCATCTCCTGCTCCTCCTTCTGTGGTTTGACTGGGTATCTTGCCAAGTTGGGGTCACTGCGATAGCGGTTCTGGAACTCCTCCTCGCGCCGCTGCCGTTCCCTCTTCTCCTCATCCTCTGGACGCCTGCGGTGTGTTTCTGAACGACCCAGGTTTTCATCCCCGTCTTCGTAGTCCTGAGAGTGGATCTTTTCCAGCCGCCTTCCATCTCCTAACCTTCTCTCTCCTCTGTCTCCGGGACCCACCCGCTCGTCCAGAGATGACTGTGAATGCAACTTGTCTGCTGGTCTCCGGGCAGAACCACGTCCCATGCCTCCCTTACCATTTTGCTCATGGAAAGAAACTGGCCTTTTCCTAAATGAGAAAAGAAATTAGGTTATTTTTTAAAAGCAAATACAAACACAGGAGCATTGTTTGCATGCTTTTTCACAGAAATATTTTGTGCTTTTTATATATTCTTTCTTTTTTTATTTTCAAAATCTTCTTAGTTCAGTCACGAAGGGCTATCAACAGATTAAAAAACTACTAACCAGGATGAGACAGCTATGAATTCTTACCTAACACACCCAAAGAATTAAAACAAAGGGATTGAGTCAAAGACCTCTCAAGACCTGCCTGTGACCTACCTTCTTCTTTGGTTAAGCTACAGCAGACTCAGAGCTACATAGCGGATTAAAAAACACAACAAGGGCTTCAGCAAATTAATATACCATGAAAACTGAATCCTGCAGCACTGCTAGCTTCCACCAATTCCTATGTTAAAAATGAAAAGAGGCAAAGGTTGTAAATAAAGAGGAATCTCACTTTTCTCTTGGGGGTTCACTTTGAGAGCGAGAGCCAGGCATGGTGTCAGCACCCTTGAGAGCAGTGACGCCGGCGGGCGGATGTGTCCCGTCTGGTGGCCCTGTGTTGGCGTTGGTGCTGGATGGTGGGGCTTGGGACCTGGAGCGGAGTAGCTTCCTGTCCCGTTGGGCCTCACCTCCCGTGGCTGGATTGTTTAAAGAGGTGCCCAGGCTCCCGGGCCGCACCCCTGACCCCGAAAACCATTCTCCTGATTTGGTGAGAATCTCCTGCTGCTTACGGCACTGGTTGCATACCCACATTACCTGGAAAGGTCGAAAGGAAAGAAGATTTTGGCAAACTCATTTCAAGTCACCTCTGAACATCCACCAGGTCACCAGCAACACATCCGGGCTTAGCACTGGATTGTTTTTTTGTTTTTAGTTTGGCGGGGGGGCAACATGCTTAAAAGGTACATTTTCAGAAACTTTCTTAGCATCTAACTTTCCACAATTCCATAAAAATAGGTGGATTCTAACTTTATCCAAACCCTACCCCTAACTCCTGAGGGGTTGTGGGTGACCTGCTTGATGTCAGGAGGCCAAATCTGCAGCATTAAAAACATCTGTACAATGCAGGTGGACTTTAATGTGCTTTTAGCTTAGCACCATAACTTTACTGGAGCATTCAGTTTTTCATAGACATTAAGAGTCTTGCTTGTGTATCAACAAACACCCAAATGTAATATAAAAAATGAAAAAAAAATGCCAGTCCCATACTTGCTTCTTTCGAAACTTTGCAGAAACAAATAAAATATTAAAGAGCACGAAGAGCACCATGATGTGATAAACTCTGCTGTTTGATCTATTTTCTGTGAACATAGCTTGTTGGAGGCTGTGGTCAGAGGGGTCCTGTAAGAGATCACGCTTTCCTCTAAAACAGCTCTAATTTTATCGATAATATTTTTATGATTTGAATTTAGGAGCATGACCATGTTTCAGTTCATACCTCAGTTTGCTGATTAATTTAAAAGCAAGAACTGGAAGGAAACCCCCCCCCCAAACACCCAGACTAGCGGGCTTCAGCGGCTCCACGTGGACATCATGATTTCATCTACAGAACTGTTACACCTCCATGGGTACTGCAGCGTTCTTCTTTATTAAGATGTATATTTTTCTGGATTGAAGAAGATTATATAACAAAAGATCTAATATAGGAGTTATAAGGCCAGAGAATAATATAGATACAGAGCACGTAGAACTGTGATTTCTAACTGTGTCACATGAAAGTTCAAACATTTTTGCTCCATTAGGCCATCATTCTTACAACTGGTAAAACCATCTACAAATTAAGAGTGACGATTACACCGATTTAAGATAAAAATGATTAAATCCCAGTCTTTATCGTCTAAATCAAACCCACAGACAACATCAAATACTCACATGTAGCCATGGCTACAGAATATCACCTCACTTCAACAGCACGAAAAAAACAGGATTTATCTCCCTCCGTATTTATAATCCCGCTGGTTTATTTTGCGGAGAATAAAGCCACCACAGAAAGGAAACACAGTCATCCTTTGTATTACGTCGCAGAGCCTTGGCACAAAGTGAAGACAAAACACCTCTGGGACCTTTGGAAAGCCCCAAAATGTTACCCCTCCTTGACAGGCAGTGAGGTGCGCTGTTAGCAGTCAGTTTAGCAGTTAGCTCTCAGTGAGCCAAAGCACATTCATCATGGCCTGATTGAATCCTAGTTGGCGCATGTCCAGACTAATCTAAAGTAAATCAGCTGCCCGCACGGCCCACAGCTGTGGGGCAGCCGCCCAGCAACACACTACAGTCTCTTTCTCTCTGTGTCTTTCTCCACCTCAGCAGAGGGGCATCAGATTAGCAGTGGCCAGTAATCCCTTCACCCTTATACAACTCATCATCAGCTGACAATACCAGCTCACAATTCATAGCTTTTAACCTATAGTGCACCATGCCTCCCCTCCTTAAAGTGCATGATGTGATGTAACATCTAACCCAACAAACATCTGCCAAATGGCCAAATCTTATTATTTTCATATCAAATGTTAAACCAACTTTTAATTGTGATACCACTGTGGCAACCTTTCTTCAGATCATCTACATCCCAGCTTTTTTTGGTAAGGCGCCAACTGTAATCTTTACTTTCTTCAACCAGAAATGAGCTGAAGTGCTTAAACTTACTCTGCACATGCCCGGTAAGATTGTCCCCGTCTGGGGCGCTGGATCATTTCACTGTGTTAGAAGTTTTGAACAAAAGTTAAACAAAACGACTGATGGTTTCTAAAACATCCGATGCCCAACCTGCAGGACTGTTCTGGTAGATGTTTAGGTCTCTGAATAGAAACATCAGTGACTTCATCAAAAAATGCAAAAACGATGTGGGTTCATCTTAAAAAAATAAAAACCAAAAGCCATGGATGTGTCAGGATTTGAATGAGTAGATCTGGCATTTTCACATTGCCCCGCATCCTCAGGACCTTCTATCGCTGTGCCATTAAGAGCATCCTCACTGGATGCATCACCACCTGGTATGGCAACAGCACCGCTTACAACCGCAAAGCTCTCCAGAGAGTAGTGCGGTGTGCTGAACGGATAACTGGAGGTGAGCTTCCCTCCCTCCAGGACATCTACAGGAAGCGGTGCCTGAGGAAAGCGGGGAGGATCATCAAGGACTCCAGTCACCCCAGCCACAAACTGTTCAGACTACTTCCATCAGGAAGGAGGTTCTGCAGCATCCGGTCCCGTACCAGCAGACTGAGAGACAGCTTTTTCCACCAGGCCATCAGACTTCTGAACACTTCATAGACACCTCACCTCACCTCACTACTGGAACTTCAACATTATGCACTCCACACTGTACATTAATGCCACTGTTTTGCACATACCAACCTCTGTATATTTTATATATCTTATTTTATTGTTTACTCTATTTCATTTGTAAAATATGTATATACACACTCACACACACACACACACGTAGAAAAACATATTTAGTATACACATCCAGTAATGTATATACTTTTATATATTATACATATATTTATTACTTTCAGATTTAGCCATTCTTGTATTTTGCTTGTTTTACGTTATTGTATTTTTGCACAACTCTGTTGCTTGTGAAGCTCGCACACAAGAATTTCACTCGCATGTACTGTACCAGTGTACCTGCACATGTGACGTGACAATAAAAGTGATTTGATTTGATTTGACTTGATTTGATATTTAAGACCAGCGCAGCCATCTATTCTCCGGCCAGTTCGTCAGCTACCTCATGGTGGTAACCAGGCCTCATTGTTTCTTGTTTTTGTGTTCATGCTCTGTAATTTCCTTGTGTCTCCAATGTCCTTGTCAAGTCACTGCTTCACTCTCCTGCAGCTCAATTACCTGGACGCTGGTCTCCTTGGAGAGTCTCCACACCTCACCTTGGTTCCTTGGTATTACCAATTTTTATCAACATTTCATTGTGAATTACAGCCAGGTAGCTGCATCACTAACTCGCCTCACCTCCACCAAGATAATATTTGTCCCCAAACCTTAAGCAGCTTTTGTTAAGCTAAAACATTTGTTCACCTTTGCGCATATTTTAGTCTACCCTGACATCTCACAGCCATTCAGTAAAGCGGTAGATCAGATTCTAGAGTTGGGGGTCGTACTGTCAACATTCGGGGCCCCAAGGTAAGCTCCAACCCTGTGTCTTCTTGCATTGCCTTACTCCTACAAAGTGGAATTATAATGTGGGTGACCAGGAGCTGTTAGCAGTCAATTGGCCCTAGAAGAATGGCGGGACCTTCTTGAAGGTGCTGAGCAACCTTTCACTGTTTGGACAGACCACAAAAATGTAACCTATCTAAGAACTGCTAAAAGACTTAACATCCGCCAAGCCCGTTAGTGTCTGCTCTTTGGTCACTTTAACTTCTCAGTCTCATATTGTCCAGGTTCCAGGAATATCAAGCCTGATGCCTTGTCCTGCCAGTCCCCCCTGTTGGGGAAACCTGCAGTCAGTTGAGACTGAAGAAGTCACTTGGATGAGTGACGAAACGTTTCTCCCACTGAAAACGCTACATCCAGATGAACAGAATCAACCTTTTGGGATTTCCTTACCTGGATGATTGAGCATCCATGAAGACAATGATTGTTATGCTTGCTCCAACCACTGATACCCCCTCACAGATCATGGTCATCCATTCCACTAGATTTTGTCACCAGTTTACCTGCATCCTCCTGGAAAACCGTTATTCGTTCCATAATAGACAGATTCTCCAAATCAGCTCATTTGATTGCTCTAGATAAACTGCCTTTTGTCTCAGAGACTGCCAAGCTTCTTGTTGATCATGTTTTTTAGACTCCACAGCATTCCTATGAAGATTGTCTCTGATAGAGGGCCTCAGTTTACTTCACAGGTTTGGAAAGCCTTCTGCTCTGCACTGCCATGGTCAGCCTCCATTTTCCAAATATCATCCTCCATCCAATGGCCAAACCGAGAGACTCTGGAATCAGCTCTCTGCTGCATCACCACACAAAACCCAACAACCTGGTCTTCACATCTTCCTTGAGTAGAGTACGCACATAATTCACTTACCTCATCTGCAACTGGTCTCTTGCCCTTTGAAGCCTCCCTAGGTTACTGACCTCTCCTGTTCCCAGAAGTCGAGACTGACTTTGCGGTTTACTCTGGTCCAAGTCCAACGCATCTGGACTTGGACCAGGGAGGCTCTACTCAAGACGATGGATCGTCAGTGCCACTACACAGACCGAGTAAGGTCTCATGCCTGCTCCCAGGTTTGAGTCAAGACAAAAGGTATGGCTCACTGCTAAAGACATTCCTCTGAATTCACTTTCCCGTAAACTTGCTCCACGTTGCATCAGTAAAAATAAGAGATTGAATCTGTCCTCATTCCTGCGGCAGTTAAACTAAAGCTCTCGGGCGCTCACTTGGTTTCCTTACCCAGAGCCTCACAACCTCCACCTGTAAGTAAGCCTGCAGAATGAATATTCCTCTCTCCTCCTTGCATTAACTCCTCATTCTCAGAACTACACTCGCCCTCTTTTTCAGTGCCTCCATGTCAGAGACTCCGCACTACGTACCCTCGTCGTGTCATTTCTAATCTCTGTGTTCGCAATAAAGTTTACTAAAATCTTATCGCTGTTCCGTTTGGTGTCTGCATTTGGGTCCACTCCCATGTACTGGCCTCAGGCCCCCCTTGACAGGATGATCCATGACAAGGTCTCTGTGCACGGACCCCAGCCTTGACATGCAATAACCTGAAGACTTCAACCGTGCACGCTAGACAGTCAAACAGGTGAAGACAGAATACAGACTTTTATTATCTCTATGCAACTCTGTTGGACCCCCTATCATGGCTCTCACATCCTGCCTCCATCGTTCTGTCTCCCTTGGCAGTTGGAGCTTCTACATCAGTAATGCACACTAGGACTACACTTACAATAATGGGCTAGACCTTCTCCAGCTCATAAGCGTGGACTAACATTCATATGGATGCACTACACGGCTGTGTTCTCAGCACTACACGGCTGTGTTCTCAGCCCCTTCCACTTCCTCCATTCACTCTACATCATGACTGCTAAGCACAAAAAGCCACAAACATCATTGTAAAGTCTGACACAGCAAAAATTGTTACTGTTAACATCAGAAACGACAAACACAGATATAAATGTCTTCCTGCATCCAGAGACTCAGTTCATCCTGTTGTGGCGAGAGTTGTTTTTTTTATCCTTAGTGGAGGTATACAGTCTTGCTTTTATTTTTTTATTTCATTTTTATTTTTTTAAACACATTATTATTATATAACCCATTGCATACCACAGTAAAATTTCAGGAAATCATGAAGGTATTAAAAAAATAGATACCACCCAACCCCACTACTGGACAGATCATTTTCAGCACTTATATTGAGCTTCATTCAGCACCGTCTGCAGTATGCGTTGCTTTGCAAGTTGTTGCCACTTTCATCCCCAAGCTTTATCCTGAAATTAGATCATCATACAGAAGACGTGTGTCAGTGTGCTCTGGATCCAGAGAGAGACATTTATCAAAGCACACCTCTGTATATGCTTCAAACCTTGCACCATGGATGGGGGAGAGTAGTAAACAATAAAGAATTTATAGGAACACGCGCACAAACAAACACACACACAAACACACACAAAGAGGATGTAATACATTTAATCCTTTACTGGAGTGATTGCACTCTGTGTTCCTAGATAGCCTGAAACATGTCGTAAGGGGAATTAGTGTGTCAGTGTGTATATGCTGGTGCGTCATTGCATAGATATATACATACACCTAGGGATGGGTACCGGTGTCCGGTGCCATGATGGGACCGGTTCTGACATAAACGGTAGTAACCAGACAGAAAAGCAGCGCATATTTCGGTGCTTTTTTTCCCCTGAGCCAATTCTAGCCAATCATTTTACGTTTCCGAGGATAGTAGGCGGGGCCAGGTACGTACGTTCTTTTAGAGCAGAGCTACAGATTAAAAATGCCCAAGGCGAAGCTATCAAAAGTCTAGCTGTACTTCGCAGCAAAAGATGCAAACTCAGCAGCCTGCAACAAGTGATTTAAGCTGATACTGTGATACTGTCAAAGGAGGTAACACCCCAAATCTGATGAAACACCTGGCGACGCATAGCGGGGTTTTTTTTAAAGCCGAGAAATGCGCCGTGTTTGATAGCTTGCTGCGAGACCTCACACCGTGCACATCTACTGCAGGTGTGGTGCCTGTTATTGGACCCGGAGTTAGCAACATCCCCCAAAAACCCGAAGAGGAGAGTCCTGGCCCCTAGCCCTGTCAGGGTAGCAGAAATGATGAGGATGATGATGGCAGCAGCAGCCGTTCTTCTCTGCGTGAGTAGCTTAATGTTGTTCGTGTGTAATTAACGTTGAGTACGCTAACCACATTATTACATTAATGCATGTAAGGTGAACTAGCAAACACCGTCGTAGTTACATGCGGCTGTCTTCTTGTTTGATGGCAGATACTCCTTCACCCTGGCCAAAAAGGCTAAAATGACCAAAGAAAAAGTGGAAACAGCTAAACATGAGAGGTTTTTGGACAAAGTTTGTGTTTTTTCCATTGTTTAAGCACTGCTTCCAGCCAAGAGTGATACCATATATGCCCTATAGCTGCAGAAAAGGCTAACATTGTTATCTTTTTACAAAAAAAACAGCTGAACATGAGAGGTTTTTGGACCAATTTTGTGTTCTCCATTCTTTAAGCACCGGTTTGAGCACCGTTTAAGCACCGGCACCGTTTCAAAAGTACCGGTTTGGCACCGGTATCGGATAAAACCTAAACAATACCCACCCCTACATACACCCGATAATGAGTATGCGTGAGAGAGACACAGCATGATGTGAGACCCTCCAATCAGCTCTCTCTGTCCATACGGAGCCCACTCGGGTGTCACCACCGGTTCATGTCGCAGCTTGACTGCATGCCATGGAGTGAGGACGTGTCTGTGCAGATGTGCATTACAGGACTTGTATGTAGGACGCTTCTCAAACCTTCATGCCTAGAAGAGTGTTGCGTGGGCGACTGCCTGTAGGCGAGGTGTGTGTGTGTGTGTATGCGTGTGCAGAGAATAGGCAGTGTTGTTGTTTCTGTCGCGTAATAATGTCAACCTCCTTCTGCCTAAAAATGTGCTTCTCCATGGTAACCAAATCACACAGACAAGCCAGTGAGGGAAAGGGCTACAAAGCAGTGTGTGTGTGTGTGTGTGTGTGTGTGTGTTTAGTGCTAAAAGACAATAACAACAAAAATTAAAAAGATATAATTGTCACCTGACAAATAATCTGACTGAAGCTTTGGCCGCATTCAAAAGAACGTGAACAAGGACTCATTTCTCCTATTCGTTCCTTCTGTTTCTTTCCTCTTTTAACCTTTATTTCGGCTTTCCATCCCATTTGTTTTATCCTTTCTTTCTTTTGCCTCCTTATTTACATTTTCCCCTTCATCAACATGTAATTGAGCTAAATGCTTCCTTGTATCCTCTGCTCCTTTTACCTTTCCTTTCCCCTTTAAACTTTGATTAGCTTGTCTGTTTCTGTTTGAACGTTCCTTTCCTTTCCTTTCCTTTCCTTTCCTTGATCCTTTTCATTTGCTCTGTTTTTTATATTTTCATTCCTCTCAATTCCTCTTCTTTTCTTTATTTTCCTTTATTGCTTTTCCATTCCTCCACTTTTTTCTCTCCTCTTTCTACATTTATTTTCCTTAAACCCTTTTCTTTCATTTACACTCATGTTTCTTTTTTTTGATTTCTTTCCTTACTATTCATTTCATTTCATCTCTTTCCCATTCTAACCTTTCTTGGCTTCATTGGTTCTGCTCTTTTTATTTCCATTCTTATTCCCTTTCCCTGATTTCCTTGTTCCTGTTCTTTGTTTTCATCCTCCCCTTTCATATTTCCTTTTCTTGATGTGTATCCCAATTTTTCCTTATTTTCTTTCTATAAATTTCTTTTGTGTTTTACTTTCATACCTGCACCCACCCCTCTGTTTCCTTTTCGTTCCCTCTCTTCTCAAAGCTTTGACTTCTGTTTCCTCTTTCCTATTATTCCTCAGCCCTTCTCTCCTCTCATTGGTTTCTCTCCTCATTCCTCCCCTCTTCTTTTGCATTTTTCCTTTCCATTCCTTCTTTCTTATCAATAAATCTTTCTTACCTCCTCCACCTTTCTCATCTTTCCTTTCTGTTGGTTTAATTTTCCCTCTTTCCCTTTCTCCTTGGCTTTTCTCTTTCCATTTTCTTTCTTTTTTTTCTAATCTCTCCTCACTTTCTCGCCTAGCTGACACACCTGGCTGACTTGACAAATGAAGACACGGCACACCTGTCACTCTTATGTCTCTAATTCTCCACCCCCACCCTCTTCATTTCCCACCCCCAGCGTCTGGGACGTCCATCTGCTGACAAAACGGGAAAGGCGTGCGTTGCTGCAGCAGCTCGGCCGGCGGCGGCGGCATTTGACGAGAACAGCATTCATTTAGGCCTGAACTGCGCGAACATCAGCTTTCCTTAAATGGGCAGAATAGATGGGAGCCTTGGGGATGGCAGATCAGTGGGGAGACGCAGTGGGCTTTCAGTGTGCGCAGCAACCCCGCCTTCAACACAAACACATGCCTCGACAGGATGACATACGAGGCGGTGCTGAGTGTAAACTGCCATCATTCACAGGGAATGGTAAATCGTGAATGGTGAGAAGAAAGACGACCGGCGAAGACATAATGCTCCATTTCCACTAATAAGGCTGTAGATCAAGTGTGTAAGCAGGCCAGACCCACTCTGTGGCGAGGAAGACTGAAGGAAAAAGCAAAGGTGGCGTGGCTGTAAATCCACACCAGTTTTCCACTTCCGATCTTGAAATGCCTTTCTCACCACGCTCTACATCACCGAGCTAAAAAGAGCTTTTAAAACCACATAAGATTAAGCAAAATTACACAATGTGGTCACGGTTCCTCTCACGCACGTTCGGGAAAAAAATCCAACATACATTTCTCACCAGCTTGACAACATTTTAAATGAAAAAGATTTCCTCTTGAAGTGTTTTGTGCACAAAACACTAAACGCAGCAGTGTCTGTGGACAAAGTGCATTTTTTAAATTGCATTACAGACGACAGTGATGTAAACCAGTAGTGTAACAACAGGAAAATTTTCTATGGCTGACATTGTTTTTGGAATGACCAAAAAACCTTGCGTGTGCTCACCAAGCATTCCTGCTGTCCTCATTTCCAGTGCATATGTTTATTCTTCTACCGCAGTAGCTTTGCTTGATTTACAGTTAAGAACAATCCTTGTTTGTCTCATACTTGGCCTCGGTGCAGCCCTTCAGTTCCTCTGCTGTCTGAAACAAATCCATATCCCCCTTTAAGCCAACTTTCTACTGACTGGTTGGATCTTGCAAACTAAAGATTTGACCAGCGGGTTCCTGTGCTCACAGCCACAGCTGAACTAATGTTCTGCATTTGTATCAGCTTATATACAACTTTGGTTAAGTAAAGGGAAACGTTATGGGTACGTAGCCAACACAGAAGTCCTTGTGTGCCTTCCTTGAAAAAACCCCCATCAACACAGAGCCTGACATTAATGGTGATGATGCTATACGTATGTAAGAGAGGGGGAAAATCAACAAAACAAAATAAGAACCAAAAATCCTCCAAAAAGCCCACCGGAAGCACAGGTAATGGCTGCAGTTGGCAGTTGGTTTCACTTCACTAAAGAAGTTCTTTGTGTGCATTTATTTTGTCTTCTCCACAGCACAGGCTAAGTTAGGGGTCCAACAATAACACAACTACAACATGTAGACAATGGATCTACAAAGGTCTGCACAGCATTAATACACAACCCCACCGGTCCCTTCAGATGACCATATAAGGAGACCTGCTATTGCTGATGTCACACATCTGGAAGAGTAGAAAAAAACTGTTTCATGTTGGAGCCATTCTGAGATCTTAATTAAGCAAACATAGAGGAGAGAGAGATTTTGATTTCAGATTTTGGATATGAAATATAGCAAAATGTTTACTTTTTTCTGGCGTTTATCTGATTTTCACATCATTCTTCTGATTAAACTCTGTTTGATCTGCTATTTTTCTCACAGTAAAGTTCTGCAAAGTTAAGTCGATTTCTCTGTTGAAGATCTTATATCTCTGTGCTTGATTTATGAGGAGCGACCTCATTACGTGAAACCCAACCATGTTTAATAGGAGCAGAAAATAGGAAAAGAACAAGAGGTCCTCTTTTAACCGAGAGGTTTGTTTAAAAACTGACTGCTTGCTGATTGCTCTTTTTTCTTGCCCAGTCGGACTCTTTGAACTCAGCAGTAGGAACAGCCACACAAAGCATGTCCAAAAAGCTCTTTGAATTGTTTACGTGGGCCTTCGCTTTCCAGCGAGGATGATAATAATAGGAGCTGAAACAAAGCACTTTAAGCATTAAAAGGCGCGTCTTCAGATTGTTGACACTGACGTATCCAGTCAAGGAAGTCCTGTCATTAGAGCTGCACGGCGTGCATGATGGACATAGCCGTCAGCTTTCAAATCCAGGATGTGCTGTTAAATCTTCCTGCCTGATAAACTGTTTTATATCTAAAAAAGGGTGTACGGCTTTGTGTCAGTGAATCGGCAGGAAAAGAGAAAAGGCGTAAGCTGGGACAATTAAAGCAGGGAGAAAGCGTGCGTGTTATACAGACTGCAGATTGAGTCGTGTATGAGAAGAGAGGAGTGAAGTGTGCAGAGAGAGCAGCAGGTTAGTTGCCTATACTGAGAAACATGATGGAGATTATGCAGTGCTTCCGCCCTTCTGGTAAAAAACTGCAGTGTGAGCACGACGCACTGAGAGACAAAGATTTAGCACTGGTAGTATCGGTGTGTAGGAGTTTGAATGTGTTAATAGTAGCTCGCAGGTCACAAACTCACTGAATGCTTACAAATATGTACACATACAACAGCTGCAACCAGATAAGAGAAAAACAAAAAATGAAGAGTGTATATAATAGTTTGGAAAAGCCTTAACGTGGCTCGAAATGCATTTTTCATTGGCACTGGAAGATGTCAGGTGTCTGTGTTAGGAGCCTGTCTGTTCTCCACTGGGAGGCAGTGCGCCTCTACAAAGCAGACAGATTGTCAGCAGTTAGTTCAGTTTCTGGAAGCCATCTGGAGCTGACATTAAACACACATAAACAAACACTCAGCCATTAACAAGCTATAGCACCAGCAAAAGCAGGGCAGCTTCACAGAGAGGGCCATGAAACACACACCAGCTTCTTATCACACTGCAGAGCTCGCTGTGTATCAACCTGGGGACTGTTTAAAACTAATCATCCTGCCTTTTTATTTCACGTTTCAGACTATAATCACAAACATAATTGTCATAGGTATTGTGTATCATGTCCTGCAGACAGATGGCTGTTTCTGCTGCACTTCTACAGCCCAGAGGTGCTCGAGAAGACTGGCCATTTTTAAGCGCCATAAGGTTTATGATTTATAGTCCTATTTCTGCAGCTGTTAGGATCACCTCTCTTGATTTCTATTCAGGCTTTAAACTGTAAAACAATGAATCCTCTTTAATTCTATATGAGGAAGGTGCAACATCAAAAAACTGAAACTCACTGGCTTTGACTTTCTGAATGTCTCGGCAGTAACAACACTTTGGCAGCATTTTGCAGTGACCAAGCATTAACAGGAAGTGGTAAGAGGACAAACTGGAACATACATATATATATAAATATACCTGGGCCCTTCCCGTCTCCCCATGGCAAGGCTGGTCTGGTCTCAAACACACAGGCAGGGAAAGCATGCACAGGCATGAGTGTGCATTCATTGTGCAGATAAAAGGTCTTTCTCGCATTCTTATATGCATGCCAGTTGAAATGCCAATCTCCCAGACCCCCTTTTTGTTTTATCTAAATATTTATTCCTCCCCTTCACAGCACAGCCATGCCTACAGCCATAGGAAGAGGGGTCAGGATGGGTCAGGATGGCTCAGACGCCCCTGCAGACAGCCTATGTCATGGCTCATGCGCGCTCTGCCTGCCAGTTCATTTTCAGGGTCTGCATTCATTCTCAGAATTAGAGTGCTAATACGGGGTCACCAGCCCGCTCCTCTAGGAACTCTTAAAACCGATGGCGGGTCTGAAATCCTCTTCTGAAACTGCGAATGAGCACAGACCCGTGTGTGGAAGGAGGGGACAATAGTTGTGACCCATGCAGAAAAATCCATGGATTGTCCAGCAAGTCTTACCCTGTCCTTCACTATGAGACACTTTGCAGGGGGAGGAGACAGACAATGGAAACAGAGTTAGTCAGGATTTATACGGAGAGAGTAACCGCTGAGGAGACAACAGTTCCAGGTGTCTCCACCCTGGATGGTACAGTAAAGGCTCAGAGAAATAACCAAACCATACAAACTATCAGAGACTCCCTTTGTTCAGTTAAGTCAGTAATCCACAAGTGGATTTGTGCAAATACTGGCTACGTTCCAACCCGATAGCTTGCTCTCTTGCATCTGATACTGCTGTTTTCTTGTTTTTTAAATGACAGATGACACCAATATGTAAGAAACTGAACTTATTCGGTTTTACATCATATTTCCAGGATAGAAATCAGCTCCAGATCTAAACGCAGCCAGCATTTCCTTCCTTTACCTTCGAGTAGTACAGACGTCACATTCACAGCACATAGAGAAAACAGAAAAAAACAAAAGAAAAAAGGATGCTAACCACTTTGTCCTCCTTTGTGGCATGCAGTCCAGGTAGCAGGGAGAATCAAGAAAAGTGAGGGAGGGGTGGGTCGGAGTAGGAAAGGAGAGAAATAAATGATAAAATGAACGGAGAAGTAGAGGAGGTGAAGTTGTGACGTGGAAGAGCGGACAGATTGTGAGAAGAGAAGGGCAAAGAAATGAGGAGAAAGAGGATGTGGTGCAAACATCTGTTAGTTACATTCTGCAGAGTTATTTCACATACTTCATAATCAGAGTCTGAGGGCAGCGGAGACAACAGCACGCACATGTATGTGATTGCTGACACGTTAGGCTGCGGCTGCATGCAACATGCTTGCTCGTGACCTGCGACAGGATCAGGATGTGCCATGCCTCCTCAGCACACAGACAAATTTAGGACACTAAAAGCAACACAGAGAACCGTTCTGTTTTTTTGGACACATCTTCCCTTTTAAACCCATTTTCTGGATTTATAAAACAAACAATCTCAGGTCCTTTAAATCCAAAATATTTGGTGTATTAAACTAACAGAGTTAGCGCCTAGGCGTTCCAGGGTCATGTAGAGGCTAAGCTTTGTGGTTTGTGTGTCGCTGTGATGCCTTCTGCAGGGCACAGGGCAGAACTACACAGCTCTGTCAATCAGAATTAATTAATTATTACGCTAAGCTGCTTATGAACAAGTAAACATTTGTTTCCTGATAATTTCTCCCTAATTATTTTGTTTTTATAGTTTTGCAGAGCCCCTGTATAGCAAGTCATCTGAGAATGGATCTTTGTCCTTTTGTCAAAAGGGTCTCTAGCTTTGAGTTTGTGAAATTATGTTAGGAAAGTGCAACATACTGATGTCGTGTACAGCGTGATATTTTACCCGGGTTGTTTAGACAGACAGTTTTTGTAGTACAGTTTTAAAATGATCCCCCAGAAAACAGGTTTTTGATATTTACTTCATGTTGACTTTAAAATGGTTTATGGTAAGAGTATTTTTATGGCAATGTTCTAAAATTACATTTAGTACTCGTCTTTGTACTGCGGTATTTTTGTAATGACAAAAAGCCTGTTTCTATCCAGCTCACTTTTAAAGTGTATGTAGTGCATTCATTAAAATGCACGTGATGAAGCAAGCTGTGCATACAGTATATTTATAGAGCACTAAATGTAATTTTGAGGTACAAACTTCTGCCTGGAGGAAAATAAAGTGTTCTGCTCATGTGGAGTAAATGAGCAGTCTGTAGGCAGGAGAAAAATTTTATGTGATGCAACAAATCTCACACTTTCCTAATGCTGTTATTTTGCATGACTGGACAAACGGGCCGGGACAGAGGCAAGCACTGCCGAGACCACGAGAGCGTCACTTCTGACACATCACTCCCACATAGTACACACACGCTCGGTAATGCACATACACAAATAGAGAGTGGAGCACGACTTGCATGTTGCGTATTCCTTGTAAGGACTTATTAATGAAATTGTCTTGTGAATGCAGAAACTTTTAGTTCAAAATAAATGAAACAAATCTTAGAAAGAATTTTGATAAACGACGTATCAGCTTTAGGAGAGACGGACCAGAAAACTAAAGGGGAAAAATTATGTTCTAAAAATATCTATTAATGAACTGTAAATGAAGCATTTAATGAACAGATTTTGTGTTTCTTCTAACCCCAGTTAATTAGGCAGGTTTATAGATTAATTGATTCATTATGTCAAAGTGGCACAAATACAGAAACAAATAAATGAACAAAAATCTCCAGCAAGAAGATCAAAGCAGTAAAGACATGAAGTTACACCTAAAATAATATTTAAAGGATTTTCCTCCTTGAAATTTCACTTGTAAAATTTCTATTAAATTCCATTTATAACCATGAAGTTCTTCGAGGAGACCACATTGTCTGGTTTTATTTGAAGTCCAAATAAGTTCGTATGTTGTATTTATAGATGATACTAGCCTCCTCTCTTTACTTCCGTCAAGCAGTGTGCCTGCTGTTAAAGTAATATTAATGGCTGTACCAGCAGGGATACTATCTTTAGCCGCTTTTTTGACTGGCCTTTTGAGTTCTGCATACGTGTGGTGCCAGTGGGAGTCCAGGCCCAGCTGGGATGGGCGGATACTGAACAGATTGGGAACCAGCAGGCCAAGGGTGGAGGGCTCATGGTCAGGTAAGATAACCAGAAGGTGGGCCTCTCTCTTGGGTTGGAGGAGAGCCCAGAGAAAGCTTGGATGGAAGAGGGGCCGGGTCTTAAAATAGCACAAACATGCTTAGTTTATGGCTGGAAGGCGCATGGATTCAACATGAATCCCATGAATGGAGATAACGTGGTGATACAGTCTGTGTCTTTCATTATAATAAGCTGCTTTTTAGCTTGTAGTCCAGGCTTGGTGCAGGTCAGTGCATTTAGTGCATTGCTGGCTTTAGTTAGGCATTTTATTTCTTTTTTAGACATACAATATTACCCAGACAAGCTGTTTATCAGCTGACTCTTCACGTGGCACCACCAGCACCTGAAATATATCTTTATATCTTTGGTACTGACATACGCAACTACACAGACTAAATTTTATCTTAAAAATATACACTTAAGCCTAGAATTTAGCATGATTGCGCCCAACATTTTGGTTTACTGTGGGTTTCACTGAATACTTGCAAACCTAATATTCTCATCAGCCCCTGTTTTGGAAGAATGGCTTGGCTATGTCTCGTGCCAAGCCATTCTTCCAATACACTTTGTTCTCACCAAAGTGTGACAAGGAAACAAAAAAAGCAGACGTAACGAACACACAGAAGCAGAAGGAGCAATCGTGTATCGTCTACAGCAGGAATGAGGTGAGTACGAGAGGACGAAGGAAAACATTCAGAGGGTTCTCACATTGTTGGAGCGCAGAGAGACCCGCCCTCCACAGCGAGCGCAGAATTTGATCTGGCAGTAGGAGCAGAGGTGGCCGCAGCCATCTGCAAACTTAGTCTTGCGGCAGATGCCGCAGGTGGGCGCGTCGTCCTTCTGCTGGGTCTGCTGGCGCCGCGTCTCGGCCCCGATGCGACGCACTTCCTGTTTGTAGCTCTCAAACTGCTTGTGCAGTGTTCTGAAAGGCAAGAAGACAGAAGTGGAAGATTGCCCATTAGTGGTACATCATGAACTTTAGTTTGTTAAACTTCTTAACTCACCAGCTCTCTTCACAGAGATCTTGATGTCTAATTATGCATACACCAAACCAGAAGAAGATGTTGAAGGATGTCTGAATAACTGAATAATTCTCAGAATAAATAAATCGTTCAGAAAAAGAAAGTGATGTTTCAGTTAAAGGAAAATAAGTGGCAATTAGAGCTTCACTTGAAAGGTCCCTTTAAGAAAAAGAAAAAAAATCATACACCCAATTAAGTGAAACTTCAGCTCAGTTTTGCGCTCTGTGGCTCACAGCCTTCCTCCCTCCCTGCTTCCCGGGATGCCAGTGATGGAAATAACCCGAGTGTGAATTGCAAATCAGGCCATGTGAAAACACCCACAATGTTGTCTCCACAGAAGTGTCAAAGGAATACTGAATTAGCATAGCATGGCTTGCATATACGGGACCCAGACAGGGACTTTAATTACCTCGCTTAGTAAGAGATTTAAGACAGGAAGGAGATGGCTTCATTCACACATTTGCAGCCAATTTGTCTATTTGTGTAACCAAACAAACTTTATTCAGGGCTCTCGCAGCACACCGATGTTATAGCTGAGCTATTTGTCAAAAACTGTGAAATTCACACTTCTGCACACTTGATAAAGTTGAAAATGACAAATGAATGAAACCCACAAATAAAGTGGGACAAGTGGAAAACCTGCTGGTCATCAGGGCGCTGAATGCTCCACACTGATTTGTGTTTTCCACACAGGCTTTACTTGGACAGCCTACTCAGCCACAACTGTAAGAGAAAAACATCAATACTTTCAATAATCTGACAGTTTAGTCCATGCTAACCAGCTAGCCCCGCCCCTGCTCATCTTCTGTTTTCCCATTGGCTGGGTCACAGGGCAAACTGCTGTTGTGGTGGTTTTGATATAATTCAGCTGGGTCTCCAGACAGCTTCTTGTCCTGTGGCCCAAAACTTCAACTGTAACCAAAGTATGTGTGGGAAACACTGCTGAGGTAACAGAGCTGTGAGCTTAGAAACAGCACCCATCACAAGCACCCAAATCTCGAGATAACTTAATAATAAATACATTTAAAAGACCTTCAAATACACTTAGTGTAGACTGGTTACCTGGGTCTATTGTAAGCAGACATCGCTTTCTGTATGTCAGCTGCTGGGCAGGAAACAGGTTGAAAACATAACACCTGATCTGTTGTCAACAGCTTTCCATGGTACAAATAATCAAAGAGATAACTGTCCTCCACCATGACCCAATCAAAGTCCAAGAATGTTGCTTTGCCTCGACAGGATTTTTCTTTCTCTAAAAAGGTCTGTGTCAGTCCTAAGTAAAAGGCATTATATCCGGATGAAATCATAAACAATTTCAGAAAAATTTCTAGTCATCCTCAAATAAAGGAAAAGAGAATGTCGAATAGAAACTGTCAAAGCCGCGGACATGATTTTCTTCACTGATGCCTTTCTGCTTGTCTGTGGCTCACAGTGCTGCTGCAGCAGACTGCCACCATGCACAGTTGGAGCGGGGAGGAGCCTGGCGGTCTGGGACACATCTCGGCCAATCAGCTCACGCGAGAAATGGCTGGAACAGGCGCAGGAGGGCTGAATGAAATCTGCTTTTTTACATTAATGTTGAGGTTAGATGACAAATTAATTGGTTAAATTATTCGTTAGATAATCATTCAGGTATGTTATGTTTAATCTGAAATTATAAATCCTATAAAATACTATAAAATTAGCATCTAACTTAAGGGCTCAGCATACGAGCCTCCGTGCCATGTTTAATACAGATACAAGCTGCTTTAAAGTTCACAATCAGTTAACAAAAAATGACCACCGCTCCACACTACTCTCAGAGTGTTTCTTCTGGATTTCAAGATGTAGTGTCAAGAAAAGTAAAACATCCAGTTTGTGCACAGATTTTATGGTTTCCATGTTTATTCAAGTTTGTATTTATGTTTTACTTTGGTGACTCGGTGATGCACATGGATAACTCACAGCAAGAGGGTTCTGGGTTCCAACCTTCCTGGGACCTTTGTTTTCCAGTGGCTGTTTGGTTAGTGTGACTAAAATATTGCTTCATTTCCAAGTGTATTAAAGAATGTTGATGGGTACCCATCAGTATTGTACAATAAGTTACTTTATTTTCTCACAGTGCATGATGACAATGATCCTGAGCTCTTAGTCCATCACCATTATTGGCTGTGTGTGACTGAGGAAAACAGGATGAAGCCTTGAAGGTTCAATAGATAATGAGAGGAGGACAGATACAAGCATCACAGGCTTCCAATAGAAAGTGTCTGCGCATGTCTGCAAAAATACACGTATGTTTTTACTTAAAATGCTTCAATTTAAGCTTTAATTTATGGTTGAATTGACATTTTCCAAAATTAAACCCTAAGCTGTATTTCAGATGAAAAACCGACATGAAGCTTCCACGGCAGCAACGTCATAAACATGACCCCTGACCCCAAGAAGCTATCCATCCTGCCAACGTGAGTCCAGGGGCTGAGCAAAGCATGGGCGCAATGGGAACAGCTGTCAGAAACAGAGGGTGCGCAGCAGGTTGTCATGGTAACGCAGCAGCATCAAGCGCTGGGTGTCAGCGGGTGTCAGTGCACCAGCTGTTCCTGTTCTTAGAGATACAGTTTCATCAGCCTTTTTCTATCGCTTCCACACATTCAGCAGACGTGCACCGTTAAAGCTGCACGACGCGGCTCATGATATAAAAATAAATCTGTGTTCTCAGCCTAAATCATGAGCTCAGCTGAGGAGGCTCTCGTCCCCCTTGTCTCCAAGTTTATCCGCACATATCCGCAACATCAGTGACAGTTTTCTGATTGCACGTGCTACTATTAGCTAACAAACTGCAACTATTGTGGATTTTAATCTGAATTAATGAACGGGGACCTATTCTGCTCATCGCCAGCTCCGTATATTTACCCTCGGACTCCATTAAAGTAGCTTTGCATGATTTATATAGGAAATAATCTTTATGTATTTTATACTCGGGCTTGGTTTATCTGGTTGAACAAGCTGTTGAACTGCCCCTTCATTTCAATCCAGATGTTTTCTGATTAGCTGCCTCTTGCAAACAGGTTTGAGCAGAAGGTGGGTGGGGCTTCTTTGTGCCTGAGATGACTATGTTAGGGACATCCCATCTCTGTGACATCACATGAAACTTTGGACATGTTTAAAAAAAGATTACCTCACTAAGCATTTTCCTGATGACTTTGGTAAATTAGTTTCCAGTCTCACTGACTGCAGCAAGTTCAAATGTAGAGTCACAAAGAGGCACAAAGGAGAATAACAGAGGGTCTGTTTTAGGGGTGTGGCTTATGATTGACATATCCCTAAAATATGAGAATGCTGTGTCCCCTGGGGTCAGGGTCAGATCCATCTCTTCATCTAATCAATGGGTGATGTCATAGTGACATCATTTATATACAGTCTGTGTTTGTGAGTGTGTTGCCAGATCCATCTCCCCTGTGTCACACACTTTCCACCAATGCATAAGCTTAACCTTGACTTAGCTTCAGATACATGAGTCACCCTAACCACATGGATAAAAACATAATCACTACGGAAAGACACAGGAAGAGACGTCCTCTCAGGTGAGGACATGCGTCTTGTGTTCACTCTGCTGTGTGTTCATTGATTACATGCCTGAGCCTGCTGCTTCCCCGGGGGTCAGCCACCATGGCTGGGAACACAGGTGGTGAAGGAGAACTAAAATTTCCAGAGGAGCCTTTGGAGTCACTTTTCCAAGTGAAAAACCCACTGGTAACAAAAATGATTTGTAATATTTGGATTCTTCCTAAATTTCTCTGCTGCACCAACTTTAATACCTGCTGAATGTAGGGCATCATTGCACACTTAACTTCACTTACCCACACTCTCTTTCAATAACCGATATATTAATAAAGATAACACACTGTTGTTCTGGGATATCAGACTTGTTTTTGTGAGAAAACAATGATAAATTTGAGCTTTGATTGTTGGTCTTGACTCACGGTAAGTGTGGCTATCTTAACTTAGTTTAACTTACCTCTGGTCCACACAACACTTACCATTGCAGTAAGTGAGTCCAGGTTTGGCCCAAATGACCATCAACCAGAAGAGAACCAGAAGAGTCGGAGTCCTGTCTCGGTACCACTTCTTTTTGACTTCTTTTTAGTTTTGTTTTTGACTCCATATTTTCTGCTGCTGTTTCAGAAAGGTTAGATCTTAAATCATGTGGTTATCAATAGAACTACATGATTATAGGGTTTACTTTGATCTTAGCTGTTAAGAGAAAGTTTTCTCTTTGAGACTGTTGAGACCAAAGCAGAGGTAAAAGGGAGAGCGAATATTAAAAATACAAGACTGTTTGGACATAAGCACAGCGCGGCTCGATGCAGGACATACGTTTTCACCTAATAAGACAAATCATGGCTACTGAGAAAAAAGCTCCATGACTCAATAAGAACTGCATTTCCCTCCTCAACAGTACCAGGTCACATTTCTTTGCATTTAACAAATAATGTAGCAGAAAAGAAAAATCAGTCAGAAGGAATAAGGAGAGCAATGGTCACCATCTGCAAAACCATCCCCTTTTTGGGAGGGTTGTCTCATTGTTGCCAGTTTGGTGCACCATTTGCAACAAAGCAGGGTGCAACTGATTCACAGTAGTTGATACATCATAGCTTGACAGGCTGATATCCCTAAAGATTAATAGATACTGTGTATTTTATTCACTACATTTTTAAGCAGTGTATAAGTTGTAATCATTTCAAACATTCTACGTCAACCCATTCATCTCCAAAAAGGTTGAAATACTCCATGAATGTCCCAGCTGTAACCGAAGCCTGAAAAACCACAGTTGTAACAGGCCATTTATCACTAGTACTAAGAACTGGAGCTATGCATCACCTCCAATGGGATGTGAAAGGGAAGAGAGAAACAGTCAAAGCAAAACTGTTAACAACAATAAAGGAAGTTAGTCTTCCCTCACAGGATACTTTTATCTGATAGCCATACAAGGCCGGGCAACATTCTTATCAGTGGTCACCATAAAACACAAGTAAAACTATCTGTTAAAAACATTCGAAATAAGAGTTTACCTATACCATATACGCATAAATAAACCTATCATGTGAGACACTGTGGGTTAAGCTGGAAGCGCCATTCAACATCTAGGATCCTCCATCAAAAGCTAAATGTGGAACTTCTCCTCTCAACAAACTTTATGGGATTTCTAGAAGCAGTAGCTAGCCAGATGGTTGCAGACTCCCTGTGAAAATAGAGAACTTTTGAAGCCTAAGAGCCATCAAGGCCTTTTAGCCAACCTCTCACAATCGAATCATGCGCACAGTCATTCTATTAGACTCACAGAAATCCTACTAGACACAAAATCTGCAGCAATGAAATGGAAGCGAGACCTCCGATTGATAATTGGATTGATGCTCTCGGAAGTGAGAAGCTGTATACCTCTGGAACAGATCACTTAAAGAATAAGATCAATTTCTTATTTAAAACATGGGAAATCTTTTTTAACTACGTGGAGAATCTCACGTCTCAGTGATTGCCAGCAGGGTCTCTCTAACTCCACAACACTAAGACTATAAATAGGATCACTTTTATAGCTGCCCTATTTATAGCCACTGAGTACAGAGAGATAATGCGTATGATCAGGACCAGAACTTAACGAGATGACACTGCCTTCATACGGTGATGAAATTATTACATTATGGAAAAAGTCACCTTTACATGCTGGTAGCATGTGGCCATGGCAGACAGTGACCACAGGGGCCACAGTGGTGTGAACCAGCTGATCTGTGGCTGCCTCGTCTCCCTCGGTGAGCACCGGGGGCTGGCAGGGACAGAGAGCCAGATACGGGTTAGCTGTGGCCTTGTCAAAACACGTGTGTGCAAATGAGCACACATGCACAAATATAAACAATGACACAGACAGAAACCCCACATATACACATGTATGGGTTTGCCTTCGCCTCGGGCCTCGCATAAACTATTCAGCTCAGCAAGTCCAAGAACTCCCTCCCTCCTCTTCCTCCTCCTCTTGTTCCCTCTGCATCTCTCCCTCCTCTGTCTCCGCTCTCCTCACCAGTCACTGGTGTTGAGTTGTTAATTAGCGCCGCTATGAATACATGGCCCAAGGATGGGGAGGGGAAAGCTCTGTGTGTGTGCGTGTGTGTGTGTTGTGCATATGTGTCTGTTGGCGTGTGTTTGTGTGTGTAGGGCAGTTCTATTTCTGTCTCATCAGCTGATTCCCAGTGACGCCTTGCCGAAGACTCTCTGCAGGAGGAGGTTCAAGAAACTGGAAAGAAGGCCGTGTGTGCTTCAAGTCTCAGTAAAGATCAGCAGGAAGCGTTTGGTTTGATTAGCCCCGCCCCTTTCATGACCCATGGTGTAGTCCTCAACACCCTGCATTTTACGAGCCAACATGAAGACTGCTAAAGAAGCTAATTGTTCTTTTCTAAGAATTCTGGTTTTCTAGTACACCTTTAGAAGTAACTTTTAAAGGTACAACGTACATACATGACAAAATACTACAAACCCTAATCTACTACATATGAAAGCTAGCAGTAAGCTGGTAGTGCTAGTTAGCTTCCAGATCATTGATAACACCTTAAAGAGTCAAATTCACACACACAAAAGTTATTTGGATGCAAATAGAGTTCAAACTTGGAAAATATTACATTGCTTGCTGTATGCTGAATCTAATTCACGCAAAGACCAATTTTAAGTTCATATTTGTCATGGTCGGACGGTCCTTCCCAGGGCGACCTGCCTGTGTGTGTGTTTCTCTCTCTCCTCCTCCCTACCCTTGCTGTCTCCACCCAGCGGCTGACACACCTGCACCTAATTTACCACCCCAGCTGTCATTAATCATCCTTCGTCGTGGGCTGAGGTATTTAACTGTGTGTCCAGACGGCAGTCGACGCTGGATTGTGCTTGAAGCTCGGAGGAAAAGATACGGAGCAGGAGGTTGGAGAGAAGGAGCCCGCGGGATTAAGCTCTCGGAGGAGAAAACACACTCGGATAATCACTTTGGAAACTCACCTGCGCACCACTGGGAGTTTGGAGAAGATCACCGTTGGATTTTTGCACTTTGCTTTGTGTTTGGAGACTGTTTTTGAGCACTGTAAATAAACGCACTGTTTGCTTTGCATCCAGAGCTCCGCGACTGAGTCCGTATTTTCCCATCACCCGTGACAATATTCGTCTGAGATTATCAGACAAACCTAATACAGTGATGAAAAGCAAATGTGTCCATATTGATTAAAGACTTAAACAGGTCATCAGCAGTCAGCTGATCCATTAATGATGCTGTGATGTTATGAAACTTCCTCCATCTTCTTTCTCTTAAACAATTCAGGGCCGCGGTGGGGCTGGAGCCTATCCCCACTAACAGAGGACGAGAGGCAGGGTACACCCTGGACAGGTCCCCAGTCTGTCACAGGACTAAGACAGAGAGACAGACAACCATTCATATTCACAACTAGGGGCAATTGAGAATGGCCAGTTACCCAAAGCCCTGAAACAGCCTCTGTAAAACAACATGAGTTTATGGACTCAGTCACGTGTTTCAGTTCATATTGAATAAAACATTAAGGCTATTTTACACATTTTAGTCAACCTAAGTTGCAGAAAAGAGGATCATCCATGATGGGCCGGCTAAAGATTTGTGATTGATAAGTCATTAGACAATGAGAGTCATCCACTGCTCAACTGCAATATATCTCAAGGCTTCATAATGGGGAGCTACATCCATGCTTTTTACTATCTATGGCTCTACCCGAAGTGCAGCAGTGCCCATCCTTGGAAGTGTTTGTTTTGTTTTGTTATATTAATTAACTTATATTCTAAGCATGCAATAAATTAAAGTTATGATTGTCTTGCCATTGTTTTAGATAGATGCATAGATACAGGAAAGATGGCGCTTGTATTCTTGCATTTCGAAGGACTTTGAAAAAGACACCACCCTACAATCGACTGTGATTCAAATATCAGTAACTATCAAAGGCTTCTTATTTTCTTATTCCTAAGGTGGACAACAGAAGAAGCAGATAGGATTGAACACTAACTGGGACTTTTCAGAGATATGGCAGTTTTTTTAGTTCTCTAGATCAATAATCCAAGCACAACAGAGGGTGTTGAAGCGAAAAATGTTTCTTCTGCTGCTGGAGCTGGGGACCAGGGAAGACAACAGACATGTTGACACATGCTGTGAGGAAGCAAAGAGAGGAGGGAGCTCGGGGATGGCGACAGAGTAATCAGAGGAGGTAAATGAAAGCAAGCAGACCCAGAAAGGGAGAAGAGACTGTGAGATAAAAAGAAAAGAAACAGGATGGAAGGAAGAAGAGGTGAGGAGTGTGTAACACACAGAATCCCATCTCAGAAAGACATGGATCGACAAACTGTCTACAGGGAGGAGGAGGAGGAGGAGGAGGAGGAGAGAGAACAAGTGAAAAAGCAAAGGATGAACAAAAAGAGCCAAGACAGAAACAAGCGTGGGCCAGAGACCAGCGAAGGAGAGAAGCTGATGCATCCGGAGCCACTCTATAAATACCACTTGAGGAGTAGATGATGGAAAGAGGATGGAGACAGGATGATGGAAAGAGGAAGGGGAGGAAGAAGGGGGGGGACAGAAAAAGAATAGACAGATCCTCTCAGGCAGCTGCAATCTATAAAAGCAAGAAGACTCTGCTTACAAATACTACTACTACTGCTACTACTTAGTTGAAATGAACGATAGAAAATGTGTTAGAAATAACCTAAAAAAAAGTAAAGAACCGAAAGAGAAGAGCAACAGATGGCTGCTAACCCAATGCAAACATCTTCTTTGCTTTCTTGTTTGCCTGCCATGACGTTCTTTATCACAACTTTTACATACTTGCCTCCATCAACTCTCAAAAGCCTATAAAATAGTACCCACGTCATAGCAGAAAAAAACACCCAGATGGCTGCTGTGTACCTCTCTATAGGGCAGACATTTCTCAAGCAGTCTGGTTGATCCTGCCTGGCTTCATGGAGTTTGATTCCCAGCTTTCATGCATACAGTCACATCCTCTCAGGCTGTTATATTTACACCAACCTGCTGGGTTAGTACACAATTTAAGAGCTGCAGTGTTCAAGAAACAAAATCTGGCTTCTGTAAAGGGAATCTCAGTTTCAGGGTGGAGAGAACCTTTCTTTTCCCCCCACACCAATCCTTTCAGTACCATATATATATATATATATGTTCCCTCAGAACAACTACAAGCTAAGATTCAGAAATGTTAAATATACAAGAATTTTTCCTTCAGTGTTAAATTTGACACCTAATATTGAATTAGTTTTAGGATAAATTATGAAAAATGGACGCTTGGCAGTTAGTGAATCATCTTGTTGTGATGCTTTGAGCAAAACATTTTCCCATGAGTGTGAAATCGAAGGACACTGCACACTGATCAAGCCTTTAACCCAGCGGTCCCCAACCCCCAGGCCACGGCCCGGTACCAAATGGCTCGCAGACCGGTACCAGCTCGGGTTTAAAATGTATGGTTTTATTTTCAAAATACCACAGTTTTTGCCTTGGTTGTATCTTTTTTTTTTTGTTGTATGTTGTTGTATATTTTTTGTTTTGTTAGTTTTATCCGCGACCTCAATGGCCGGTCTGACAAAAATATTGTCGGACATTAAACCGGTTCGTGGCGCAAAAAAGGTTGGGGCCCGCTGCTTTAACCAATAAGCACAACTGTGTTTATCCTCCTTTTCACTATTTGGAACCAATAATTTGCAAAACATGATTTGAAACTAGCGATCCAGGCCATTCAGACTCATCAACAGAGGCCAGAGATCACTGCTGGCCTTCAGAAAGAGTAGAAAGAGGTTTTCCATCTTTTATGTACAGTTTGTGCATATGGCTGTATGTACATCTTCTTCTTCTGAAGTGCCTTAATGGCTCCGCACTGGAGAAGCAGCACCGCCCTGTCACTGATTGGTGTGAAGAGGGTAAAAGAACAGACCTGATGTTGTATTGTTCGCTGGAGGTTCAGTCTTGTGTAACTAGCACATTGCTGTTCTTACTGCGCCATAATTACACAGGCCTCCTGCTACACAGCTTCAGCCTGGCTTTAGCCTTCAGGATCAAACTACAGCAGCCCCTCCCAAAGATAGTGCTTAGATGTTGATAGCTCTTTTATTGATGTTGTGAGTGTTTTAGCCATATTTATGGAGGAGAGTGCTTTTTTGGCATGGACTCCTGAGCGTCTCTCTTTCCTCCTCTACATGCATTTATATTTTCTCTTTTCCATTTATATCCCTCTAACATCCATCTTCCTCCATTTCCTTTATTTCTTTTCATCTTATACCTCACTGTCTCATCTCGTTTGTGCTGTATGGGATTCCGCTCTGAAAGCGATCACAGTGGTCTCTTCCACATCGCTGTCTATATGCAGTTCACTTTGTGTTGTCCTCCTGTTTGTTGAATACTGAGCCACGCACACATATGTAAATCACAAAGCCTCTGACCTCACTCAGCCTGCTGGCTGATGTGTAAGCCATAGCTCTAGTTGGGGGAGTAGTTGTGGAGTAATTACAGGCGACCTCTAATCCCCTCACTGTATCCCAGCAGTCTCCTCTCCGTTGCACGCCACCTCCTTTGTCATTTTCTTCTATTCATCCTGCTCTCCCACCTCCACACACAATGAGCCACAAATGGAAAAAGAATACACATCTGCACAACCCCTCGACTTAACCACCTTAGACAGCAGCATTAACCATGGCCTGTAAAACTCCCATGATGTTATCCATTCTACGTTGAAGCAAAGTGTCCATGCAAAGTGGTAAAACATACAGTTCCACATGTAGCTGCTTAAGGCTAGATACAAAAGTGAGGCAAGCCCCACAGACTCCCGTGTTACAGCAGAAATAAACATGTTGACATCCTGGGATTTAGCATGCTCAAAGTATACTTTGGCTTGCAGACTGGAGCAGCCAGGGTTCAAACCTTCCAAGCACTAGATCAGCGATCCCCAACCTTTTTTGCGCCACGGACCGGTTTATGTCTGACAATATTTTCACAGACCAGCCTTTAAGGTGTCGCGGAGAAATACAACAAAATAAAACCAGTATCGGTACCAAAAAAAAGAAGATTTATTCATAACACACGGGAAAAGACCCAGGAAAACCGAGTTAACGATAAAAACGCTTAAAAAATAACGATAAAAACCCTGAAAAATAAATTTCACACCCGAGCCTCAACTCTTGCAGCCCGGTACCAAACAACTCACGCCCCGGTACCAGTCTGTGGCCCGGGGATTGGGGACCGCTGCACTAGATGGCTTCCACTACCTGCTGAACCACAACCACCCCAATTAGCACGTGCATTGCACCGATACAGGTGGATGGATGCAGCTTACTAAGCTTGCTAATATTGGCTGATAACTAAGGACACCACCCTCCTGTCTAAACGAGGTCACTTCTGCCTCCAAAAAAACCCAACAACAACATTCCTCAGAATCGGAGACGTATATTGTTCTAACATTATGCTCTGCTTAATGTTAGCTAAATAAAAATTTCCAGTGGGCTTGTTTTAGGCTCCAGGACCGTATGTTTGACACCCCTGTTATACAGAAGCTAAGCTGTGGAGCAGGCTCAGACACTATTAAAGGCCAGGCTAGCTACTGTGTTTAATCTAAATGTTTTTACATTCAGTACGTAAAATTGTTCCAGTTAGCAAAAAGAGATCCATTGATGGTGGTTTTATTATGATTAATTTCTCATTCAAAGCTTTTTTGTTTTAGATGCTTCATATTTGTCTCCTAAACCAGACGTTATTTATGGCCTATTATAATAACAATTTTTATGACAATAATGCGTTACTTTTTCTTAAACACACAAAGTTGCTCCTCACTAGGGAAATATGGGGAACATTTAGTTCACAGGTGTGGTCAGCTGTTCGCGATGTAGCATGTTTGCAAACGCTGGCTCTGTTGTTTGGCGTGCTGTTTAAGTCAGCGTGCGGAGGTCGTTTACGTGCTGATCCCGTAGCCTGCTGTGTGTGTGGCCGCTCAGGATACACTCCCTTGGCTTCCTTTGACCACAAACACAGACAGAGATGAAGGGAGAGCAGTGTAGAGAGTCTGGTCAACCCAAGCAGAATGCATTCTCATTAAACTTTAATGCTGCTGAGGTCTGGGAGCACTAACGGGGGCTACTCACTCAGGTCGCTCACTCTCAGCACACTCAGCCAGACACCGCGAGCCTCCACCTCCTCCCTTCCTCTGTGAGTCTGATAAGGCTGCACCTCCTTCTCTGCCACATTTTGTTCCCTGTCTCTGATGCTGTAGCTAATGATTAACCAGATATCAAGTGTGTGCAGCTGTATCAACACACAGGCACAAGGCTGTTTCCCAAAGTGCACAAAAATAGTCAAGTGAGGCAGAAACCTTTTTAGATTTACTCCTAAGCTAAGCAGTGTTTATTTAATCATTACTATTTATTAGCACGATAATGTTGTTAATATACCGATACTGTGTAAATGTCTACGCTCTTCTCAAAAAGATTACCAGCAGGTTTTGAACCCTCACTGCTCTTATGAGCCTTTGTGACTGATGAGAAAAGCTTGGACTGATCAGGTGGGGAAAGAAAATCTAATCTAATCTTTTACAAGCCAAACTGGGAAAACCATTCCACAGATGCTGTGTTTTTGGCCTAGTTCATAACTTCCCATTTAAAGAAGCCACTTTAGTTTTGCATTTATAAACATAAACCAGTTTATTTACCATATACTGCATGTAAAAGATGGATTTAATGCTGTCACATCATTTACATACACTCTATTATTGAGAGGAGAACAGAGTAAAGTCAAAGACTGTTGATGCTGAGAGTAATAGGCAGCCATTCATCACAATTATGGAAACATGACTCCAAATTTAGGCTGACTTTGTTCTGCATCTGTTTAGATGAAACATTTGTTTTCAGCTTTTTGTGCTGAAACCATAGGCTGTACATAAAAGATGGACATAACTAAGAGATCTGAAAAGGAAAAAACTTTTTTTTTTTAATAGTCAGGAGGACAAACAAAATTACTTCTGATTATATTTGATATCTCACTAGTTTCCTGATGACTTTATAGTCTTAATCACTAGGTTCAAGTTTTGCCTTAAGATTGAAAACTCACTACAGTAGGAGTGTGTAGTTTCCTCATCATGTGATTACAGATTTTAGTATATAAAGAAGAAAAAAACAACGATTAATAACAGGATTTCACAAATTAAGGGCTGATATCACAGTGGTAACATCCATCTTGTGTTTATGTAGTCTACATTATTTACATTCATGACCACCTAGGGCACTGATTACACAATATTCTTAGAAAAAGCATCACTTTCACTTTATTGTTAATCATCTATTTGATTCCATGTATCTGATTCAGGGACACAGTGGGGGTGGAGCCTAAAGGTGCTTTTATGACACCTGTCGCACGGCACGACAGTGGTTGAGTCCATCGATTTTAAGATCAGTGTCTGCATTATACAATCTTTAGTTTTAATTGTTTAACAAAATGCATGGGCAGCACAGTGGTTAGCACTGTTGCCTCACAGTGTGGGTTCTCTCCGGGTGCTCCAGCTTCCTCTCACAGTCCAAAGACATGCAGTTAGTGGGGATAAGTTAATTGGTGACTCTAAATTGCCCTTGTCTGTGTGTTAGCCCTGTGACAGACTGGCGACCTGTCCAGGGTGTACCCTGTTTGTCACCCTAAGATGGATGGATATTTTTGGAAAAAAGAAATGTAGACATCTGCATACACAGAGGGTTAAAACTGACAAGTCACTCTTTCACATAGTTTCATGGGGGAACCAGCAGTTCAAATAACTCAGTATCACAGAAATTATGATTATTCTTGACTAATATGGATTTTAAAGTATAACCAATACTTGTGTTAAAAAGGTGGAAAAGAAGCTGTAACAAATCCGACTGAAGTTCAGATTCTAACATTTTTAACCCTTTTTACAACCAAACAACTTTCCCCAAACTTTAGTTGTTGTTTTTTTTAAAACCATAACCACATTATTTCTCCTGAAAGTAATAATCAGAGAATATCTGATAATGCCAAAAGAAAAAGAAAACAATGTGCACATGGCAGAAGTGAGCGTTAAACAAAAACTGTCAGTGAATGTCATCGGGAGTTGTAAGAATCCGTCACTGTGTTTGGTGAGCATTGTTTCTGGTGACAGAAAGCTTTCAGTTGAGTGAATGCTGCAGAAAAGCCCAAGAAACATTATGCAGAAAATGTGTGAACAGGCCCGTCCACATACATTCAGCCCACAGCGAGTTAAGTCTCTGGCTTTCAAACCCAGATTCTGGCCCATATTTACTGCATTGGACACAAACATGCATACGCACAGGTGCAGTACGCTCTTTTTTTTCCTCTTGCAAATTAAGTGAAAATTAAGAAAAAAGATGACGGACGGAAGCTCAGAACCATGCACACAAACACACACCGGGCTGCTATTCCCTCCAGGTGTTGCAGACACACCCGACTGCCTCGAAGTTCTTTTAATTAAGAGCAAAGTGTGACGATCCAATCCAGGAAACTCAAACACACACACACACAGAAACACATGGACTCGCACTCGCTCCAGCTGTCTGGAAAGCGAGCGAACGCTCGCTGCAAAGCAACAGTACAGTAATGCAGGCGTGCTGTCTTTGCTAGAGTGTCCTTTCCTTTTGCAAGTCATCTGGGTTTGTGGTGCCGTTTGTGTTTCGCTTCTCGTTATAAGGACAGTGGTACACATGCTGTCAGAACGTGTGCATCATGGGGAGGTGGGTGGGTGCCTCTTTGAGCTTACAATCTTGCATGAGTGTGAGTGTTTGCCAGTGTAAAATAGGAAAAAATGGGCACACATGCTTCCCTGTGTGCATTCAAGTATTCCTGCTCACAGTTTGTCTGTGCACCGGGACAAAGTGCAAACACTACATGCTGTAATTAGTGCAATTTAACTTCAGGACAAAAATGAATCAGGTTAACAAGAAACAAAAAAGGTTCAGAGCATCAACAGCAGCCAGTGAACTGAATACTTAAATATTTCAGGAACCACTTCCAAGTGTGTGCTATTTTCAGACCTGATCCATAATTCAGCATTAGCATTTTTCTCCCAGAAACCTTGAAACTCTTCAGTCTGATCTGAAAATGTTCCTTTTTATTTCAGCTGAAAGACAACAAGTTTTTTTTTTACTCTGGAGACTTTATTTGGTGAGGTGACATAACTGTAGCCGAAGATGAGCTTTTCTGTGTTTGGTGAACTTTTAGATTCTTCTGTTGATTTCTTTAATATTCTAGTAGATTCTGTTTTTTTTATTTATTGTTATATTTGTCGAGTTTTTGTTTGTTGTTATTACGTTAAGTGTTCTCTGAGGATGAAATTCACTTTTGTGATGTTGTGTTTGGTTCACATCTCGATCATTTTAGCAGTAGGTGTAGTAGTACAGTCTCCCCAGTGCTTCCCTCTTTCTGCCTCTGTCTCATCCATGTGCTTGTATTCATGGTTATCTAAGTGTGATTCTTGAATCTGTTGTTAGTTGTCTTTTGTTTATTTCCTATTTTACAATAAAAGCAGGGTTTCTTTCACAGGTTGAAACAGGGTTACGTCTTCCTTTTGTGATTGGCTCCCCGCCCTGATTACCTGTCTCATGTCCCTCGTGCTGGTCAGTCCCCGGGCAAACTTCAGCGTAAACGCGGTTTTCTTTTCTTCGTTTTATTTTAATTGTCCTTTTCATTTTTTCAGCTTTTAAACACAGAAATCAGCATCACGTTGAGTTACACCAGTCCACCAGATAAGTGGATGGACAGCTAAGTCACAGAAAGTAAATGGCATTAGATCATAATATTTACCAGGAGCTTGTTTTTTCATATTTTAAAAGTTCTTTAGTTGTAGTAACTCTGTGAGGTTTTTACGTGTAAATACTGGTTACCTGTAACAGATTGTTTACATACAGGAGCTTATGCAGAAAGGGGAGTGGTCTTATTGAAAGAACTACGACAGAGTCAGGCAGTACTTCTCTGGTCTCGACCTCTCACCCTGTAACATTACAATCAATCTCTCACTGTTTATGTAACTATTAAATAAGAGGAAAACAATCAGTTCAATAAAGTAGAAACCAGACTCCACACATTAGAACAGATGCTAGAACCAAAGACCCGGCCTGTTTTTGACCTTGTCTCCCAGCTGTAGCTGACCTCTTGGACAGTAGCAGCCATATCAGACGGCACACAGGGCGGAGGGCTCCGCTGCCCTCTCTGTGCACCCTGCAGCCTTACAGCACTGGGGAGCTCTGGTAAAGGGAGATTAGCTGTGTGTGTGTGTGTGTGTGTGTGTGTGTTTGAGCGAGTGGGAAACTTCCCATTCTTTCAGTCTCGCCCTTTCCTTCTCTTCCACCACTCTAATCCTTAAAACCTCTAAATCCTCCCTCCTCTCCCTCCTTCTGTCCCCCAAGTCCTTATTTCTTCTGCTGCCCATCTGGTTTCAAGGAACAATCTGCACCTTGTACGGATCAGAAGTTTAAACTCCTGAAAACAAAACCAACGCAGATGTGCATGCTCATTGATTCAATGGGTATGACTGCTGATGGTGCTTTTACCTCTTTCCCTTAAGATCAACATAAGCGGAGGCCTCCATTAACATCACCTACCACCCCTGCCACCCCCTGTGCTGTGCATCCACCCTGTCTACAAACTCTGCCCTGAGCACATCAATATTTTAAACATTATTTCTATATTTACGTTTTGGGAACCTCAAAAGCTCCCGGGGGTGGATGGAAGATTGAGCAGAAAAAAGATTTCCTGTTGTGCTTAGAATGATTTTTTCCTGAGATTATGGTTGCTGCTGCTTTCTGCATTTTGATCCTTCCCCTTTTGCACGACGGCTCCCCTGCACCAACATCCTCTGGATTAGGAAGTCAATGGAGATTCAGCCAAGTTGATGGAGGGAGTTTCTGAAGTCTACCATGCATTAGAGGAGGACAAAGCGTTTGCTGGTGCTGTGAATTAGTGAAGGAAAACCCAGGTGCTGACTTCTCACCATCTGTGAGCTCAGAAGCAGGTGATCTGGCTCTGCGATGTTTCTTTCATGTTGGAGGTTAAACTCGTGACAGATAAAGTCCCATATCAGTATAACCTTATCGCTGCCAGCTGCTCAGCTCTCAGGCAGTGCTGGCCAGGTGGAATGGTCTTGATGTACTAAGGTACTGAATGTCCTTTTGGCTGTAGGCTCTCACTGGTGTTGGAAAACATCTCTGGACATAAATGCATGAGGAATAAACCCTACACGTTTAATAGACAGCGTAGAAGCACATAAATAAAAATTGATCAAGCTCTTAAATCATTAAATTATAAAAAAGCAAAAAACTTTTCATTTTAGTGCCCTGTTGGGTAGCTATGACTCCTTTATACTCACAGAGTTCTGCTTCATTCACAGACAGCAACATGTTTTCATCCCGAGACATTATGTGCTGTCACTCTATCAGGTACTAGTCACATCCAAGTGGGGACGTGAAGCCAACACGGAAGTGCCAAAGCTGCACTTCCTCTCATGGCCACTTGATTCTGAGAGACAATTATTTTTTCAATAATTCATCTGTTTGGATCCTGGAGTGTGAGGCTTTGCCACTTTCTTTGGCAGGTGTCCAGAGACAGGCATCTGCTAGGCTTCACCTCTGCTAACTAGAGTGAAATTGCAGTATTTTATTTCTCCGTTACTTTCTGTGCAATAGCACCTGTGCAGCTTGCTAAGTTTGCTACCAAGTTACCAAGTTTGCTAGTGTTAGCTGAAAAGCTAAAACTCCACCCTCTCATCCAAATATGGTCACTTCTGGCAACATTAGCATTTTCTGTAGCCAAAACACTAATATTGAAGCTGCAAAATATCCCAAAACCAATGTGTGATGTCACTACACCGTTCCTCACCATTACAAACAAAATGTCCCTGGACGGCAGTCTTGACACACTGGCTATAACTGCACTGAACACTGAGAGACAACAGTCACATTATAAAGAGCGACAGTAGCTGCATGAGGAGGCTGGAGTCAGAAAGCTGCAGTTTGCCTCCTGCTGGGAGCGTTTTACTTTCATTTTCATTCTGATTAGTTTGAGGCTACAAGCATAGAGCTAAAGGCTCTTGGTTAGATGTAGAAAAAGACTCTGATTTGATTTTAAAAAATGTCCCTAATCAAGTATCCCTACATGACAAGTTAAGAAAGACAAACCCATCTCACTGCTGCCATAAACCTGGAGCATCAGGCCACTGGACACCATTAGCGGTTTGATGAAACAGAAGCATCTGAGATCCTGGAATTCATCATAGGCTGAACTGTTTGGTTTGGTAGCACAAACTATTTGCAGTATTTTTTTTTATGTATAGATGAGGATGACAAAAAATGTCATCATGTTTGAAGGGATATGGGCAACCTATAAAGAACTTTACCTTCCATTAGAGCCAATATACGTTCAAAATGTGGAGATTCAAGTTCCCCAGTAATCCAAATGATAATTTTTAACCTCAGATTTTCGTCCTAACACACTGACTGGTATTGATATCATTAAACTGGTTACTTCACATTGCAAATGAGCACAGTTGGGGAACATTTGCCGCATGCACATTTTGCTTGTTAACTCATAATTCAAATCACATTGTGACAAGAAAACTTGTTTCTCCTCTAAAACAAAAGTCCAATTACAGTAACTATCTGCACTGAAGTATGGACTTAATCCTGTATTCTCATTCCGCTGTGACTATCCTAAATCTCTTGACCCCATTTGTGTGAGCGTGCATGAAGATGGTCATCGCCTACTGTTCAGCTGGAAAGCTCAAACTTACATACTTGTGTGTCCCTTGTTTTTATTGTTGTTCTACTTTTAAGTGGAATAATTCCCCTGTATTGATGTAAGTAAAACATGTGCTTGTCTCTTCATTTCTTCATTACCTCTGTTCTATATAATTCAGCTTCTGTGTGCAGCTCTTCCTTTCAAGCATGATCAAACTACACTGCCATCAGTCTGCGCACCGCAGCAGGTATGAAAAAGAGTGAAATTACAGTTTAATTAAAGAGCTGAACAATTAAAGTTTTTTTAAACAGGGACTTCAAAATAACTGGCCAAAGATCACCAAGTGGTGAAACGTGTTTCTACAAGGACTTTGGCTAAGGACCGCTGGGTTTAATGACGAAATGAAACCCAGTTTGTACAAACAGAGGTGTCTGCAATTTGTAGGCAGGTTTCTGCTCAATAAAATATTAGTTCAGTCCTGTGTCCGTCTTCTATACTGTGCATAATAATCTTACACCATATAGTGGTAAATATCAAAGAGTGCCTCAGTAGCTAATGCCTGCACATTTCTCTAAAATCACATTACTCCTTTGGCCATGGTGTTCTGGTCCAGTTAATGATTAGCCAGATGATGAAGCCATTATTGACTGAACCTGCTGCCTGTGCCTCATGGAACATTAAATACATCACTTCCTCTCAAGGGGCCCAGTGCTGGCCCTCACTCTGTTTCCCTTCAGTGAGGAAATGAAAACAGCCATTAGAAACAGAGCAGGACAGAGAAGCTAAAGGATGCTGCAACAGCAGCCAGGAGCAGAATAAGGGTCCTTGCATGTTTCAGGAGCAAGTTACCACATACAGGCCTGACTCACAGTGTCTTAAAGATTGCTTGTGTTCAACCCCCCGCCCCCCGATGCATCAAACTGCAATGCAACCCAGTTTTTGTAAAAGGCAGCTGGAGCACACCCAACCCTCTATAACGTCTCCCTATCATCTCACAGTGGGTTTGTTCAGTTTGAAGCGGTCCCCTCCTGTCATTTTCCCATAAAGCTTCTGTACAGCCTAGCATCCCCCAGACCAGCACTCTCTGTTCTTATTCTTTTCTCAGTATTCTCTGACAGCCTGCTCGATCGACCGGCAGAGGGTTTACAAACGTCCAATATCATTATTATGTTATTACAATTCTATTACAATTCTTTCCTAATCTGTATGTTATCTGGTTGTGGCCTGCTAAGAATGCCAACCACACCCCATCTTCTCCTCTCCGCCGAGGGGAGCACAGTCCTACATGCCGCCTCACCACCGGCCCTCTGCTGGGCTTATAAAAGCGGCTTGGTTCGCTCCAGGCCTGTGAGCTATAATGTCATTGTTGCTGCTGTTATTGTAAAGGCTATCGCGCGCACACACGCACACACACACACACTGTCCGCAGAAACCTACAGCGATAAAGCTCACACTCCAGCCTGCACGCGTGCGTAAAAAGGGAAATCTGAGCGGCGCTGGATGTGTAAACCGAGGGATGGGGTGCAGACCCCATTGATGAAAACGAGTGGGTGAGAGCTGGATAATGCTATGATTCATCCCCTCCTCCCCTACCTCTCTCCCCCTCTCGTCTCCCCCATCAGCACTGTCACACCCCACCCTCACCACAGCCCCTTTCTACACCTGTTTGACCCGGGCCGTCTCCACTCACTGTGACCGTAAATTGTTTTAAATGTATCGATTGTTTTCAGCAGCATCCGGTCTTCCAATGCAACCACGATTCTTTTTGGAAACACCTCCCGAGCCCTGGGTGCTGTTATATCGGTGGCTGCATGTTTGGGAACACATCAACACCTCCACAAGTGCAAAATGACGGAATCGCAGAGGCTGGTGGTTACTGGATGTGATGGTTATAATGGAGAGCTCGGCTACAAGAGCAGCTTTCTGTGCCTTAGAACTTCCACAGAGGAGGAAGAAAATGTTGCCCTTACTTTAGCATGGCTTGTTCTTTCTCCTCTTCCTCCTTTTGCCGAGCCATCACTGCCATGATTATCTTCCTCTCCTCTTCGGTGAGGTGGCTAAGGTCCGGCAGATCCGGCATGGACGGCGGCACGGTGGGTGGGCGAGGGCCGCCCTGGGGCCCCACCGAGGCGGACATCTTTTCGACCACCACCACCCCACCACCACCACCTCCTCCTCCTCCTTCTCCTCGGCGTGTCGTTTCGGCTGACAGGTTTCCCGGAGCGTTCCCGAGCCACACCTCACGACATGGTCGGCGGGTGTAGTGAACGCGGTAGCGGCAGCCGCAGCTCCGGCGAATAGTGCGAGCCGCTCATGGTTGGAGGCACCCTCGGCTGTGCTTTTGTTTGTCCTCTTTATGGGTGTTTCTGCCCCCACCACGCTCTCGTCGTCGTTCCCCCCCCACCCCCCGCCTGCCCTCCTCTCCCCTCCACCGCCCGGATTCACACGGAGCCCATCTCCGTTTTTTCACGCCGGGAACTGAGTCGAGCTGAGGAGGGGGCCGTGGTTCTTCTTCGCTCGGCTGATCTGTGGAGCCTCCGCCGTCGCCGTACTGGAGCTGGATGTTGGGTTGGTATAGGCGGAGTCCGTGCTCTCTCTCTCTCTCTCTCTCTCTCTCCCTCTCAGTCAATGGGAATGCAGCCCACCGTCATCTCCCGTTTTTGGCGCGCTTACTCGTGTGAGAATGGGGTCCTTAACTATCCCAGGCATCGCTCGGGTACGCGCATCTCAAACCCACACAAAGTTCAGGGAGCACAAAGCGTGTCGGTGTCGGTGTCTGACACTACCGGCTGCTTCCGGTCCCCTTTCAATGCTTTTGTATTTTCTCAACTCGAATAAATCACCGCCGGTTTAATGCACGATCACTTTCAGCACCACGGACAGCTGCTCAGTTCTCTGTGAGCAGTTTCCACACCTGAGCGACTCCACGTCGTGGTTATGTTGTATTTTTCAAATGCTCCAAACCACGAGAGCGGGTAACGAGCTTATTCTTCCGTATTCGGACCTGAGATTGCATCAAGCACAAGCGAGCACAAGCAGCTGCTGCACACAACTTGATCTAACCATTCTTTGACGTCATTTGAAACGTGTGTCCTGATACAGACTTTAGACTGACCTCCATACTCCACGCGCCTTACTTTAAGGCAATAGAAGCTGGGCAGGGGTCTCTGACATTTCCATTTAACCCACCTTTCCCCCGTTTGGCGTTTAGCCAAGCAGGGAGCTCTAACACTATGTATCTTATGGTTTTGTGTTATTCTTGAAAGAAAGGTGGTTTCTCTGGGTCATTTTAGCCTTGGAGGCCCTGGCATCCATTTATTTCCCTTTTTGTTCATTTTCCCCATATACCCTGTATATAAGTAAATGTTGACTAACAGCCAGGCTGATTGGTGTTCAGCCGGTTTTAATATTGTAGTTTCTTTCGATGCTTCCTTCCTTGTTAAAGGTGTGTGTTTAAAATAATTTTAAAAAAAACAAACTCATCTAGTTATTTACTGAATGTACAAACAAACAAAATTTCACAGACATTTTGGACAACTTCATGTTCAAAATATCTGAGTATTGTGTTACAGAGATAATAACCAAAGTCAAACTAGGGTCAGATTATGAATCAAACATTGTTTTGGTGCAGATGCCATACCAGCACAACCCCAAAGTCAGCTGTGTTATCTCCCAGAACTTAAAAAGAGATCTTCTGCTTGTTATGCAAATATGTTAACCATACTATGGCTAGATCATACCTTCATGTAACACTGCTTCATACCACAAGATGGTGCAGTGAGTCACAATAATCTTTATTTAACCAGTTAAATCAATAAAAGCAATGGGCTAACTGGAAAAAGGCAAATAAATATACAGGACACATCCAAAAACAATTCAATAATCCCACTGCCAAAACACTGCCCCCTAGTGGGGAAAGTTTTAGTTAAATTCTGCAAATTACAAATTAGGGGCTTGTCTGGGATTGGCTGTCTCACATTCACAAGGGTGAATTGCATCAGGCTACACAGAACATATTGGGAGTCACACACAGGAACAGCATAGAGGATGTGGCCAGTTTTCAAAATAAAACACTCTGTCCAGACCAAAAGATTAATTTTAATTTAGCTTTTAAATATTTTTTCATATTTTTTTTTCACTTTTCAGGATAGAAATTCTCATTTAATTCAATTCAGTTTTATATTAGTATTATAGTATCGGTTTTTATTAATTATTTTGTTTTTATTATGATTATATATGGAGTCTTTGACAAAAAGGTGCAGTGTAAAAAAAATGGTAATATAAAAGTATTGTACTGTGTATTTTACAGTTTTGTACTGTTTTTCTAGAATATCATTAAATTTACATAAATAGACTGTGATTTCACATTGCAAATGTGAAATAACATAAAATCACTGTAAATGTAATAAAACATAATTTTCTTGTTTTTTAAATATATTTGTCTGTACATATGCATATTTAGATTGTTAAAATACATTCACAAATGTATCATAATTTCATAAATATTTGTCAGTCTCGAAAAGTGCTATATAAATGCAATCCATTATTTAAACCAACTGTTAACTGTATATTTCTGTACATTTAAGTATTATTATTCATATTGCCGCATTCATTGACCTTGTTTATATTAAAATGTTCCTAATTTAATGTTTAAAAGCACTTGAAAAAGGCAAAATCCCATGTAAAATTAGGGCAACAAACTGTATTGTCATTACTGAAAATAACCGTATTTTTATGAGAAAGTTATTTTCTGTTATTTTCTGGTATTATTTTGGCGCCCCAGCTGCCGGAATATTACTGTTTTTTAGGATTTTTTTTTTTTTTTTTTTAACAGTGTGTATTTGGTATAATGGAACAAATGCAGGACAGGTAATACAGTAGAAACACTTGACTCAAGAATCTTGAATTTCTCTCAAATTTATTATATTTAATATTTTGACCAAATGACTAAAGATTAAAACATCCATCCATCCATCCATCCATCCATCTTCATCCGCTTTATCCGAGGCCGGGTCGCGGGGGCAGCAGCCTAAGCAGAGAAGCCCAGACCTCCCTCTCCCCAGCCACCTCCTCCAGCTTATCCGGGGGAACACCAAGGCGTTCCCAGGCCAGCTGAGAGATATAATCTCTCCAGCGTGTCCTGGGTCTGCCCCGGGGCCTCCTCCCAGTGGGACATGCCCGGAACACCTCACCCAGGAGGCGCCCAGGAGGCATCCTTGTCAGATGCCCCAGCCACCTCAACTGGCTCCTTTCGATGTGGAGGAGCAGCGGCTCTACTCTGAGCCCCTCCCGGATGGCCGAACTTCTCACCCTATCTCTAAGGGAGAGGCCAGCCACCCTTCGGAGGAAGCTCATTTCTGCCGCTTGTATCCGCGATCTCGTTCTTTCGGTCACTACCCACAGCTCGTGGCCATAGGTGAGGGACGTAGATCGACCGGTAAGAGAACATGTTTTCCTTAAACTTTTTATTTAATTTGACTTAGATTCATTTTTAGAAACATTATTTACAATAAATAAAAACATTTTGTATTTTAATTTTCATAGTTGGACTAGTTTTAAATAACTTTTACAAAGTGTTATCTTAATTTCCTAAATGACATTTTTAATTGCAGCACCACCTCTTTCCTGTGATATTTTATTTAACATATAATTAATAAATACAAGACTCAGAGTTTTGTGCCACATTAAAAACTACAACTTTACTATTTCCATAAAGTATACTCATCAACATTTTTGTAATATTGTCAGCCACCTCTGTGCTTAATTAGCCAGCTTGGTTTTCTCCGAGAATAATATTGTTTTAAACGGTTCTTTACAGAGAGCGACACACGACTGGACACCACATGACATTTATTGTAGTCTGGAAGAAAGTTTGGTACAAAATAAGGCGGAAAATAATGAATATTTGGGGTTTTCAGTCATCTGTACAATATTTTTTGAATGAATACACAGATTTTTAGAAAGTCTTTCATAAACTTTTTTAGGTGTGTGCATGTGTGTGTTTTACACAATAAGAAAAACCAGTCGATTCCAGTTTTTAAGTGTAAACTTCAGAGATCTGTGTGTATGATATCAGAGAGTGGGGTGCTCTCTGCTCCTTCAAACAGCTCCTGTCCATTATTAAAGATAAAGATAAAGATAAAGATGACCTTTATTAGTCCCACAGGTGGGAAATTTGTTTTGTTACAGCAAAAGTGCAAAGCTATGTAGCAGAAATTAGAAAACACTGGAATGCAATAAAATAAAATACTATATACAATAGAATAAAAATAGAATAATATATACAATAGAATAAAATAGAATACAAATACTATATACAACTGAGTAAGAAAATACAAAAGTACAACTTTGTCAGAGAAAGAATTGCACATATAGCAGTCTTATTGCACATGTGAGGGTTTGATCAGCTGCAAAAGTCTTTGTTGTGGAGTCTGACAGCAGTGGGGAGGAAAGACCTGCGAAATCTCTCCGTTCCACACCGTGGGTGCCGCAGCCTGCCACTGAAGGAGCTGCTCAGTGCTACAAATCTCACTGTCTGCCCTGCTCTTTCGCTTCCTGCCTCATTTTGCATTCAGGTCCGGACTCCCAGGTTACACCGATCCGGAGCTGGCACCGGTTTCTCTCGGATGACGTAATGATGCTGGGTGAGAGGCTGTGTCCGTCCAGCAGATGGCATTAAACTCTCGGCTTCTGTTCATGCTGCCGCCCGGCCTCCGTCATGTGACGTCACCGGAGAGGTGACTGTACCGTGGTGACGTCATCTTTCCGTGGTGCAGGATTTTGTCATCATTTAGGTCGTGACTAGGGACCCCAGCCCTGAGTGGCACAGTCGTGCTACAGTCTGCTGCAGAGCGTGAAAGTCTGCAGGAGGAAGCAGAGCTTTAAGCGACCTTTACTGTTTTTATTTAACGAGCTCTGACAGCACAATCACAATCACACAGGAGTAAATATAATAACACGCACACATAATCCGGAGGTTGTTTTTATCATATTACAGTCTCATGTTACAGGAGATGAAACTACACCGCAAACTTTTCACTCAGGAAGCTTCTAACAGGAAGTGGAAAAAGTGGGCCCTCTGGGCGGCGTGGAGTGATGCCCTCTCACCAAAACATTCGCTAGATTAACCTTACACTGGATGAGAACATGTAGCACTTAGTACTAGTATTTTCATCTGACACGAAAATACTACTACTAGTGCTATCCTTTGTACTCTGTAATATATGTTGCTGTGTAAATGGAGATAAGCTACTCAACAGAATAGAAGTAGTTAACACCATTTCAAAGTGATATACATTTAATACATATAGTACATATTCATAATTTAAAAATAAAAATAGAGAAGGAATTAATGATAAAATTAAGGTGCTTTAATTATATTTTGATGCTAAAACTTTACGTAAGAAATATGTAAGAAAAATTGTGTATGTTTCTGTTCTGTGTCCTGTGTACTGTTTGTTTGTATATGTGTCTTTCTGGCTGCTGTTACACCCAAATTTCCCCTTGTGGGACAATTAAAGGATTATTCTATTCTATTCTATTCTATTCTATTCTATTCTATTCTACATTTGCTTAAATGGGATTAGTTGTGTAAGGAAATATTCTCGAGCTGCTTTTGCCACTTTGTAAAACATTTCTTTTCATTTCAGATATCATACCCAGTGTGCCAGTTTATCTGTAAATCTCCTCTGACCCCCCCCAATAACAGTCTCACATGACACATATAAGAGATGTACTGGTCTGTTCCCACTGAAAACTGTGTCATTCTACTTCTGTGTATCTTCAAATATATCTTTGTGTCAGCCAACATTAATTTTAAATGAGGTTTGTTTGTTTTTTTAATTGAAGTATGAAGCCTGTCCCAGCTGTCACATGGTGTGGGCACAAATAAGCATCACCCCCCCACTTGTCAAAGACTTTGCAGAAAGTTAACAGGAACAGACGATCTTTGTGACCATACTGACATCTAGTGGACACTAACATACACTGCATGAGCAGAGTTTATGTCTGCGCAGGTTTTCATCAGTCATGGTAACTTTAAGAGCTTGAAAATAGAAGGCAACTGGACTTTTTTTAAAGTCTGTGAAGCCGTTTCACCTCTCAAACAAGTGGTTTCCTCATTTCTCAAACTAACAGGTGAAGACCACAAAAAGACTTGCAGCAGTCAGTCTTGAGACTATCGCGATGTTTATGGTCGCTTAAAGTGAGAGTAAGGAACTCTTCCTCAGCTCAGCGCTGATTTCAGGTTTATGGACGACAAACCAAAGAAAAATATTAAAACTTAAAATGTGTTTGCGTGTAATTACACGTAGTCTGTATTAAGTGATTAATAATAATCGCATGATAAATATGATAAAGCTACAGTAACATCAATCTCGCACGAATGTTAAATGCTAAGAGCTGATCCTGAATACTCACCATGTTTGCAGCACACAGTGTAGCTCATTAGATGTATGCCATAGGGTATACATCTAATGATAGGGGCAGGAGTGATTAAAGGCATTAGTTATTAATTTATTGTAAACTGTAGACATATGTGTATATTTAATACTTACGGACAGGAATTGCCCACAAAACATCATTTTCATTTTAATTATGGTCTATAATTAAGAATACGTTGATGCATTTGCCTCCAAATGATCAATATATATATGTGTGTGTGTGTGTGTGTGTGTGTGTAATAATTAATAACTACATCGCTTAGCCTGGCGTTAGTTGCATGAAAGCTATACCCGCTATAAGAACATTATTTAAGCAAAAAAATATGTTGTCACGTGCTAACTGTTTTTGTACAGTCCCTAAAAGTAGCAACAAAACTGCAGTGTGTCATATTAAGTTCACTTATGAGGCATGTGCATGTTGTTTTTGCACGAAGGAAGAGCTGAAAGCTTTGTTTGCGTTTCTTGTGTTTAGGAAAGAAAAATGACACGAAAAGGAAGGCAGATGTTTGTTCATTTGAGGAAATGAAAACAAGGAAACAAAGAGCTCAGAGACACAAATGTTTATGAGAGGCGAGGTCTGTTCTCATTCTGTGGAATACCTGTGGAATAGCACAGTGGTCTCAGCGGTCTGCGTTTCAAGGATATTTGCTCCCTTACAAAAAGCAACATGTAACACCTTCAGCACTGTTAATGTAAGAATTGCTACATAAAATGCCATTTCCATTCATACAACATTGAAAATGTACCTTAATATTCAAATTGACTTTGCACAAACGCTTTTTCACTAATCTGCTTGACAGTGCCACCTAATGCATGAGTGACGTACTGCAGGAGTAGACTCCTAGGACCGTTGTCGCTGGTTTGTAGAAAAATTTTTATTCCAATTTTAATAGCTTTGTTATTTTCTGAAACATTAAATCAGAATAAATATTTTCTGAGAAAAAAATAAAACCCAAATATAAACAGAAAAAAAAGATTTAGGAGAGAAATATTTACAAATTCTCTTCCTGAATAGCTTTAGTAGACATCTGAGGACAGGAAGGGCACCTATTGGTTGTTTTTTGGTACAGATCTTCTGAGAGTCTGCCTACTTGCTGATGACCTCTGTGTCCACATCTTCTTTGCGGGACACCACTTTGCCATCAACAATCTCCTCAATCACCACCTTTTTCCTCTGAGTTATGACTGGTTTACCTGCGGAGTGAATAGGAACATAATTTAAACCTGTAGTATGTGTCATTTGACCAGGCAACAACATTTAAATAAATAAAAGCAGCAGTGATGCAAACTTACGTTCTTCTTTGACTTCGACGACCTTAACGGTTTTCCTGCAGGAAAGCAAAAAAGTTAATTTTAGATTGCTACAAGTTTAAGAAAAAAGTACTAAATGATGAACTTTTGGGTGCAGGAACTTTAAAAAGATAAAAGACTCCAAATGTGAGTCAGTGTCCACAAACTCCCATGTTAAAGTGTCCAGCAGAAATGAACATGTTTACAGCCTGGTTTATAATAAAAGATCAAAATAAAGTCTTTACAGCCAATTTCCTCTTTTATGACAACTATATGGAGAGGGATTTTTTTATAGCTCAGCTGGTTTGATTTTATTAAGGGTTAAAGTTTACTTTATTTGGCCACAGAGTGCTGTATCCTCGTGCTTTCTGAACTGAACTGGACCTTCTTTTCCTGTTTGTGTTTTATGAAACATTTTAATGTTTTAAGGATGCTTAGCATTCCCAAAACTTTGGTTTGCTTTAATAAAACAAACTATGACACGAAATTATGTTGTTGTTGTTTTTTTTTTAAATGCCCACAGCTTTAAGATTACGACACATTAGTTTTACTCATGTTTCCTTCTTCTGGCAGGAAGGGTTTTTACCATCATTTCTTCATCCAACCCTTTACCCTTTGAAAGCTGACTAGGAGTAACTCTTGAACTGTGCGGTTTGTATTATATTTCAGGCCTGCTTAGAACAAAATGACTGGAAGTGCATCAGAATTTAGTGAGGGTGGTCTTCGTCTATGCAGCTAACACTGGAAAAACCCAGGAACTATTCTAATGGTCGCCAAACCACGTCTTTACTGATTACAAAATTTTTATTCAATGTTTTTTGGATTAGCTGCAACTCCTGCTCCTCTCTTCATCTTTGGCTGACTTTAAATGCATTGTTGCCAGAACACTAGCACATTAATATAGCCACTGGCACCAGTTTTAAACCTCTGCTTTACTGCAAAAGTACTTAGATTTACAGTGATAGATGTTTATTTATAAGTAACTTACTGTATATCCTCTCCATCCAGCAATCTTCTGTACTCTGCAATCTCCATCTCCAGCCTGGTCTTGATGTCGAGCAGCAGCTGGTACTCCATGGACTGCCTCTCTATGTCCACCCTCACCTCGCCGAGCTCCTTCTCCAAGCCGTCCACCATAGCCTGAAGCCGGCTAAGCTGCAGGCTGTAGCGGGACTCTGTCTCTGACAGCTGACCCTCCAACGCAGATTTCTTCATGGGAGAGTAAACACATGAGGATAAATGAGTGCGTGCCGAGTGCTAATTGCTTGTTTTGAAACTCGTGTTTCCACTTGAGTCGCATAAGGCATAAAAAATGGTGACTGGCAGGTTGAGTAACTGCGGTTTGTGGTTGCTGCTATGTAGAGCCTTCCTTACCAGGCTGATCTGGGACTGTAGCTCAATCTGCAGGGCCTGCAGGGTCCTCTTGAGATCGTTGATCTCAGTCTTTGAGGACTGGAGGGTCTCTGTGCTGGAAGCCACCTGCTTGTTCAGCTCATCAAACTAAAAGGTATCAAAATGGACACAAAAATGGTCACAAAGATATTCAAGCCATAGTGCAGACATGAGATGATTCAGTTCAAAGTGCAGCCTCTTCTTCTCACCTTGACCTTATACCAGGCCTCCATCTCACGGCGGTTCTTTTCATTGATGCCCTCATACTGAGCTCTGATCTCATCCAAGACCTTGTTCAGGTCTTCCTGAGGCTTGGCGTCCACCTCCACATTCACAGAGCTGCCAGAAACTTGTCTACGCAGGGCTGCGAGCTCCTGAAACCATGACAACAGTAACAGGTAAGATCATGAAATGCTAAGAGAGAAAAAAACAGTTTGGGTCCTAAGGTGAAGAGCCAGTTAAAACCAGACTGTTACAGAAAGTACAGAAATGTGGAATTTATAAACATTGCATTCATGTAGCCACTGATTCAGTTCATGACTCTGTGTGCCGCTGACTCACTGTGTGTTCACTGTATCCCATCGCTGTTCTATGTGGCCACACAGGACAGCAAAAAATTACACTGGGTCATTTTTCTTTGAATGGGGTTTTTTATGCTGGTGGACATTTATGAGACTTTTGTTATTGTACGCAGACCTGGGCTGTCATCTGAAAAGTCTTATCTTTTTTTTTCTTTTTTTTTATCAGCCTGAGGCTCTGAAGGCACATTAAAATGATCTAAACAAATTCTGGATTAACGGCTGTTTGAGTAGGCAAATGATGTCAAATTGCTGGTGAACTGACTCATCAAGAACTACTTTCATGCTTTTGTTCTGCACTCTGTTTTCTGGATGTGCACTTTCAAAGCAAATGCATCACATGTCCTTTTTTTTGTTCTGGCACTCTGATGTCAGTGACAGCAGGCCGCTCACCTCCTCGTGGTTCTTCTTCAGGTAGACCAGCTCCTCCTTCAGACCCTCCACTTGCATCTCCAGATCAGACCGGCTCATGGTGAGGTCATCCAGAACCTTTCGCAGCCCGGCGATATCCGACTCCACCGACATGCGCACGGCCAGCTCATTCTCAAACCTGTTGGGGATAAAATATTGCTTATATTGCTGTAGCTGCTCGATTGATGTTAAAACCAAAACCCAAAAAAGACAATGTGCAGTTAGCTCAAAAACCAGCTGGGCCAGTTAAACCACTTTTTCCTTTTTGTTGTTGACTGTTACGGGCCACTGATAATATCTCCGGGCAGCCAGAGAACAAGAATAGGTGAAGTCATGTCTGAATAAATACCAGTCAGCTAATTATTTTTTCACCACACAGAGATCGGCAAATGTTCCCACTCACTTGATTCTGAAGTCCTCTGCTGCCAGCCTGGCGTTATCGATCTGCAGCATCAGCCTGGCGTTGTCCTGTGTGGCCAAGCCGATCTAGGAAAAGTAAACAAAGCAGAAATAGCGTGAGTGGTTTCTAATCCGAATATAATACCACCACAAAGGCGTGTTAGTGACTCATTGTCCAGAATGTGGGCTGGCAAGGTTGGGTTATTACACAGAATAACTTTATTCATTCATTCCAGTGTAAATGCTTTAACAGGATCAAAGAACTATTTTGTTCATCGAGTGCGTCTGAGCATCACTCTTGGGAGGGTTTCTACATCCTGTTAAGTAACAAAGTCCAGTTTGTCATTTTATGTAGGTTCTAATGTTAGATGCTGATTTTTTAGGCCTGATCCACATTCCACGGACAGACAACTGAATGATGCTGCTGGTGTGTCAGCATGCCATATGTTACTGAGGGATGTTGCAATGTAGCAAATAAAAAAGGTTTCTGTTCTGTTCTGTTTCTGCCTTATTGGTGTTTAAAAGAAGCAGATGACTTCCTTTGGAAAAGAGGCGATATATGTTGAAATGTTCATTTATGTTAGATTTTAATGTTTTTCTTCAAACAAATAACGACATTTCCATCATCAGCTAATGCAGAAAGGGTTAAAAAAGAGATAGAGATAATAAAAAAAAAGTTTAAGGACTGGAAAGAAGATTTCAGCTTCATTTTTTGGAGTTTTAAAATTGTTTTCTTTACTTAAACATTTACTGAAGGGGTGAGCTCACCTTTTTGCGCAGGTCTTCGATGATTTTCTCATACTTGCTGTAGTCCCTGACAGTGGGGGTCTGCTTCTCGTACCACTCGCGGATTTGACGCTCCAGCTGCGCGTTGGAAGTCTCCAGAGAGCGCACCTTTTCCAGGTAGGAAGCCAGCCGGTCGTTGAGGTTCTGCATAGTCACCTTCTCGTTGCCTGAAACGGAGAAGCTGCCGCTGTCACCTGAGAGCGCCTGTGACAAGTCAAAGCCAGAGCCGAGGCCGTTGGAGGCGTAAGACACCCGGACGTTTCTACCACCTGCCCCGCCATAGACGCTCATTGTGCCCCGAGAGCTTCGCAGGCTGGGCGCGGAGGAGAGGGAAAGAGTGGATAATCCGGTGCGGATGGAGGTCATGATGAGTCGTTCTCTGTTCTCAGGTGCGGCGATCGCTAAGTCTTCACGAGTGGTATGCAAGAGGTGGTGCTGACGGAGCCCGGAGGAAGGTTTTATAGGGCAATGAGAGGAGGGAGCTGCCAAACAGGTATACTGCTCGTCACTGCAGGTGTGACCAGGCGTGGTGGGTCTTTTTGGTGTTCGCTGTAACGGCCGTCATTGCATATTTTGTTCAAGAGGCGTGTTGGCCATTGTTAGTGCCGTTCGTCATTTTCAATTAAGCCTCTTAATCTGAGGAGGAAATGAAAAATGATTTTCTCTTTTGGTAGAAGTATGTGGGAATGATCTTTATAGAATGATTCGCTCATAACAAAGACCAAAAATAATATCCTTACAGAGATGAACGTTTCACCCTAATGTGCCTCACAGTTGGCATTTTGACCTGTTGACACAGGCTGAAGACAGGATGCCTAAAGTCAGGCGCAGGTCCACCTTCTATGGGTCAGGTGAAATGCAGACTCTTTCCCTTTAAAGGTAGTCTGTGGCTAACAGAGACCAGAAGTTAGCGTCTGCTCACATATGTCTATGCCACATCTGCAGTTTTTTCTATGGGCCGCATTTTGAATTTACTCAGGGTGACTCATGGTGATTCTGCTTAGCGAGACACATCTGAAAACAGTAATTGCCAGTACTGTATGGTAGTTAAGCCATAAATGCAAATGTATCGCCTGTAAGGCTGTTAGTTAGTAACTGCTTCTTACAGTAGGTGTTACAGAGTAACAGACCTACAAACTTACCACAAGAATAAAAGGAGTCTCTCAAAATTATATGTATATATTAATCTAAAAAGTAACTGTATTCCATATGAGGTATAAGAAGTGGTAAAACCCAGGGATAAGAGGGTTACCTGACCAGACAGGCTTCATTCTCTGAACAGAGGCGGAGCCAAGGGGTGGCCATAGACTTGCAACCAGGGTAAAACCAGAAAACGTCTGATACAGTTCTCTTGGGAATGCATATGAATGGGGGCCTGTGGTAGGAGTGGGCGGACTGATCCAAACATTGATAGTATTAATGCAACGTTGCCACTGGCATCATATAGATGGGGATGGGATACTTCAGTTTCGGTTTTTTGCTCCTTAGGTTCAGTATGTTGCTCCCCTTTCATCACAAAGTAGACGTGTCTGTGCAAACACAGCTCCTCTCATGCACATACAGTTAGATTCTCCCCCTTGTTCTGTCATGTGACACCTTGAGCAAAGACACATGCGGGCTGCAGAGAGGAGCATGCTGCAGGAATGTTTTACAGCTGTCAGTGAAAACACAGCAAACTGCAATAAGTGTGTAAGAAGGGAATTCTCTGCTTGCAAAACTGCCAGTTTGTACAAACGGATGAAAAACTGAAAAAGGCAACAACAAGCTGCAAAATAGAAAAAAATCACTCAACGAGACCCAGAACCCCGGCACAGAGACAGGGGCTCCTGGTGGAGAAAACCTAGGTAGTTTATGGTGGTGAAAGTCATGTTTCAGTTATGATTCATGTGGGCTCAACAGCATTAGTAATTTTGCTGTTACTTCAGGTGACTGGTTACCAATAGAGTACATTCAAAGATTCAAATAATTTAATCATCCCTTTGAAACATGTTAAATTATTTTATTGGAAGTGAAAAAATGTAAATGTATGGATATAATAACGCTTTTGTGTTAACTGTTAAGACAAATGTATTTATATAACACAACAATGATGCATTCAACTCATTAAGTTAGTTGTAACACTACTGATACTTGGTATCAGTGATACTGGCCCAGTATTTACACCCCTGGCCTACAGAGCTGCAGCTCAAGTTTCTACTACTTTTCATCATACTTTTAAAACATCTGGTTGGTGCAGTATAGATTTTTTTAGTAGTGGTAAAGTATCTTCATGTGAGTCTCAGGGATGTCACCACACCATGAGCCATTTTGATGTCAGGAAACAAGCAGCAGTCTCTGGATTGCATCATTTTCACTCCCTACAACCAGGTGTTTCTTGTGTACACATTGAAGTCTCCAGCGTGCTTTATGTCTAACATTTAATTATCTCTTACAATAAAATGTGTCCTGTCATAAATCTTGGACCAACCAATCAACATACAAAGGTTGTGTTTTATGGAGAAAAGTGTTATTTTATTTAAATTCTGACATTTTTGATGTTGTACTAGCAAAGAAAGGGAGCTTTTTCTGTCTGGAAGCAGAAATAAATAAAGATTTTACAATTTGTTTGTATTAATTTAAAAACTTTGAGGGCACACTCCTCCTCCTGCACACACAGCTGAACTGCAGTTGTCTTCTGCACAGTGAGGTTACCATGAAGTGGAACGGCTCTCCTAGATCGGCTCTGGTGGCACTCTTTCTTTGGGGGCACCTTAAACACACTCATAGAGCTGGAGTTCTATCAGAAAACACTGACACATGCAACAAACACAACATGACGTCAGTGTTACCAAGAAATTCATTAAATGGATATGATACATCCTTGGTAGATGTAGCCAGTTCTGAAAAAGTCATTTTCTCTGAAGTGTTGCTCCCTCGGGTTGCTGCTGTTGCAGAAGCTTTTGTAGGTGAGCACTTGGGTTGGGTTTGCTAAAAGTTGGATGAGCAGCTTTTTAGGTTCATATGAGCGCTCATACAAACCGAAGGAGAAGAAACGTTTCCTACAATTTAGAAGATGAACCATATGTTGCAAAACTTCCCTCCTGAGTCCTTCATACTGACCGTTATTATAAGTGATCCATTTCAATGCAATGAAGGGAGTGCCTGCTTTGACTGACAGGCCGTTTCCATCCATAGTTGTTAGTTGTCTTCTAGGACTCACCTCAGCTAATTACAGTCACTGAAGTGGAACAGTTGACTCTGTTTGTGGTGTTGGTGCATTTTGGAACATTTAATTCGGTTAACTGACAAATGGTTGATGTGCTGTGTCATAATGGACTTCAGGAGGCACAGACAGGTCCACTCCCCTCTCATCATAAGTGTAGAACAGGTTGAATCTGTCTCCACCTTCAGGTTTTTGGGCACCCACATCTCCATCGCTCTCACCTGGACCCACAACACCATCGCCCTGGTAAAGAAGGCCCAGCAGTGGCTGCACTTTCTCCGTGTCCTGAGGAAGAATAACCCAGACCTGCTGCTGGCCTTCTACCGCTCCTCAGTGGAGAGCGTGCTCTCCTACTGTCTGGAGTCTGGATGACTGGTACGTAGGGGGCACGACTGAGAACAGGAATCTGCACAGAGGGTAATTAACACCACACAAAACATAACTGGCTGCCCTTTGCCACCCTGGAGGCCATCACCAGAACCTGATGTCTCATAAAAACCTTGGCCATCACAGGTGACCCCTCGCACCCTGTCCACAAGCACTTTGACCCCCTGCCTTCTGACAGGCGCCTCGGGTCAATCAGGTCCCACACCTCCAGACTCAGAAACAGCTTCTTCCCCTGGGCCATTCGGATTGTTAACAAACACTACCCCCCGACACACCCCACCGGTGTCCACCCACCCACCAATCTAAGCCATGAGCCATGGTCTGAGTAACCCTCATCACTCAGGTCACTCACATACCGACTCTATACTCAGACCAAGTCTTTTCTGTGCAGTACTTCCAAGCACTTTGTTCTTTAATGTGTGTTTTTCTCATGTTTTGTATATATTTCTTCTGTTTCTTATTTATTTCTGCTGTCATACTTTTTACATTTTATTCCCTCACAGTCACCGTGGATCACCCATAATTCCGTTGTAAATGCGCAATGACAATAAAGGGCTATTCCATCTATCTATTGTATTCTATTCTAGAAACTATCAGAGATGCATGCATTTCTATTTCATTGAGTGATTTCTAGTATTTGTAGTAGTTAGTTATTTGTTCTTTAGTTCGAATTAGCAGATATATGTCGGTGTCTGCAGTGGTTGCCACTCTTTCTTTAAGGCAAGAAGGTTGTGGTTTCGAATCCACCATCCAGCCAGGGCCTTTCTGTGTTTTGCTGTGTCTGCGTGGATTCTCTCTAAGTACTCTAGCTTCCTCCCACATGAAGTTAGTGGAGTTAGGTTCACTGGTGGCTCTGAATTGCCCAGAAAAAGGCAAAGAAAAGCCAACACAGAAGCAACCAAAATACTAACATGGATGGTGTTGCAGACATCATCTAAGAGACTGTGCATCTGTGGGCAATAAACAAAAAATAATCTTAAGCTTAGTTAAATAAAATCAGCCATGTTCAGCTTCAGGTTGGGACCACTGTAAACTTACAGCTCGCTACTGGAACCATTTTTTCCGTGAGTGCTAATAAACCTATCAACAGTCCACAAATCATAATTTCTCCAAGATCAGCTGTTAACACCAGAATAAGATGTGCAAAGTAAGAATAATGTTTTCTTCTTTATTAAACATGATGTGTGGCAGCCTGAAGGAAAAAAAACTGAACATTTGAAGAAACATTTCTATCCTGAAGGAAGCACAGATCTGTGGCCTCATCCACATGGATTTTAAACAACTCCGAGTAGGAATCTTCCATTCTGTTTGATATGATTGTATTGCTTATCTGTTGCGCAAAAAATCTTGAACAGTACGGGTAGGTGTTGATCTTGGCAGTAATGGTGGTAAACTCCTGGATAAACAGAAACTATAAACAAATTTTATTTTCATTTTCACAGCAGTTGCCAAGAGCTTTCTTTTAAAACTTGTGAATAGGCTCCAATTCCCATGAAGCCTGTTTGTTCTTATACAGACATGTATCCAAACACATCAATGCTTCATTTAAATTATGTGTAATTACTTCAACTAGAGGCAATTGGCAGACGTTTTACTGTTAATAAATGCAGGGGTAGGTCCTGTTCAGTGTCCCTTACCTTTCAGTGTAATTAGGAAAAGTATTTCACTCTGAAATAATTCACTGCAAAAACTCAAAATCTTACCAAGAGTATTTCTCTTATTTCTAGTCAAAATTATCTCATTACACTTAAAATAAGACAGAATCAGCTAAAGGGCAACATTTCAGTAAGCTAAAGGAACTTGTTTCAAGACAGTAAATCTTAAAACTAGAAAAAAAACTAGACAATTTTCACTTGTTTCATTGGCAGATTTTTCACTTAATACAAGATATTTTAGCTTGAAATAAGTGAAAAAATCTGCCAATGGAACAAGTGAAAAGTGTTGCCCTTTAGCTGATTCTGTCTTATTTTAAGTGTAATGAGATCATTTCAACTAGAAATAAGAGAAATACTCTTGGTAAGATTTTGAGTTTTTGCAGTGTTCACATTAGTCTGGATTTTCAAAGAATTACTAACAGAAATTCCTTGCAAGCAAATTCGTTGCAAGGAAAAAAGAAAACTCAGATGAAATCCAGATATGGTTCTCTCAGAAAGTTTTGGAAGATGCAAGTGCGTGCAAGCACACACTCCTACTCAATACCTACACAAACAAGAATAAACATTGGGTTAAAATGACAAGGAAGATTAGCTCTGGACTAACACGACTGGAGTTAGACTAACACAAGAGCTTAAAGTAAGAATCAAGTGAATGTGTGTAATGTGAAAATGGTCGCTTGTAAAATATCAGGTTTAACAGTTATCGCTGTGATCTGGAGTTCACCTCTGATGAAGCAGCTTTCAGCCACACGCTGTGCCTCTGAAGCCTCGAGTTAAGCTTTCTGGCGTCTGTCATCGTGTAGCAAAAGTGAAAAGCTGCAGATGCTCGTGAGGTGGAAACCTGCAAATAGCAACACCTTAAGGTGAACATGAAACAGTGCATATGTTTTGGCTAACTCACATCATGGAGCCCTGCTCTAAAAACTGTCAGATTTAACTCTGTCCATAAAACTTTATTTGCCCTCCTTTATCATCTGATTTACTGCAAATGGGAGGATAATGATAAAATCATCATGTTGTATTAAATAAGAATTAAAAGTAGTGACTAAAAACATGAACTCCTCAGTAAATGTTTACATCATAGATCAGGTAAGCAAAGGTGTTTTTGCAGCGGGAGCAGACGATCAGAAAGAACTCAGGTTTAAGCCACCTCTACATTAGCTTCCCTTTTCTGTGCGTGTTCAGCTCACTGGTTTAATTTGACATGTAATTATTTGCTGTTTTAATGTCAGTCTTGGTGCTCTAGGCAGGTTAGATTCCACTGGGTAAAATAGACAGAAATGATAACATCTGGCACCTTCATTCACAAAAAGTCCAAAACAAACAACCAACAGAATCCTGGCAGAAACACCCATGGAAGGAACAATAACAGACGATGTGATAAAGGACAAAGGGAAGACACACACATAAATGCAAAACATGGGTTATCAGAAATCAGCAATAAGCACACGGGGAAACACTGAAGGAACAAGTCTGAAGGTTCTCAGTCATCCAGGTCATCGTAGTCTAAAGAACTTGGAAAGAAAAGCGTCTGGATTTCTTTAAGTTGCTTGAAGACGTTTCACCTCTCATCTGAGAATCTTCTTCAGTTCAGAAGTGAAGGTCAGGAAGCTCAGAGCAAATGATGTGTTCGGCTGAGCGCTCCACTCTGTCCTGCTTGGTGCTGTTCCCATACCAGGTGCAGATGTTTCCTGTCAGGATGCTCTCAGTGGTGCAGGAGACAGCCTCAAGATTAGAACAATATTGGACCATTAGAGGAACTGCACATCTGTTGACTTTTACTCAAATCAAGTACATTTTTTTTGCATGAACGTAACAGAGGTGTGGACATAATTAAATTTAAAAACCAACAAACAAAGAAGCAAATCAAGTAACTATAAAACTTAATCCATGTGAACTCAGGGCATCGTGGTGGACTTGTACCCCAGTCTCCTAGATTCAAGTTTGTCCTTTAACCAGTTCACGATCCCCTTGCGATGTGAGCTCTGTCGCTTAAATCAAATGAGCCACATTTCAGCATTTTTCCCTCACTGAACCTGTGACATCATAAATACCCCCGATTGATTGGTTGCTATGATGGGCCTGGAGCAGCACCATCACTGTGATATAAGCCACATCAGTATTCTTTATGGTTTGGTTTGGCCTTTCAGTTCTACACAAGTAATCTATAGATATTAAAGCATTGATAGTGGTGCCAACTTCCTGCTTACAGTTTGGATAAGGAGCCTTCCCGTCTCAGCTTGTCATTTGCACATTGTGAAATTAATGGTTTTTGCCAGTTTGGCGTGGAACATCAGTTCTGAACTGAAGAAGCTTCTCGGATGAGAGGTGAAGTATTTTCAAGCAACTTGAAGAAAATCCAGACGCTTTTCTTTCCAAGCTCTTTAGACCACTGAAGGAACAAATGAACACTAAATATTAACAGAGGGTATAACCAGAATGTAGGAGGAACAGAGTACTGATGAAAAAGCATGAACGTTTTATACAATGAGCACAACTCCTCGTTTTCAAAGACAAATAAAACTGCAGGTTCTAAGACCAGAACCTTACACAGCTAACTGTCGTCCACATAGGAGACAGCTGCTTTTATAATATGCTAATATGTGCACTGTTTACAGCTTGTTGGCTGTCCTAATGGTCACTAAATAACCATTTATTGAAGGATTTAGCTATATTTAAATGACAGGTCTTTAAACTGAAGGTAGATGTAAGAGTTTTTTTTCATTAGGGTTAGAAATTAAACAGACGAGATTAAATTAGGATTAATGGTTGATGGTAAATTACAGTTATTGTTACTTTAGTCTAAGCCTTATCACTGGTCTCTCAAGTGGGTGATAAAGTCAAGTGGAACAACATAAAATATATTTTTCAGGCCTCAGTCATTCAGTTTCCCCCCATGACATTAAAATCATTATCATTGTTGTCAGTGGTTTTGTGCTTTTTCCAGTTTGTCAAATCCTTCCCTCTAGTGGTCAAATTCTGAGGAGAAAAGAAGTGGCTAAATGTGAGTAAAATATACATTTAAACGCACCCCTGTGTCCTGTGCTAAATAGCCGAAATATACTCAGTATGCTAGACCCCGTTCACTCAACTAAACACACATCCATAAACATGCCGAAGCCGAGCATGAGTGAAGTGAGAAAGCCTCTGCAGTTTAACAGGTACTCGCCATCCAGCATACTCTCCGCTGACCCCACAACCTGCCGGGAACTCCTTTGAGCTCCCGGCTCTGACTTGTTTGAGCCGTTTGAAATATTTGCCCAACCTTTTTCCTACGCAACCATAAATGACAGCCAACAGTGGCACGCCTAGTCTAATTGTTTTGTGAGAAGCAAGCAACCTGTAACCCTGGGGTGCTTTATGAATGTCAAACAAAGTGCGATGAAGATAATTGTTTTTCAGGCCCATTTAAAAAAATATATTATACAGATATTTAAAGAATTTAATACTTTGGCCCCTCAGGTTGTTTCCACTCAATTTATCCCTTGTTCTCTGAGACGCTTGTTTCATCTCTTGATTCCTCACGTCTCATTAATATGTAAGAATGAGACTGGTGTGACATTGACAATATATGTTAACTACAAACAACTGATTAAAGATGTTCTGCTCACTTTCCCGCTCTGCTGGGAGGAGCCACCTTGCCCAGTGCGTGACAAAACAATCAAGCTGTTCCCTTCAATCATCTTCACTGTTATGAACTTATGCATGTCGCATTTGTCTTTCGGCTTAGCAGCTGTGAAATGTATGGCATGATGCATTTCTGGTCGTTACCACATAGTTTCCAGTGCTTCCAGTGGTTTGATCCGCATTTATTTCTAAGGTGTGAAGGGCTTAACTTGTGTTCGTTCTGCTTCTGACACTGTGTGAGTGCTGGAACGCATGAAGAAACCACACCATTCAATTACAAATGATTAAAAGCTCTTTTTGCATAACGTGTTAGCTGGAAATTACTGGGATCAAACATAACAAAACCTGCTCTTAGTCTGAATTCCCATGAATTCATGAGGTATCTGAGTCAGACACCAAACTGGCAAAAACCATTAATTTCACAATGTGCAAATGACAAGCTGAGACGGGAAGGCTCCTTATCCAAACTGTAAGCAGGAAGTTGGCACCACTATCAATGCTTTAATATCTATAGATTACTTGTGTAGAACTGAAAGGCCAAACCAAACCATAAAGAATACTGATGTGGCTTATATCACAGTGATGGTGCTGCTCCAGGCCCATCATAGCAACCAATCAATCGGGGGTATTTGTGATGTCACAGATTCCATGAGGGGGTGGAAAAATACTGAAGTGTGGCTCATTTGATTTAAGCAACAGCGCTCACATCGCAAGGAGATTGTGAAGTGGTTAAAGGACAAACTTGAATCTAGGAGACTGGGGTTCAAGTGCAGCGTAATGCCCTGAGTTTGTGTGGATTTAGTTTTATAGTTACTTGATTTTTTTCTTTGTTTTTTTGTTTTTTAAATTTAATTATGCCCAAACCTTTTGTCACAGTCGTGAAGGCAGACAAGCAAAATGAAAACTTGATTCTTAACCAAAAGCAAGCCGTTTATTGTGGCTCATTAAAAAGTACAAAACAAAAAGCAAAACCAATTCAATGCTAAACAAAAACCTAAACTGGGAACACTAGAAAGAAAACATGAAACATCCTAAACATAAAAACCTAGAAACATGGCGAGAACCTAACAGATGACCGGACACCAGACAGAGGGAGTCAGAGGACTTAAATATACAGACAGAAAGGTAATGAAGGAAGTGGAAACACTGGGGAAACACAGCTGACACAAATGAACCTGAACACCACAGGGGAAATAAAACTAAACACACTGAACATGGAAACACCAGACCGCAGACATGAAACGCATGACAGATTGGGGAGACACGGAACACAAGGAGAGACACATGGGATTAGGTAAGGGAGATGAAAGCATGGGCATAACAAAGTAAAACATAGAGGACAAGACAGACTAAAACTTAACTAAACCCTAACTAATAATAACACAAGAACTTAACATTATTTCAATATAACATAAGAAATCAAAAATTCAAAATAAACTCAGAATGCTGGGTTAGAGACGAGCCCCCTGACACCTTTATTAGGTTCCTGCTAAGTTAGTTTTAGAAAAACCTGATTTGAGTAAAAGTCAACAGATGTGCAATTCCTCTAATGGTCTAATATTGCCCTAATCTTGAGGCTGTCTGCTAGGCCTCATCACTGCCACGTGTAGTCAGTGAACTGAACCTTTCCGTTTTTGGAAGGTTTTAAGTGGAATGTCTTGATGCATTCTCAATCATCGAGGCAAGTAAATTTCCAAAAGTTGATTCTGTTCATCTGGACGTAGCATTTTCAGTGGGAGAAACGTTTCGTCACTCATCCAGGTGACTGGTAGGCAGCTCTGAACACCACATCCAGAACACCTTGAATTTTGTTGAGAAGGTGAGAGATGTCATTATGGAGGCAGATGAAACAATGGTCTTGTACGATGTTACATCTCCCTTCACTTGCATCCCAGTCACAGAAGCGCTGGAGGTAGTTCATAAGAGGTTACAGGATGACCCCAACCTCAGCAACAGGACCACTCTCAGCATCGACCAAGTGTGTTTGCTTTTGGAACTGTGTCTTCATTCCAAATATTTCACATACAAGAGTCAGTTCTACAGGCAGAAACATGGGTGTGCCATGGGCTCCCCAGTTTCACCCATCGTGGCCAATTTGTACATGGAAGAAGTGGAAAAGAGGGCGCTGCTATCCTACCCTGAAACACCACCAAGCCATTGGTTCAGATATGTGGATGACACCTAAGTGAAAATCAAATCTCAGGACGTACCACAATTCACGGATCACATTAACTCGGTGGACCAACACATCAAATTCACCAGGGAGGATATGAAAAGTGGCAGGTTAGCCTTCTTAGACTGTGAGATTTCCATCAGTAATGGGGGACATCTGAAAGCTGATGTGTACCAGAAAGCTACGCATACAGATCAGTATTTAAGGTTTGACTCTCATCATCCACTGGAGCACAAACTGGGTGTCATCAGGACGCTACAACACAGAGCGAACACCATCCCCACTGACACAGCGGCCAGGGAAGCACAAGAACATCACATTAAGAAGGCCCTGAGTAAATGTGGTTATCCCAGCTGGAAATGTGTCAAAGCTGGGAAGACGCCTAAAGAAAGCTCCAGCTGATCCAGGAGAGAAGGACAACCGCTGACTAAGCAAAAACCTGTAGTGATCTCGTATGTGTCAGGAGTATCAGAACAGTTGAGACGCATTTTTTGTAAAAACACTGCGTCTCTGTGGCTTTTAAACCCCAAAACACGCTGTGCCAAAAACTGGTCCACCCCAAGGAGCGGGTCCCCCGACACAAACAGAGTAACATAGTGTACGCTGTTAAGTGCCAGGAGGATTGCCAGGATTTATACATCGGGGAAACCAAACAACCTCTGGCTACAACACAGAAGAGCAACCTCATCAGGCCAGGACTCTGCAGTCTGTTCACACCTACAGGCCAGTGGACACTCTTTCAATGATGAGGATGTACACATCCTGGACAGGGAGGAACGCTGGTTTGAGCGCGGAGTCAAGGAGGCCATTTTTAAAAGGGAAAGACCATCTCTGAATCGAGGAGGGGGCCTAAGGGTCCATCTTTCGCCATCTTACAATGCTGTGATTGCAGCCATTCCCCAACTCTCTGTGAATGGTACTCATGGCCATTGATCAGTGTTCTTTGATCAGTGGGTTTTGGTCAGTGATTGTTGATCAATGGTCATGGGAATTTGCATAATTATGATTAAGGAACTGACCTCCCAGCCCATTGTTCCTTCAGTGGGCTGGTTTCAGTCATTATGCAAATGTACTGTTTATAAGATTGGGGAAACCTACAGTCAGCTGAGACTGAAGAAGTCACTTGGATGAGTGATGAAACGTTTCTCCCACTGAAAACGCTACGTCCAGATGAACAGATTCAACTTTTGGAGGTTTTAAGTGGAATTATCTGAAGAATAGCACGGTTTGTTGTGAGACGCCGCCTGTTCAACATGTTTGTGCTTCAGTTTAATGAGTGAAATTCCAGTTTTTTTATTAGTCTGTTAATTACAACTCACTAGCAGCTAAGTGTGTCCGTATGATGTGCTTGTACAGTAACTGAATGCAGCAATACATCCCCAGCACTCCACCATCTAGGTTAAAAGGATTCGAATAGTGTCCTAAAAGTGCTGGCTGCCCTGAGGCTCGCTGCTTAGAGGGAAAACACCAAAACAATTACCTGAAAGATTTCAAAACCTTCTGCAGAGGTGAGGACGACCTGGTCTCCTGTTGTGTTGTCCTTTACATTAGTAATTTGGCATTGTGGAAATAAAAACATTTCTTAGTAAAGCTATATACAGCACAAGGATTGATAATAGTGATTTGAGTAGAAACATACTTTATGGTGCCTGAGTGAGCGGTTTACAGGTATAAATAAAAGCCGTCACAGGTTAAATTATAACTTTTGTGTACTTCTTTATACTGCAAGTAAAAGCACATGACACATGGCTTAGCTGAACATAACCCCTACAGCAGAGTCTGGTGGAGTTTATGTGAAGTTAATCCTTTCTGTGGTTTTGGACTTAGGCCACAATAGTCAATAGTAAATCAGATCTGAAGTGGCTGTTGTGGTGATACCGTGTATGAACAAAAACTGTTGGCATTGAGTTGGTTTTAAACTGTAATTACGAAACAAAGGATGAAAGGTATTGTGTGTTTATAACAGGTTTTTCTGTTTTGTCTGTCAGACACGTTTAGCAAAAGGCTCATGAAAATGAGGGATCACATGAAGAAGGATCAAAGAGCTGTTGGCGCCCCTCCTGCATCGAAGGAAACAGAGGTCGAGGAATGCGAAGAGGCAAAGTTCAGGTTCGTGAGACTGTTTGGTGGTAAACTCCTAATCCAGGGTGGATTTGTTTTGTTTTTCGCTCTCTTTTTGGGCAGTGTCTATCTCTAACGCCTCCACCTTTTCTCCTTAAATTTGTGTAACAAGTTAACACCTGCTTAAACCCATCAGTTATGATTAAATTCACTGCAATAAAAACCACTTCTTGGATGTCTGAGGGAGCAACACGGCATCCAGAAACAGGCTCGGTGGCATTCCCCCCTCACGCTTGCAGCAAAACTCATCTGTCGCAGACACTCAACGCAGAACCACCTGCTACGCCCTAAGAGCGTTTTTTTTTGTTTGTTTTTTTTTGTAATCATGGAAAATTTTTGCTTTGTTTGTTTCCCGGATTTCAAATGACTATCATCGTTGCTGCTCTCCTGCCAATCCATCTTACTGACAGGGTGTGGGAGTGCAATGACAGTAAGTGTCCTGGCATACGAGTCTGGCATTGTTTAGTTAGACAGCATGCTTTGTGTGTGTGCATTTAATCATTAAAGTCTACACAGCTCATGTCCTGTTACAGACTTATTCTCCTTCTCTTGCTCTTTTAGTCTTTATATCTGATTTTTTTCTCTGTATATGAACCCATTTCCTGGCCACGCTGACAGATAACCACAACACCCACAACTATCAGCGAAGCCACATGAAAAAGTCAGAGATAAAGAATGAAAGTCTAGACAGAGACAATATTAGGTTGCAGCAGCACAAAGGAGCTCAGACGTGTGTAATAGTAACCCCGCATCCTTTCTCTTAGCAAAACATGCTTGTTTAACAAGAGAAATCTCCTGACAGACAAATCCAGACAGCTCAAGTATTTGCAAATCCACAAACGGGGCTCTTTGAAAACAAAGAAAGGCATCCAGCTAAAATGAAACTTTCATCGTCTTAAAAATGGATTCATCTTTTTGAGACATTTTTAATGTAGCAGACCTTAAAAGTGATATGAGCAAGTGACAGAAAAGAGAAAACAACATGTTCTTCTCTTAAAGTCGTAAAAATAGAGCCCAAGAAATAAAACACAAGGTTGTTTAATTTCATACACTTTTCTTACATCTCCTGCTCTGTCTCCAGCAGCATGTGGTGCCTATAATGTTAAGTGCAGTAGTGATCTACTATTAATCTACTGTTGTTGTTTTGGTTAAAAAAACACGTCGATCGCCGACAAGCAAAATGGCAAAACTTAACAACTTATTAGCTTTATTTCTCTTTTAATGGAGGATAAAGTGCTCAACAAAAGTGTGTTTGTGACTGTTTTGAAACAAACAAAGAACTTTTTAAACTTATTGTCTTTTTAGAGGCTGACATAGCTTTCTTGGTGTCAACCTTGGAAGCACAAACAGTATAAAAGATGGACATAGCCACTGTGATGTCATCGAATGATTTCTAATTCCTGCTCTGAAGTCTTGAGATGAGCATTATTGCTGTTGCTGTCTTAATGTTTTCAAATGATGTGACTGCTGAACCATACACAAACTCAGGATAGTCCTCCTTTCTGAAACTTAAACCAAAACTTTTAAAATTGACTCCATGTTTTATTCAGTATGACCCAGAATTAGTGACTTATATTTTTCAGGACAGACTTGAAGTAGGAAAGAGAGGTCAAAGGCCAATTTTCCCATAGACTTGCGCAGGACGTCTTTTAGCAATGGCAGCTACCGCCCCTGGTGGACATTATGAAGAATGCACTCTTAAAGTTAATTTTTCAGAGCCAAGTTTCAGCTATGAATTCATGTGCAACAGGGTGGAAAAAAACACCTCAGTTTGATCTTTAGGGATCTGTTCAAGGCACTGAAGCCTAAGTAATCTGATCAAAAACTCATGAAACTGCCAATGGAAGCTCTGTTATTCTGCTTGTGAGTTCGTGTGAGTTCAGCTGATTTTGATTTTGTTTTACAGACATTAGACACACCCACCATCAACTTCTAACATGCACTTTTGAATACTCCATTGAGCCTTGTTTTCAGTTTTTTTTTTCTTTTCTAGTTGTTACAGTGGCCCACCCAGTTGTTTATACTGGGTTTATCCTCTTAAACATTGAGAGGAGAGAGTGTTTGAACCACACCCCACCTTAAAAAAACATACCTCTCTTATCATAACACATTAGCCATTTCCATGATATTATTGAAGTCTAAGATGATGCTGTGGAGTCTGTCCGCTGAAAGCAACAGAAAGCTACAAACTCCAGATGACATAAAGTAACTGCTTAAACGGGAGTTAAAAAAGCGTATCTGCAGTCCTTGTAACCAAGGGAATATGAAAAACCACATAATAATATTTGGAAGAGAAAACCTTTGGCTCAGACAGCACAAACACATCCAACCAAGGCTGTCATTGAGCAAGTCTGCACAAAGAGTGAGAGAGTGTTCAGGGACACGGGCTTCACATTCATTACAGTGAATGTAACTTCTCATTACAGGACCATTCACACAAACACACACACACACACTCAGGTCCTGCCACTGTGTCTCCCTGAACATTCCCTCCGCAGCTTGTGTTGCTGCCTGTTTGAAAGCAAATCAGTAATCCTGGATCAGAGAGTACAAAGGGACCCCAGAGCGTTGGTGATGCAAGCACTGTGTCCAGTGTCCAGCGCTTGCCCCACATGCTGCCTGGGAGGGGCCGAGGTGGGACAGGGAGGAACGTCCCTGTCGTGACTGACCCTGAAGACAAGCGAACGCTGATACCGGCAGGCCAACCGGCAGCCTGTCTGCTCTGTCTCGGGGGCCTGCTGCCGATGACCTGGGACACAGTGGGAAGTGCTCTCCAGCTCGCTGTGGAGGAATGCAGCTAAGCTGTGAGGAGTGGTGGACTGTGTGACCGGGCAAACAGAGTGACTTACATATACTGTGCTTTATTCGGGGAAGGCCACGTTGCTGCAGGTGAGTATCACTAGGTAAACATTTACCTTGTAAACGCCTTTGGCAGCGTGTGGGTTTCACACTGCAGAGAAAGTTGTTAGCTCTTGTGAATACGCGCCTGTCAGTCGCGTACTGCCTGAAAAGTTTGGCCATCACAGGCACCACCAGCTGCGTCATTTGACTGTATGAAAATTTCACAGGCTCAGCAACTGCGTGTGACTGTAAACATTTGCTCTCTCTCAGATGTCCATGGACTCGCTGCAGGACTCCAGTCACACAATGTGGGGCCTGAATGCTCGCTTGAAGAGCTTCTTGGAGCAGGTGAACCGGCTGCAGGAAGCAAACCAGCGGCTGGAGGCTCAGATAGCCAGCTGGGGGGTCAGGAACACCTCGCGTTCCCAGGACTGGTCCAAACAGGAACAGACTGTCAAGGAGCTCCGTGCCCAGGTCAGATGATATAAAGAGTTATGTAAATTGCACAGCTGTTTGATATAATTGTGGTGCTGTAGTATTATTTCTACTCAGGCTTTATAATAATCAGCTCAAGGCCATCTTGCAGCCACAGGGCAGGAGTGGGTGTGTATAATCAAACAATGAGCGCAGTAAAAACACAGCCTATTGTCTAGTGTAGTGTAGTGTCGATGACAGCTGGATGCAGCATCCTGTGAACAGCCTCGAACACATGTTTAGTTAAAGTCCAGAAAAGGTGGTTGATGGCACCCTGTTTTAAGACCATCACACAGTTTGTAAAATGAACTTCTTTATACTTACAAAGTTCCTGTTAAGGCTACATACAAGGACCGCAAATTTAATCTGTTGTTGATCATTTTTAATGAAATATGTGAAAGCTAGATTTAACTTTGCTACGCTGCATGAATGTGGCAACAGTTCATTCACGGCTAATAAAATAATTTGACAACTGCAAGTTAATTTAACACAAATATCAGGCCACAGGATTCAGATGAGTTACTAAAGGCCAGAGATGTGAAGAACTAGTCGATCAGACAATGCTGCTAGTCGATTAATCATGTCATATGTCATTTGACATATGACATGAAGTCACTCGAGTACAGACATGTCCAAAGAAGGAAGGCTGCTGCTGTTGCACTGCTATATTCAAAGTTAGCTGTAACTGTGTGTGTGCACTCATTTCACTGACACGTAAAACATGATTTGGTTTAGTTTCAAATAGCTCATAAACACACAGTTTTACTTTTTTTTGCCAAACTCAGTCCAATGTTATAATATAGTTATAATATAATATAGTCAATTTGCTTCCTGGAGCAACTCAAGACAGCATTTTGTGGTTAGTAGCTCACAAGTTAAGGTTAGCTAGGGTTGCTTAATGCTATTGACGTTTGCATGGAATAAAAACTTGACAAAGCGTAACGCTAACCTCAAAATAGAGAAAGTTGTGCATCAGGGCTGCAGCCAACATGTTTTTGGGGGCCGGGGGTTCGATCTCTCAGTTTCAGTGCCCCTCAGCAAGGAGCTGAGCTGATGATATGATTACAAAACCAATCATCAACCTGAGGCCTAGGGTGTCCTGGTACCCTTATGTGCGAGCATGGTGTTCCTCCCAGTCACATACCTCCAGGTCACAATGTCATTGCCCTCGTGAGCACAGGGGTCCTACTGGGTACATTGAGATGCTGTTCAGCGCATAAGCACTGCAACTTACAGGCACTGAACCGAGGGGATACAAATATACCCACCCCTGCCTGCCACCTCTCAGTCTCAGTCCAACCGCTATCGAAGTAACTGGTTCCAAGTTGTGCACTGAGGTGAGTCTAACTATACTTAGCCATACCGAGTATTTCTCTGCCTCTAGCACTACCTCACACTCCTTCCCCACCAGAGAGGTGACGTTCCACCTACCCAAAGCTAGTTTCAGTCCGCAACAAGAGCCCAATCCACATTGACTAGACCCCTATGGCCCCTCATGTGGTTTGAGGGTCAGCAGGAGAGCTGGCCCATGGGGCTCAATTGGGCAAACACTTGCCAACCAAACCCAGTCTTTTGCCTGGCTCCAGGGTGGGGTCCTTGTAACCCCGTAATGGTCCATTGTTGGCTCCTCCACAAGTGTCTTGTGAATCTGGCCCTTCACCTAGAAGCAGTTTGCCTTACGAGACCCTACCAGAGGCAAATTCTCCCCAACAGCAGAGCTCCTAGGATGAAAACCCCTCCACCACGGTGGTGGCATAAAGTGGTGGTTCATGTCTTCTGAATGTAAGTTTTGCTTTATTATGTAATAAGACAAATCATTGCAGTTGTCCAATACTAAAATCCAGATACTAAAGACATGTATGTCATGTAGATATAAAGCTTCTGGTTTATTAGTTTTGTAATACATAACATTTTTTTAGCTAATAATCATTTCAGGTAGGTAAAATGTTTTTAGACTTAGTTTTATTTTATTATCATTATTATTATTATTAATAATAATGATAATAACTTTATTTATAAAGTGCTTTCAAACAAAGTGCTGTGCAGCTATTTAAAAAATAAAAGATAAATAAATGAAAGCGATACATAGCAATACAAGTAAAACACACAATACAAATTAAAAACAATAAGCATTTAAAAACTAAAAGGCATAGAGTTAAGACATGTAGGATAGGTTGAACAAGTGGGTCTTCAACTTAGTTTTAGAAACCTCCACAGAGCACGCCTGCCGAATATTTTGAGGAAGGTTGTTCCACAAAAATGGGGCACAAAAAGAAAAAGCACGCTCCCCAATAGTCTTTTTTCTGGCTCTAGGAACTTTTAGAAGGCCGGAGTCCTGAGATCGGAGAGCACGGGATGGAACACAGGGTGCAAAAGGTCAGAGAGCTATGAAGGTGCCGATCCATTTAAAGCCTTGTAGGTGAGCAGCAGGACCTTAAAATCTGCTTGAACCTGACAAGGTAGCCAATGAAGAGATCTCAGTACTGGGGTAATGTGCTCAGATTTCCCAGTTTTCGTTAAAATGCGAGCAGCTGCATTTTGCACCATCTGTAAACCTCTAACACTTTTCTTTGGTAGCCCAGAAAGAAGAGCATTACAATAATCAATATGTAAAGCAACAAATGCATGGACAAGAACCTCTGCAGTGTCGCTTGACAAAACTTGTCTGATTTTGGCTATGTTCCTTAAATGATAAAAGGCGGTCTTTGTTGTCTCTCTTGCATGAGACTCGAAAGAGAGCACCATGTCGAACCACACGCCCAAGTTTTTTACCTTTAACATTAGTTATCGTTGTAACAGCCTTGGTATCAACGAGAGTAATCTAAGATGTTTTGCGTAGTGTGAGAGGGCTCGCCACAGATATAGAGAGATATTTCTTGTGCCCGTATCATTACGCTGTCACAGAGACCCACGATTGATGGCTGTCACAGAAAGAATGCGGAAGCGCTGAGTCGACGATTAACAGCAGCGATCTCCCATTACTCATCTTGATGGTTTTGAGCTGCTCCCTGGATTTACTGTCACTTTCTTTACGCCGTGCATAAGTAGGTGTCACTGACAGACACTAATTAGTTGTTCACATGTTCCCATGACTACCACAGGCAAACTCAGCCAACTTCATTGTCTGTGGATCCAGGGAGTGCTTCCATATAAATGTTAGGGATTAGTTCTCTATTTATCTTCTTAAGAAGTGCTTACTTTAGTTACATCACAGGAGACGGGTCAGACATTACTCCATGATGTTGTCAGTCTCCTGACTCACATCCTCACCGGGAGTCAGAAACTGGGATTGTAATGTTATATCCATATAATGAGTGAAGCCTGTAATGGTGCTCATGGTAAAAAAAAAATATGGCGGAATAGTCGCTGTTATCTTTGGCTTTCTTTCAGCAAGGGTGTGTCTTCTTTCAAAAGTTTTGTACTCATAAGAAAACAAAGGAGAATGAGGGCGTGTTAACATTTTTATTTGTGTTTGATATAATACAAGGAGCCAACGTTTTATACTTTACTTTCCTGTACTAAAATAATATTAGAAATTATAAAAAATTGTGGGATTTGATATATATCCCTGCAGAAGGTGTATGCTAAATGAACTCTCCCATGAACAGTATGTAAACAGGATGTGCAAACTGGAACACTGATTGGCTTTTTGAGTGCAGACGGTGACGTGAGGAGAAATAACACTCAAAAGATTTCTCTGTAAATTAAATATATCAAGTTTATATTTAACAAGCTATATTATGAGGTATTGGTGTAATTTATGTTAAAAAAATACAAAGAGGAAGTGCGTGAGCTGAATCGATTCAATCGCATCTCCTTTGATGTATGAATGCTTTGTTTTCTTTCTGAATAGGCCCAATTCACAACAGTATCTCTTCAGAGTCTGTGTGCGTCTGATAATATGGTGATTTTGGCTTGCAAAGTAGGATGGATTAAAAGCTTGAGGCGTCTATAGCATGGGTTAGCCATTTTTTATAGCTCCTTTTTAATCTCACTGAACACTCAAAGTGCTTTAGACTACAGGCCACATTTACATTTTCACACACAGTCATATTGCACTTTATTTGATGCATTTAACTTCTTTATGTACAGCCAATTTTGAATCACCTCTTAACCTAACATGCATGTCTTTGGACTGTTTAGCAAGCCTGAGTACTTGTAAACCCACGCAGGGTTTAGGAGAATACGTATTTTTTGGACCATAAGCCGCACCGGATTATAAGGCGCACTATTGATGAATTTTTCTGTTTTTGTACATAAGGCACACCGGATTATAAGGCGCATTAAGCGAAACAAAACAATCAGATAAGTCAAATTTTACTCAACTCATTCTTCTTGCTTCCTCCACTTCTGTATCATTGATTCATTAATGTTGAATTCTCTCGCAGCTGCTCTATTCACATGTTGTTGCAGTATATTAATGACTAACCTCATATTGTGGATGGATTATCTCAGTTGTTCTCCTGACTGAGGTTTGGTCCGTTTACAGCATCCTGCCATGCGACTGCATTTGTTCATAACCATCTGGAACCCTCACATTAACTTTTATTGAGTGGAAAAAAGTTAAGGTTCATTCTTCAGCTTCACTGTTTGTTATGCTAACATAGCTGTGTCATTATATTCCAGCTAGTCCAACTTCAGTAACCCTACAAACGTCACTGCTGTTTAGTTTTCTGTCTTCATTTATGTTGGAAGTGATAACAGAGCTGTACCTTTTAATTCTTTCAGAAATCTCTCAGTCAGAACATGCTATATCATGTTTAGGTGGAAACTAGCGAGCTAACTTCCTGCTAACTTCTAACTCCTAAAGAATTTAGACAGTTTTTAACTCTCAGTGATGCTGCAGTGTTCGTTTGACTTTGGGACCTGAAGTTGACAGAGTTTTGGACCCAGATTACTCCGTTGTGCTTTTTTGAACATTTTTTGACAGATTTTTGAGCGCTGTGTACCACATAAAAGGTCAGTAAGCATAACTAGAATTCATACATCAGGCGCACCGGATTATAAGGTGCACTGTCGATTTTTGAGAAAATTAAAGGATTTTAAGTGCAACTTGTAGTGCAGAAAATACGGTAACGAGACTCCACACAGAAGAGTCCAGAGATCACGAGATTCAAACCCAGAACCTTCTGGCTAAAAGTTTGCTGTGCCAACCACGGCAGTGACTTGCTCTTCCACTTTTTCCACGTTTAGTGACTTTCATCCCATGATTTGTTTCTTAGAGAGCTGTAACTGATCATGTCATCAGGACAGGGAAACTGTATGTATAGAATCACTGGTTAGATTTTGCCTTGACCTCCAAATCTAATCACATCTTTTTTGTTTTTGCTTTGTCAGGTCGGTAAACTACTGATGGAGAATGCTCAACTGGCTTTAGAGTCTGACAGCATGAAGTCCAGAGCAGCTGCCATCCAGGCCAGGTCAGCTATATTTGGCTTTAGTTTTCTGGAAGCTCCAGTGCTCCTCTTCCTCAATCAATACAATTTTATGTTTATTAATTAGCATTAGGTATGACTTCATATTGCATAAACCTATTGCATCTATTTTATGTCTAAAGTAATCAGCCACAGTGGGAAAAAGACATGTTGTTTTTTTTTTGTGTGCAATTGGTAGTATTTGATAGATGACAGGAGCTAATATGGGATAATCATCACCAGCCAATAAAGATGTTTCAATGTTTGAGGCAAAGCTGTTGAGTTCAGAATAAAAGACTTCCTGTTTTCATCCTGCTGCAATGCTTTTCCGGCTCCCCTGTTATCGCACTCAGGCCAGTTCCCGCTCCTGTGAGCCAACCTGCATACAAATCCAGGCCTGACTTTGTGCCGCGTCGGCACTTTCACTTATGTATTGATGCAGAGTGACACAGACTCCCCACCACCACCACCATCAGCACCACCTCTACCTCCCTCATACACCTCCCGCCTGCTGTCGGATGTTAACCCCTAAAGGACAGTGGCTGAAATAGAATAGAATAGAATAGAATAGCTTTTTATTGTCACTGTTACAAGAACAGTGAAAGGCAGTTTGGCATCTCTCCATGTGTGTGAAGTACACAATAGCGTAAGTATTTACACAATGACAAATTTACATTTACACAAGAAAGATATGTACAAGTTATACATACACCTGCAAACATACACGCACATACATACATATATGTATATATACATATTTGCATCCGTACATGCATACACACACATATTTCCACATACACGCTTACATCTATATACATACACATACATGCCATCTAACTAGCAGGTGCATTGAGAGGTGCAGTGTGATCAGTGATATTGCACATTGAGTGGGGGGTGCTGTTGGAACTATACTAAATAATGTTATAATAAATACAGTTTAAAGAGGTAGGGGTGTTGTTTGCATTGAAGTATAAACAGAAATACGATTTATAAATAAGGTGTAATGTCCATGAGTGTTGGCAGTGCAGTTATCCTCCAATCAGGGTGGAGGTAGGGCATGTTTGACAGCCTGTGGGTAAAAACTTCTGTTGAGTCTGTTTGTCTTCGACCTGATGGACCTGTAGCGTTTACCAGAGGGAAGGGGGGAAAAAAGTGAGTGTCCAGGGTGCGAGGGGTCTTTAATGATGATGCTGGCTTTCTGCTGAAGTCTGCCAGTATAGATGTCTCTGAGGGGAGTTAGTGAAGTGCCGATTGCCCGCTCTGCTGCCCTCTTCCTGCGTCTCTTCCTTTTATACCTCCAACTGACGAATCTCCTGACCATCTGTCTGTTTATGATGCACTAGGATGACTTTTTACGCCCTTTTCTCTTTTACTTATCATTTCTGCAGCACAATAACTCACAGTCATGTTGTGAAATAAAATCTTTCAGCTGATACCAGAGACTCCACCCCTGGTTAGACACTCACTAGCTATTCTTAGAATTGCTGTTTGCATTTGTCAATACTTGACCTTCGAGTGACTGGGGGGGGTTAGCCATATATTTGTATGTGCTCTGATATTTTTAATAATGAAAATGTTTCCTACAGTGAATTTTTCTCCTGATCTTTGTAGTTTGTTCCAGGAACTGGATATTTGATGTGGCTGGGGTAATGGAAAGTTTTGTGGTCTGATTTTATTTGTAATTTTCCACTTTTAATCACTACATTGTGATGTTGTGCAGTGAACCATTGCTATAAGACCTACAGCAAGATTCAGAGATATCCTGAAGTATGTGGTTTGATAACAGAGAAGACAGACAAACGTAATGCTTTGAAGGATGTTTATAGCCCACATACTGTCTCTGTGGTAGTTCAGGCTTGAATTGAAAGCTGTAGATAGGATGTGACTCAGACTTTAAATCTTGAAGGAAGCAAGTGCGCTTCTTTAAGTTTATCATGGCACTGGGTCTGTAACCCAGTGTTTTGTGTTTGATTAAGTTATATTCCCTGATTATTTGTTATTCATGGCTTTGGTTTTCTTGGTGGTTTTCTGTTCATATTATATTTGTAGTCTCCTAGTTTCGGTCACTGTGTCTTCCCTGTGTTCCATGTTGCATGTCCAGTCAGTCATGTCTCAGTGTCACGTCCGTGTCTCTGAGTCTGCGTCTTTGCGAATGTCTCATGCTTCCTGTTTTACTTTGATAGTCCTTGTCTTATGTCAGTGTATTCTGCTTTGCTTCCTTTGTCTTATTATGTCTGATTTGTCCCAGCTATGTTCCACCTGTTCACCATCCTCTCATTGTCCTGCCTGTGTATTTAAGCCCTGTGTCTTCCTCTCTGTGTGTTGCTGGTTTGTCTGTGTTCCACCTGTTGTATTTCTCTGTGTTCCAGGCTCCATGTTCCCTGTCTCAGGTTGTTATGTTTTATGTCCTGAGTTTCTAGTCCCGGGCTTTTGTTCCTTTGTGTCGTTTTAGTTTCACCCAGTTTAGGTTTTGTTTTAGTTTAGTTGCTGCCATGTTCAGCTTTTGTTTGTATTTCGTTTTCCCCACTGGAATTAAAGTTCACTCGCAATACGTCAATTGTCAGTGCCTGCACTTGGTTCCTTTCTCAGTTCAGTTCAATTCAATTTTATTTATACAGCGCCAAATCACAACCTTCATCTTTTGTCCTGTTTTCTTTCCCTCAAACCAAATCAATTGTGGCAGATGGTTTTAACAGGTTTCTTTCTTTTAAAAGGGAGTTTTTCCTTCCCACTGTCGCCAAGTATGTCACCACAGGAGGTCGTCTGATTGCTTGGTTGATTGATTGATTGATTGATTGATTGATTGATTGAATCTTTATTTTGAACATGTTGAAAAAGTACAACAACATAGAATTAAAAAGAGACAAAAAGTGACTGGGTGGGGTTAGCCATATATTTGTAATTCCTTAGGTTTTCACTGTATTATTATTGGGTCCTTACCTTACTATGGCTCAGTAAGGTAAGCCATAGTGGCTTACCTTACCTTACTGGGGTGATCGTGGTTCAAAAGTTGGCCGTTCGTCTTGCAGTCGGAAGGTTGCCGGTTCGAGTTATTGCCGGCTCCAACAGTCTCGGTCGTTGTGTCCTTGGGCAAGACACTTCACCCGTTGCCTAATGGTGGTGGTCAGAGGGCCCGGTGGCGCCAGTGTTCGGCAGCCTCGGCTCTGTCAGTGCGCCCCAGGGCAGCTGTGGCTATGTAGCTGCCATCACCAGTGTGTGAATGTGTGGATGACTGGATGTGTAAAGCGCTTTGGGGTCCACAGGGACTGAGTAAAGCGCTATATAAATACAGGCCATTTACCATTTATAAAACGCACCTTGTGGCGATAGATTTGATTTCACGCTATAAAAATAAAGTTGAATTGAATCGAATTTACTTTTGTCTTTAAGTGTGAGGTGGGAGCAGTTAACAGGTTCCTGCCTGAGGATCTTGGGCCATGCGCTGGTTGGCACAGGGTTCCAGTGTATTCTGGAACAAGGCCACAAAGAGCTTTAAAAGTAAGAAACAAAATCTTGGAAACAATTCTAAAACTAATGAACAGCCAGTGTAGAGTCAGTAAAATCTGTGTAATACTTTTTAGGCACTTTCATTAGTTCCTGAAAAAAAGTCTTACTGCTGCATTTTGAGTGATGTGAAGTCTATTGATCGATTTTTGATTAATAGCTTTTAAAAGAGCTTTACAATAATCTGTCTAAGAGGAAATAAAAGCGTGAATGATAGTCAGAGGGGTGCTAAAACTCAGTGTGGATTATACCGACCTTCAGGTGGTAGTACCAGGGATCGGGTGACCTTGTTTACATGTTTCTCAAAAATGCTTGTCATGTTGTCATCGTCGCCCTTTTCTCCTTCCTCCTGCCTGGTCTCTTTAGGGATCATCTGTCTCTGTCTCACCCTGTCACATCAACCACATCCATGAACCTTCTCTGTGATTTTCCTCCATCTTGTCTGGACCGATGATAAGAATTTCTGGGGTGTTTTCTTAGTTTACTTTCAAATTGCCAACTCAGTCATTTCAGTTGCTTAATTAGCTCGGTCTCGAGCTGGAGCGATAAATAAGAACATGACTTTCTCCTTACCTCCACTGCAAAATTGCCAGAAAACTGGCAGATTCAAACCCAGATCCTTCCTGTTGTGAGGGGTCATTGTTTATGACTGCACCACTTTGGCACCCTGGCATGTGGGATTCATTCACAAACAGTGCATATGAGCATTTCACACACAAATGCAGGATTCATCAAGATGTTTTTCACCAGATTTACAAGTTGAAATGAAAAATGACACATTTTTAACCCCAGTCGTCATTTGCATTTTTCTGAAACAGTTGACTGGAAAAGCAAAGGCTGAATCTCACAACCCAGATTTCAATACAAAGATCAAACATTTGATGCACAGTAGTGATCAAACCTTGATTTAAATGCTTGCCACAGTGTGAGCTGTGATCCTGTGGTGAGCCCTGAAGGTACTCCAGGTAGCCTGCAAGATGTGATTTGCAATAAAACACAAAAAGCTTTTGACGTTTCGTCGTCTATAAAGTTACTTTCAAATGTTTTTAATTAGAAGATTATATAAAAAACAGGACTAATCAAACAAAAACCTGGAATTTAACTTGAATTATTATTCATTAATTTTAATTCATGTGACACCTTTCATCTTATTCTGCTGTGTTTATCGGCTTATTCCATTTTATTAAACAGTGGCTGCACATGATCTGCTAAACTTCCAGTTTTGAACCAGATTTAAGCAGATGCTACCCTGGACTGGTTTTGAACCAGTTAGATGTTAGCTGGTCCTCTAATGAATCATAAATTGCTCAGCAGGCATATTTAGTTCATGGTTGAAATTAGGATGAATTCATATTTTTGTAATGGCCTCAAAAATGCAAGTTTTCCCCTGGAAAACAATGTGAATGGATGTCGGGTGGTTGGTGTGTTCATACATTTTACTGTTTAAATAATAAAACCTAGGTGGACATGTGTCGATATCCCCTCGCAGGTGTGAAACAGAAGAGAGGAACACCAGGCGTCTGGAGGAAGAGGTGGCTCTGCTCAGGGAGACCAAGAGGACGGCAGAACACAGCAGCACGGTGCTGCATGCAGAGGTTCACCGCTCCATGACAGAGCTGCAGGAGATGCACCGGGAATTTGAGGTAATTAAATGTTCTTCTGTCTTGCCTTCTCATTCATTTGTCTCTTTAACTTTGCTCTCTTTTCTGTTCACCCTCTTGTGGTTTTCCATCTGCATGCACAGTAGAAACTGTGTTCCAAAGTAGAAACTAGCTCACCCCTATAACTGGTTCAAAAACGAGAACATTCAGGGTCCCTGGAGGCTGCAAAACTCAGTAACCGTGAGACAGAGTAGAAGAAGAAGAGGCAGGAAATTACAGTACCTGCATGTTTGGAGGAATGAGTTGACATTTTCCTGTTGGTGCTGGATTCTAACTGTCATAGGGGCTGGTTTCTGCTCTCTTTTCCAGCCCCTACAAGTCTACAACCAGTTTTCACACATTTCCACTTCAAAAAAGCTCCCATCGGCATGGAACAAACTTAAGGCTGTTGAAGCCTTTATTTTAAGTGGCTTTGGAAGGGGCCAAAATAAATTACCCATAATTCACAGTTGCGGATTTTGTCAGCTGTGATTTTCTTGTAGTTTAAATTACCCCAACTTCCACTTTATGTCAGCGCCAAATAACGGTTTGGGTCTGAAACTTGTCAAAATGTGGACTGGTTCTCGTGATGCACCAACACATGACTAGCACAGCATCCGTGGAAAAGAAGTACATGATGAGGCACATTTTCAAGGGACTCTATTGTCTATTTAATGCTCTCACATTAAAAACAGGATGAAAAACAATTTCCACACAATCTTTTTTGTCCCTTCACTCTGACCTCCACAGATGTGCTCCTCTCGTGAACGCTACATGACCCTTAAGTGGTTATGATATATAAAATGTGTGTAATAGTCCTATTTAGATCTGTAATTATAGGAATACTTGTTATAATGACAGGTAAATTATAAGTGATCTGTTCCAACCTCGACATAATAGTCCTGTAATGACTGGGTGTGCATGAGCGCTTGTTCTTCCTTGTGTGAGAAACACTTCACAGTGACCTCGTCCTTCCCTCCTCCATGTTTTCTTTCCTCCCTCCTTATCTTCATTTTCTCATTCCTGCTGACTAATACTCCCCTCCCTCACTTTCAGGATCCTCTCGTGCACACACAAATGCATAAATGTGGTATTGATCCCTGCTTAGTCTTTCTCTCCTTGTCTCTCCACGTGTGTTCCCATTTTTTTCCCCTTTGCATTTTACTCACCTTTTTCATTCACAATTTATTTTTATCCAACTCTCATCTCTCTTTTTGTCTCTCCTGCATTTTTTACCATCCTTCACCCTCCCTTCTCCCTCCCTCTCTCTCTGCTCCCTTTCTCTCTCCCTCCCCCTGGTTGGCTGTTTTGCAGGCAGCCCGGGCTCTGCAGCTGCAGCGGGCCAGCTCCTGTGATGCTCTGTTAGCGACGGCCACGGCAGCAGCAGCAGCAGTAGGAGGAGGAGGGGAGGAGGAGGATGGCACAGGGATGGAGCTCACCCAGCTCCTCGACCGAATCAGAGCGCAGTGCGAACAGAGCAGAATCCCCAGCTCGGGGGAGAGACACCTTGGCCTGGGCGCCATCTCAAATCCAGCCCCCGGCTTGGTCGGGCCTCCTCGTGCTGGAGCTGGAGCAGCAGCAGCATCCAGAACACACAGAGGAGCCCTTAGTGAGGTACGCATCCACTTTTGCACAATCTTCACTTGTCTTTTCGTTTTCTGAGCGCGATGGCCCTGATCTGTGCCAGTCCGACACACCCTCAGGACCAACTCCAGGCTGTCCCACAGGTAGGGTGATGTATGTGCCCTGCTGGAGTCACAGGGTTGATGTGGCATTTGTTGACTGGGGTAAAAAGCTTGAAACCTCTCCTTCCTTGCTATATGGCCTGTTTGTGTGTTTGTCTCCTTTCTCTCTTCATCTAAACACAGTAGTGGTGGTCTGTGTGAATGATCCCTCACCTTCATTAAATATTTACAACCCAAAATACAACCTAAGCATCCTCATCCTGTGTCTAGTAATAGCAGCTTTGTTTTGTTTTGACGTTTCCACTCTTATTTTAGCTCAGCTGGCCTCTTTTCTGGGAAAAAACAGTCCAGAAGCCGTTTATTATTCCACGGCACCATGACTTTGGTCTGACAGCAACAATAAAGTGCCTTCGCCAAGGGCTGAGAGCAACCACGGCACTAAATCAGGGCAGGTTTTATTAAATGCTGCTGTTTACATCAGACCCACTAACAGCAGCACAATGCTGCAGTCAAGAGCTGACAACACGGCAATAAAAATCAAGATTTTAGATTCAAAGACTGCGTTTCGCTTGTTTCAGAGGAGTTCTTCTTTTCCTCTAATCTGTAGGAATTAAGGCAAGCAATGTTTGCGTAGCTAAAATGAATTGTTTTGTGGGGGTCGTGAACAGTTAATATACTTTAATTGATTTATCAATACATGGACGATTGCTTCTTATTGTCCTGTTATGTGTGGACGTGGACCCCAGGAGTCAGACTAACCCACGGGCAGGTAGAAAACTCAAAGCATACCTTTGCGTACGTGTAGACAGTTCAAGGAAAACAAAGTCCAAAAGGTAACTAAATCCAGGAGTTCGGGAAAAAACACAGAAGCAGGAAAAAACAACCAACCAGGAAACAGGACAGGAAGGAATAACAAATGCACCAACAAAGGACTGACTGAGCTTATACACACACTGAGGGATACTGGGAATTGGACACAGCTGTAGGAAACACAACAAACAGGGAAGATGAAACGAGGGGAAGTAAAGTGAACGCAAGGCGCAAGGACAGATGACTTATCAAAATAAAAAGGAAGTGAAATAAAACTGAATGGGGAAACGCAGACACAAATGAACGTAATACAGGGGAATTGACACAAAACTGTGCAACTAAACTCTAAACAACCAAAAACTGAGAATGGAACTAAACTGAAAAATAAATAAAGACCAATACAACCAAAGATTATAACCAGGAACAAAGGCAAACTAAGAAGAAGACATTCAACTAAAACAAAACTAGTCTATAAACTTAATACACTGGGTCCAGGACCACGACTCCCATCTTTACCTGCTAATTAAACTAAGCAAGCAAAAATATTTCAACTTTTTCTGAACTCCAGAAAATGTAGTATAATCATATAGCTCCAGCTTAGTTGGTTTTTCAGTCTCTAAAAACAACTACTCTACTTGGTTACTAAAGTCACATCCTGTTGAGCTGCAGCATGCCAGATGGATGGTGGTTTCAGATTGTGACAAACTGGACAAAGATGAGGACAAAGTGTCTCTTTATTCAAACCTAGTGTTTGTTACCATATGCATGCATATAGCACTATATTCCTGCTACGGCAGAGCTGCAGAAATTAGCTGCAGAAATTAGAAATTAATTTCTGCAGCTCTGCCGAATAATTATCTGTTGTAAAATCTGCCTGGTTCTGGAGATTTTAGCTGAGAAGACATCAGCATTTGCTTCTGCACACTGGACAATCACCTTATGGTGTTCAAAGTGCCAAAAATGACAACAGCTCAGCAGTAATAGGTTATTTCAGAGACAATAATCTGGTTGCTGAAACAAAGTATAAGGAGCTCCACAAGACAGAAAGATAATAAAATAATATTTAGGTTTAATTTTAGGAGGAGCTGTCTGGATACCGTGTAAGATTATACAGAGCAACCTCGTTGTCTCTGGGAATATTTACAATGTTTACCTTATCAAACGTCAAAGTCTGAGTGCAAAATAGACTAAAGAATCCAAACCTCCATCCATGCATGACTTCTGTCATCACGTTCAATGACAGTAAAGCTCTTTAAGCTTATAGGCGCCAATTGGAGTTGTCTCTAAGCAAACAAAAGTTTATATTTAGATTTTTAAAAAGCCTGGATTGGAATCGCAGTGGATGCAATTCAAGCTTTGTATAACTGTAATAATGTAAAGATGATGTCATTTTCTGCAGCCTTCTTGCTACTGGAAATGAAGATGAAGAGACTTTCCATATGAAAGTCTGTATCATTGATGAAAATGCAGTGCACTGATGTTTCACGGCATGCAAGCGTGAGTCTGACCAGGCAACAAACTGTATTATAAACAAATTAAGAACATAACAGGATGAAAAGAAAGCAAAACACAGAAATAAGAGCAAAAAATGGATACGAATTTTTAAAAATGTACCACATATGAAAGCAGATCAAATGCAAATATTTACCCAAGCACATCTCAACAGTATATAATGCACACACGTAAATGAGCTGTTCCAGAACAGTAATATTAACCCAGTAATATAATAAACATAATAATTTAACTCGAAGAACAGATTTCAGTGTCAACATGTTCCACATATAACTGCCTCATTAATAACTCACTGATATGTTCTTATTTAACATAACAACACCAACAGAACCTCTTCTGCAAGAGTTTTTATTTGGATTTTACTTCTTCTGTTGGATATAGTTGATATATGTGTATAATGTAGGTGTCATATATAGCTAGTTTCAAGTGGATGCTCATATCAAACGTGGCCAAAATTTCAAACAAAAATCTATTTATTTGCAAGCATATGTAAGTAATCCCTTTGAATCCCTTTTTTAAAAGTTATTTTGGCTCTGCGAGATGTCGTAGAGTTGGGTTATTCCTAATATGGTCATCTCAGGCAGACAGGGGAATAACCATGCAGACATTTTAAACCATAAACCATCTATGTCAGTGGAATCCAAGAACAAAAACAGTAACAGATAAAGATAAGAGAGCAGATAACAGGAGTAAATCCACCGTCCACAGGTCAAGTCTTGTTTGCCAGTGTTATCATCAATGATCTGCTGATTTCAGCTAATGTTGGCCTAAATGAATCCTAAATTAATGTCTCCTTGATTAAAGATCTTTTTTTTTATTTGTTGCAACAGATAAATGGAGTCATTGAAGTAACAAATTATACAGGAAGCATCTTGCGTAACTTTGTTTTATCTGTCAAAATATTGTCATGAGTGCTGAGACAGCTTCACCGCTCTGCTGCGTTTTAACTGGGCGAGGACAAAGGGTGTGAAACGCCTCACAGCTGTACAGTGTGTGGACAGCTGTGTGTACACGCTGTCTGCCCCGCTGTCTGTTTACTTTGCACTGAAACACACATCACCAACAGCACCACCTCGTTGTCTGACAGTGCCAATGGGAAAAGTACTTACTCATGAGGTGTGTGTGTCATTGCGTGAGGAGGCTGCTTGTCCTCTGTTTTGTTTACATAGTACAGATATTAAACCCAAGAATTACATCTCGTCAGCTACTTTACATTAACACAAATATGAAACCACTTGTGTTTGTTCTATAAGGTGAAAAAAATAGGTGTGTGAGTGTTTGGCTAAAAGGGCGGTGGTGTTGGGATTCACACCTCTGGCCCCCCTCTCGTTGTCCAGGAGGAGGCAGCGTGGGCGCAGGTGAGCCTCGGCGGCACCGCCCTGAGGGAGGCACGGGCCGAGCTAGCCGAGGCCAGGAAGCAGTGGCACTCGCTGCAAGTGGAGATTGAGACCTTACATGCTTTGGTAAGAAAACATAAATGTCTCAAGTTATCCTTCACGCTGTTAGCGCTGCTTCCACACCACATGGCAGATCGCCTGTGATAAGACGACAGTAACAAGAAAAAAACTGTTTTTGCGTAATGTTTCAATTTATCAACTAAAGGGTGTGTAAACATTCCATCTGTGCCAAGGTATACAAAAGGTTTTTATCTTTCAATCACCGATTCTCGCCTTAAGATACTTTATTATTATTATTTCATTTTCAGAGCTGCTTTCATAAACATTGTGTAACTGATTCCATAACTGCAATTCATGGAAAATCTAAGGAATGAAAACCGGAATAAAAAGAAGAAAAGGTCATGAACATAAAAACACCTCAATCAGTTCATTTTCAGTTCAGCTTTATTTAATCCCCAACAACAGCTGCTTTAACATTTTGGTTTTGAATGACCCCACTAAATTAGGACAAACCCCTAAAGATTAGACAAAACCCTGGAAGCTGTAAGTTGGCAATGGTGGGAAGGAAGAACTAATTTTTAACAGGAAGAAAATCTCGAATAGAACGAGGCTTAGGGAGGAAGAGCCTGAGATGAGGGAAGAGAGAAGAGAGCAAAGAAGAGCAGAGAAAGACAAGAACAGCACAAAACAGAAGAAACGAGTGAAATCCTCATTGCATCATTGGTAGTCACCTGATCCAGCCCTAACTAAGTTTTAAGCCTTGTCAGTTTAATGCATTAACACACTAGTTAACAAAGTTAGACCTTTCGTATGCCCACAGAGCAGCGTAACATTTCCTCTTCTATGTACAGTGCTTTCTAGAAGCAGCTAATTATTAAGACTGGGAAAAGAGTCATGACTTTAATTTCACAGGTTTATGATCAATTAAAAAGGTGCACAGAATCCCCCTTAAATTTAAAAATGCCCAGAGTTTACTGTCGTCATTAACACTTCCATCTGGAGAGCTCTGGCTCTGAGCGCTAAAGCGTTTCGTTTCATTCTTGATGTTAAAGTTTTAAAAGTCTTGATATATTTAGATGAATTTGTAAAATTGTTTTATTTAATATCGTTTTGTATTCACTGCATTCCTTTTTAAGAAAACAAAGACCATCAAGTCATGATCCAAACAGGTCTTTACTTTCTGGTGTCCAGGAGAAAGGCCTGGAGACCTCCCTCCAGCACACCCAGCGGCTGTACTCCAGCCAGCTGCAGGATCTTTCCCAGGTGATCGCTGGGCTGGAGAGCGAGCTCGAGCAGGTGAGGAGCGGGTTGGCCACCCAGCGCCAGCGCCACAGCCAGCTTCTCAACACCAAGATGAGGCTGGAGAGAGAGATTACTACTTACCGCCGTCTGCTGGAGCGCGAAGAGGGAAGGTGAGCGCGAGACGAAGTTAAGGCCGAGGAATCTTAAAGGGAAACAGGAAGGTTAACTGAGCTGGAATTTTGTGGTTTTAAAGCTCTTCCTTGTCTTTACAGTTTAATGAAATGTCTTCCTTGAGAAAAAGAAAAAGATCGCGCATCAAGCAGCAGAGTCTGACAAACTTGGCACACACTTTAGTGCCATGAGCAATTTAGAAACGTCTTTGTCAGAACTAATGCGCAAAGTAAACAAAATTACTTCTTGATTGTTTTCTTTCGCTCCAGCTGTCAAGCTTTTATGAGTTGGCACTTTCAAATATTAATCGTTATCTTTTGGATTATGTTGAATTTACCTGAATGCAAATTAAAAATCCACAATAATTGCAAGTTGAGACGTACTCAGGCCCTGCTCTCCACCCATAGTGACACATAATAGCATTTCTGTTAAACTGAAATGAAGATGACAAACTCTCCGATTCATAGCCTGAAAAGCCAGCTGTGTCTTTAATTACATGAGCTGACAGAATCCAGACAGTAGAGGCGTCTTTGTCTGGCTCCTTCTGCAAGCACCAAGTTGTTTTATAGGGGAATATTCAGCTCTCCTGACGCGGCCTTTAATTATCTCCTTCCATTTGGACGATAGACTCTTCTGAGATGCTTCAACACATTTGCTGCATCAACCACACTGTTGCCGTTTTATAGCTAGGAAACTTTACTTTGACTTTATGCCACATAGGTTACGGGCAGAGTGGAGTGCTGCCTTTGATTTGTCTCATCTCTTTAGATTAATGACGATGACGCAAGGACGGGCAGGACGCATATGAAATTTCTATTGTTTAGTCATATTTTAGAAGGGTGGCATTGAGTGGGATAAAACACAATAAAACAACAAAAAAAAGAGGCGAGCAGAGCATCCGCATGCATTAAAAACAAGTCTCGCTGAAGCTCGGCATATAAAACCACTGAGGTTTGTGAAATTTACCAAATAAAACGCACAAAAGATGCCACGCCACAATACTTTTAGATCATCTTTTAAACATTCAGGGTCATACTCAGTCCAGAGAATACGTCGCTATTGTCTTTGCACCACACGGTGTTAATATATATATATTGTATATATATATATATATATATGATAGAGGACCCGAGCTTGAAGGATAAACCGCCCGTGGGGGCGAGCTGGGTGTAAAGTATATATATATAGTAGATGAATTGTTAAATAACAATAACTGAAGTCATTCCCCTCAGTTTCTCAAAACTCTGAATACAGACTGCTTTGTCAAAACTCCACGAAGGCCTCAAAACAACGTTCTCTCTATTCAAACTGAATCCTCCCCCCAAAATAATACACACTGCTGTTCTATGCTTGTCTCATAGAACATCAAAGTAATGCTCGCGTGGTAAAAACATCAAACCGTGTATTAACCTCTATATATTTTTTAAACGACTTATTATAATTTCCAGTTCTTTTGATTCTGATATTCATCATCCGCCTTCCAAGCGTGACATTACGTTCTTCATTTGTGCTCGTTTCACCCACTGAATTGTTCTTCCTGCTGAGTTTAAACAGGCGCAACATGAGCGAGGCTAATTGGCAATCAGGATGTTGCATTTGATGTCCAGTGTTCCTGCAGGTGAACGAAGTGTGCAGATCGATGACATCTGAGTGAGACCAGGAAATTGTGCTTAGAGTGATGTTACTGTTACACTTGATGAGCTTCATGTTTTCAGAATCGTGTGCATAGTTGAAAATGAACATCCAATTTATAAGATTGGGGAAACCTGCAGTCAGCTGAGACTGAAGAAGTCACTTGGATGAGTGACAAAACGTTTCTCCCACTGAAAACGCTACGTCCAGATGAACAGAATTAACGTTTTTGGAACATCGAAAAACAATTTTTAGTTTGAGGCCTGGTTTTATGTTTGCCACGTGCTTGCTCTTAGAGGATTGTTTGGTGGGGTTTCTTTACAGTATAAAGCACCTTTTCCATTAAGTTATTTTTATTAAACCTATTGATGTGTCCTTTCGAGTCGGCCAAACTTTTTTTTTTTTTTTTTTGCCTTTTCCGTGTTTATCCCTCGCACAGTCTTCAGCTAATCTGCTTTAAGTTTCACATTAGCATAAAGCCTGGGAATTTCCTGGGAATTAAAATGACATGATGAAAGCAGATGACTAAGAAGCAGTTGGGGTGGTTTGGAAATATCAAACGACTTGAAAATTAGTAGTAACTTCAGGAAGTTATAATGGCTTTAATTGGGGAAAGACCTCCTGCCTGCATAAACATGCATTAGTAGTCGTGGCTTCCACAGAACATATGAACGCAGAGCAGAGAGCTAACAACAAGCAGTCTGCTTACAACCATAGGTGCTGTATGCTTTATTCTACATAGAAGCAGAAGTAAAGAACTGTGAACTCATGATATGACAACTGGGTGTCAAACATGGAAACAATCAGACTTCAGGGAAATAGTGCCGCCACAGATCCCTCCTGCCATCCCAGTCGTACATATATAACACATCTTTACATCTTTATGTGCCCGCAGATACATGGGTCGCACTGCACAGCCGACAGTTCTGCGGCCATGGAGGTCTTCAGTCGTGGAGCCAAAGGAGAATGGACTTGAAAATGGCTTCAGTGACCCCGCCGTTACTCCAGACGAACCCAAGTCAGAGCCCCTCCCTGACATACCTTCACTCCTCCCAACAGAAAACGGGCTAAAGAAAAGCATACTGTACAGACAGCGAAGCCTGGTGATACTCACAGGTAAGACGCACATTTACCTCGCTGTGCTGAGCAAATGAGTCCCTCTTTGATTTAAGGTGTTTCTCATACAGTGTGTCATAATTAAATGGCTAAAAAAATGAGCCAATGTGACAGAGTTGGAAAACTGCAGTTCCGCTAATGACCACTTGAGGCTGCCTCCAAAAGTGAATCAGTCAGCTTAGACTCCCATGTTAAAATGTCAAACGTTAAAGGAGAAGTAACCATGTTTAACGTCTGCAACATAAAGGATAGGAAATAATGACTTTAAATATTAATAAATCTTTCATCTGGATGCTGGCATTAGAGGTGTGGGGTTTATTAACAAGTAGAAACTATTCGCTGTCCACTAAGCTTCACTCTACTAATTTGAATCTGTAAACTCGAATCCTCGAACACCCCTCGTGTTTTTGGTTTTTGTTGCAAACTGAAACATCTGTGTTGCATTATTTGACTATTATGTGACTTGAGAATAATTGCACTTGGAGATCATCCAATAAGTGTTTTGTCTGCAAAATTGCTGCAGCATGCTAACAGAACTAGATAGCGTTACAATTTAGCACTCCAACCTATTTTTTTTTAATTATGGTGACTTCTGGCTCCAGAAACCAACACAATAGCTTAAATGCTAACACCAAAACCGACAGTGGCTATGTCCATCTTTTATATACAGTGTATGGGCCTCATTGAGAAAAATCAACTGTGCAGCACTGAGTGGGACATCTCACATCATACTGACAGAAAGATAGCCACCATGTAGCCACGATTCCTCCATTTTTCTTTCTATTGAGCCAAAACTCTTAAAAGTACTTAAACACAGGACACCATGAAGGCAGGCAGATGGGGAATACTACAACAGATTACAATGGACTTGAATGTACAGGGAAAAAATAACAAAAAGCTCTGCAAATACACTGCAGGACATTTTGATTACTGTATAAATATAGAACTCTTAGTCACCTTGTCTGGCACAGAGACCATAACAGGCAAATATAGTGTGTAACATGAGCCCGATGTTATGTTTAGCTTTATAGGAGAGACTCGGGTAATTTCCATGGGAACAAATGATATGTAAATTTCTTTGGGTCGCATCGGTAATCTTATTTTTTGACCAAAAAGCTAACGTCTCATTATTTCAGTGCATTCCTCTTTATTGTTGGAAAAGTGGTAACACGCCTACTTGTTGCAGTCATTTCTTATTATGGTTTGTCTTTAACGACTTCTCGCAGAGCCGGAACTAGATAAGGACTTGCCAATCTCCACTGTGAAGACTCAGGAGATTCTTCAAGGCAATGTGATGCAAGAGAGCGCAGAGGGTCACGGCACCATTGAGTAAGTATTGATCGTTGTGCTCCCCCTTGGCCTGCAGTCAGCGCCTCTGCTTTAGTCTGAAACGTAGGCATTTTCTAATAGTAACCGCTAATTACATCACACAGATAAATCCCTTTTGCGACTACAAAAACATCTTCTGAAGCTTTAACACCTTTCAATTAGAGTCTTTGTATTTGTTCACAAGCATGCAGTCATCGTGCTCCACTCCCTGGCGACGTCTAGGCGAACAGAAGAATTACCTTCACACATCGAACGAGTTAGGAGAAAGAAAACATTTAGCTCACAAGTTCCCATGAGTAATTCCTCACAGGGCTGCATGGGAATTCTCCTTTAATGGGCTGTGTTTGATGTGGAGGTACTCGCCTGGTATGCATGCTTCAGGGCGTGACATCTGTTATTGTTGGATGAGGCATGGGTGGAAGTCTTTGTTCGTGCTTCAGGTATTACCAGACCGAGACACATAGCCACGCATACACACTTGCATAATGTCCTCAGAGAGCTGCAGATGCAAAGAGATGCAGTTGCTCTGCCAGCCCAGCAACTTTCAGTCATCTCCTCACACTTTCTCCTGAGTGCGCTGTTGTTTGCTTTAAAGATCCTGTTATTTTCTACACTTTGCAGCTGACTGTGCAACTCACATCAAAGATGGACGACCCGTGTGTATTATTTTGTTGTGCTATTGCTGGGAGGGCCTCTTGCATAGTTTGACCTTGTTATTTTTTAATTAGACTACGCCTTGCCTTTCTTCCCTCTCTAAAGATAACAAGTAAGAATGCACCCTGCTGACTTATGTGGGCATATTTGATTGGCAAATAAGATTAGGATTAGCTGATGTCAGCAGCTGACTGTTGTGTCACATTCCAGTTTCATGCTGGTTAAATGTTCAAAACATTGTGTGATGAAGAGCTGAAAGACATTCCCATGAAAAAAAAATGGAGAAATGAACAAAAACTAAATAAAACTGTCTGTTTAAACTAATCACCGTTGTCAGGAGCAAAGGAAGTGATCGCAGTGATGTGGCAACGGCAGACCTGAGAAAGTCAATGACATTCAGTGACTGAAAGTGATGAAGAGTAAGATAACTACTGGCGACAGCTACCAACATCAGGAAAAGTGACTGATTGATATATGACAGGCTGGTAGACACATTAGCTTAACCTAGGTGACCAGAGCCTGGAATATGCACTAGTGTGCGGCTCTTAACTTCAAATCAGTGCACAGAGTTACTTCCTGAGTGAGGCGTCTGTCTGCAGTTACTGAGCAAACCGGTGTTTCATCTGTAACTGCAGACTTCAAATTACTAGTATACTAGGAGATAATTACCAGGACATTTTTAGATTAACAATCCATTAATCAGTCATAGTGAAAAACCTACAGACAACTATCACCTGATGTGTTTCACCCTGCTTATACACTGCCTTTTAGTACATGGCTAATTTGTTTGACCTTACATAGAAGCTTATTTCTAGTCCAGGCAGACAATTGTTCCCAGCAGAAAAGCTCTGACAAACCTACTCCATACTGCCTGATAACACCAGCCAGCCTAAGGACACAATTAGGGAGTAGCTGGTCAAACAGTGAAGCAAGTAGCTGCTAGTAAAAAAGAAAAGGTGTAGATAAAACACAAAGCCAAAAGTAGAGTAAATATTACATTTCAATCAGGAATGCTACAGCTGAAAAAACATTCTTTCCATCTGATGTGTGAAAAGCAGCACCGAGATCCCAGCAAATAAAACAGCCTTCATCAGTCACAACAGACGAGAGATGGATGCAGATGCAAAAGCAACCGTGGGCAGGCTGAAGCAATTAAAAACATATGATCATGGGATATCTGGGATATAGGGGGAGTGAAATATTTTATTTTTTTTATATGTGCTGTGTTTCTTTTGTTTGGTTTTTGTTTTGTTTATCAAGAGGAGCCCGCATCACTAAATTTGTTTTTCACTTTATCCAGAACATCTACTGATTTTAAAAGAGATAGGTGGAACGTTTAGAGAGAACAGGCTTTCTCCTGGCAACCCATCCAAACTAGTCATACTTGTTTAGTCTATTTCTAATTGAACTCTCATGAACCTTAACATTTAAGTTGCTAACTGAGGCCTGTGGGGTCTAAAGTGGAGCTTTTGTGTTTTTTGCAGTTTCTCTGAGCACTGCACGGTCCGACCTTGGTGTGGATTCGCTGCGGCGTCCACTCCTGGGAAAACGGACAACATTAATGTTTTCCACTTGTGAAAGTAGAGCAAAGGATTTCACATTGTTTGGAAATGGTGTGATAACTTTTCCCAGAATGATGGGCACCAACGATTGCTTGTCTGAGATCTTTGTGGTTTTCTTTGTCATTATGTTAACACACACATCATTGCTCCAGACCATCAAACTGTCAAAACCTCTGCTTTTACAGCAGCACTCACACCTCTGTTCATAGAGGTGCTGATGATTAAATCAAGCGCATTTGATTAGCAGCACCGGGCGCTACTTGGAAGCAGTCCTGTGAAAACGTACTTTTTATGTCTTGATGCATGCTCAATCATCCAGGTGAAGAAGTCCCTAAAAAATCTGTTTATCTGGATGTAGTGTTTTCAGTGGGAGGAACGCTGGTTTGACTGGGGAGTCAAGGAACACATTTACATGGAAATCCAGGAGGGGGCCTAAGGGTACATCTTTCACCATCTTACAATGCTGTGAATAATGAATGGTACTCATGACCATTGATCAGTGGTCATGGCAATTTACATATTAATGATCACGAAACTGACCTCACAGTGTTGCTAGTTTCAGTCATTATGCAGATGTTCTGTTTATAAGGAAACCTGCAGTCAGCTGAGACTGAAGAGTCACTTGCATGTGTGACGAAACAACACGTCCAGATGAACAGAATCAACTGTTTTGTGTTTTTTCTCTCATGACTATAATCCAAAATCAAATAATTTCACTTCACTTTTGCATTAAAATGTATTCTGAATTGTTTGAGTCTGCCCCTGTAAAACCCATATTTTAATAAGATAAAATGCCAAAATGCTTAAAACATCAAAACTAAATAAAACTGACATGTTAAAATATTAAAGATGAAACTGAAACTATCAAACCCACTTTGAAAACCATCTGACACAAAAACAAACCAAAACAAACACACATAAATATGAAACCATTAAAACTCTGTGTATGACTCTTCTTTCAGTTTTCTACCACTCTGTTAGTTGACCCTGTTTCAGCAGTGACACACTTTAAAGTGCAGTAGTGGGCTTAGGCAAGGTCTCTCTCTCTCTCTCTCTCTCAGACACTTGTATCATTATGAATGTGCAGACAGGGGACAAATTAAAGGAAACCCCAAAGAACCCTTAGCATGAGAGGATCCGGAGGCTGTGTTGTGCAGTTTAAGAGCAGTTCGCTGACACAGTTTGGGTCTACTCGTCTCCTTGAAAGGAAGGGTCACTGTAAATCAATGGAAAGCTGAATGACTCTCTCCCAGAATGTCAAAGCCTTCAAAAATAGTTTGATGAGGATACAAAATGACGTGTTATACCATGATTAAAATACAGAGTGAGGTATCCTCTTTATGTTTCACATCATGCCTTATCAAAGGCCACATCTAGGGCAATTCAAGCTCAGCACATTTTAGCATCAGCGCTCTCCGTTGCTGCCCCCTGCGGTCTCTGTCTGTCTCAGCAAGGACGAGAATGAATAAATGACACTTAGATGAAAAGGCAGATTTTCAAATTCAAAGAGAAGATGAATCATTGCACAAACAAAAGAAACGTAAAGAGCCCGATAACGTTTTTCACAGAATGTGTTTATAGTTTGCATATTCACTGTTTATTACCAACATCTCTCACCAGGACAGAGAAGATTGACAAGGTGATAAAGCAGTGGGAGGGCTCCTTCTTCAGGGGGAATCCCAAGCTGAGGAAGAAGTCTGTGTCGCTGCGCTTCGACCTGCACATGGCCGCGGCGGACGAGGGGTGCGCCCAAACCAAACAGGACAGCCTCCCCGACGTGGAGGTGCGTCTCATCATGAAGAGATCCCGCAGCATCCCGACCATCACGCAGTAACTCGCTCACCGTTGGGTCCGAGCTGACGCCGGTTTGCGGTAACAAAAATAACATTTGTGCCGCGACGGCGGGCACGTTACCACCCGTCACCATCGTGCTTAATCTGAATTTTAGCTGATGAGTTCTCATCAGATCTTTGGCATCTCTGACTGGATGATCATTAACCATCAGGCTTTTGTGGTGACCATTTTTATAGTGTCAGAAAGACTTACAGTCATTACTTCACAGAGAATAAGTATTTAATATGTAAAACATATTTCTGCATCATCATTTTAGATGAAGAAAAGCTGTCTTTGAACACTTTGTTTCAGTTAGGTTTCACTGGATTAAAGACATCATAATAATGACTCTGCTTAACTATAGCATTTAACCCTGATTAGCACCTGGTACAGGAAGCTGAGAGCACAGGTAGACTTGGATGAATGGAGACACAGCACTAAGAGCTGCTGTGAACTACCTAAGAGTGGATTGTCATCTTTTGGTAGATTTTCTGTGAGGGGCTGTATGAAAATTACAAAGTTGTGTTTTTTCTTTGTTTTTTTTGTAGAAATTACATATAAAATTTGTCAATGTCGCATAATAGTTCTACTCCAGTCTGCATCTCAGTAAAGAGCAGAGCAAAATATGTTTTGTATTGTATTTTTTGAAAAATACAATTTTTCAAAAAACGTACACACTGACCAAAGAAGCTGCCTGATATTATTCTGACTAAAATAAAAATGCAAGTAAAGTGTAATTTAAATAGCACCTTTATAAACAGAGTTTACAAAGTGCAAAAGAAAAAATCTGAGAAGGGAAACTTCTACTGAAAGCCACATGATGGATGAAAGAGTCACTGTGATGGCTTTCAAATGTTTCCCCTACATTAGGTAGCAATTAGTTTAACCTTAGCCTGGAAGAAAACTGTGGCCTAATCAGATTTTTAGGAGGGCCATCTGAGAGCTAAAACCTACGTCTATTAACCAACGTTAACACTGGATGGTTATCATCAGGTCCCATCAGGTAACCTGAAAACAACAGGAGTTGACCCAAAGTTGTGAAGACCAAAATGAACAGCCCAGTTCTTTATGAGCAGTCCCAAAGTGCTTTTCAGATATTCTGTATATAAAAATGGAGGCGTTAGTGGCAGTACTGAGCAGGAAGTGCAGGTGATCAGGTGAGAAATCAAAAGGTAGCGAATAAAACAGCGACAGGAAAAATATAAAAAGAATAAAAAACACAAATCAAAATTAATAACGAATACTAGTGATGACTTTAAAAAGTTTAAAAAATAATAAGAGATCATCAAATAGAACTGATTTAACAATTGTTGGACATATCAGACAAGTCCAGACCTTTGGGTTTCAGGTGAGAGGAGTTTTTAGTGAGGATGACCTCTGAGGTGAAAGAGAAAGAGAACAGATAGAAACAGAATGTTTGGGATCCCAGCACGGAGACTGGGTGGTTAAAAAAGCTTGTTTGCAAATAGACAGATGTGCCATGATTCAGGAGGTCTTCTCATCCATCCAGTTTTCTAACCACTGGAGCCAGCAGCTGGAGCCAGCAGCTGGAGCCAGCAGCTGGAGCCAGTCCACACTGTCATAGGGTGAAAGGCGGTCCTGCACAGATCACCAGTGTTTCACCTCCTACCCCTGACTGACATTGCACCATGTGGCACCTTTACGCTTGAGAAGCTGCTACTGACTGAATGTGAGGGTTTGCTTTAAAACAAATTTCAAACAAATTTGTAAAATTAATTAAAAAATGTAAAAAAAAAAAAAAAAAAAGGTTGATGGAAAAACTAATAGTTCTATATAAATTTTTTTAAATTACATCCTTTATTTATCCCAATAAAAGACAGTAAAATCTCTTTTTCAAAACAGCAGCAGATACTTTAACAATTTTAAACATTTTAAACCGCCACGCAGTTCAAACAAGTTCACACAACTACAGGTCAAATTTCAGTGCAACTTACTTCAATTTCCACATTATAACCATCTCTGACGATTTCAGGTACGTATATGTAGATGAGTGTCTTAAACTTTGCTTTTAAAGTAAAGCCTTGCTCCGTGTCCGCTAATTTTCATACAGTCCCTTCCTGCTTTGCACTGCAGACACTCACAGCACTGAAAGAAATCCAGAGTTTGTTTTACTCTGAGGGTCTTTTGTCATTGCGGTTAATCCTCTGTGTGGGGATTTAAAAAAATATATATATATACATATATATACATATATATATATATATATATATATATATATATATATATATTGCTACTGAAGCTGATGACATGGCGTTCTTGTATGATACTCACTGTGACCTAAACAGCAGTGAGAATTTAGATTCCCCGTCTTAACCAGAGGAGGGCAGTGTTTGTAAATAGTTACCACTGCGGTGTGTTCTCACTGCTCCACTCTGTCGTGTAACACATGCCCTGTTGCACCTTAGAAGTTTTTATGCTATCTTTTGAGTTGGCACCAAAGATAAATATATATATATATATATACATATATATAAAAGAAGCGGACTGCTGAGCTTTGCATTTGGGTCCCTTAAAATATGTTGAGAATATTAAAAAAAAAAAAATTACCTATGCAGTTCTGTACTTGGTCTTGCTTTGCTTCAGGAAGCACACTCTTCATTTTGAGAGCTCTGTAACTTCAGAATGAAGCATTATGCTTTTATCTAAAGATTTATCATTTCAAATAAAACAGAGAAATATGTGCAGACTGTTGTGTTTTCTGTCACAAGTGCAAAATAAAGCTGCTTCTTCTTTATTATTTTCACACACGCTATTAACATATGAATAGTTAAAAATGTTTATTTTTCATCATGAGCAAAAAGACAAAAATAAAAATCCACGAATATACAGAGAATAAAGTTTTTACAGTGCATTGCAGTGTAATAAATACATTCAGGGGTAGCTGCAGAGTTTGAAATGAACTGACCTATCAGGGTTCATTTGTTTCTCTTCAAGTCTTTTCACCTTCAAACTTTTAATTACCACATCACTATATTTCGATGCATCAGATAATGAACGTTCACCTCTCAGGGAAAAGGGCTCCTGTTCATATGAAGACATAACGTGCCACTTTCTCACATCTAAAACTGTTCTCTCAGCAGTCTTAAAAGAAATAGTTGGCTTTGTTTTACTGCTTTTACCATCTGATTGGATGATATTCAAACTATGGCGCCTCATTCATTTACAATCATATGTTATAGATGCAGTCCACTATATCCTAATTTTTGCCATAATCACTCATATATCTCTCTTTTAATATGATTTTTATCATCTGATCAGACACCGGAACCTAAATCAGGTTTTCCTTGCAATTCAGCAGAAACACAAACTTGTCCAGTTTTCTCCAAAGCAGTAACGACACTTCCTGTGACCACCATACTGGACAGGTTATTTGTAGAAGAGCACAGTGTTAAACAGAAAGTGTAAGCAGGAGTCTTGAAGTTGTATCACGCCGTCTCTGGGTTTGCATGTTTATGGCTTGGATACAGCTGCCTGAATCACCTTGATGACTTCGCTGCAGGGCTGCAGGGTGTCATATTCTGCAAATACGTGACAAACATTCTCCATACCGGCTTCAATGCCCTTTGCCACAAAGCCAAACAACCTGTCGGCACAAAGAAACATGAGTCAGATTAATTTCACCGGAAGAAGAAGATACTTTTGAAAGGGACCTCTTCTGTTTTTCATTATTTACTGTCAAATATATTGTTCTCAGTAGTATTCATAGAAGCCCCACCCACATCCTATTCAAACAATTAATTTATGAGGGGCAGCCAATAAGAAAAAAGCTGGCTTAAAAGGGAGGAGCTGACTGAAACACCTTATTTCAGAAAGAGGATGAACTGAGTTCCTGCACCAAGACCCAGTGTAAGATAAAGAAGGATTATTTTGAGCTGCTGCTGATGCAAAGCTACGCTAATACAGCTAAAATGTGTAAATGAACAGAACAGGTCCCCTATTTAGACGTGAAGTTCAGATTACCTTGCACCAAAACTTGAACCTCTCGTCCACCTGTGAGTATAAGACAGACAAAGTTTCAGATTAGAAATGAAACACACTGATGACCATCAGTGGAGATGATTTCTGACATCTGCGCTCACAGCTCATGTCATGCATACTCACACTCGATTGTCTGGATCTTCACCACCGTAGCTCAGCATGTGAGCAGGGTAATGGCGCCTGAAGAAGAGTCTGCAAGAAACGATACATCTTGACCCAGTGTCACACACAGACCACACCTAAACACCACGGGAGCGCATAAAATCTCAGCAACACGTTGATTTGATGTGTTTTCTTACTTCCTGTTGATGTCTGTGAGAGTGACACCCTTCAGAGATACTTTCATGTTGACTATGGTTGGTGTGAAGGAACCTGGAGCCTTCTCGAGTGTTGACGACACCGCCCTTTGCACTGCACAGGGTCCCGTCAGCATCTCAGTGGGGATGGCGTTAAGGTAGACAAAGTTGGAGGCTGTTGACAAGACAAACAAGGGGATTGGAAACGAAGACACTTGTTAAACATAGAGATGAGGGGTTGTTTCGACTCTGCCACTGGGAGACTTTAAGTACAGTGTGAGTGTTGTCAGGAAGTAAGAAGAGATCTTGGCTCTTAGAGCAGCCGTCATATTCAGCAGAATGTCCTCAGACTCCCCATGTTTGTGTGTTAATAAAGGAGACGGATAAATGAGAAATGTATACTATCATTTATTTCTTCTTCTTTTATTAGTTGATTCTTTGTGATATCTTTGCAGTTGTTGTTTTAGGTTTTTTTAATTGTTTCTTTGTATTTCATTTGCACTATAATGACAAATTTTGATTCATCAAATAACTTTTATGCAGAAGAGGAGTAAGCTCCACAGAGGATGCCCACTGACCAGGACGTTTGACCCAGCAACCACTGCAAGACTGTGCACCACTTTTTGGTTTGAAGTAATAAAAATATTCTTGTGATCCAGTTTCTGTAAAATGTAAGTTTGTCTTGTTGCTTTGGAGGAGTGTATATTTTCACTTTATTTATTTTTCTGTTGAGAAATCTCGCAGTATTTCACTGAAGTAAATAAAATTTTGGGATACTTTGTCCTCCATTTATCTGTGTCGAAACAAAGATGGCTGCCTGCCTGGTTGAGTGGAATTTAGCCAAAAAAGCTGGAATGTTTCAAAGCCTTAACATTTTTCTCCCACTTAGTGAAAGGAGACTTTGAGGAATGTGGAAAGGCCTTCAGGACGACGGTAAGTGTTTTTAATAATATCCTGAGTTTTTCAGACTTTAAAAGAAAAGTTCGCTCTTTGACCTCTCACTGATGAAGCAACCCGTGGCTGTGGCGTCAAATCAGCAGCATCTCTAACACTGTAGCTCTTTACCGAGAAGAGGTATTATTACCACCTGTGAGAGGCTTCACGGCTGTGGCAAGTCAAACTGCCTGACAGCCAGTCACGCTGTTTGCTCAGGAAGTCAATGCACATGAAAACAGGGGTGCAGGTAAAAGCAACACTTTATATTCTGCAGATAAAAGCGATGTGCAAACCCTCAAACCAGGCTTTCGATGTTTGTGATCAAACCTCAGATAACAAGTCGGTGGGATACGGTACTATCAGCATTTCCTGCTTGGCTGCAGAGCAGAAGAGTAGTGTTTATAACCGCAGGACAGGAAAAGGCATGAATGCAAGGGGGTTTGTTGTTGTTGGTTTCTTTTCTTTTCTGTTTTTAACACTTCAGGATCCTAACTCTGTTGGTCAGACTCCTATTACTGCTTATTTTGGAGTTTAATTTGTTGGAGTTTAACCCTGACCCTGGCTGTGCTGAAGCACAGGTACAGCTTTGTGGCGAACAGAAGGAAACCTGCAGCTGCACTATATTAGCTCACACTAACCTGTGTTTCCATTAGCTTAATTTTAAATTAACCGTGTCCTAGTTTTTGGAGTGTTGGTGCAAAATTATGTATTTAATCATGTTTTCAATCATAACTTATCATCAGTGTTCGCTGCTTAGAAAAGGTCAAATTCTTAATACCTTTAATATTGTGATCTGACAGAAAATGTCCAGTTTGTCTTTATTTTGGCAAAGGCAAAGAAGTCTCCCAAAAATTCCCCAAATGCAGATCTGGACTCTGGACCAGGCCAGGTCCTGTACAGGCCAGTACTACTTAAAATGCCCAAACAGAGTCAGTTGTGGGGGTGTTACATGGACTCACCTATTTTGTTGTCGTCCTCTGAAGGTGCTTTCTCTTTTGCTCTCTCCTCTGCTGATCTCAGGTCTGTGTAGACAAATAAGATTTGAGTTTATGTGAATTTGAGGGGCTTTACTGGCACAACAGTAAGACCAAATGACCTAGAAGTGACACTTTTAGTTGATTCAACATTAATGTTTTTTCCAGTGTATGTGGTGTCCCTGATGTTGGGGGCATGTTTGTGAATACTGAGCAGCAAGTTGTTCCTGTTCTTCTTCTGCTGGGAATATTTCTGCTTTTTTTTTTTTAAAATGTGGCATTAAAGCACAATAGAACTTGTTCAAGTAAAGATCTGTTTTAGTGTCATGTTTCAGTTTTCTGCTCATTGCCAGTACATTAGCAGACTCTTTGAAACACCCCTGGTTCCCCTGCATTACTTCCTTTTTTCAGTTGCCAGTTTGTGGTTGCTGGAGCTGCACTCTGTTAGGATCTGTTCCTGCTTTTTGTCTCTGACGTGAGAAAGATAACCCGACAATCCATAATTTGAAGAAACATTCTCATTTAGTTTGGCTTTTATCTTCTTTCCAAAATAGTTTTAGTTGTTAGAATTTGGTTTGGAAAGTAGCCCTACTGTGAGAGGCCAAGCGTCTGAGTGAGGACACCTTCCTACCTCTTTATATCTTTGACACAGACAGAAAAACACAATCGACTATATCTAAAGGATGGTCATGACCTCAGTGATGTCACTCATTGGTTTGTGTCCATCATTTTGATTGGTCGAAAGGAACATTTTGTCAGCACCACATAAGAATTGAGGCTTGGAGCTGAACGAGGACATTGCTCACTCATTGGCTTATATCTTGTGATTGACTGGTTATTAGCCAATAAGTATATCCTGGAGGACCCTCCTTTGCGACTGATGATGACCATAATTTACAAAATGAACTACATATTTTATTCAGTATTACCTGAAACTACAGTAATTTAGAAAATGTTTACTGAGTTCAGAGAGCGAAGGAAGCAGTGATGTTTTCCAACAGACGTCTTTAGGACCAGAAGGTTTTTTGCAGCCAGCAGAATTGCACCCCACATTTGACCCTGTGTACTACATAAAGCAGGATGGTTTTTGGTCTATGACAATTTAAAGTATTATTATTATTATAGAGTATTAGTCAGGTGTCAGTCTGTCATCGGTTAGCCGACTGCAGCTGGTCTAAAACGCGGCAGCACGGTTACTATGTCACTTTTTGAATTGACTTTAAGATTTTATTATTCGTTTTTAAGGCATTGCACGCATTAGCACCTTCATACCTTTCTGATCTTTTGAACCGGTACACTCCTTCAAAGTCACTGAGGTCTGCAGACCAAACTCCTGGCTTTCCTGAGGTCCAGATTAAAGCACAGCGGCGATCAGGCCTTTGCTGTGACTGCTCCTAAACTGTGGAACAAATTGCCTCTTCACATCAGTCCCTCCCCAACGTTAGACACTTTCAAAACCTGATTGAAAACCCACTTTTACTCCTTGGCTTTTAAATCAGAATGAGATCAGACTACTTCTATTTGTGTTGCTTTTCACTCAGATGTTCCTATGTTATGCTTCTTTTCTTAAATGTTGTCATGTCTTCCTGTGTTTTTATCTCTAACAGCACTTTGGTCAACAGTTGTTGTTTTAAAATCTGCTATATAAATAAATTTGACTTTGACTTTAAAGTAGGGCTGGAAAGTAAGCAAGTTTTAATATCAGTTACATTTGGCTCAACAAGCTTAATTCCCAGCAGTGTTCTTTTTAACCCTTTCCTAAAAACTCAGACTCAATCACTGTTAAGTTCAGCTTGAGCTAATATGACTGAAATTAAGCCTTCATTCAAAAATGTCTTTATAGACGAGTAAAACTGTATGAATGGTTGTCTACAGCTGCTTTTGTCTCCAGATAGTTCAGTCTCTCTCACATAGTCTCTTTCTGCAGCACACAGCAGGTATCTGTCACTCTCAGGGCCCAGCAGTTGTCCTTTACAGTCGATTAATTATATTGAATGAAATATGTTAAAGGCCCCTTTAGAAATACACTTTAAAACAAAAAGTCAAACTCCATTATTTTACTGTTTATGAACCAATATTGTTTGCAAACTTTGGAAAGGATCCAGGTTTAAGGCATTCTGATAGTTTTCAAACATGAAGATTACTTTTATTATTTAGTCTTTATTAAGTCTCAGCTCTAAAAAAGCTGCTTAAACTTGTCATGTTTCCTTTTTTTGTAGTGCGGGGGTGGGCAACTCCAGACCTTGAGTGCCGGTGTCCTGCAGGTTTTAGATCTCACCGTGGGTCAACACACCTGAATCAAATGATTAGTTCATTACCAGGCCTCTGGAGAACTTCAAGACATGTTGAGGAGGTTATTTAGCCATTTAAATCAGCTGTGTTGGAACAAGGATCCATCTAAAACCTGCAGGACACCGACCCTCGAGGCCTGGAGTTGCCTACCCCTGGTGTAGTGTGTGCAGTAATAACAAAGGCTCAGTTACCGTGGCAGTAGAGGCATAATCTGCAGGGTAAGGCGTAAGCAGAAATGGTGTGCTGGTACACCAAGGCAGAGAGACTACCTGCAAAGACACAAAGCAAATCACAGCTCCAGCTGAGTACAGATAAGCAACTTTCTGATTGGCTAATTCAAGAACAATGAAGTTTGAACTTTGCCAGGTCTGAAGACAACCTACCGAGTTTTGTTATGACACAGAGACTCTGCTTCTGCTGCTATGATGACTGTTTTTCCATATTTCAGTGAAACATTACTGTAACATTACATATCTGTGGCGACAGACATATCAGTACATGCCCATGGGTGTCTGATTATAAACCAGTGACCCACACTACTGATAAGAAAGGTTCTTTGGGTGTGAGAATACACACCCTTTGTACTAATGCTCAAGGATAAGATCCATCCCACTCATGCCCACCCACATCCCAGGAGGCGAGAGATCTCTGAGTCAGAGCAGCACTCGCTTTTTAAGCAGACAAGTGAATTCTCGGTGGATATGAAACTGATAACTCGACTCACCAAAGTAGGGTTCCTGAGAAGAGCCTTTAATGCGCACGCCTTTGGCTGATGATTCAATGAGGAAGTGTCTGATAAGATCAGAGCTACTTTCCCCTGTTTTGACAAAAGGACAAATGTCAGAGAATGATATACACACAGAATGCACAATATATGAAGGCGATATGATAAAGAAGCACTGGAATAACCCTTTCCCACCAGTTTCTTCAAAAAAGAAGACACAGGACCACATAATTGCTCGTGTTGACGTCAGTGGCTGTGTGGCAGGGCACTGCAAGATGTTCATCAGCGATTGGCAAATGTAACCTACGAATTCTTTCACCCAGCTTCAGCTAGCGCTGCTGCATAGGATTCCCAAATCTTTCGAAATGTGAGCTTGTTCTTAAAAGGCACTGAGGCAGAGCACTGAGACCACAATGATGGAAAAGAGGCATTAGTTACTAATAGCGCTGGATGGCAGTGATTTCTAATTGTGAGAGATGCAGGGTACATAAAGCTTTCAAAAAACATTATGTTGCTGCTGTAATAAGTAAAGTGCTGCCATTCATTTAGTGCGTGAGCCATGCATTTTGCCTCCATGCAGCCCAGATAAATTAGATTTAATAAATGTAGAGTTTTACAGATAGTTGTCTCCGGTCATTTGCTGTGATCAGGGAGTTAATTTACTTCAATTTAAAATTCATTCTGACTCACAAGGCCACCATAAACACATAAATATGGCCATCAATGATCTGATGTTCTCACCCTGTCCTATGTTTTTCCCCCCTAAGGACTGACTAGTGCTGGTCTGTTGGTAAAATAGCTCCATAAAATAGAGTCGCAGAGCTTTACAGGCTAATTTATTGGCCGTTCTCACGAGCAGTGGTGCGAGGTTTCAGGGCATACACTCTCTTCTTTTGTTCCTCCAATTGTTTTGTGGCTAGGCGATTATCAGCATGCACATGATGCTGTCAGTCATGTCTCGCTGAAACTTTGAAGTGTTTTGGAAATTATTTGTCATTCTTCCCTGTTATAGACTGTTACAGTGTTGGATGCTTGTCTTAAACTGGCGGAAGCTTTGTTCAATAATCCCTGGGAGCGGAAAACTCACATTGAGAGCAGATATTCATGCACCTGCTGTTTGAACCGTCTGTTTGTACGGGGCAACCAATCAGGTGAAAGTTCATTTAAAGGGAGAGGAGCTAAAATGATTCATTTATGACAGAGGGTAAACTAAGGGACTGCACCGAGGCCAGAGTTAAGAATAGATTGGTGCTGTAAGCGAGCAGAATAGGCAGCCTTTGAATGCCTGTATGTGAAGGATTTATAACTTTAGCTCAGCTAAGGCAAACTGTTTGGTCTCACAGAGTTAATTAGTGTTTTTAGTTCCATTTTATAGCCTTACATTTTTGTGACTGGTTTAAATAAAAGAGGGAATATTATATAATGTACTGCTAAAGAAAACCATGCTAAATAGAAAAACATGTTGCTAGATTGCCCGTGATGTAGGGATAATTCGATGGATGGAGCCTGTCAGTGAAGTGGTCTCAGAGCTCGACCAACGCTCACATATCCTGCATTCCTGAAAGGGATGAAAACATACAAATCTACAAACGAGGCAAGCCTCAAAATTGTTTCGTGAGTGAGGTCCTTTTTTTTTCCGCGTCGACTGCTTACAGTGCCGTAAATAGCTGGTTTTCTTTTGTGTTTATACAAGGTATACTGTGGTAGGAAAAAATGACAGCACTGCGTACTAGCTCGCCACAGATAGCTTGATGTCGTCAGCAGAGTTGGGTAAGGCATTCGCTGCAGGTCTCTGGTATAGACCAGAGCATTTATGTAAAATTAGAGATCTTTATATACCGTCTGTGTTATATATGAGTAACAACAACAGCACCACGCTACACTGTATTCATGCTTTGTGTGTGCAGTTGTGTTTTTTGTGGCTTTAAGATCTTCTGTTTCCTGGATCTGACTGATTTCTGCTTTTGAAACTTGACATTTTTTTTATGTCGCTGTGAGGTCAGGCCACTGCTCTTACTAGTGAGCTTACCTGGATAGGCAGCAGCAGTAAAGCTGGTGGGCGTTTGATCTACCTTCATGGCCAAACCAAAACTGCCTCTGTAGGAGGTGCTGTCTCTCACCACAAAGGTTCCTGCTTCCTTGTCTTTTACCAGAGCTTCAGCTAGAATAAATAAGACATCAAAAATGCTCAGAAAAATGCAACAACTTGTGTTTTATTACTCAAGAAAAAAACACTTATTCACCACTTTAGCTTGATGGCATACTTTCAGAGTTTGAACAAAGCTTTTGAGAAGATTCCCATTGATGGAAAAGCACCGGGGGGGAAATATCTGCAGTGAATGTGTTTAACTTTGTGGTGAAGGCTTTCATGCTGAATTGCATCAACATTTTGTACTTTAAGCAGGACTGTGAAATGAAATTGTTACTTTTGAGACCTCCTCAAACGAGTCCACTGTGAATTTAGTGCTTTTACTCTAAGGTCTTCATGTGATGCTTGCTTGGGTCTCACCTTCTGCTCTGCTGATGTGTGGACGGAACCAAAACTTTGATGTATCCATGACAAATTTCATTGATGGCTGGCTGCCGTTAAAACGGGCTTGAGAACTGGAATAAGTTGGTTTTGCCACAGGGTTCCTCTGGAGTAACTCGATCTGTGGTTCAGGGCTGTGCAGATCCTGTTGAGGTGCACCGTTGACTAACAGTAAAGGAATATCGGTCAGTGACCCTGAGACTGGGCCGTTCTGTGCTCCTCTGCTGTTCACTTCCTGTAAATGTCCTGGCTTTGTCATCAAGGGCTTCTCCAGGCTTTGCCTGTTATTACATGGCTTCCTCCTGGAATCGTCGCTAAAGGAGCCGGGTAGCATGGAGTCTGGAAAATCGGCATCTTCACCGGTTAAGGAGAGGTTACTATGAGGAAAGGAAAAAGGAGGAAAAATAATGTTGGAAACACAAGGTTCTTTGGCAGTGAGAAATTTTTTTAAATTTTTAATTCCCTCTAGAAGGATAACTATAATCAAAGGAACAAAGACTTTAATAAAAAAAAAAACATGTTTTTTGTTTTTTTAATTTAAAAGTATTTTTGTAATTATCCTCTGCAGAAGCAAACCTCTTCAAGAGGCTTACCTAGGCCACCTTTGTGAATGAAAAGGTCTTCTTAATGACTAGCATGGTTAAATTGAGGTTCTAGTCACTTAAGCCCCTTTTCCATTATTACCTACTCAGATTGACTAGGCACAGTTTTCACCTGTTACCAGGTACTTTTTTAGTACCCGTTTGGCCGGGGTTCCAAGCAATCCGAGCAGGTACTGAAATGTGACATCGTCAGACTGCATGCCACCGATTGGCTGGTCAGTAGCATCACTCAATGAGTTATGAGAGTGTTTCGTTCACGGAAATCAAAACCGGCGTTTTTGAAACACAACAACTGGGAAATGGCAACAAAAGCAACCCAGTGATCCCCGAGTCTGACGAAAATCCACAGACCGAGCAGCAGGTTTATTCTTGCTTCACCTTTGTTGTAGCATTCGTGCTGCGTATTACTTAAGTTGTGGGACGCTTGGACACGTTGCCATGACAAAGATCACACACATTTGGAGGTACTAAGTTGCTTTACGGCACCGTTTTAAGGCACAAAGTAGTTTTAAAACAAAGTACAGTACCGCACTAGTTCAAATGCAGTCAACAGCTCTTTAACACAATACATGTTTTTGGAAATACAAGTCAGTTTTCTTCTTTTCTGTTGATAGATTAAGTTGTTTTTTTAATATTTCAAACTGTTTCAAAACAAAATAAATTACAGTGGGTAACTGGTTTTGGTATTCAGGATTTTCTGGTTATCAAATGGTAAAATCTAAAATAAAAGCAAAGAATTGTCTGTTAAATGCCTTTTGCCTTAGATATATGCAGACTGTGCTTGTGTAAGAGCAGGAGACTGAGCCAAGAAAAACCATGAAACGTCTTTTCTAGCTCTTCCTATTAAAAGTGTCACTAAGTTCTTACTCATGGAAGACTGTCATTGAGTCTTTACCTCTAATTATAATGCACCTGTAGACGACTGTTGCGATGTAAACTGGTGCTGCAGCTATAGAACAAATTGAACATAAGGTTGTGCGGTATTTTAGGCCTAGTGCAACCTGACCTATTTTTTCTAGCTACAGTTTTAAGTTGCTCTATAAATGCATGACAAACACACTCGTAAAGTACACATATAACACTCATTGATTCTAAACGTGCACAGCTGTAAGGATAAACTTGTTGACTATGTGATTGTGCTTTTTCAAAATGCAAACTGCAGGTTGCAGGTTTCTTGATAAGGACTCAAGTGAGTGATTGAAATCATTTCTCACAGGAAACCAAAAGACAAAAATAACCAAAAATAAATAAAGGCAAGCCCAACTAAGTTGTAAGACCTGTTTTAGATCAGGGGAGAGATGCATGTCAGAAATTTTGTGTACATGGACATAAATTGTCCATAAGAAATTTACAATTTCTTAGTAAATTCAGTAAAAAATTTGAAACTAACTGTATTTCACTGGGAAATACAGTTAGTTTCTGCAGCATGTATGTTGGTGAGAAAATGTCTCCCCCTTCCCTTTTCTAAATAAGGAGAATCTTGACTTTGTGTTTAGAAATGAACCCTAACACAAATGAAAGGATTGAGCATAATGCTGTGAAACTGTGTTAAAACTCTTTCAGGCCTGCTTGAAGTTTGAGACTTGGAGTTGGGGTTTGGCTCTTACCTGTGATGGTTAAAGTTTGGAGTAAGACGCTTGGAAAGGCAATAATATCTACGAGTGTCTGCATAAAAATGGCCAGACAAAGGGGTTTGTGTGTGTGTGAGCGAGCGAGCGACCCTCGCCTAAACACAGAGTGGAACAACTTTTAGCCACAATGTGAGCACTGCTCATCCAAATCGACTCGGGCCTTCTCTGCTCGTGTCACCTCAAAATACTCACCATGTTTAAAGTGGATCAGTTTTCAAGACCAGAGAAATGGACAGAATGGAAGACATTTGCATCATGATGGGATGTCTTACTGAGTTTTACCTGCCAAGGATGTAGCTGGTGTCCGAGCAGGTCGAGGTGGAGAGGAGCGAGGCGGTGCTGTTTCTGTTGGAGTGTGACAGTCGCAGGGATCCTTGGCAAAAGTCATTCTTCGGTGAGGGGTTTCGCCTGGGTGCACTGCCAAATGGCAGCGGGGGCAGAGAGGACGATGGGGAGCTGGAGAAAACCAGCGTCCCATGGGGACTGCATCTGAGGCCGTTATGTGTGGGGATGGGAATACTCGGGGACACCGAGGGGACCACTGTGGGTGATGAAATGGTTGAGCAGCCTCTAGGAATGAGCACAACTTCAGAGAAATCTTCGTCTGAGCAAGAGGCATCTGTGGATGGAAGGGTGAGATGTTAGTATTGGGGGGAAAAAAAGTTTATTCTGGTGAGGGGAAAAAACAGTGTTGGTTTGGTTTATATCAGCGGAACTGGCTTGGTGTGTATGTAAACACACCGTTGCCAGGTATTTTTGTCATGCAGGTACCTGCTTGCACAGACTGTTCTTTGAGTTGCACATTTGTACTGTTGCTAGAACATTAGGTCACCTACAGGAGCCTCAGCCACTTCACGTTTCGTCAGGATCACCACGGTGATTGGCTCTCAGAGAATTTATGCCCTTAAGAAAATGCTGTAGCATGTGGTGTCTGTATATGCCAGACGAGCGGCTTCTGCAACCAGAGTTGCATAATTATGACTAATGTTCATGCAGAAAGAGCGAAATCTGCCTGAATATGGAGATATTTCTACACACAGCTGCTTGATTTCCTTTAAACTTATTCGCCTTTTCAGAACACGTGACAGTTTCATAAACACACGACCAAACTTCTCTGAAGAAAAGATCAGAAACAGGAAACCCATTTATTTTTACACATATGTATGTATGCTTTGACTCTTGCGCACACTTTCTGATGAAAGCAGGACTGAATGAGGCACCGTTGTTCCAGCCCGATGCGTGACTGCTCGCTGAGCTTTTTCAATCTGTAACTGTAACACATGCAGGGTGTGGTACAAGTCTGGGCAATAATCCCAGAACAGACAAAGTGGTGCAATTACAACATGATTAAAAATATTAAAACTATCTCAAAAAGGGTGGGTAAATTTCCAGAGCCCAAGGCTATCTGTACTATTTGTTTACAAGGGTGGCTATGGTTTTACTGTGATCTGTGTCACACCTCTGAAAGCTGGGAGCTTTCAAGAGTTAGACTGAAGCACAAAAAAATGGCTAAACAGGCCCTTTGTACATGTTATATTGGGTCCACATATCACTCTAAATTGTAAGTAAATTTAGCTTTTCTACAATAGTATATTTAGGTAAATGATCAGAAAGCAGATTAAACATGTAGGTACCAAACGTGTAGGCAACATTAAGTTGCTTTAGTTTATTGCTGAATGTGTGATAACGTGATGGGTGAAACATGATGACGGGTTTTCCCAGCACACTGTCTGTAACCAGGCTTCAACAGGGTCAAGGGGAGTAATTTTAAGAGAAATTAGAAACTGATGACTTCTTTACCAAAAAGCAATGTTTTTACACGTTTGAATCCACAGCAGCAGAGAAAATAGCTTTCAAAAAGTTGCTAAACTGATTTTAAGAGACATGCAACCAAAGCAATATTTAAACTTGCTTATGATGCTGATGCACTCTGAGCTTGAAGTGTCTTTGAAATGGTCTTCTTACTGTTTGGTGTAATACAGTAGCTTCAAACCCTCTTTATCTCTTCCTTGTCAACTTAAGGAGGACCTAACATATTGTTCCTTAGAATTGTGAATGCCCGAATCAAATATGGCGTATTAAACAAGTTTTAATCTAGTCAGGTTAGTGTTTGTAACCTCAGTAAGCTCCACCCTTCGCAGGTTGCTGCTATATTTCTGCTGGTGCATGGTTTCAAAATGAATATCATATAACTTGAAAAAACTGGAGAAGTGGCTTTGAGGTCAATTAGATGTAGATTTTCTGCGAAACTGCACTTGGCACCTTTAGGCTTTTATACGTAACTGATTTCAGAGCAATAAAGTTGCTATGTGGTACCTGTTAACCACACAATTTTTTGAGATAAGTTTCCCACACAGCAAGCAAGTTTTGACTGTCTCTCGTTTGAATTTGATGCATTTGCAATAAAGCGATGCGAGGTTGAATTGGGTAGAACAAGAGAAGTGTTTACAGTCTTACTGTACCTGTAGGGGGGCTGAGACATGTGGGACTTTTGCTGCATTGGATGGGTTCAAATGTAGGATCGAGTTCCAAGATTAACTGGTTGAGATTTTCCAGAGAAATGTCGAGATCAGGATCATCATGGTGGGTGACTGTCTCCTGTGCCGGTTCCAAGCAAATAGTTTGGCCCACTCTGAGAACATGACTGGGTATCGTGTGTGCCATGCCTTTAACTGTAGCCATCATGTTAGGGGAGCTCAGAGTTTTCTGTGCGTGCCTGCCAAAGGCCAGAGAGAGACAATGGAGAGAGATCGGTTATTCTGTCATGAATGAAATGAAAGCCTTGCCATTGTTGTTTCTGTATAAGAGATGCATCAAAAGCCCCCCCCCCCGATACTGTGCACCACACATGGGTACCCATCCTGAGTTTTTCAGTGTTGCTTTTGGAGAAAGTAGCAAAGTAGCAAAAAGCTGTGCAACTTGTTGCCCTATGCTGACATTAGCAATACAGAAAGACTGGAAACAGTGGAGAAAAATGACCCTGTGAATGTGTATAAGGACATCTGGAGTTGAAAAGGCCTTTGAAAAGGGAGTGTTAGTGCAGACTCAGAAGCTTTTGAAGGCTACAGGCAGAATAGGTGGAGACAGACAGAACAGACACTGCTCAGTTTGAGAACAGAGGGAGGAGTACGATTTCCATCCTGCTATTGATACCGGTGGCATTTATGAAACAAAGACCTGGGTTCTCGTGGACCCTAAAGTCTTAAAGTATTGAATTCAGTATTCTAAAAACAAGTCTTATGTAGCCTTTGAGAAATAATTGATTGCACGTCAGCTGAGATGAGCTTCGGGCACTCTTGGACCCTGAACTGGACGAGTGGAAAATGAAAATGCAAGGAAGAGTTTCCAGATATCTGAGCCAACAGTAGTCATATTTTGAGATTTCTAGGAATGACTTGGAGAAGTGCAAAACCAGCAACATGGATTTAACCAAGGCATGGCTGAAACTGGTTCCAGGTGTGGTTCATGTTGTGCTGATTTAAATGATTTAAACTTGGCACGAATTCAAGCTGAATCTGGACTTAAATCAAGGTGGGCTTGTAAATTTGTCCACGTTATCCAGAACCAACAAATTAGCCTGCATACATTAGTACAGTTTGTTGGGGATGTTTTGTTTTATGGTTTTGTGATTTGGGGTCTAGCCAAATGAACCCCCAGCCTAGCAGAAGTTAAGAAAAAACACTAAAGAGTCTGCTATACGCCACACTTCTTTGTGTTTCCAGTAATGACACTTTGATTTCCATAGAGGTGCAGCACTTTAGGAGGATAAACCTACAATAAGGGAAAAAATGCTCAGAAACTGTCGGGCTTTCAGAGAGCTAGAGGTCCAGTGAACCAGAAAAATTAAATAACCTGGAGTGGTTGCTTTATCTTCAGTTGTGGTCCTAAATTCCCTTAAAAGGACTTCTAAGCCTAAGTTGCCTTCAGCTTCAGGAACTGCAGAAAGTTAAACCTGAACATTTGTTGGGCAGCTGTGGCGGGTTGTCCACATCAGCGTGGACTACAGTGACGGCTAATCTGAAAAAGTTGGTTGTTGTTGCTGTAAAAAATAAACAGTGTGCGTCCTAGAGTGCAGCACCCAGTATGAGTCAGTACTTCTTACAGACTGCGCCTTGCAACATGTTTCTCAATCGTTTTTATAAAAGCACGCGGTGAATAATGACTCGAGCTGAGTAAATGCCGTGTTTCACTGCTGATATCAGCATGAATAGCTGCTCACAAAGGGCTACGTAATATGTGGGAAGATTGGCTCATCTGTCTCTCTCTTTTAAACTTTAGACAGGTGTGGTGCTCAGTGAGTCACTCAGGTGAGAGCTGTTACCATGGCAACTCTAATGTTTTCCTAAAACAGTAAAAGCTTGTAAGGAGTGAGATGTGCATTGTGGAAAGAATTTCCACTTCTTTTTAAGAGAAATTCAGATTATTAACAACATTTTCTGCTCATGAAAAACACACACTGAGCATCACAAAGATCCAACTTAGTCTGTAAAACACTGCATGAAATACACTACAGCTCATAGCAGCTGGATACATTTTTTTAATCTCAGAAAACAAGAGCATAATATTGTGATTATTTGGTTTCATGTAGCTTTTAGTGTCCCTGCCATGTCGCCATATAATAAACACTTAAGTCTGCATTCGTAATTAACAGGAAGGAACTTAAAATAAGGACCTGCTGCTGTTAGTTGCAAACCTTTGCTGCAGATGATATCCTGTTTATTGTTACAAGTAACAAAAAAAGTCCTCTTACCTTGCTATCTTCTGATCAGTATCCTTGCCTTGATGCTGCTTACCGTCTGACTCTGCGGTGTGTTGTACTCAAAGTGTTGGATGCTTTTATTAATAAAATCCCAACCCTCTTCCCAGTGAGCCTATCAGCAGCAAGGATCACGACTCCCTGCCGCTCCAGGTGATGATGTCATACCAGCAGTAATTTTTATGGATGGATTTTTTTTTTCATCCTAGCAATAAACTCGTGTTTCTTTCAAACAGACACCCTATTAAACTCAGTAAGTCTATTTTTTGTTGGGTTTTTTGTAATTTTGTCAATAAAATGCAGAGTTACTCTTGGTGAGGAGATGCCAGCAGTAATATAGAGCTTAACAAATTGTTCAGATCAAAAGGACGTTATGGACATTTCAAAAGTTGTACATGTGAGGGCTTGATGTAGCCCTGCAACAGACTGGTGACCTGTCCCGGGTGTGCCCTGCTCTTCCCCTATAACAGCTGTTGTATAGTTAATAATATATTGCTCCACTATTACCCAAGACTGCTTTAACTATTAAATGAATACAGTCAGAATGTGTGTTGCATTAAACACACCCCTTTATCTGTGAGTACACACTGATAAAGATAAAAATTAGTGTGTAAATAAAAACAGATTGCAATGGTTTGCTTATCTCATAAACCTGAACAAAGACACTCTGGGTGTAGGTCAAATGTTGACTGGATGAAAAGTTGCCTTAGAAACAAGAGCAGAGTTCACTGAAGGCAAATAAGTGTGGGGGGGGAAGCATGAAATATCAAAACAAGCCCATGAGAAGCACAATGAGTGGACATGTTTTATTGTTTTTAACATGGCTTCAGTTCACTACAAAGCCGTTCTTTGGATGTTGCTCAATCATGGTTCCTTTCATTTTTCTACTAAAACAAACCTTGAGATAGCCCTGTGTTTAAAGCTCTGTTTGTAGAATTAAAGCTGTGAACATGTTGTGGTCTGTCCTTTGTAAAAACAAAATATATAATAATATATACAGATAGATATAGAAGCCTGGGGGTCTTGTACGTGAGTGATGGGAGAAGGGAGCCGGAGATCGACAGACGGATTGGTGCTGCGGCCGCAGTGATGCGGACGCTGACCGGTCCGTCGTGGTGAAGAGGGAGCGTGGTCGATCTACGTCCCTACCCTCACCTATGGCCACGAGCTGTCGGTAGTGACCGAAAGAACGAGATTGCGGATACAAGCGGCGGAAATGAGCTTCCTCCAAAGGGTGGCTGGCCTCTCCCTTAGAGATAGGGTGAGAGGTTCAGCCATCCGGGAGGGGCTCAGAGTAGAGCCGCTGCTCCTCCACATAGAACGGAGCCAGCTGAGGTGGTTCGGGCATCTGACAAGGATGCCTCCTGGGCGCCTCCTGGGTGAGGTGTTCCGGGCATGTCCCACCGGGAGGAGGCCCCGGGGCAGACCCAGGACACGCTGGAGAGATTATATCTCTCGGCTGGCCTGGGAACGCCTTGGTGTTCCCCCGGATAAGCTGGAGGAGGTGGCTGGGGAGAGGGAGGTCTGGGCTTCTCTGCTTAGGCTTTTGCCCCCCCGACCCGGCCCCGGATAAAGCGGAAGAAGATGGATGGATGGATGGATGGATGGATGGAGATATAGAAGTATAGAGAAATAACTTCTACATTGCATTTCATTCAGAGAAATAAGTATTTGATACCCTAAAACCCAGCCAGAAGTGTGGGTCCTACAGATTGTGTGTGCATGTGTCCATGTGGCCCACAGAAATCAATCAATCCATCAGTCAATTACAGATACTCCTGATCTCAACTCCATTTCAACCTCTCTGCCACCATGGGCAAAACCAAAGAGCCGTCAAGAGAAGGTGACAGCAGTGCGTGATTATTCAGAAATGGAAGAAATGTAAAATGACCCTCCTACCCCCCTGGTGGGGTGGCTGTAGCTCAGCAGGTGGAGATCCATTGCTTCAGTCTTTGGACAAGATACTGAACCCCATGTTCCTCTGATGCACTGATTGGAGTCTGAATGTGTAGATGGATAGAAAGCACTTATGTGTAGAAAAGAGTGCTCAAGTAGAGCAGAAAAGTGCTATACAAGAACAGTAAATTTATCATTTACCCTCAGGTGCCCTCCGTCTGGGGGCCCACGCAATATCTCGCCTCTTTGCGTGACGATGATTCTGAGAAAGGTGGTGGATCAACCCAAAACTACATATAGGAGCTTATTAATCATCTGAGGGCAGGTGGGAACACAGTTACCCAGAACAGCACTGATAAGACACCAGACAGCACCAAAATCTTGAAATCCCCCTGCTCAAGAAGGCACAGGTACAGACCTGTCTTAAGTTTGTCTGTGAACATCTAAATGACACAGAGAAGCCTTGGTTGAAAGTGCTGTGGTCAGATGAAACTCAAATCATGCAGACAGTGAAGAAACCTAAAAGGTTTAGAGAATGTCTTTAAGGAGGAGTGGCCCAGAATCTCTCCTGAGATCTCACTTTTGCTGCCACTGTGTTTGCCAGCAAGGATTTCATGCTTTGTTTGGGGTGGATCAAATACTTACTTCACTCAATGACATGTGAATCAAGTTATAACTTGTATGTACTGTTTTTTTCTGGATTTTTGGACAATATTCTGTGTGTCTCTATTAAAATGAAAGTGCTATAAAAGAATTAGAGATGGTCCATTTATTTGTAAGTGAGCAAATTTACAAATTCAGCAGATGTTCAACTAATTATTTCTGCCACTGTACATCACCAACAGTGTGTACAACAGTATGCAGTGTGATGGTGAAAAATGCTGATTGGGTGAAAGAAAGGGAGCTATAAAGAGTTCATAAACAAAAGATATCTATATCTGTCTGTGGTCGGAAAAATCATTACAACCATACAATCAACTTGTCATCACCTTACTTTGAAATGGTTACTTTAAAAGCTGGAACCACCAGGTCTGACACCTCTGACAATCAGGTGCATCAAGATGGCAATAAAGCGCAGACACAGCTGCTCTAAGACTGAATCAGTCAGTCAGTTTCAACTGTGCAAAAACACCGAGCATCTGCCTGAACACCTGCTGAGAGGAGAGAGACCACAGCAACAACCAACATATACACAAATAACACACACACAGACACACACACACCCAACAAGGAGACGCACAGAAATGGACACCGTACACACACTCACACTCCCCATACATACTTTATATTTAGGCCCCAGACCCAGGAGATGGTCCTCTTCACTCTGGGATGAGGCAAGCCGACCGGCTCAGTCCCCACAGCAGCAGAAGAGTCCACCATCCCAGACCCTAAACGGACAACAAGCTCCTCTTCCCAACCTTCAGCCCCAGACGGCAAACAAGGAACAGGGTTGTGAAAAGACCCCATGCCTCACTCCGCCTGCTCATATTTGGTGTTCGTGCATGGTGTTCTAAAGTGCATTTAAAAAGGGGGGCATGGCACAGACAACCCTCTGCCAGATAACAGCTAGTGTCAGCACGACCCCTCCACAGAACCCTCAATGTCTACATGCAAATTTAAAATTGAGAAGTGGGGCGAGGTGAGGTGGGGCTGAATGAACAGACCCCCCTCTAGACGCCATTCAGTGTGCCCACCCACAAGGGGTGTACAGTGGGATGCAAAAGTTTGGGCAACCTTGTTAATAGTCATTATTTTCCTGTAGAAATCGTTGGTTGTTACAATAAAAAATGTCAGTTAAATATATCATATAGGAGACACACACAGTGATATTTGAGAAGTGAAATGAAGTTCATTGGATTTACAGAAAGTGTGCAATAATTGTTTAAACAAAATCAGGCAGGTGCATAAATTTGGGCACTGTTGTCATTTTATTGATTCCAAAACCTTTAGAACTAATTATTGGAACTCAAATTGGCTTGGTAGGCTCAGTGACCCCTGACCTACATACACAGGTGAATCCAATAATGAGAAAGAGTATTTAAGGGGGTCAATTGTAAGTTTCCCTCTTTTAATTTTCTCTGAAGAGTAGCAACATGGGGGTCTCAAATCAACTCTCAAATGACCTGAAGACAAAGATTGTTCACCATCATGGTTTAGGGGAAGGATACAGAAAGCTGTCTCAGAGATTTAAGCTGTCCGTTTCCACAGTTAGGAACATATTGAGAAAATGGAAGACCACAGACTCGGTTCAAGTTAAGGCTCGAAGTGGCAGACCAAGAAAAATCTCGGATAGACAGAAGCGACGAATGGTGAGAACAGTCAGAGTCAACTCACAGACTAGCACCAAAGACCTACAACATCATCTTGCAGCAGATTCATTGCATCGTTCAACCATTCGGTGCACTTTACACAAGGAGATGCTGTATGCGAGAGTGATGCAGAGGAAGCCTTTTCTCCACCCACAGCACAAACAGAGCCACTTGAGGTTTGCTAAAGCACATTTGGACAAGCCAGCTTCATTCTGGAATAAGGTGCTGTGGACTGATGAAACTAAAATTGAGTTATTTGGGCGTTATGCATGGAGGAAAAAGAACACAACATTCCAAGAAAAACACCTGCTACCTACAGTAAATATGGTGGCGGTTCCATCATGCTGTGGGGCTGTGTGGCCAGTGCAGGGACTGGGAATCAAAGTTGAGGGACACATGGATTCCAGTCAGTATCAGCAGATTCTGGAGACCAATGTCCAGGAATCAGTGACAAAGCTGAAGCTGCACCGGGGCTGGATCTTTCAACAAGACAACGACCCGAAACACTGCTCAAAATCCACTAAGGCATTCATGCAGAGGAACAAGTACAACGTTCTGGAACGGCCATCTCAGTCCCAGACCTGAATATTATTGAAAATCTGTGGTGTGAGTTAAAGAGAGCTGTCCATGCTCGGAGGCCATCAAACCTGAATGAACTAGAGATGTTTTGTAAAGAGGAATGGTCCAAAATACCTTCAACCACAATCCAGACTCTCATTGGAAGCTACAGGAAGCATTTAGAGGCTGTAATTTCTCCAAAAGGCGGATCTACTAAATATTGATTTCATTTCTTTTTTTGTGGTGCCCAAATTTATGCACCTGCCTGATTTTGTTTAAACAATTATTGCACACTTTCTGTAAATCCAATAAACTTCATTTCACTTCTCAAATATCACTGTGTGTGTCTCCTGTATGATATATTTAACTGACATTTTTTATTGTAACAACCAACGATTTCTACAGGAAATAATGACTATTAACAAGGTTAAGATTTGGCATGAGCCCCCACATCCTCAGGACCTTCTATCGCTGTGCCATTGAGAGCATCCTCACTGGATGCATCACCACCTGGTATGGCAACAGCACCGCTTACAACCGCAAAGCTCTCCAGAGAGTGGTGCGGTGCTCTGAACGGATAATTGGAGGTGAGCTTCCCTCCCTCCAAGACATCTACAGGAAGCGGTGCCTGAGGAAAGCGGGGAGGATCATCAAGGACTCCAGTCACCCCAGCCATAAACTGTTCAGACTACTTCCATCGGGAAGGAGGTTCTGCAGTATCCGGTCCCGTACCAGCAGACTGAGAGACAGCTTTTTCCACCAGGCCATCAGACTGCTGAACACGTCATAGACACCTCACCCACACTACTGGAACTTCAACATTATGCACTCCACACTGTACATTAATGCCACTGTTTTGCACATGTCCAACTACCAACCTCTGTATATTTTATATATTTTGTTTACTCTATTTAATTTGTAAAATATGTATATATACACACACACACACACACACACACACACACACACACACACACACACACACACACACACACACACACACACGTAGAAAAACATATTTAGTATTGAAGCGAGATCGATCAACTGTAGACCAGACAACAAACGACGGAGGCACCAGAAAAGTGCAATCAAACGATGAGTTTATTGACAACGGAGAACAACCGTCAGCATATGGCTTATTTGCTCTGACAAAAATACACTGAGTTCTGGTTTTATAGCATAGAGGATCACACCCCCACATACACGTCAATACAGGTCAAAAATACATTATGTCCAGTCATTGTTTACAGACAAGGGTACATCTTGTACATCTCTAATAACTATGAACAGACATATAACTTCTCTCTTTGATAACACCTTCCTTTTAAGGTAATAACTTCAAGCTTCAGGGCCTCTAAGGGCTAATAATGGACCCTCGTCCTCAATCACTAAGTAGACTGAATTGGCGCAGGTCTCAAATAAGAAGCAGAAGACACTTGGGCCTTCGCTCAGGCCTGCTACTAGATTTATGTGTATTGTAAGCATGCATGCAATTAACCTGCTATGTTCTCATCTTCCCTCAACATGTATCACCTGGACACTCTCACCAGTGAAGCTTAAAACCCTCTTGGATAGAACATCAACTCTAAACAAGCACAGTTATGCATTGTGTATAGAATGAACTCAACCTGTGAATAGAATGAATGTGATGACAAACATATTCAATGCAATATGAACCCTGTAAACAATATTACTGATAAAATAATACTGTAGAACATGTTATTAATGCATTTATCATAAGGCAGAGTATATGGCAGCAATAAAAGAATCTCTAAATCCCAACAGTATACACATCCAGTAATGCATATACTCTTATATTGTACATATATTTATTACTTTCAGATTTAGCCATTCTTATATTTTGCTTGTTTTATGTTATTGTATTTTTGCACAACTCTGTTGCTTGTGAAGCTCGCACACAAGAATTTCACTCGCATGTACTGTACCAGTGTACCTGCACATGTGACGTGACAATAAAAGTGATTTGATTTGATTTGATTTGGTTGCCCAAACTTTTGCATCCCACTGTATGTGTTATGACAATGTAGGTAATGAGAGTGTCCAAGGCCCTGCATGTTTGGTGGTGTGATAGAGCGGGAAGCAATTAGGGATGGGGAGGAAAGGCCCAGAGGGCAAAGTGTCCTCATTCCTGGAGCCAGCTCCCCCACTGACCCTAATAGGCACCCCCGTTCCCCAAAATCCACCAAGGGCAGGGGGCTCCAGGCCCATCTAGCCCGGGGTACATGGCTGCAGCACCACCTTGGGGCCAAGCCAAGGAAAGCCTACCCGACCCAACCACAGAGGGAAAACTACACCCGCCTGACATTCAGTGAACTACATAAGGCAATAGACACCCAGGTTGAGTCCATCCTCCACCTCTGGTAGATCCTCCCCGCCTGCAGAGTGGTCTCCTCAAAATTAGAGAGCACCTGCAAAAAGTTAGTAAAAGCCTCCCCGCCAGCAAAAGAGGCCCCCAGTTCCACCAATGCTTCGAACCCCCCCCCTTCTCCCCAGCAGCCAAAGCCCCATCCATATCAGGGCTAGGGGTGGGTTTAAAAAATAGATTTCCCAATTTAAATAGATTTTAATTTGAATAGTCCAATATCAATTCATTAAATTCTAAAAGCTGTAACTAGATAGTAAATAGATTCTGCAAAAGGAAACACAAAGCGCTGTTCACCCAACATCTCACAGATTCTAAAACTGCGCGTTTCATCACTCTGACCAAAACTCACACTGAACCAGCAGGAAAGGAAGATGAAACTACACTTCACATTTGAAAAACATCGTCATGAATTTTCTCTTACCGTTTAGCTTCCACCACAATAAAATCCCACTTCCTGCACAGCTCTCTCTCTCAGTGTACTTCAAGACCAGTTTCCCATCAAAAATCTCTGCTTTCTGCATTATTCGCTCGCTTATTACCCACCAGTCTACCGTTGCGTACAGCGCTGTCGGCCGCTGGGGTTTTTTTGGGGGGGGGTCCCCAAAAATGATGTCTGACGAGAAAGCCGAATTTCAGTTGTTCAATATTGAAGAAATTTCAGCTTTTACAAATTATGCAAATTGCAAAATGCTTAGCTCAGTCACTAATAAAACCTCTGTAACTTCAGCAGCATCTTCATATGTTGAGTCATAGTTTTCTTGAGTTCTCGATCTACTGTAACATATTTTTAAGGGGGTGTAGCAAAACCACGACAGACCCGATGACCACACGTTAATGCTTTTGAGGATTTCACACATTTTATTCTTCTGGTTGCTGTTGACACGCTTGGCTGCAGCTCCACAGCTGCCAACCACATACACCACAACAACAACATCAACTCAGGACCCAGTTCAGTGTTTTACACAGACCACTCCCCGCCACATTACCCCATCGTCCGACTGAGGCTGGGGAGCCATCCGGCCGATGGCCCAGCGACAGGGAGGTGTGAGTTCACCTGGCCGGCCGCGGATCCAGTGACGCTGGTGACGAGGTGGGTCCGGGGGCCGCCCGAGTGAAAAGCAGTGGCGGGGCAGCAGGCGCAGCCATGGCCCGAGGCTCCGTGGCTCGGCAGGCGTCCAGCATGCAGGACCAAACAACGCGCTAGCCTCTGATGGAAGAGAGGCCGGACCGGACAGCCCACTGACCTCAGGCCTGGCAGGACCCCTGCACGCCTCGACCACCATCTCCAGCTTGGCAGGTCCCGCCAGCGCACCAGACCCCGCTGTACTGGGCGGCACCTCCACCTCTGGCTGGTCCGGTCAAGGACACGCTGGTCACTGTACGGCCCTCCTCCGGGCACCAACCGCTCCCACCCGAGGAGTGGGGATGGGTGCGGCGGCAGACGGCGTCCTGGCTGGTTGCACCCTGGGGGCTGGCACCGGTGCCGGAGCAGTGGACCTCCTGGAGGAGGAGGAGGACCTCCTCCATGCCAACGACGTTGGGGAACCCTGGTGGGAGTGTCGGCTGCCAGATTTTCAATTGCCGCCAAATGATGCTAAGTCTGGTCTTGCAGTTCTTTCTGCCAGCGCTGTGACACCGGCCCTGCATTTATTGTGTGGCTGCGAGTTCAACCACCATTCGGGCCAGCTCCTTCCCTGGCTGGCCCAGTTGTGGGTCTGCTGTGCCTCCTCCTGGGATTCGATGCCACTGTAGCATAACCACGACAGACCCGATGACCACACGTTCATGCTTTTGAGAATTTTACACATTTTATTCTTCTGGTTGCTGTTCACACACTTGGCTGCTGTGATGAAGTCTCATAAGTGTCAGCTTTGTTTTTATACCTTGATAGTTTACACCGAGTTTGGAATTAAAGAGTAAAAAATCTGAAATTAAATATTCCACAAGGTTTAGTGAGTTCTTTCCACAGCCACCGAGACAGCTGGTAGCGCAAATCTGAAGGCTAGACCGTCCAATTTCACAGCCTCGCACTTCCGGCCTACCTGGCCTCCTGAGGACCCGGCCCACGTTGACCGCGAAGGCCGGGTCCTCAGGAGGATGCAGCCTATGAATTTGGACACCCCCTATATCTAAGTGTCTCAAATGTCACTCAGCAGTGAGCTGCTAACTAGGAAATAATCCAGACAAGAGTAGGAGTGATGAACGTGAGAAGAAAGTCTACTCTTTACGGTTGGGCTGAAGGGAACGCCATGCGTCGCCAAGTCCGTAATCGCTCATGTACTGATTAATTATATTTGTGGACTGTCAGTTGCACTGAGTTCCTGCTGTATTGAGCATGTCCATTTCTTCATTTAGTTCAAGGCTGAGGTCTCCCCCGAGAACAAGTGAGCAACCTGAGCAGGGTGTTCAGAGAGTGCATCAAAAAAAAAAACATGGAAGAAAAAAGGGTCATCAACATCTGAGCTGTATATACTGACAATACATAACTTTTTGTTACATATAAATTATTTAATTATTAGAAATCTACCCCCTGGATCTATAACTTTGAGTACTGTGAAATGAACATTTTTATGAATTAAAATTGCCACTCTGCTTTGGTTAGAGTTAAAGCAGGCTGAGAACACATTAGGAAACTTGTTTATCTATAGCTGTGACAGGTCTTAAACATCTTTAACCTCTTCTCTTTGGAGCTAGCACACCTTAGTGTACCCATGGTTGTGTGTCTGTGTGTGTACCTGATGTTGCACGCTGTGTGTGACGCTTGAACAAATGAGAAAAATCACACGTCCATCAAGTGTAAGAAGATGTGGTTCCATAAGAGCGCGATACATAGACCCGAGTGGTGCTTGGTGTTGTCTGATTAAATTATATGAGCATGGATGTGCCATGTCCTGTATGTCTCGTGTGCGCTGTGAGGCTTTAGAGGATGTGCTGAAACAGCGTGTGTGTGTGTGTGTGATCATGCAGTGCAGACGTGTAAAGATCGAGGGTGCAGAAGCAGACACAAGAAAGAAAAGCTAATCCAGAAGGGGTTGGGGGTGAGAGGGAGTTACAAAGTAATGTAAGTGTTTTTGACAATGCACAATTACAACTTGCTATCTGTAGCACTTTTACACGACCGTGGTACATCTGTGTGCGTGCTTAAGGCAGTGGTTCCCAACTGGTGAGCTGTACAATATATTTTTGCACTGTACAACTACAGAAAAAAATATTAATGAGTATATTATTTTGGTGGCTCATGCACACTTGGTGACTAGCAAGCTAAAAAAAAAAAAAAAAGGTGTGTGAAATCCAATAATTTCTTCTAAATGAAAACTCAAAGCTCACTTAAAGAGATGATTGACTCAGAACAAGAGAGAAGACAACAGCTCGGTTGTGTCAGAGCATGTGATGGGGTTTGGAGGAAAGTTTAATGATGGTGGAGTGGTAACACATTTGAAAAAATGATTTCAAATATCATGAGTGGTCTGCAGATGGGCTGCCTATAGTGCTTTTCTGTGATAATACAATCTGAAGAAGCACTGATGACATATCAGACAGTATACAGATGATTTGGTGCAGATATGAGTACAGATGTGCCCTGAAATCTTGGCTCCTGGTTTGGTGCATCTATCTATCGAGCTATCTATCTGAAAAAAGTTAAAATTGCGTTAATAAATAATATGTACACTATAAATGTAAGAAAAACGGCTGCATGAAGGTATAATACAAAAATCTGTTTGGGATCTGATGCTTGACGAGTGTGTTCATCTCACAGAATGAAGATTTATTATACAGCTGGACTGACCGTGATGGAGAGCAGTTTGTTCAATGATGTCTGACTCTCATGGAGTCAGATGCCTCCAAATCCTGCTCAGTGATGCTTCCAGCCTCACTGATTAGTTTGTTGGTCCTGCTGGCATTTCTGGCACTATCGCTACCACAGACTAGCAGAAGATCTCCAACATCTTGCTGCACACATTAAAGGATCTGAGCTTCCTTACAAAGTGGAGTCTGCTCATCCCTTTTTTGTACACAGCATCACTGTTGCTCCTGTTAATGGGCGTAGTCGCAGTGTTTTTTATCCAGAACTCAACCAGCATCTTTTTTGTCTTGCTGACATTCAGAAGGAGGTGATTTCTTCTGGGCCGCTCCATAATGTTCCTGTACTCCGACTCCTGCCCACCCTTATTACACCTAACCACTGCAGTGTCATCATTCCTTATTAAAGGAAGTGCTCTGTGTATTAATGGGTTAATGTGCCTTCAAGCTGTCTGTAAAGAGTGTTATAAAAATGCTGATTAATTTCTTGATCTTCGTGTTCCCAAAACTCGTTGAGCATTATTTATATATTTACCTCCACATCATTCTGATTTGATAACTTGTTATAAATCCTTTGCAGCACTGTGCTTTTGACTGTCTTAAAGGCACAGCTTTACTCACCGTTTAGTTCATCTCTGGCTCAAATGACTAAAAGAGAGCTTTCGGTTTTTGTAGTAGGTAAATCTACCTAGGAATGATTATTAACGCCTGTGTGTGGTTTCTGGATCACTCAGTGTCTCTCACCTTGTCCCCTTTCACTAATGTGTGACTGTTGGTTGTTTGGCATTCTGCCGCTTCTGTCCAGATGTACTAAGACTCATCCCCCTTCATATAGCTCGGCGTGGTTGACGTTGCAGGATGGGAATTACAGTAAAAACACCCACAAGTCTCCAAAGCCCAAGTACCCCACAGTATTTCTCTTATGTTCAACATATAATATATAATTCAGTCTGAAAATGTTTGATGTTTCAGTATTGCATTATTGTGTTAATTAATCATTAAAACAGTAATGACCAAAGTGATCCTAGTTGTGATTTGTGCTGTAATCAAACAGATTTTCTAGTTTAATTCACTGTTATTATCATAGTGTGATGTCCAAAAGTGACTGACAGAATAACATTTGTTTGTTTTCCAGCTTCAGTTTAGTTTTCTTTATTGGCAACAAAGAATGAATTCCACCCCGCCCCCCCCCCCTTCTTATTACAGGACTTGGTTTAGTCCAGGTGGCTGATGTTGAACACTAGAGACGGTATGATGGCTCCGTTAAAACTGAAGTGTGCATTTCAGAAAAGCAAAGTGAGATGGGTGGAAATTAAAGTCATAGCGACATCCACATGAAAGAAACCGAATAGAAATAGAATACAATGCAGTAGAATAAAGCTTTATTATCCCACGAATGAGAAATCTGGGTGTTACACAGCACTTATAGCAAAAAAAAATATTTACATAAGCAACCGAAAATAGTATATACAGATGTATGAAATGTTCAGAGATATGTATACAAATGGGGGGGGGTTGAATGATCCTGGTGAAATATACAGTGTACAAACAAGCTGCAAATGAGTAGCAGCAATTAAAGAACATATGATATCTCAAGTAAACCGGCGATGAGTAAGATATCAATGTTAAACTGTGTTATAGAGTCTGACAGCTGCTGTAAGAATGACCTGCGGTAGCGCTCCTTCCTACACTGTGGGTGTAAAAGTCTACTGCTGAATGAGCTGCTCAGTGCTCGTACAGTCTCATGCAGGGGGTGGGAGGTGTTGTCCAGGATGGATGTTAGCTTATCCTCCTCCCCAACCTGCTCGACCTGCTTGACTTTCCTTGGATTAGTGAGCTTACTTCATTTCTAACAGAAAATCATGTGTTTTTGTTCTTTCGGCTAACATGTAATCGGCGCAGGCAGACTCTTTGTACTTTACCTGCTGACCTGCTGCCAGGCCAAACACATCAAACCTGTGGCTCAGGCGCAGCTGTCCCACTCCCATCTCCTTATACCCCTGACACTGAACCAGCCCCACTGATATCTGAAGAAACAGGTGAGGTATTTCACGTCAAGAAGTTTTTTTTCAACTGCAGGAGGCCCCTTGGGAAATAATATTTGCATTCTACACACTATTTAAATAGAATCTTTTTGGAGAAGTGTGTGCTACTCTGCATGTATTTTCCACACTGCCTTATGACTGTTGCAGGTGGTGAGAGCTTTCAGTAAGCTGAAACCAATTAAAACCTATTCGAGTTCCACCAGTTCTCAGGACAGAGACGTATTTTTGTTCACTATACTTGTTTGAAAATTGATGTTTAAGCAGTAAAAATTTCTTTTACCCAATTTTATAGATGAGAATTGAAATTCACTTCCATCCAAAAAGTTAATGTATAATTTATATGTATTTGGCTTAAGTTACCAATCAGTGAAAAAAGTAAAATTTAAAATTTAATTTATTAATTATCATTAAAAAATATGAAAATGTCAAATATGGTTTGCACATATCTCATCAATCTTGCCCGAAATAAAAATGTGTTATATGTTGCCGTGGTTTCCAATGTTAAAGGGGTGGGGCCCAAAAGTTATTTCCACGGGGCCCCAAATCCCTAGTGGCACCCCTGGTGGCATCACGCACTAAACCATGCTAACACATGTTAGAGCCACCTAACTCGCTAACGGATGAAAATCTGTGTAAACCAGAAACACATTGTAATCACACTCAGTGTCATGGATTTTGATTTCTTCGTCTCGTTACGGAGTCTTTAATTCCCATTTATACTTCATGGTTATTCCCATGATGAGTTTCGGTTATGTGATGTTTTGATTCATGTCTTGGTTTTTATTATTAGTTATAGTAGTTTTAGTTCCCTCAGTATTTGCCACTATGTTCCTCCTTTGTCTCGTCTCGTCAGTGCCTTCTCCTCTCTCTCTGTTACCACGTCTGGTGTGGGTCTGTTTTGTTACTTCCCCGTTTTATTTTGAAGGTTAGTCTTCTGTTTTGTCTTGCTCTATTTTGACTTTCTGTTTTTCCTTCCTTTGTGGTTGTGAGTGCTGTCCTAAATGTCAGTGTTGTCTCTCTTTCCTTTCAGCTGTGCATTGTGCCCCACTGGTGTCTTTTTAATCAACCCTCTGTACATGAAGAGCCCCGTGTTACTCTTTGTCGACTCATCTGTTTTGTCTGTCTTTTGTTTCTTTTGTTTTTATTTTTTATCCTCAACTGAACTTTGAGTAAACGAGTGATGAATTGTATTCTTTCCAAATTTGGCAAGAATCCTTCCCTTATCTGATTTTTGCACTCTAACTGTGACACTAATACTTTGTATTTGTAATTAAAGCAGTAAATCATTGCAGCTGCAGCAATTGTGGCTGTGTTGAAGGGATGTGGTTAGTTAATGGATTCTCGCCACCTTCTGCACCATTTACTAGACTTTTAGTCCAAAATCCGTTTCTGCTCTAGTCCCACAGATACGGCACATCTCATACCTCAGTACCTTCATTCAGATTGGATTTAAGCTTCTTGTTCCAGCATATTTAGATCTATTGAGCTCATCACTTTTTTGTGTTTTTTATTTGATTGGCTTATGTAACATATTCATTTCTCAACTCTTGTGATAAAGTATTTCTTGTCTTGACTCGTCGCAACTCATCTTTTTATGTGCCCTGCTTAAGAATTGGTCAAACTATTCTCCAACTTCATATTTTTATTATTTTATGACTGTAGATACTAGAGTAACTTTGCATGATTCACTATTCAGAATAATCCTTATTTATTCTATGCATTATGTATTTATCCTAGACCTTCATACGCTATCTGAATCATGCTTTAACATCACCTTTTTTTCTGATTGGCTGCTCCTTGCAAACTGATATTAGAGAGCAGGTGAGTGCCAAAATGGATTGAGACGTCTGAAGCCTGAGCTTTTAGCTCGCAGGGATTACCATGATTAATGTGAGCTTCCACTGTTGGAACACTATATACAGGACAGAAAGAGAACAATAGATCCTGTTCAGCTAATATATGAATTATGACAAAGTGCACATTTTTAATTGTAATTTCTCTGAATGTGCCATTGCTATTTTTGATGTAATAAGTGCACCTGAAATCTTGTTTTTAATATATTTAATCTTGTTTTGATAATCTGGGCTATTTACAAATGGCAGAGAAAAGTTACAAATAAAAGGTACACAGCTGGCTTTAGTTTGATTTGATATACCCTGCTTTGAATAACAAGCACAAACAGACTTTTTGAAATAATATACATTGTAGCAAATGCAAAAATGATCATAAAAGTTGTTTAACAGATAGAAATAAACTCGGGTGATAAAAAGAAAAAAAATTATGTAGCTCAAACTTCTGCTGTGTATATCAAACCTATTTTTAACTAAAAATGCACTTTTCTGTTTTTTGTAACACTGTGTCGTAAGGTGTTTAATACTGTTGACATTTTTCTTTAAAATCACAAACATCTGAAATATTCTACCTTAGAACAAATATACAAAAACAAGGAGAGCAGAAAAACATCTGGAAATCCATTTGTGTCATTCAGACTTTTTTTTCAAGCAGCGACATAAAATTAAGATTGAGCCAAATTTAGTTCAGCTTATTGGTGCAGTCCTCCACAAAAGTCCCAGTTAAGCTATCTACATATAAAAAATATGCTTTGATATTGGTCCATAGCTCTTTGGTAAGCAGGTGTGTAACACTAGGCTGAAGGTGCTGACTCCTCCATACGGATGCTGTTTTAAGGAGAAAATGTGGTGGTGGTCTCAGTTTCAGTGGGCACTGAGCTCCGCCTCCTCCCGCAGGTATACCTAAAGAACCTCTCCTGGCTCATGCAGCCAAACTCTTTCAGTAGTTTCAGGAGGTCATAACGAAACTTTGTACCGACAAAGGCGTAAACAAAGGGGTTCAGGCAGCACCTCAGGAAGGCCAAACTCTGGGTCGTGTCAGTGGCATAGAGGAGGTTGTTGTCGTATTTGCAGTCGTTCAGTACTCCGTGTGCGCCAACAACTGTGTTCCAAAACAGGACCACATTATAAGGCGTCTGGAAGACCAAGAAGACAGCGACCACAGCGAGAATCACCTTGATGGCCCTATTCCGTTCAAAGCTACGAGCATAGTAAAGGGTCCTGAGGATGCTGCTGTAGCAGAAGGTCATAAACAAGAAAGGAAGGACAAAACCCAAAGCAATCTGAGTCGCCTGGATGGTGATGCGAAGTGGGTCAGAGGTGCTGGTGAAAGGGGTGCAGGTTTTGTTATTGATGGTGGTGTATGCCATTTCTGGCACAGAGAAGATGAGGGCCAACACCCAGACCAAAGCTGATGACAACTTGCTGATAATCACTGCCTGGGAGCGGTGGCGGTGAGCAGAGATTGCTTTGGAGATGGCAAAGTAGCGGTCCACACTGATGAAGGAGAGAAGCAACATGCTGCTGTAGAAGCTGACCTTATAAATGGTGTACATGGCTTTGCACAGCCCTAGACCCAGCACCCATTCTGCCATGGAGTTGGCTGCCCAAAAGGGGAGGGACAAGGCGAAGAGAAGGTCTGCGAAGGACAAATTGAGCAGGTACACATCGGTCATGGTCTTGAGTCGCTTGAAGTAGAAATAAGTGAGGATGACGAGCATGTTTCCTGCCAGCCCCAGGAAGCAGGTGATGGAGAAAAGGATGGACATAAACACGAGGCGGAACTGGCGATTGGAGTCCTTCACACAGAGTTCAGGAAAGTCACTATAATCCATGCTGGAAAAGCTGTAATCTGTGAATGTAGTGGTTGTGTAATTTCCATCGTCGGACAAGCAAGACTGCAAAAACAGAGCAAAAAACACATGAAAGAAGTTAAATAACCGAGCAGATCACACAAAACTACACCTGCCACCTGCCTTTTGGTACATTTTACTTTTACACCAACACCAACCACTTCCTGGGGGGAGGGGGTAGTACTTGGTACCACAGGGGAAGACTGCGGTTCGTTAAATACTATTTATCCCAAACATATTTACAGCTGGATGAAGAGCTTCAGTGAGGTGTTTTTCTTACCTTGGAGGTAATTAACCATACCAGCACAGTCGGCAGAAAGTTCTGGAGAGCTGAAAAACAAATGTAGACATTTTATTTATTTATTTTAGAAATAGGATCTGTGAAGACATGCTTAGTGTTCATATAAACAATAACTTTTCAAGATGCTCAAAAGTTAGTTTTGGACTTCCTCAGCTTCTGTGCGAAGGAGGTTTAGTAGAAAATCCATATACATGTATTTCTGTGCAGATAATACCCAACTTCCCAAATCAACTGGTCAATCTTCAAGCATGTCTGCAAGCCATAAAGGGCTGAATGACCTTTACATTTCTACTTGTATTCAAACAAGGGTGTTATTAGTTTTTAATACTGTATTGGGCCTGGACACCTCAAAAATGGTCTAGTTATTCTGGATTGTATTATTTTTGTCCTTCTGTAAGGAAATGTGTTCGTTAACAATTTCACTATGTGCATGTGTATTTTTGCACAATACTAACAGAATAATCAGTTATGTGAGTTTGCATTGGAGTTACACAAATCCAGCAGATGCGTGCGTGGTACAGACCACATCTTTTGAACTAATCAAACTATCAAACCCAAAAAAGTTAATTAATTGGTGGTGAAAGGGTGATTTCCTTTATAAAACACATGAAACTCGTGTTTATTTGTCAGCTTTTAACCCAGAGTGAAATTTGATATTTGGCTTTATTGTCAAGTATTATTAGTATAGCACTGGTTAACATTTGAAAGCTCCCCGGTTCTAGCTCGGGAAGAAACACAAATCCTTTGTCACATTTTTGTCATAGCAGATCCATCTGCTGCGGTGACCAACTGTGAATAAGAGAACAGCTGGTTCTTTGTTTTTCTTCTTCTATTATTGTTACGTTGTCTATATGTGTAGGGGGTTTTATGCTTGTAAAAAACTTGACAATACCTGTTTTCACTGTTTGACTACAACGACTCTTTATTACTGCTAAACAATCATAGACTGTTTTAAAAGTTTTTCCCCTTCTGGCCTACAGTTATTCATCTTTTCTAATCTGTTTTCGGGGCTTTTGATCATGTGGCCATCGGGGAAAAACTCAGTTCCTTCTTATGAAAGTCATTTGTGGTACTCACAAATCTGATTAGTGATACTGTTAAAATAAATGAGACCTTTAATAGACTGTGACATTACTCATATGTTGATAATATTTAAAACTAAAGACAAATGTTACCAACTGCAGTTAAATCTGCTTTTATTTCCTAATTGTTGATGTAAATTGTTTTAAATGCTACTAGTGCATTTTTAGTAATTTGGGCTACTTGAAAAATGATACTTTGAGCTGCTCTTTTATTTCCCAAGGGGCTGTCGCAGCGGATGAATCCACATTCGACTTTGCCCAGATTATTACACCAAATGCAACCTTGTGATTTATCTAACCTTGCGACAGACGTATACTAGAATAAACCATGTAAGGCAATTTTTTTTTACCACCAGTAAGCAGTTAACAGGTAGTTGTAAAGTTGGTGAATCAAAGTCTCAAGCTTTCAGTATTTTAAAAAAGCAGCTTTAACAAATTATTAAAAAAGTGCAAGTCCATGTTAAGTGTTCAACAGTAGATGAAACTGCCACAGCTCTCTGGTAAAAACAGCAGCTATCATTAGTTTTAAAATAGAAACTTGAGATTTAAGAAACACAATCTTTTTGGTATGTGTTTTTTTTTTTTTTTGCAAACATTCATTCATTCATCACAGCGCACACAAACTTCCTTTAACTATGTTTCTAAGCTCTACTCACCTCTGAGAGGAGTCATGTTGACTGACGGTAGTTCACTGTAGGTAAAGCCGCTGCACACGCAGATCTGTCTATTTGATGGTGCTTTCCCTTCATTCTCACTGACAGGTCTGAATTTTTTTCCTGATACCACATCACGTGGTAACCACCACATGTGAAGTGAAACCACATGTCACAAAACTTCAGTTAATGGCGCAGTGATATAAAATGAAATAGAATATATAGATGGAGTTCACGCTACAATGGTGTGTGCCAGTTGGTGTTCTTTGTTTCTCTCTCCCTTACTCTTTCTCTCTCACACACACACACACACACACACACACACACTCACTCACTCACTCACTCACTCACTCCTACCTACTACAACTCTTTATTATTTTTTTAAGAGATTATAACCTCTTCAAAATCTTCACTCTACAATGTAACACTACACATGATCTATAGACTAAAGAGAAAGCACAGGTTTGGTGGTTTTCATCACATTGAATTATTTGTTAACACTACTAGCCAACATTGACATTTCTTTGCACAGCTCTTTGTTCCTTGTATCTACCTGAGAAGTCGTGGGTGTTGAGGCGTAAAGCACTTTGAAAATTTCAAATGTTAGTTCAGAGGAACTTGAGTGATTCTGTGCCCAAGGGGTGGCTGAAGTTCAAAGCTACACATTGCAGTCGGCAGATACTAATCTGAGAGCTAACACGTATTTGACCTGATAATAATCAGCATTTGCTTAGAGGTGAATGAAACAGATGACTTCTCTGAATGTTTTGTGTTCATACTGAAAGATAGTTTTGCTTTCATTGACATTTGGTGTTATTACTGTGACATTTAGTGCTAATGCTGGACATGAGGTGAAACCCTACAGAGGTTCTTTTTTTTAACTCAAGATCTGCACTAGCTTTCTGCACACCTGTCTCTCTGCGGTATTGTGGTTTGTTGCTTTCACTTGAGGCAGTGCTAACCACAGTACAAACGTGGCGTGTTACAATGCACCGTAACATCTTTCACGTTGAAACCATCAGATCTGTCAATCAGATGGTGATTAGTTTCCAATCTTATGAGGCTGAAACCTTAAAAATCATTGCACAAAGATTTAAATCTCCTGCCAGATCTGTGGCATTACTCGAAGCACCTAGTGTGTCAGGATCACAGATGAACAGGATGATGGGTACTGCTGCTCTGAAAAACAGGAAGAGGAAATCAGAACAATTCCTTCACATGTTACCCACTTCCCTTACCTGTACTGTGCAAAGGAGAAAATGATATATGCAAGTGCAGTGAGCCATGCCGAAGCTCTTATTTCTGCACCATGAATGTTTTACAGTACTGTGATCAAACAGTACAGCTTTTAAGTAAGGCATTTAAAAGCAGCGTGCAGATGAATTCAAAAATATCTGGTATGTTTGTTTAAAAAAACAAAACAAAAAACATCAAAATACATAATCAGAAACACACACCTTCATACAGGTAATTAATGCACAAGAAGTGGCTGCACATGATAAAAGACAAGAAATTACTTTGTTTATATATGGGGAATTTAGCTGTTAACTAATATTATAAACATACTGCATGGTTTTTTTGGGGGAGGGGGGTTCAAAATCCTATGTTGCGTTCCCATAAAGTTGATTCAACTTACCTGAATGACTGAGCGTACATCAAGACCTTTGATGCTTTGTTCTCAAGTTATTGCATTAACAAGATTTTCAGAAAACTTGACCTCTGACCTTTAGGCCACGGTCACTGAGATTCGAAATTGTCTGAGATTTTTAGCAGATACCCCCATGGTATCAAAAGTCCTACTATGTTTCGTTCTGGAGTAACAACCTTAGGGTTATGCGCCCGCCCAGCAGGGAGACGACAAAACCCCAACAAGATTTTGTGGCCGATGGGTAAAAATGAAGCGAGCGGTTTCCTTCAGGGTAGAAAAGTTTTATTGGTATAAATATGCAAAAGGAAATTCATTTTAAGACTGCATGTTTATGACTGTTCTTCAAGCTCTTTTTATGAAAATCCATGTTTAAGCAAACCTCGTTACACTGTGTACACAATTACGGTACATTTAAAGGCTTTCTGTTGAAAACCGCAATAATGATCTTAACACACAAATGTTCTAAGCGTACTGCTTTTGATTTGATTGACAGCAAGCAAACTTGAGAACACTGGTAGTTGAGCATTGTACAGCATTGATGATCATGTGATATACTCACGGATGGACTGGGCCGGCCCCAGGACAACCGATACACAAATATAATTTTAAAAAAAGCTGATAATAAATAACAAAAATAGCTACTACTAAATGACTACGAACTCCTGAGACAATACTGCCACTGTAATACTGATACAGAGAGTAAACAAATATTCTCCTGCCGAGGAGATGGTCACTTGGCTCCACTCTTTACAACTCATTTTAAAAAACATGCAAAAATAACAAGAAAAGCAACAATGACACAACAATACAAAGTTCAATATAACACTGAGCAATGTTTGTTTCGTGTGACGGTCGAATTGCGACGGTCAGGATTCTGCCAAAGAGAGTGCTAAAGATATGTTTCAGTATGTGCTAAAGAGGGCATGTATGGGTTCTTCCAAATGGCAACGCAGCCTGTGGAGAAAATATAGTGCTTTCACATGGGCTTCTGTGGCACATTTAGCAGCCATTGATTTTATCATTGCTTTGTCGGCTTCAAGTGCAGGTTTTTTTTTTTCTTTTCTTTTCTTTTTTTTCTTTTCAGAGTGTGTCTGCGAGCCTTAGTGTTCGAACTCGGCCTCAGGCTTGTTAAACATCGAGCCCATCTGAACGCTCTTCATATGCTTTGACAAACCGAGATGACACTGTGCAATATCTGTAATCGTCAGAGTGCAGCAGCCCGGCCAACAGCCTGACAGTTCACACGCAGCCCGCTGCCGGACTTAGTGGGCTGCTCGCGCCCTGCTGGGCCCCTCCGATGGCTCGCTAGTCGTGGCGTCTTCCGTTTGAGCGGAGGTGGTTTCTGAACCCGTGTTGCTGTCACTGGTTCCCTCCTCCATGGCTCCCTCTGGGACGCTCTCTTTGTCCTCTGACGCCCCCTCTTCGCTGCCGGGGTGGGCCTCAAGTTCCTCTGAGGTCTTTGGCTTCCCTGAATCAAAGAAATGTATTTGTTGTTATTAAGTTGATCTTCCAGCTGTTGGCATTTTTGGGGCAGGGATGGCATTTCCAATCACAGTTCACATATTTTCATATTGAAGGGAGGCTCATGAATGAAGGTAGCAGTTTTCAGCTGTGCAGCAGGAAGGGCGAAGCTGTTGGTGCACAACTTGATCAAGGAGCTGTTACACTGTTGTTTGCTACTAAAAATACATGTGCACGAAGACAGTGAACCCAGGTGGAACCAAAGGAAACTCTGTGAGATCTGATGTCAGCAGTGCTTGTTAAAAACTGCTGAAGGTAAAAAGTCAATGTGAAACACCTGTTTGACAACCTTAAAGCAGATTTTTGTTTGCTTGAGACAGAGACGGTGCAGCTAATTGAGCTGAGGGTACAGCTGTCTGAACTAGGGCTGCCACAAACGATTATTTTGATAGTTGACTAGTCACCGATTATTTTTGCGATTAGTCGACTAATCAGATCATGCATCCATTGGACGTAAAACGTACAGCTTATTGCACCAGCATGCGTCTGCTCTTATATAACTATCATTAGCTTACAGCTTTAAGTGTTTCAGGTATGTGCTAAGTAAAAATAAAGACAAGATGATAGTTTATTAAATTTTAATGAAATTTGCAGATTGTTTCGGTGAAGTTTAATAAACTCCTTGCTATCTAAAATATAACAGGACACTGAAGTATGTTCTCAAGCATCTCACACTTCTGATAATCGATTGTCTGCTTGACGTTTATTCAGCTGTGTAAAAACTATAACTTAAATCTCAGCCAAACCGATTTACTCAGGAACAAATAAAATACTAAAAAAAAGCCAAACAATAACATTTTTAAGTTATCTAAGTGACTTATATATCATGTTTAACCTGAGTAGTGAAAGACGGCGGTGGGTTTGAAAACGATTTGCCGGGAATCCGGTGTTCTCACGGGCTCTAGTGAGCCTTGCCCCCGGCTAGCTATCGAGCTGGTGGGTAACAGACGTCTCCGAAAACGTCGGAGCGCTTTTGAAAATATGTGGTGTCTTGATAAATTGACCAGATATTTGAAGTTTACACAGCTACATTCTCGCCTGAAAATATGTTAAACGTTTATTTTGTGACCCAGAAAGAATAATAAGAGTAATATTAAAACTAACTAGCTGCCGCCATTGTTGGAAACTTAGCTGGGCTGCGCTATGAATTCTGGGACAGAGCTACTTCTTCTTCTTCGGTGTTTAATGGCAGCTGGCATCCTTGTACATGCAGTGCTGCCATCTTCTGTTTCAGTTTGTTATTACACTCTTAAATCATACTACTGATTCCTGCGTCTTTTGTGATCTTACAAAGCTTCAAACGACGCGTCGACTATTAAATCAGTCGTCGACGATTTTGATAGTCGACGTAATCGTGACTAGTCGACTAATCGTGGCAGCCCTAGTCTGAACACATACAAAATGCATGTTTGCTTTCCTTTAAGTCTCTGAGATTACTTGTAAACCTTGCAGGAGGATGAAGGATACTGTCCCCCTCTCACAGCATTTACATCAGCGCTTTTATTTTCAGGCTTCAGTTACTAGAAGTAAGCCACGAAAGTAGACACACCCATGCTTTTACTAGCATATACACTCTGTGACATTATATAAAGGATACATGTATATATATCATACTGTTGATAGACTCAAGCTACACCATCTTGGACTGCAGGAGGTGATGGTGGTCCCTGCAGCTCAGTGTATTGGTTGGACTGACCTACCAACTTGAACAATGACTAGCTGCAATTCACAACAGAGCCACATGAGTTTAGGGATAGATGGCTGCATATCTCATTGCCCTGGACAGGACTGAGCTTTCAAAATAAGATTGAGAAGTCTGAAAAAGTCTGAATATGTGAAACACAGAATATAAACGTGTTATTAAACCAGGCTATTAAACCACAGATTAAGCTGCTAAGAGTGTCGCGTTGGACACAAGCCATGACTAGTGTCCAGTGTTGCTCACCTGGTGCGTCCGTAGTGCTGGATTCGGTCTCCTCGCCTTCCTTGTTGCTGCCCTCGCTCAGAGAGTTTTGCTGGGGCTTGTTGCCATGTGTTGCACAAATGTGTTTGTCTTCCTCTGCCAGCACGCAGGTCGGGGCCTCTCTTGCACCTCGATCTCCTGCATCCTTCTCACGTTCTGCCATACGTTTGCGGGCTGCTTCTTCTGCTGCAGCAATCTCTGCAGAAATCTTCTCCATGTCCACCTCCACCTTCATGCAGCACAACTGAAAACAACAAACGGCAAATGTGGAATAAATAAGTTATTTTTGAAACATCTGACTGTTTTCTCAGAACTGTAAAGACAAACCTAATTTTCTTTTTGGAAACCACAAACGCATCAAAACAGTTTTATCTCTGCTATAAACCACACAATGCTGCTAGATCTCTCTCTCTCTCTCACACACACACACACACACACACACACACACACACACACACACACACACACACACACACACACACAGGCAAAACAACAGTACTTGACATTCATTACACACTCTCTACAACGCTCTTCAGGGTATTTAAATCAGGACTTTCCAACCTCATGTGGCTGTCCTCCACCCACCACCCTTTTCAGCCTCATTTATTTTACAAAGTGATGTACTTATGACGGTGACAGAGAAGCAGCAGAGAAACAGAACAGAGCACGTAGTAAATCGTAGTTTTAAACATGTTTCACATGTTTCTGTAGTGTGACTCAAGTAAATGAGAAATGTAAAGGTGGCTACTTTCATGAATAAATCATAGCACGAGTCATACAAGGCTTACACTAAACACTACTTCTTTCATTCCATGCACAAAAACACGCTCTATGACCTTTATTTAAACTGCATGTGAAATTATTGATATGTGTCTTTCTCCTCTTCCCCCTACCCCTCAGACGGTTTCAATCCATTGCTTCCTTTGCACCCTGAACGTGCTTCATCAACTTGATTAGCGACGCCTGAATTTTGCGCTACCGTGCATAAAATATAACACCTGTACCATTGTGTTAAACGTCTGGCTCATGTGGTTAGCTTTGTGCATCACTTTGCAAAATGTCTTTAGTCAATTGTATTTCTGTTTCTTCAAAAAGATCATATAAGATTTACAGGTTGCTTCAAATTCAAGTGAAAAGGCTGGTTGATTCAGTAAATTGGTGCAGGACGGTAGAATATGACTCAGAATGGGAGTTGAAAGGTTAGTTTTGAGCAAAATGAAATAAAGATAATAACTACACTTGGACAAAAACTGAAACACTGTCTTTAAAAACAATCTTGAGGCGCTTTCCTTGGTTTTAGTCTTTTAGGACGTCAGCCGCCGACACAAAATGTGTTTTGTTTATTTTGAACTTCTTCAATCATAACTTGTGGAATTAAAAAAAAAAGGTTTTATATCTGTTTCGTTCTGACTGGGAAATATAAGCCTGTGATGGTTGTGGTTTTAACAAGTCTGTGCAGGATAAATAAAATTACAGCTTGTTAGAAAGTACACGGATCAGGTCACAGAGCCTTTGGTGCAGATGTTTTGACACTCAGGATGTTGACTTTATTCACAAAGTGTTGTGTTTGTACTGTAATCTGTATCCTGAATTCCTGTTATGTTCCCCCGGACATATCCCCTTTATATTCTAATACTTGTAAAGCTGAAACTGGTGAAAACTAAACAAACTCGCTCTAAACAAGTTAAGAAAGAACAAAACAGAAACAAAAAGTTACTGGAAAATATGACCAGTATTAACTCTGGTGTTAACATGTTTGTGCAGGCTGAATGTGATGTCACAGCTGTCTAGGGAGCACCTACAGCAGGTCTGTCAACTTAAGGACTTGTTCTGTCTGTAACAAGCTCTGTACAATATAAATGGCGCCACCTGTTGTGCACACCGAACACTGCAGCCCATTTCACAAAATAACAGTTATAATGGAGGCTACAAATTGTGAATGATGACAGCTATATGATTGCCAGAACATGTGGATGGAGTTAGCTGCAGCTTGGGCCTGCGTGGCAGATGGAGAAAGGCCCATAACCAGAGCTGCACACGTCACGCAAAGTGAAGCTTGCGTGCAAGTAGGCAATGACCGAGTTCAATGTAAAAGACGCCTTACCCTTTTGAGCTCGTTTGTGAACGACTCTGTGGCTTCGATGAATTTTCTCTTCTTGTCCTGATGGCGGTCTTCAATCTGAAGCAACTCTGCCTCCAGTTTTCTCTGGGAAACGAGACACGCAGGCACCACAGTTAGGAATTAACGAGCCGATAAAAACAGAGCCGTCAGTGAGCGTTTAAAGATCCCAGTTTGTTCCTACCTGATGAACCATCAGGGACTGGACCTGCCGTTTGAGGACCTGCATGCGAGCGGTCGTGACGACGGATCGCACGTCAGGAACGACGCTCTCGCTGAGGATCTCGCTGATCAGACGGTGGTTGCGTTGGAAACGAGCTGCGGCCAAGTGCTTTATAGAAAACCCGTCGTCGTAATCTGAAGACAAGAAACGTATCTGAGTTGATGCCGTACACATTTATGGGCCTTTCAGAAAGCAAAGCGAAAGAGGCATCAGCAAAAAACCAGCTTAAACAATACAAAACAGAATCACGCAAACATGTATGAAGACGGTGTAAACATACGGAGGATATGGCTCAATATTTATACAGAGTTAGAGCTAAGTATATGCCATTATGTCCAAACACATCCCTAAGCAAAGTAGGTGAATGGCACAGGCAGCCAATTATAACCCACAGTATGTGGACAGATGTTTTAAGCCGTACTCTGCAATTTACATTCATCAGTAAATGTTCCTCTGTGTCGTCTTGTAAGTACAGGACGACTGTGCATTAAGGTAAAAACCTACAAACAGAGCCTGAAGAAAATATTCATGCTAAATTACCCTGTTGTACCACTGATTTGGTGTATTCCCAATAAAAGCACAGAAATCCTGAAAGCATCTTTGACACCGATTACAGCTTTGACTTTGCCTGTTAACTGTCGTTTCTATTCGCTCAATTTCAATTTCAGGTTTTATTGTCATGTACAGATAAACAGTGTAGCCACATTTACCCATAATGAAATTCTTTGGCTCATGCTCCTCAGCTTTTACATGAGCATATAGAAAGCATGCAGTTATATTAAGAAGAAAATAACAGAAAAATAGCAGTAAAAATAATAATGATAAAAGAAAAAAAGAGAAAAAAGTATTAAATATTTAGAGAATGTAAGACAAGTTGGTATTTACAGTTTGTGCAAAACTGTGCAATGAGCATTTAAGTGGCATTTGTTGAAGTGACAGTGTGTAGAGTCCTGTAATTGTAGTGAGTGTGTAATAGTGTGTATAAGTTGTTTAAGTGCAGGCTAAGATGTCAGTGCAGCAGTGTATGTGCACAGCTTTGCTCAAGCCACCTAAGAGATTTTCATTAGAAATTAAAACCTATCCCAAGACCACGCTGTATGCAAAACATTTTCTCTATATGAGCACGCCTAGTGATTTATGGGCACAGATGAGTAGAAATTAACCATAAATGTCACAAAGCTTTCACAAGCTCACGCTGACTGATAAAGTAAATAATGTATTCAGTGCTCAGCAATTAACAAACTGTGGTTGTGTGGGGAAATTTATATTAGTCCACAAACTGTTGAGTTGCACATAGACCTCCAGGTGGAAAACGCTTTGAAAAGTTTTCTGACATTTAAAATGTGTTTTTTAATCAGATTTGACTGTTTCCCACTAAGCACACAATTAAATTAATTTTTGAATAATGCGTTAAAATTAATGATGTCTGTTGACGGGCAAGACTTGTTGCTAGAAAGGTTTTGAGATGACGTGCATGACCAGTCAAGCTTTGCTAGTCAGCACCACAAATATTAAGTAGTTAAACTAATTATTAAGTTAGTTAAATAGTCAACACTGATGGATTAATAATACATTCAGGGTGTAACCTGCCTTTTACTCTGTCAGCTGTGACGGTCTCATCCCCTGTGATCGTAGGTTCAATCAGCAGCCAAGAAAAGAAAATGGATTGACGGGTAGTTAACAGATGACTGTAATATGTCACACAGCCTGGCACAAAGTGACATATACATTTAGCAGGACTTGAAATTTGGTTGAGTGAAACAGTGTTTTCACAGGACTCTATGGAATCCTGATGAACTAAGTCCACCGACTCCTTCCACAGAAAGTAAGAGTGTAAAGTGGTAGCCAGGTTCTGCTAATCATGCACCTGATGAACTGATCGTAATCGACTGTAACCACCACTGGAAGTTTCCTGGTCTCGAGCATTCAGGTGTGTGTATAGAATCTTCCCAGGGGTCGACTTCCCAGCAAATTCACCCCAAGGTCTGACTAGAGTAGCCAATTAATCGAAAACTAATCAAAACCGACATTCAGAAACTCTAATCGACATAATCTCACTCACATCTGTTATTTGGCTTTGTTTTTTAATTCGTTAATGTTTAATACTCCCCCGTTTAAAACATAGTGTGTTGTCACATGACTGCCACATCAAGTCTACAACACAGAAAATGAAATGCATGAAAAATAGTTTCAGCAGCCAAAGTTAAGACCGCCAATCTGCTACCACAACTCAAACACTATCGTATTAGCAAAAAAAAAAAAAAAATCCCAGCTTTAGTAGCATATTTATAGTACAAACCTAGTGAACTATGAGCGGAGTAGAAAATGTATAGTGTGTAGTAGTAATAATAATAATCATCATCGTACGTACATGTACATCCACCTATGTCGACATCTGCATACCTCACTTGTCTTCACTTACTTATTTTTTACTTGTTTATCTTCCATTATTTTTTATCCTTATTTGTCTTTATTTATCTTGTTCTTTTAACCCTTACCTAAATTGGCATTTGTGTATGGACAGCAAGAAGGAAGAATTTCACTGCACAGAGAAATGCTATTTCTTCTGTACATATGACAATAAACGCTTTGAATCTTGAATCATAATAATCGTAGTGCAATTAGAAAAAGACTGAACAAGTATGGCTTGTTTGGTAGAGTTCTCAGGAGAAAGCCTTTCCCCCCCCAAAGAACATAGCAGCATGGCTTAAGTTTGTAAAGTTGCATCTGAACAAACCACAAGACTTATAATAATAATAACCAAAGTGGAGACGTTTGATCATATTGCACAGCACCACCACAACTCCTCATACTGTCAGCATGATGGTAGGGGGCTGATGATTTGGGCTTGTTTTTGCAGCCACAGGACCAGACCTCAAAAAATTCTTGAGTCAAACGTGAGGACATCTGTGTGAAAGCTAAAGCTTGGCCCAATTTCAGCCACTAAACAGGAAGTAAATCCCAAGGCCAGCAGCAAATCTGCAACAGAATGACTGAAATAGAATGAAGACGCAATGTGGTGGTCCCAGTCTAAGTCCAGACCACAACCTGATCATAATCCTGTGCATAAACCAGCGCCCGCAAACTTGAATGAACTGAAGCAAAGCTGTAAAGAAACTCTGTCAGAATTGCTCTACAACGATGTGAGACAATGATAAAGTGACAGTTTTCATGTGATGTATGATTATACATTGGAAGTTATTGAAGGCTCTTAATATAAGCGTCTTAAATCCCTCGCCCTGCCATTGGACATACTCCAGCTTCAACATCTTAAACTGCAGCTTGAAGCAATCGTTCTTGTTCTGCTCTGGAAATCCGCTGCGAGAACGATGGCCCCACAAACCAGGCCCTGCAGCAGGCGGAGAGCTGGTGCTGTTGAGCTCACAGAGGCTTCAGAGGAGAGCAGGGACTACTGTCACAAACTGCATTCAGAGACGGGGATGTTTGAGGAACCTACTGGTTGTGGTAATTTCTTATGTAAAGGGACTAAACTTTATTGCAGGAACAAATACAGTGCAATTCTGCTGGAAACAGTGTATTTTCATACTCCACATGCATGTTTAAAAAGAGATCCATTTACTCTTACCCGTTAACAACAATCCACCTGTGTATTCAACATTTTTCCATTTGCTTTTGACTTGCTTTTGACTTTGTTGTGGCAAGCTTCACCCTTGCTCACTGGGTATCACCTGAGGTTGCTGGTGCTGTGCACCTCTGTGTGCACCTTTTGAAACTTTCCAGAGAGCAGAAATGAATGTCGTTTGCCACATAGGTGCTCAAGACACGAAAACAGGAAACCATTACCACTCCGAATGCCGTGTGAGAGCATTAAGCTTCTCTATGATCACAAATTACGTCTCACTAATGTGTGGGATATTTCTCAAAAGGTAAGGTCTCCACGTTCAACACTGTTTCAGGTTATTTTCTAGGACACTCAAACCACAGCACCTCAAAAATACCCATTTTAATGTTCATAAACAATGCAACAAACTGATATGTCTAGAGTTTAGAGTAGAAGTGCACGAAGACTTTAATATAGAGTGATCTCTGTTCTCTCCACCCGGAGAGCTAAATCTTATTTAATCGTTGCTGTACGTGCAGTTTGTTAAGAACAAAGCCCACTGGGATATCAGCTTTGACATTTTTATGGTCTGGGGTGTTTCTAAAGAGCAACTGTTTTATCTGTAGTTTTCCTGTGCATCATTATCGTCTACTGTAACCCAGCCAGACCCCAGACAAGCATCATTTCCTTGAGGTGGGTGTAACTCAAACGTCTTCTTCTGGCTTCTGTCTAACATGGTGTGTGTGTGTGCGTGCATCAGTCAGGCTTTATAACAACAGAGCAAAGAATGTAAATTTTGCAATTATGTCTTAACCATTGCCAAAAATACCTACAAAATGTAAACACGTGCGCAAAACAAAGGCAAATTTTGGTCCCAGGCTGGAAGCTTGAAAGCAGAAATGGCGTTTCAAAGGTACCATTACCAAAGATGTTAATGGTTGTAGCGCTATAGGAGGAGGGGGGAAAGATAACACATTCTCTGGGTGTGCGCGCTCGCAACGCTGTGTGGTCGTGCTACAATAATTACAACTCTGTGGTAGTGCTCTAAAGAGCTCAGGGGGCCTTACCATCTGGATCCTCTGCTGGCTGAATACTCATGTAAGGCTCATCCTTGTCCAGCCTGGACTGCCTCTGGCGACTCTCCTCTTCCAGAGCTGCCTCGGCCCGGCTTTTCGCGTTCACGTAGGCCAGGTAGGCAGGCGAGTTGTGATAGGCCTTCATGCTCTCATTATACTCAATCTACAGTGGAAAAGATGACAGGAATGACAAGGAAACAGAGAAGGCAAGCAGACACAACAATGTGGACCCTTGTATCTATCGTCTAGGACAAGATGAGGAAAGAGGTTTACTCAGGAAGGAATGATGATTGGAGGGACCCACAGCTAGTGGGGACACATCTACTGGTCACCCATCAGGAAAAACCCCATAAACACCCCTTGTAAAACAACCAACCTTCTCTGCTTCGTAGTCATTCAAATAATCCTGTTTCTCCTCATCAGTGAGGTCCCTCCACATGCCACCGATTATCTTCCCAATTTCCCATAGCTTCAGATCAGGATTGGAGGCTTTTACTTGATCCCAAACCTGGTGATGAGAACCAGACATGGGTGTGGGGTTGGGTTGGGTTGGAGGGGCTATAGGTGGTTATCTCTTTGCAGAGAGGTCACAAACCAGAGGAGGCCGTGTGCTTTAAGCTGCATTTCCAAGCTCAGAAATCCCACTATGTGATGTGGGCAGTCCTAAGTAATTCCTGGCTTAATCTGGCTTCACACCTACCTCGATAAACAACTACCAAGACAAAATGTACATCTTACTATGCAAACTATGTTAAAAAATCAAAGCATCCCTCTCTTCCAGCTGAGCACATGATGATGCAAAAGGCAGCAGTTAAACACTGTACCTACCTTGCGACTGTATCTCATATATGGCATCAGTGGCTTATCGGGTGGCTTGGGTGGCTTTGGGATATTTATTCCAGAGGAATTCTGATAAAGAAAGGAAAAAGAGTCACCTTGAGATACGCCTGCTCTGCAGTGACGAGGCATCCACAGAAACACTGTAGCTAAGCTAGGCTGAAGCTTGTGACGCTACAAGCAGGTGATTATGTTCAGGTTTAAACACAAGATCCATTAAAGGAGCTTCTTATCATTTAACTCGATTGCATTGATGACAGTTTGAAGGTATAAACAAGAAGAAGAAACGCCACAGAGTGCACTGCAACAACGCAGACTGTGGGGGGGAAAAAAAAAAAAAAAAATCAAATAGAAAAATCTCACTTAAGCTGAGATTTGCCCACTGCGAGACATAATGCCATTATCAGAGGCAGCCAACCACAGCGTGCATGCAGCGACTAAATTACTGCTCAGCAGCCAGAGCCATGCCGAGCAGCAAAGTCTTTAATGCCATGGCAACATGATGGCATGGGTTACTTAACATGGCTGTCAGAAATGCAGACTTTGAAAGGCAGGTGGGATTTGAATAGACACAGATGGACTCTTAGCAGGTCTCCAGTATGATGGAGGCAGCAGAGGGAGTTTGGGATGGTATGCATCATTTCTGATTCGGTCTCAGTAATGGAATGAGTTTCCACTGTAGGAAAGCAAAATTATGTCTAATCTGATTTACTCTGAACAAAGAAAAGTCAGTCTTATAGCTTGCAAAGGCCTCATCTGCAGCGTCTTCATTTCACTAGAGCAAGCTTTTCAGGAAGTCAGATGTTCTGGTCTGCCTTATACTTTCAGTCACTGCCTTCATTTCTTTGTTTTTTCTTCTATGTTAATATTCATACCGTTACCCGACTGTTGCTGCTTTGGCTCCCTCCCAGTCTGTAGTTGTTGTAGGCCAGATGGCTGTATGGGTTGTACCCCACAAACCCGGTGGTGTTGGGCATTTGCTGATGGAAACAAATGAGACAGAAACACGAATGAGAAATGACATAAAAGAAGAAGAGGGGAAAGCCCAAGACAACGAAAAAAATAATAAAGAAACCAATGAAAGAAGCTGGGAAAATGCAAAAATAAAGAAACTTGCATTCATGCTGGTGCTATAGGAAAATACAGCAGTGGTGTGTCAGCACATCGTTCTGTGACTAAACAAAATCAAGCACAAACTGTACTGAAGGTCCTTGGTGTAATTTGCTGGGGGAGATTTCTTCCCCTCTGGTCTCCATAATTTTGCCTCTCGTGAATTATTTTTATTCCCAGTACGAAAAAAGTTTATCCCCTTCCCAAGGTGATTAATGCTACTTTAACAACAGATACATCTCAAATAAAATAATGTGAGACCATCTGTAGTGCAAACGACAGTAAAATCAGAAACAGACTTTGAGCCTGGTGCCGTTCCATATCTGCCTTGATCTATGCGTGGCTTTTTAGTCTGCCAACAAACACTAACAGGCTGAAAATTATGGCTAGTAAAATATAAAAGATAAAGGATTCAGAGCAGCAGACTGTGATAGGTCCTCTCAAAAGTCGTCTTTTACTCCTGAAGTATAAATTAGAGTACTTTGTTGAATTTCTGCCATATTGGGCAACTAGGCAAAATTGATTTAGAGTTAAATCTGTTTTAAAAAAAAAAAAAAAAAAAAAAATGCTGCAAGCGTTGACTTGCATTTATCTGGTATAACTGTTGCTGAAAGTAACACATGAGGACATCTGGGGGTAAAATGTTATCAGGAAAGCTATATGAGCCTAGCACTAATATTCTGGTTTTATTTGCGTGACTGAAAAGACCCAATCAGGACGCTTCTTGAAGTTTCAGCTGATCCAAACTTAAAACATATTCAATTCATATTAAAACTAAAACTGATGTCTGGGGATGATGCTGTGTTCCTCTATGTTGCTTTCTTTTTCAATGACATTATATTTTGGATGCAATCATTTCATAGCATATATGTGAGCCAGATCCTAACTAAATGTGGAGCAAAGAGTAAGTTTGTGTGGGAGAACAGGGGAAGGTGGATCTAATGCTGAGAGGTAGTCAGAAATATCAAAGTACACAGAAACTACACAGGTTACGGCAATCACGTGAAAGCCAAGTACATGTTTTATTTGAATGCAACACGTATAAACGAAGCTAAAATTAGATTTTATGATCTTTCATGATGATGTTTGTACACTCATGTAGCTCTATTTGCACTTCGGCTCCTTGGATTTCAGTAGAGATGCAGCCATAGGTCATCTCTTCCTGAGCCACACACGTTTTGTGTAGGACGCTGTGTGAATATCAATGAATCAGTCATTATGATCCAATACAATCAATATCATGTATACGATTCTACTTAATGAGTACTTTTACTTTAAGATGTACTCTGATACTAAATCTTTTTTTTTTTTTATTATTAATTATTAGTTTTAGTTATTCTTCATTTACTCTTTCGGTGCCACTTTTCATGCTTTGCTTTCTTTTAGCTAAGTGTTAGAAAAAATCTATGCTCTATATTTGTCACTGCACCTGAGCGACTACAAGGCCCTGACAAAACATGCAAATCTGCTATAAATCCCACATACCACTTGAAAATCTTTCCCAGTGTTTTTTTTAAACTGTATTTATTTCTGATATTTATGATTCTGATTTCCTCCAGTACCTCAAAACAAAATAAAAGTCTCCATTTTATGTGACGTAAAACACCCAGGGGGTGGCTGGATGTGGGACTGAAACAGAATGAAAGGTTTTACATGTATATTTGAGAATACTTACAGTTGTAGGGGCAGGGGGAGGTGGAGGGGCATAGGATGGCCTCTCTGTTATGGGAAAGAAATTAATAAAAAATGACAATCAGTCCAGTCTTCTGACTTCCACAACTTACACATTTGCTATGACAGTCTTGTGGTCATGTCACTTCTCATGGATGAACTGAAACACCAGGTCTGATGCATTTAGATACCATCACCTACAAAGAACCTGACTACAATTAACTGGTTCAAACACTCCCAGTGTCTTACTTGACATTTCTGCAGTGAGGAGGATGATTCAGTCTGTTCCAGTCATTGGATCTGCAATAAACACATTTAAGAGGAGGATAACATTATATACCCCAGTGATTAGATGGGAGATTCAAACATAGCATAAAACAAAGAGATGCTGATGAGGATTCAGGCAACAAGGCAGGCTAACGTCCAACTACCATCAATGTTAGCTTGAAGCTAACTGAATTAGCGGATATATCTGTGAGGCAAATTTACTTTGTCAGAATGTAAATGGCATTAATGACCGCGCTGTGTAATTATGAAAGTGTAAATATGATGGTAGGTGAAGAGCGTAGTTCGCAGACGTTAGACTCGTCAATGTTCATCCTATAAACGACCTATAACGTAACTAGCAAGTCGCTAGCTAGCTAAATCTTTTGCTGTTAGGTTAGCCTGTCTGCGCCAAAAGTCAACCTCAAGTTTAATTTACGGTTGTGAGCTGACGTTAAGTGTGGCTGATAAATTCCTAATGATGTGATAGCTGACATTTCTTGTAGTTCGCTTGGCCCATAAGTTCGTTTGCTCTAAATAACCAGCCGGTTGACGGCTAACTAGCTGAATAGCTGGTAGCTAAAGAAAAGAGAATGACACCTATGATTATTATTAGCATGCAGCGTTAGGCAAAGCCGACATGTCTACAGATATTTGAAATTCCCACGTAATCTGCAAGAATGAATACTAAAGGGCAAAAAACTCACCCTAAAACCTTTAGTCCCCACCACTGTGTGCAGGTTGTGGCTTTGGTAGGAAAGGCTAACCACCTAGCTTAGTGATACAGCTCCCACAATAAACCAGTGAAATGGGGTCCACTCGTATGATTCCTGCAGAATCTTCTAGAACTGCACCCCCACCCTCTCCTTATTACAGCTGTGCCTCGGCTCGATGCTGATGCTCATCGCTCTCTGTTGTCACCGCTGCAGCAGTGACAGCAGAGACGTTTCTCCTCCAGCATTCAGAAGGAAAGAAAAAAGACCATATGGCAACAACAGAGCTGCCGAGTGGGATTTCACATTTTCCCTGCGTGGCTTTAAATTTAAGCTGCAGATGTGCAACGTTGTAGCATGATGCAGTTTGCTCCCGGATTGCGAAAAGCTGACCTGCATTGTCACCCCTGACTGCAAAACGCATCATGTCAAAAATCAGCCAGGTCAGTGCAGATGCTCTGCAGCCATCACCCGTGGAAAGCATATATTATTTCCATGTTAAGGCAGTAAGCTCATTTTTCTTGCAATATAGGGGGAATGATTTCTTATGTCACCATACCATAAGCTGCATTATGGATGCTTCACAGGCTTGTGAGCTTTTGATAAACTCAAGGTTGCCCCATTCACGGCTCCCCTGTTGTTAGGACTGAAATACTTTGCATTCTTGTTCACATTGTCTGAGAGCCGCCCAGGTCAATAGTTGTAATAGTGAGTTCCCTAAAAAAACAAAGAAAAGCCCGTGGGATTTGGCCCATTCATCCTGAATAGTTCTTGTTTTGAATTTGTTAATTGATTGTGGTCATTGTGACCCTCTTTCTTTCTGTTTACTCTGTACATTTGAGAGGTTATTTTACTTCTGCATGACCTGCCTCCTGCACAATATGCATTCAGACACCGATGTGAGCTCATCTGGTGCTTCACCTTCCTTTGACTCTCCAGGTCACGAAAGGCCAGAAAGCTGAACGGATGAGACGGAGAGCAGATTCCAAACAAGGCATGGCAAGGACCTTGCTTAACCTTGCACACCTGCATCTGGAGGTAGGGTGGAGGTCACATGCTTCCCGCAAGTTCGGTTACAATGCAGGCTTTACATGGACATTTGTGCAGGGCCTCCCAGGTATAGCTGTGGGATTGTGGATGCCCAGAGGCAGAATATCCCATGTGACACTTTAAATGAGTCCATGAAGCTCCTCTGGTAATGCACAATCAGTCCTTAAGCATATAAAGCCAAAATAGATTCAGGCAGTGGAACTAAGCAGACGTGAAAGTTTACTCTGGTGTTAGATGGCAGAGATATTTTTAGAAGCTGCTAAACTCACATTATCATGATGTAACCTTCCAGAGGTTCCTTGCATGACTGCATCGAGTTTTATGATTAACGCATCAATTTAAAAAGCTTTCACTGTAGGCTGAGGGAAATATATAGTGCCAGATTAAGATGTGAGAACATAAATTCTCCTTGTTCATATTTTCACTCATACCTTCTAAATATTTTATTTTCTACATTTGGTCTCGAGGCAACAACTTCATATACATATTTTTTTTCATAAATGTATTTTTGTTCACCGGATCACTAAAGCTCATTATGTAGTCACGTTTTATTCAGAGGTTTATACCCTGCTTAGTTTGGTCACAATAGCCCAGAGTAACACTCAGTTAAGTACACTGGTTCAGCTGCTCATTAAAGTGATATAAATAACTAATCATGATAAATATCTAATCAGGCATGCACATAGCAACAACTTGGTGCATTTAGCCATGTAGACAAGGTTAAGGCTACCAGCTGAATTTAAAACCGAGCATGGGAATAGGGAAGAAATGTAATTAAATGGCTCGAAACTGCCATGGTTGTTTATGCCAGGCTGCTCTGATTACTTCAGAAACTGCTGATCTGCTGGGATTTCCCCACAGGGTTCTAGGGTTCACAGAGAATTGTCCAAAAAAGAGAAAATATCCAGTCAGCAGCAGTTCTCTGGTTGAAAATTCCTCATTGATACCAAAGGTCAGAGGAGAAAGGCCAGACAGCTTCGCCCTGATAGCAAAACAACAGTAACTCAAGGTATGCAACCGAAATATGCAGAACATATCCGAAGATGCATGTTGAGTCTTGAAGCAGATGGGCTACAGCAGCAGAAGACCACACAAGGTGCCACTGCTGTCAGCTAAGAACAGGAAACCTAGGCTACAGTCCACACAGGCTCGCCAGAATTGGAGAAGATTGGAGAAGCGTTACCTGGTTTGATGAGTCTCAATTTCTGCTGTGACATTTGGATGGTCAGAATTTGGTGTAACCGGATTGAGCGAGGGAGTGGATGCATCTTTGCTTGCATCGGCGGTTCACACTGGTGGTGGTGGTGGGGGATATTTTCTTGGTACACTTTGGGCTCTTTAGTACTAACTCAGCACCGTTTAACCCACAGAGCCTTAACGAGTATCGCTGCTGACTGTGTCCATCCTTTTATGACCACAGTGTCTCCGTCTTCTGATGGCCGCTTCACCATGTGTGAGTGGAGGTGCAATTGTGCTTTTATTTTTTATGGTATAGCAAAGTGATCCTGAGCATCATCGCTGCTGCTCTCTGTTTGAGTCTGCCTGAGCTGAAATGTTTTATTAGCAAATGTGTTGCTCGCTACTTTCTTTTGCTGCATATATAAGTGAAAGATTTGCTCTGAGTCCTGCACCAATGCAGCCCTCCTGCTGTTTTCATTGACTCTAAGAACAGCGCCTTTATTCACCTTGCCTCATACACTCTCTTTAACCCTTCTATGTCTAAGTTGTCATCCTTACATCATTACTTAACAGCTTCGAAATATAAAATTTGATCAGGTTAGAGTTCCCACCTATGATGACCTCACAGAGTTAAAGTAAAAATACTGACTGTGGTGAAAAACTGCTTGCCAAGAATAGTTTGCTTCAGTTCATTGCATTCGTCAACTCGTTATCCATTCAGCTGCCCAGTATACTTTTTACTGGCCTTGGGCCAGAAGGTCACTGGGTATGTTGCGCCTGAGTATCTCGAACAACTTTATGATGATCTGGTGCTCAAAGGTGGGCAATGCTGTACTTCACTTATCTGACAAATCCCATGTAAGCAGATTGAAATAGTCACAGAGCCAGACAAACACTGGAATCTATATTTATTTATTTAAACACGAGTTAATTATATTCGCTAGAAATGGATCTCACATTTAGTTATTCAATCACAGAAATATTTCGCATAAGATTCACTGCAAGAGCATGTTTAACAGGCAGTTTTACCCAAAAGGGTCAGTAAAGATCTGAGATTGGACACATGCAACTTAGATATTTAAAAAAAACGCTTCAAGACTAAGAACTATAATTAACTGTACTAAACTGGGACACTGATAAGAAATGATAAGAGCAAGTCTTTATTATTGATAAATAATCATAACGCTAAATAGAGCATATTTCAGATTTGATGCACCATTCTCCAAAATATATCTCTGACATTTTCATACTACAGTGTTTTGCTACCTTTGTACACATCCAACTGTGCCTTCAGTTTAACTCTGACCTGTCAAGGCAGGGACAGACCCCAGGAATTTGGCAGTCGGTACTTTGGGCCCTGAGGGTCGAAGTGTGAGGCCTCCGTGCGTCAGACACATCCCACAAATGCTCAAGTGAACTTTCTGCATTTGTACTCAGGAAGCGAGGACTCCAAGAAATCACGTTTCCCAGTGGGATAAAAAACAAAAACACTACTTTATGACAACCAGATGACTGTTTTTCCGTGATCCATCAGTGGAACTAGTATCTGCTATAAACATTGACTGTATGTAAATGATGTCACCCATTGCAGGTGTTTTTGTTTTTTTGGTGGGTGACTAGACACAAAAACACAATTAGTCCTAAATAGTAAGGTAAAGAATCTGTGTTATCCTTACAGGACAAATCTATGCATTTTTATGTATTTATTTTTATCTGTAGATTTGATAAACAGAAATATCTCTTATGCTTGGATATGTGAAAAGCCAGGTTACAAAAATGGTTACAAATGTAATACAGATGAGTTTTCTTTCACTCTACATTAAACCTCATTAAGGTGGGCACCAAATGTTATTTTTTTCTGCACCACCTCACTAAAACAATAGAGGATGTAGTCACACCATAAAGCACACCCTTCTTTTTTTGTCCAGTTTTACTCTAAATGTGACAATACTTAAAAAAAATTAACATTATTCTACATTAAACTAGCATTTAAGACCTAGAAATCAACCAAACAATGTTTATTGAGGTCAGAAAAGAATTTAGTGGAAGGTTAATTTTCTAATTCTCAGTTAATACAATCTTATTTCTTTTTGCAGCCAAGGGAGTCGCCACCTGCTGGACATCAGAAGGAATGCAGGTTTATATCACTGCTGCGACTAATAACACCAAGCTACACTGTAGTTTCTAATGTATTTTAATCGTTGTATTACAATGTGTACATTTTCATCAGGAAAACATTTAAACTGTAGCTGATTATTTCATTTGAAACTCTATATTTCAGTTCTTCGATCACTTCAGTGTTTAAGTATAACAATCCTGTTCTGGAAACATACACAAGACTTCAGCTGTTCCCAACCTCAGTCCATTTGTATGCATGCAAACATTACTTCATATGTTCTACACATTAACAGATAATATCAAATGCAAACAGTCTATTGTCGAGAAATGTAATTACAGTTCAGTACAGCAAAGTCAGAGGACAAGCAACTTACTATAGCTTAAATACACCATTTATGTAGTTAGAAGGCCTTTACACAGTCAAAGCCAAAACCATTTTCCATCTCTCACAAGGATTAAGACTGTTTTAACAGACAAATGTGTTTAGTAACACTTCATTAGTTGATGAATTGTAAGATAGGATTTGCTGGAACGATCTTTGTGAGTTCACTGAATGAGAACTGGCGTCTTTATTTTAATGTGCTCGTAGTCTTTGCAACAAGTTTTCGGTTTGATATTCTCAAGCCGCAGCAATTATTCTCCACCCATACCATCTTCTACTTATCTATCTGTGGTTACGTGAACTACCTTTGGATGCATTTCTGTTTTTACTAGCAACTAAAACTGCACGTCGGTGACATGCACTGTGTCTAAAAATGTTTAAACTGAGCGTTGGCTTCAGTGATTAGATTATCATAGCTTGATTTATTTGGATTTTTATTATTACTTTTATACCCTGTAACCTGTGTGTGGAAACTTGACTCATGCTTTATATGAGAGCAAAACTCGGACAACACAGAGACAAGAAAAGATGCTGAGTTTGGTCATTGTTGCTCGAATTGTTTATTATGATTAAACATTACAGGGTTTAATCATAATAAACCTTTTTGACAGTTTTCCATTTGGAAAAAAAAGAAAGAAAGAAAAGAAAAAATATGTTTTTCCTTCATTTGTCTCATAGTCTGTTATAATGGTGAACGTTTCAGATAAGATCAGTGAGTGTACAAGTACAATGTCCAATGTGCAGAGTGCTCTAAAAGCTCTGTTATTTGGGATTTTTTGTTTGTTTGTTTGTTTCTCATCCCTCTTGGCTTTATACGTATAGACTGTATATAAAAGATGAGGATACCCATCGTGATGAGGGTCTTCACATCGCTGTCTTAGTGTTTTCAAACCAGATGTCATGAACACAGGGTCAGATCTGACCCAAAACCTGAGGGACAGTGCACACTAGCACATTTACTCATTTAGTCACAAGGTTCAGTCATAAGGTATCCTGGACACTAATGGCAACTATAATTTATGGAATATAAATCATAATGTATACAGAAGTAGTCAAACTAGTGACTGAACCAATAAGGTCAAAAAGCAAAGAGCCGAGGGCCATTTTCCCATAGACTTAAACAATTGGGCTTCTTTTTACAATTAAGAGGCCTGCCCCCTGCTGCCTATTCTTTAAGTTTAAGGCACTCTTCCATATTGCCATAAACTCAGAAATTGCATCCATCTTTAATATACAGTCTATGGCAGAAGACTCCTTGATTGTTTGCCAGACAGGACAGTTGGCTTAAAGGGAGAGGAAAGGGAGCTAAAAAGGGAGGCAGCACCAGGACCCAGTGTAAGATAAATGAGCATTACATTTAAGCTATTTTAGCTATTTTGAAGCTGCTCTGCTAGAATCTAAGAATCAAGATATGGAGTTGGCAATGAGCATAATAAGTCCAATAAAATCCAATTTCTTGACTGACTTGCATAAAGAGAAAATGATCACATTAACATTGGGAATATCAGTTTTCCACAGGGACCTGGGCTGAAAGCAGCTATCACTGGTTAAATATTTTACTACCTTTCCCAGTAAGCACGAGATAAGCTTAGATTATTTTTCTTTTCTCAGTCTCTGTTTATCTGTCCTGCCTTTTATAAAGTCAAAACCCAATGCACTGTGGGAAAAGTAAAAAGCTAGAATGAATGCTACTAATTTTCATGGCAGGTTTATTATTCAGTTTGGAGCTGAATGTACCGCTCCGTGATTTAAAACTTAAATATTGTTTAGGTAAAATCAGTCGGTGGACATACACAAAGTAAAAAAAAAAGAAGCCAAAATTTTGTATTAAGTGTCTTTTTGTTTTTGACACATCTTAAAATTATAGCCCACACAGCAGTGCGTTGTCAGGTTAATGTTAATGCTGTTCTGTTCTTTGGTTTTTGAACCTCCTTTCTAGTGAATCCTGGGCCCAAACCGCCAGGACACCAACAACAACGACAGCAACAACAATCTTTTCTTGAGTCAGTAACAACCAAAGTCGCCCATTCAGCTGATGATGGAAAACCGTGTCATTTGCACTGGTAATGAACTCCTTCAATTATTATTGTAATCCTCAACAGATGCGTGATAACAGAAACGCAGAGGAATTTTTATTTCCACATCATCGCTGCGTTATCTTTACTGCTTCGCCGCAGTCACCCAATCCCAATTTTATGTTGGCTATAAGTTTACTTTGCTGCGAGGAGCTTAATCATTAAACTTTATTACACTCTGCTTCTATATTTACAGAACTGACTAATGAAACATTCAGCCAGGCAGCTGCAGTGATAGTGCAAAGCTAATGTGGGATTTTCTTTTTTTTTAATCATTTGACAATAACACTGAAAACCTGCAGGAAAAGCCTTTTTCAGACGAAGGTGATCCTCACATTTGCTGATGCTAATTGCTCCGCTCATCACTCCAATCTGAAACAATACCCAAAAAGTGCAGAAACATTTTCCTTTTTTTTTTCTTTCTTTTGTATTTTGGCACAATCAATATGTAGCACCACCAAAAGTTCTGCCATGCAGTCTGTTTGGAGATAAATCCCCTACATCGGAGCATATTCATACAAACACAAGTCCTACTGGCATCTTAGCACCAGCTGGAGAAACAAGATTATCCTATCAGCAGTGCACAGAGTTTCTAACCCAGCTACGCTGCCAGTCCTTTATGCTAGCGAGAGCTCAAAGAGGGAGGGGGTGCAGAGTTAACCACGGGGTGATGAAGCAAAACTATTCTGGGCTCTGTGAGATACAGATTTGCAGACTAATCTCACTTTTCACTTTGGTCTTTGTGGTGTGAAAAGCTATGGCTTATCATTTTGGTAATTCAAGACAGGGGTTGATGCATTCCTTTTCTTCCCTGTTTCTTTCTTTCGTTCTGTCTCTCGTTCTCGTCCCATCTGTTATTGCTACTCTGATGCCGTGGCTGAAGTAAACTTTGTGTTTATCAAACGCAAGCAAATGCATTTTATGGTTTGATTTCACTGGCTTATTAGATGAGTGGGGTTTACAAAAGAAAGAATAGCAGACTAAGAGCCACAAGTTACTTAAAAAAAACGACGCTGGTGCACAGTCTTTTGAGAATCTTTCCGGATTGTCCAGAAATTCAGGTGAATAAGTGCTCCAGAAAGAATGAACCAAATGTTTAATCTCAGGTTTGATTGTTGGGTGGAGTGACTGCTTTTTTTCCCAGAATGCTACACTAAACCAGAGAAAATGACACGCTCTGCATTCTCTCTTTCTCAAAGATCACAACCACAACTGTTATCTGGAAGTGTATGTGTGCCTTTCTTCTGCCACCTGGTACTTTAAAGCACATGTGTCTGAGGACTATTGGCCTAAAGTTCATGTGATACAAAGAAAACAGAACAAGTGCTCAAAAGACTCGTATCACATACCTGCACACACAGAAACAAGATAGCAAAAGAACTCAATTCAATGGTTTCCTTTTTGTTGCACAAGCTCAAGTACCGTTGGCCTCAGGTAGAGTGAGGCTTAAGAATGAAGTCCTTTAGTCATATAGTTCTACTAATAAGCACCAGTAGAATTCAGCTGGTCCTGCACCCCCACTGCCTCCCCCCTCGTCTTCAGTCCCTCAGGCTAGCAATTAACTGGTGGCAGTCTAGATCCCCTCGCAGTTCCAGCGGCCCCGGCAGCCTCAGGCCCGTCTTCTGATCCACACACCAGCATTTTCCCCGCTGGCCGTCACGTGCAGGGTGGCACTGCAAGCATAAAGATAAAGGCGTTATTCTAGTTCTATAGCAGTTTTTCTGGACTAACTGTGAAGCAAAGGAGGCATACAGCTCTGCGGGTCATATCAACTTTATGGTGCTGTACACGTTTGGTAAATTATTGCTTTGGTTTTACTGCATTGAGTTTTAAAGAGAACCTATTCTGCTCATTTATACCTCCATATTTTTGTTTTTGGACTCTACTAGTCTTGATAGCAGTGTAACAGGACTCAACAATGAAAAGATGACCTTAGATCTGATAATTAAAGACATTCCCACTGTACTGAAATGTAATATCGCAGCAGTTTTTAAAGCAGTTGAATTGTTTAGTTAAAGCATTCCTTCTTTGAGCTTTCAACAGTTACTGTAATACTAAATTTATTGTGTGCGTTTGCACTTTTCCCATCATGATTTTGTTTCAAAAAGCCTCCAACACAGACAAGTTAACAATCTCAGAGCAACCCTGCCATGAAATGATTCCCAGTTGTCCCTAATGACCTGTGCTTTACTTCCCAATATGTTTTATCACAGCGCAGTTTTAGTTAAACAGTAAACAGATGCCTGCGAATCTGAGCAGAGAGAGATACTTTAGCCGTGTTACACAATCTGCAGAGCTCAGACTTTTGATGACGGGTGCCTTAGCAGAGCTTTCCTTTTATCACTGACTCTGCGTCTGCTGCTTTGATTGCATGTGCAGCTCAGAGCAGCCCTATCTCCTCTCATTCTCCCTCACTCTTATCTGCACGCTTGCCCAATCTCTCAAAGGCAAAAAAATAAACTAACCCAAAAAAAAGCAGGTAACTGCATCCAAGAACTAATTGCATCCATCGCAACAATAAAGTGATTACTGTCCAACAGTTTAGGGGAAACCGCTTTACACACAGTCTTGATTTCTGAGAGTAAATCACTTTCCATGTGAGCTTAGAACAATAACGATCTTGGCATGACCGTGACAGTCTGCTTGGAGACACTGTTGTGTTGATCTTGAACTATTTAGACTGTATGTCATCAGCTGCAGGCATGTTTTGTGTCTTGGCGAGAAGATTGCTTATGTAGTTTGAAAGGAACTCTTTGAACTATAAAGATAGGCATTTTTATTGGTAACGGCTTCATGATTGAGATTCACAGTTCACCAGTTGACATGGTCAGATTGCGGTCTGCTCGGCATTTCAATAAAGTGCACACTGAGTGAAAGCTGGAAAGTACAGACCTGTTTAGGGTGGAAATCTCCATTTTTGTCACAGTTGGGTATGGGGATCGTGAAGAGGTCATCGTGTGTGCGAGTATTCGATGCCAATCTGTCCAACGCTCTCTGGAGCTCGGCACGACACGGGGCCTGTAGGAGCAATAAGATTTGATTTGACGTTTAAAGACCAGCTGTCAACCACACATATAAACAGGCACTAAAAAATGGAAGAAAATTATTCTTTGCTCCTTAAAATCATGGAAAAATCTCCAGCAAGTTTAGATTTACTTTTAAAAAGCGTCACCCATCTTAAGTTACCATTGTAGTCAGTAATGAAAAGTGATGAGTAATGCCAAAAACACAATTTCAGAACACAGTGAAAAACATTTTGATTACTCACAAACTGCAGTTTGTGACTCAACCCATAAAAAGCTAAACCCTGATTTGGCAGCTATCCTGTTAAGGTCGACTCCTAAGTTTTGAACGCCCTGTGGATGTCCCGTTCTGACCTCTTAAACGTGCTCATGTGCGAGTTCTTCGTAGAACATTGGCTTCTGTATCAATAATCCCATGTTAAAGATTATCATGGGTCTCCACCTAATACCAAATAGTGGTGTCCCAACACAAAGGTGGTCCATTTCTTAAATATTCAGAGGGTTGAGCACCATCAGTTTGTTCCCCAGGGTCAGACTGTCAGTGCCGAGTTCAGCATTCATTTGGACTGTGGCAATGACCACACCAGCACAGTCTAACCACCCACCCTGCTGACAGATCTGGCTGCCCTGCCTCTTCCTCCTCTTTTCCCAAAATAAAATGAAAACTAAGAAAACATGGCTGGGGTCCAGCGCAGGAAGTCGTCAGAGCAGGCTTTTACAGGGAGTAATTTAAAGATGGTACCTGATTAAAGTGTTCACGGAGAAACCCTTGAAGGGGATAGGGTTAAAATTTTGTCGGTTTTTTTTGTGGTTGAAGTCGCACAGCGTTATATCTGAGTGCACAGAAGACACTGATTATGAAAAAGCAGCTTTAAGTAAGCCGGTGTGTTTGTGCCCAGCATCGACCCTGAGAAATGTGAACTCGAGCTCTAAATGTGTTATTTCTGTGCTTCGATGTTCCGCATGTCTGTGTGAAATTAATGCACTGAATAACGTGCCTGTGATGGATTAGGATCCAGGTTTTACCCGTGTTTGAACAGCTAATGGCATGCTAATGAAAATATGCACGTGTACCTTCATTCACAAGACCAAATGTTACAGCCTGTAAATAACTAATTTGTTCAATTTATAACCTGCCTGTTACACGCTTGTGACTCGGGAACTGTAAAGCCTTAATGTAAAACACCTGCTGGATTCAGGCATTTCGCTGCAGCGGAGATCGTCTGGGTTTATTGTTTTTCTGTGAAACGTAAGAAATGCCGAGGATCATTTCTCTCACCAGGATCGCTTTGGCGTCTTCTCTGGCGTTGTTGCTTCTCAGGTTTGTGGATTTTGGAGGGTGCCGGGCCAGGGTCTTCTGTATGCACCGCTTGTCCTGTGGACTGCACCGGATATTGCTGTTGTTCGGGTGTTCGGGAGTCATCTCTTCCTGCCTGTCCATCGCTAAACAACAAGAAGTAAAACTTTAGGTCTTCAAATTCAAACAAGCGGTTTATGAAGCCTTGAAATACAAAAAAAAATACTATTCACAGCACGTTTGTAAAATACTTTTCTAGAAGTCTTCTTATTTACTTGCAGTTCTTTTTTGGGGGCATGAACCTAACTCTACAGAAGGAGCTCCAGAAAGTTAAATAGTGCGTTCCTTGATGACTTCAAATACCTTATTTTGTCTTACCAACAGTCCGAGATTTATTTTGGTGAAAATTCACTCCAGGAATGGCAGTGAAAGCTAATAATTTCTCATTTAAATGATAAAAGCGTGATTTAGTGAAGCATCTAACTGTTCTGTTCTAATAGTCTTCTCGTCCTTCAATGAACAGCCAACAGTGTGGAGAATATAGGCTAAAAACGAGGCCAGGTTAACCACAAGGACACGCAGCCTTGTTCCTGCTTGTTTGTATGAAGTGGGGGGGCAGGGGGTCTGTGCCACCTTTGCATCTCCATCATCCTGCATTATGAGCCCAGCAGGCAGCCAGCTGTTTCCTGAGGAAATGCCCCCCTGCCTCGTCATTCTCCACCTCTCCACAACAACCGCAGTCCGCACCAGATGGAGGTTGTTTGAGAGTATTTGCACTGTCACAAGCTTTTGGGGGCACGAGAAGGGTGAAATAAAGAATAAAATGCAAAGTCTCGGTTCTCATGCATCTTGCCTTTCACCTGTGGCGTTTAAGGCTTGGCAGTGCTTTGGACTTTGTGCTCATAATCCATGGCTTTCTTACAAATTGGCACTGGAATCAAAGGACTTCAAAGTGTAGTTTTACAGTTTTTAAACTGGTCTTTCTCTGATCACTGAACCAGATCTGAGCTCTGGTTAATATCACTGATCATTGCCAGGCATCCAGCTAACTGCTCCTGGCATAGACAGTGAAACAAGGGTTTGTAGCCTCCTTAATCTTGTGCAACATGCAGCCTTTTCTCAGGTGCATAAAGGCTCAAATACAGAAACTTTTCCTTTGTAGTTCAGACTCTTAAACATGTCCTGGAATGCCCTTTTAAGGATCCCGGGCCACTTCCTGGGGATGATTAGAGGGTTTTACAACTTGATCGGTGACCGTGTTTCTCTAAACCTCACGAAAGGTCATGTTGCTTTGTTTGTCTGGGGGGGAAGTATATCTCAGCTGTTTATATTTTTAGTCTCTTTGCTGTTAAACCTTGCTCATCAGCACTTTCTTCCACAAGCGCCATCGGGGTTTCATCTGTTTCCTAGTTGTTCTTTCTCCTCTTTTGCCGGTTCAGACTTTTTCCGATTCCACGTAGAGCGAGCCAAAGTGGGTCAGGGGTGGCATGTCCTGTTTGCTACCACTGCTGTTTTCCATGGAGGAAGTCGCCACTTCTCTGTGTGGTTTCATCTGATTTGGATCGCCAGCTCTTGGCATCTAAATATCATTCCTTCAGGGCATTGTCAGGCCTACGCTGACACATTTGCAGCGCATTGTTAGTCACAGGTGCACAGCAGAGATAAAGGAAGTTCTGGAGTGAGCAGACAATCACACTCAGAATCAGGGACCAGGTACATTTTGATTAACCAAAGTTAAGACCGTAACCAGTTCAAACAGACACCCTCACCTGTTTGTTAATCAGCAGATTTAGGTCATCGTCAACTAGTCACTGTGATACGTTAGCAGAAGGACAAGGCAGCTTCTGACTGGGCGTATTTAGCAGACAAACTCAAAAGCTCTTACACAATAAACTGCATTGCTTGCTCAACCTAGCTTTTACATAAATATTTGTCTTTGCATTGCTGCCAACGTCTTCGTCATAGTGAGCGTGACGTGCTGAGGGGCATCATTCATCGCTAGAAAAGAAAAACCCCACTTTACACAAGTTCGTCTCAGTACGTGATTTAATCCACATCATAACAAGTCCAGGCCACATGTGTCTGTTTATATATTTGCCTTCTCTCTGCAGACTGTAGAACAGTGACACGAAGGGGTCATCAGATTTCAGATTCCACTGTTAGTGGCTTTTAAGGCTGAGGCTGTGAAGCCCAAAGACAAATGTTCTCCCCAAATAAATATTTGGTTATGCTCAGAGTGCTTTCCACTCGTTTATTCTTCTCCTAACTTGGATCTCAGATTGAAGATCGTCCATTATGAGACATTTGTACAAAAACATGACATGCAGCCTTTTACAGATTATTCATTCGTGCTGTACTGGATACAGATGCTGTGAGTATGTTTAAGGTGAGGCTAGAAAGGCCTGGAGGTTTGAAAAGCTGAAAACATCATATCAAGCACTTTTCTGAAAGCGCATTGGGCCCTGGAGATCACTTTGGAGGACAGCATATTCACAAATGAGATGTTTTGGTGGACACACCCTGAAGAGGAGCAGCTATAAAATATATTTGCTACTTATAGAGTGCCACACGGTTGCTGTTCTTTTGTAGGCCAACCCAGAGGTTCACATTGTGCTGGTGGCTGAAACAAAAAAGCCAATGGGATTTTTACTTAGGCTTATTGGATTATTGCAAAAAAAAATAAGCTCTTAGAACAAACATTGTGTCCAAACTTTTGACTGGATCCGTACTTGGACGATATGATATTTTTTCAACTGTGTGAAATTAATCACAGAAACGCTTAAGTTAGCCATAAATGATCTAAATCACTCTCTATATTGAATAGTACAGAAACACTATTGACATGTTAGCTGCTCTCATGATTCTAGTAATGTATTTAACAATGCTCTTAAATCCATCCGTCCATTTCTGCCACTTTTCTGGCAAGTCTGGTTTGTGGGAGTAGTGGTCTAAGCAGACATGCACAGACCATCCTCTTCCCAACCAGCTCTTGCAGGCTTCTGGGGGTCATACTGAGGCATTCCCAAGCCAGCTGAGAGACATCTTTCCAACATGTTCTGGGTCGGCCCCAGGACCTCCTCCCAGTTGGACATGCCCAAACCAAATCACCTAAGAGTCATCCAGGAGGCACACGAACCTGCTCAACTGGCTTCTTCTGATGCAGAAAAGCAGTGATCCCCTCCTCCTGAGTTTGAATGAACTTTAGTTTTTTGTTTAAGTTCTTAAAAAGTTCTTCTCTTCACTTAATGCTAGCCAGCTTTCTTCCCACCAGCTTTTAATATGTGACAGGAATGAGTGAAACAGGACACCAAAAAGCCACAAACGAGCGTGGGGCAGATCGTCCTATCAGACGAATCAAAAAGGGAGGGCAGGAAAACACTGATTTTCAGGGTGGTGTCAAGGTATTCCAGACTTAATATTCCACCCTCCCTGCTGCCCCAGATCTAACCACACAGATGAACTCAATTACCATCACAAATAATCATAACTCCAATATAAAAAAGACAGAAATGAAATGCCAGTGCAATAGTGCTGATTCAAAGTTGAGTCTAATGTAAGCTTTTTGTCTGTGTGCTTCTCTCTTCTGTTGAGTTACAGCGAGAGCCACAGCTCTGTCAGCCGCAGGACTTTCCTGTTCTGACACTTTATTAATTCATGTTTTATTTATGTCCAAACATCGAGGATTAGTTTGATATGAACAAACAGTCGGTGCATAAAACTTAAAACGACATGAGTTTCATGACACCCGATAGAATAGCTTATATTGCGCTGACAACAGCTAATGTCTTTTAAAACAAATGGTCTTCGGGGAGTCTTCTTTTCCCAAATGTTTGGTGACACTTTTATGTGCTTTTTTCCCCCCTTCCTTGCAAGCGATTCTGGCAGCAAACTCTGAACTCATCTAGGCTTACTACCAACAGACTGCTCTTTTTGGTCAACACTGGACTCTGCCAGAGTATCAGTATCAGACGCTCGGTTTCCAGGCAGAAGATTTCTTTGAATCTGTTAATCATCAGCTCGAATCTAACACAGCACCAGGAACAGTGTTCAGGACTGCTGTCAGGGCCAATGAAAATGTTGGACCGTGCTATGGGGTAATTTGTCAGAGGAAAGGTTGAAAGAAAGTTAAATCAACACTAAATCACAAAAGCAGAAACCTGCTGCTACTGCACGGCCTGCTGCTGCTCAGCGGATGTCAAAACAGACATCCCAGTCTTTAGAAACCAATTAGGAGCAATAAATCTGTAAAATTAAAAATGCCTGCTTGATTATATACTGGCTGCTCATCAGGAACTAGCAGAAAAAAGTGCATAATCAGAAACAGAACTTAAAAGTATAACTATGAGGCTCATTTCCAGGTTCAAAGCAGCTTTTCATGATTCAAAATCTTATACTTATGCAGCCCTCAGTTCATCTTCTGGCTCAAACACACTGATTAGGCTCTTAATGGCAGATTTCTTGATCGGCTGACCCTCGCAGACAACAGATTTGAACAGCAGGGTGTGGGGCTTCTGTTCTCACAGCCAGAGGTGTGCCTCTGAGATTACCTTGTAAGGATATCCCCTCTCACTGACGGCAAACCGATCCGAGAAAAACTGTCTGCAACTGAGCGTTTAGAGCAGTATGAAGCCTGAGCTTTGACCCACATGGTTTGCGTTTACACACGCTGACCTCATTATTTGAAACTTTAACCGTGTTTAGTGTGAGAATCCTCCGTTATAACAATATAGACCTGACAGAAAACAAGGAAAAGCATAATAGGTCCCCTTCAGCCCAATACTCCATTCTACAGCCTAAACCTCTTATAAGCCAGATGTAACACACACACTCACACACACAAAGGTGTGGATCAGAGAGAAAAACACGAGTAAAGGATAGGGCTGAACCTTTTCCAGATGGATCATCATCAGGATAAACATTATCCTTGAACCTGTGTCAAACTTTTGGATCAAAGCATTGTTCGGCGATGAAAATGAAGCTTGTTTTTCGGAAACGGGCTCACTGCCCCCTCTAAGTTTCTCGTGTTTTCAGGAAGGAATTCTGTTTTTAATCGAGATGAAGACAGAACCTGAATCTGAATTCATGTCTGTTATATAAACTGAGCCGATGTGGATCTGTCAGTAAGATATCTCTAGGGCCAGATTGTGTTGCTGCTTGTTTTGCAGATTCATTTGCTTACAGATTTGTGAGTAAATTCTGTCACAGAGAGCAGTAATCCTTGCTGAGTTTATGCATTGATGGTGCTTTGTGGTGAATAGAGGGAACCCTGCATCTGCAGTGAACTAGGTCAAACTATTCTGGGTTCCTCCATTAGATTCATTTTAAGCTGAATATTCTTACATAGAGAAATCGGGTTAAGAGTGATTCTCTCCCCTGTGCGAAGACAGGAAATGAAATCAAACATCGGTGATTACAGCTGCACTTTTTTTAATCTCTTAATATCAAGACTGTCGCCGGTGAGGCGTTTAGTTTGATTCACATCTACAGGTCAGGATGTGGGCCCCTTACCCTAAACTCAGTGCTTCCTAAGTGACCTAGTGGAAGTTACGAGGCGAAACATTTCAGTTGGCCTTGGTGTAGTCAAAGGGTGCATAACTACACCAAGGCCAACTGAAATGTAAAATTTAAAGATTTATTTAGTGTATAAATTGAATTTCTGGATTCCATCTGAACATCTGGGTCCGGATTACAGTGTAATATTGTCTTGAGAACTTTAAGACAATAACTCCCAGTGTCAGTTTGAGATGTGTGGGTTTTTTTTTCATGAAGCTATGAAACTAAAGGTCCAATTTTGTTCTACCTTGAAGTGGTGAAGAATCTTTCCAAAAATTCCTGGATCCAAATCTGGATCGACTCCCAGGGACTCCACTTAACCTGGGCCAAGCCCCACCTGGGGCAAAAATGTTCATGCAGATCCATGAAGATGAACTCTAGCTTGTTCTGCTAACAAACAGGCAAACCAAGCCAGTTACATGTCCTCCTTGAAGGAGGTAAAAATGTCCATTTGTTCTCGGGAGATGGAGCTACAGTATTTTTCTTACTGAACTTCTGGCTCAGACTTAAATCCCAGCCCGTGAGGATTCACTCGCCTCAGATTAAGGATGTGTCGTGGCCGGGACAGAGTTGGGTTGTTTGTGTATCTCTCGGCTCCAACTCTGGAAGGGGGTCCCTGCCCCACAGAGAACAGCAATTAGCTAATCGCATTTACGGCTGCACAAGAGCCCCAGCTGTACAAATGCACCGCACAACCCAAAGAAAGCAAATATGAAATGACATCTGCCGAGAGAACTTTGAGAAAGCACATCTTTAATAACCAGTTCGGAGCTCCCAAATTGTGCTGGGAGAAAAAAATCTAGGTTAGCATGCTGCTTTTATAAAGGCCTATGTGCGTCACAGTAAATTGGACATAGTTGAACAGAGTCTGGCTCCACCGACTGCTTCATTCATGCAACTCCCTCTGTGCCTGTAGGTGTAAGACTTTTCATATCTGACATCTGTATCAGTTTGTAAATAATATCCGTTTCACTGCGAGAGGGAAGCGTCTGAATACCCGACACCGGGGCAGACCCAGCAGGAATGCGGGAACAGATGCCAGCACACGCTTGATGATTTATTCTAAGTATTAAGATCGAGAGGGATCCTGAGAAAGGAATATTAAGAAGCACTAAAGCTGCCTTAGACTTTGACATGCGGCGCAGGGTAGTGCCTGTTGTTGCTATGGAAATTCAGTTCAGGAAGAGAGAAACGGGCAGATAGCTCATAATTCTTCACAGCCTGATTTAATATGTTACTTTTCCTAAACACGAGGCAGCACCAGCCAGCAGCTGCAGGGCTGTGACAACCAGCGTGAACACCCTAAATTCACTCAGTGCGCTGTTAGGATGTGCCTGCATCCCAGGGTCCTTTTATTGCGAATTCTCTAGGTTTTTACAATCCCTCTTTCTATTTTTATCTGGCATGTTCACTGTTGCTAGGAGTGGGGCAGTGTCAGACATGTATTCAGGAGATGCACCCCCTTGTTTAATAATGCATAAGTACGGTGAATGCACCACAAAGGAAATCTAGAGCTTTTTTGCCTCTCCCCGGTGCCTCTCTGATCGTCTCCCGTCTGCCACGGTTTACATTAAACATTCTCATACAGTAGGTTTGAGCTGCTGCCAGCAGAATTGATTTACAGTGAGATTTATCGGGCAGAGCTTCCCTGCTTTGTTGACAGACCTCGGGGGTGAGAAAGCACATCGAGGCAAACGGAACCCAGCGCTCGGATTACAGAAAAACCCCAAAACAAAACTTTTCCAAAATGTTCCAACCTGCCAAGTCCCCTCCGTGTGCTACAGCTCAGCTAATTGCACAATGCAGCATCGGAGAGATTCAGGGAGAACATTCTGCAAGATAAACGGGTGTGGACCCAAACAGCTCTCCTTTTATATCAAGCTCAACACAGCTTTCCTCTTCTTTCTGATTCCGTTCAGTCACGCTATGTGCCGGGCTAACCTATGCTGGCCTTGCGCAGAGAGCAGAAGGCTCTAATTTCAGCTCTGGCAGCAACAGTGCCGATGAGCTCATCCTCACGAAGGAGCTGGACACGGTGGGCGATGTGCTCGAGGGCTTGTTCGGGCAGGAGAGGGCCAGGAGAAACAGATGCTGCAATGACAATGGGCGTCCTGCGAGTTTTACACCAACTAAAGCCCGTCTACTACTATTACCAGAAAATGTCTGGGAGCCTGTGTGCGGCAGATAATCTGGAACAAATAAAAGAGCCGCCACCTTATAACAGTTGTCTCAAATGATTTAATGGAAATCAGCACCACTCCCTTTGTGGAGACGAGCAGTTAGAGTCTAGTTAGGAAGAAGCTGATGTTATTGCAGTGAACTGGAACTGGATATGCAGATCCAGCATTAGACATCCCACTGTGTGAAAGTGGAAACAGACTTTGGAAGAGGAATGCAATAACAGAAAAGGAGAGCTGAGCCAGAAGAGTGTGATAGAGACATCAGCAGCAGAAGAAGAAGAGTCAGAGATTTGCAGCAGCAGCGGGAGGAGGAGGAGGATCAGGGGTATCCATGAAAGAGCACCACGTAAATTACTGATTGCAGAGAGCTCTAATAGCTCCAGACTGGCCACACTCCATTACAGTCATTTCATAGAGCAGCTTTTATTACCTCCTCCCATTACAAACACACACAGATTCACTGGGACACACACACACACTGAGACTCTCACATTTCCAGCATCACCACAGTCCATTTCACTGCCTGCACTTCACCTGCAGGACCTCACTTAAACATGGCATACGCAAGTTCTGCTGACGAGAAAAAAATTTGCAGGATGCCTTCAGTAAACTTTGTGCAGCACACGCACACCCTGGCGCTCTGCATCTTTCATCTTTCAGCAGGGCTCCCTTTCACAGCGAGCGGCCGCAGGACAGCAGCGGGACTGTGTGCGCTCTCCCATCAGGATCTGGTGCGTGTGCATGCTCTGCTTCAGGGCTTAGCTGAGATTAGGGTAAACAAGCAGCACATTGTCACCCCCCCAACTCTGCCCGGATCAGGTAAAAAAGGTCCGAGGAGCACAGAGAGAAAACATTCTGGTCTGCAGAGACGTCGCTTCAGCTTTGGACAGATCGCTTTTGGCGCCGAATGAGAGAAAGACCTTTGCTGCTTTGAGCGTAACTAAACAAGAAGAAGAAGAGCCCGGTTTCACTCTCACCTGAGTTCTCCTCCACCTCCCTCTCATCAGTGCAGATCCCCTGGCCATGCATCAGCGAGTGCAGCGGCCTCTCCACGCCCCTCGGCGGGTAGCAGCGGAGGCCCGTGCCACATCGGGGCGAGTAAACGCCACAGTGGGCTCCTTTAGGCAGGGCACAGGTGGGGCAGCAGCCGCAGCCGGGCTCCCGCACCGTTTCCTCGCAGCCTTCAGGCAGACGGCAGCTGGCCAGGCGCTCCTCAGAGCAAACGGGGCAGCGAATGGCCTGGTCTGACAAGCACAGCGCCGCCAGCGACAGGGCGCCAAACACCCACAGGCCCCAGCAGGACGGAGCTACTGCGACGCCACCTCCACGCACCATGGCAGTCCCGGCACCTGCACGCAATCCTTTGCCCTTGTGTATGGTCCCTTTGGCCTCCTTCTCTTCTGAATGTGGTGCAGCTTATAATCACTTTGAGAAGAGGTTTGAGAGGAACGCTTTGTCCTGGAAAGTCTTTGATATTTTCAGCTGGTTAGTGTTTCAAATGCAGGCACACAATGCCTCTGCTGTACTGCTTCTCCGTTGCTCTGATTCAATTTCACACCGCAGAAATTGGAGCCTGCTCTTGATGCGCTCAGCTCGTGAGTGATGAGGACAAGTTTTGGGGTTTTTGGGGGGTTTCTTTTTTGTTAAGGTGGAACGAGTGGGAAGGATATCCCCCGCCGTGTTCAGGTGATGCTTGCTCTGTCTTCGAGTCGGAGTCCCGAGGCTCGCCCGCGCTCTGCCGAAACACCAAAAAATCTGGTCTACAAGTGTCCAGATGCAAAGCCGGTCATCAAAAGGCCGTGTTTTTGGTAACAGCTGCAGTTTCCTCCTCTTGCTGGTGTGCAGTGCAAAGGACTCGCTCCTGAGAATGGCTCAACACGAGTGGCTCTCCTTGGACTTTATACTGGTCCATGGACACGCCTCTTTCTACAGTGAGAGAGGAGCTGAAAGGCAGAGCAGAGAAAAGCCAGGCTAAAGCTCTCTCCCTCTGTCTCCCTCTCGCACTCAGGCACACAAACTTATATACACTCTCCCTCACTTACTTGTCCTCTCTCAATCCTGAGTGCCCTGAGAGGAGAGGGAAAAAACAGCCCAATCGCCTTTTCACTTGTTCACACAGAGAATATCACTCGGTTCTCTCTCCCTGCAGCCCACCCTTATCTCGGCCACTCTCACATATTGATTTCTATTTTTTTTCCTTTTTTTGTAAATGATAAAACCATTTAGGTCCAGAAAAAAAGAAGCAACGTGTCAATGCTGCTCTGCTTTAATCAACCCCAAATGCACAACAGAAAACAACCTCTGCTGCCTCAACAGGGTCTCGCCATGTGTTTGTGCCTGCATCCAGTGGTTAGTCCAGGCTGTGCCGTCAACCCCCCTGCCCACCCACCCACCTCCTCATTATCTCGGCTCCTAGATCTCTGTCTCTCCCTTTTTCCTAACTGGAGTGGGCAGCTATAAAAAGGCAAATGGACAGTCAAACACAGACACCCCCCCCGCCCATTCCCAGCTGCTGCCCTGCCCCCACCAGTCCTAAAAAAGCCTCCCACCAGTGGGATCGCACGATATGTTCTAACAATGCTGCAGTTTATTACACACGTGTGTGTTTTTGATCAGGCCAGACTCTGTAAATCAGCGTGCTCCTTGTGTCTTGTTTGCCTGTGCATGTGTGTCCTCCGCCCAGCCCGAAAGGTTTTCAATCATGGCTTTTATTGCTTTTCCTTTTTCTCCCCCTGTGTTTCTTTGCCTCCATTTTGCCATGGAAACCCAGCATGCATTGTAACGCCTTTGTGAGTGTGCGTTCTTTCAGCTTTTTTCTACACGCTGGTGGCTGGTTGCCACCGGCAGGCCGTGGGCAGCAGCCAAGCCTCTCAAGGCCGCGCACCGCTCAGGTGGGTGCTACAGCGTGTGTTGTTAGTTACGAGACATCGATGGTACTGATCTGAAACGTCCACAAAGCACTTTAAATACACTCAAACATAAGTCTGCTTTAGGGCTCTGTGGTAAGGTTAGACATTTTTACTGAGCCTCAATTTAAAAGACAAGCCACCCGCTTACTTTTATGTTCATTTTTACAGAGACGGAAAAAAAAATCAAGCAGCAGTTTCTGGAATTGCTCAACAGTCTCTGAACTTACAGCAAGGATAGGAACGTTATTATGTGTCAGTTATGAGGTGTTTGACTGTGTGTGTGTTTTGGGGGGTGCAGGGTGGTTAGTCAAAGGTTAAATGTGGTTATTGATGCTATTTTGTAGATGCTGGCTGAGCTAATGAGCTGCGTGCGAGCTGTGTTTTTGTTGTAACTTGAAAAGCAGCGTAACAGACCGGCAGACAAGCGGAGCATGTAAATTCTTCTTCCAGTATTTTAGGCTCATTTTAAACAAATATTATTTTGCCAGACATGACAGGAAAAGGAGGGCAGACATAGACGGGAAACGATGGATGGGAATCTTTCAACAATGTAAAACAAACAACCTGAAAGAAACAGTGCAGACAAAAGCAGAAGAACAACAAAGCCCCCCCCCCCCAACAAAATCACGACCGTCCAGTGTCTTAAAGTTTATATCCTCATCAAAATCACATTTTTTTTATCTTGCTGTTTATGCTAACAATAAGTAAAATATCAAAATCATTACAAAGCTATGATCTGTTAATGTTCACAAATGAAAAGTACATGAACAGCTTCTAATAGAGATCATAAGATTTCCCCCAAAAGAAGCAGAATCTTTGCCACCTGGAATATTTTCAATACCACAAAGAGACCACGTGCAATACTCAAATTTCAAAAGTATTGGCTATAAAAGCTGAAACGTATAGATTTAATCATGAGATGGAACAACCTGTCAGATTTTCACAACTTTAAAGCCACATAAGGAGAAATAAAAGGAGAAAGCTGATATTTCCTTTATTATGATGCTTTCAGTGAAAGAAATAAGGATATATGGTATTTCTAATGTTTGTGTGGTGCTAATATGAAGCTTAAGCAGTCAGAGTTGATTCAGTAAACCAGCGCAGGATGAAACAAATGATCATTTTTGTTGTAAACTGTCTTATTAAAGGAGAATGAGAGAAAGGAGCTGAAAATGAGCAGAACTGGAATTGAACAGAAGGAGAACTGTACGTTTTCTCTCACCTACATTAAACTGCTTTAGGTTTGAGTCATGTCCACAAGCTTTACGAAGAGGAGGGACGATTACAGGAAGCTAAAAGCTGTTTAAATGTTGGTTTGAAGCATACTGTGTTTGCCAGCAGAGCTCTTTGCAATCAAATATTTAAACCTGTGAGTGTAGACGTCTTTAGCCCGACCCTGTGCTTTTAGGATACGTGATCTAAGAGATATCAAAAACTAAAATGAGAAAGATGTTTTTCTCTCTCCAGAACACTAAGGCTGTGATAGGTTAGACTTCAGAGGTCCTGTGATTTTGTTCCACACTGTTGTACCAGGTGGAAAAACTGTGTGGAGACCCTTCATTATGCACAGATAATAGTAAAACTTACAAGTGTGGCACATCTAAAGCTGACGCATTAAAAAAAAACATTTAAATAAATTAAAAGTATATAAATAAAGTAAAGAGCACACTATCAGCAATTTTAGAAGCAGTGAAAGACAAACATTTTCATCAGTGACCCTCTTTCAGCCTCAATTTCAAACTACACTCGGATCTTTAAAGGCACTAACTCTGATACGTCCTCCCGTCACTGAAAATCAGCTTTGCTCATATGTCTCCTCATATGGTCGCTCTAACCCCGAGGCATTACTGCGTGTTACTAACTAGGCGTCTGTGGTGTTAGATAGTGGAGAATCTTTTGTAACAGACCCGCCTTAGGCATGAACATAAAACATTTAAATGTCACAAGACTTTGTTTGTTTTTTTTAATCCATCCTTAAAATCTTTGATTATATTAAATTGTTTTTGGCAGTTTTTAAAGTGTTTCAGCTGAATTATTTGTTCCCCCTCAAAATTTCAAGTGTGAGGTGAAATTTTGTAAATTTTGAGAGGTGAAACCAAAAACTAAATATCTGAGGGTCACTCCATCCTCCTCTACCACGAGACCTTTGTTACCTGTGGTAACTCAGTTTGCGTCATTCATCCCTTTAAAGAAAAACCCAAGTATGACTCGAACAGCGGTTTTAGAGAACTGCTAACACTCCTGCTCATTCAAGCAACAAGTGCATTCAAACTCAACATGCACCTGGAGATCTGCTGCGCATGTGTTCAGGGATTTTTTAAACTTATTTTTATCAGCTGGAGAGAGCATGAGCGTTTATTTGCCTTTATTTACACGCATTAGAGTTGCTTGTTTTTCCCGTGAGGAGGATGGTAGATGATTTAACAGCTATAGGCATAAAAAAATCACACAAATATAACTTCACTCACTATAAACAAGTAAATACTGGATCCAGATCATATGCTGTATCATAAAATAGCTACTGAATTTCAGTGAAACAGCATATGCACTTTTAAAACTACCTTACACTCTCCTATAATAACAAGCCCCGACTGTTAAAGCTCATCTGTAGACAATATTGGGATACAAGTATTTAAAAGCTTTTTTCCTAATTCTCTTCCGACTTTGGATCAGAGATGGGAATAAAGAGAGGGACAGTCAGCAGCAGCAGCATACAGATAGAGAGCCATGATGTAAGATTTTCCACAGCCAGTAATAAAATGTGTCTGACTTCTGCAGGTCCGGACCATAAAGGGCAGATATCAGCTCTTTATTCACCTGAAATGAGGGGAATTCTTAAAAAAGGTAAATGAAGTTTCAGCTTCAGACGAGTTTGACTTTGAAGTAACTTTCACATCTGGCCACAAGATGGAGTTAGATCTCCTTAAAAGCCAAGTCTGGAGCCATGTGGACGCCCTGAAGTAACATCAAACCCCGAATCGGTTCTTTGTTTCGCTCATAAATGTTGTCGGCTGTGTGTGTTTAGGTTCAGAGAAGAAATGTTTGTAGATTAAAACATCATCAGAGTTTTTCTGAGTCTCGCCGTCGGTGCTGCTCTGCTGGATTCACACGCTCTGGTCTTTGTTGCTCCACCTTGCTGAAAATGGGTTCCTGTTCCTTTAAGGAATTCACGGCTGTGACGTTGCTTATATTCCATATTCAGAGAAAGTCCAGCGGCGGAGTGTGGAATCTCCTCCTGTGAGTGCAGTTCTCCTCTGTGGTGCTGAGCAAGAAGCAGGTAAGATCTTATTTTTAACATTACTCCTCAGACTTACTGTTAACTTCCAGCAAAAAACAAAACCAAAGACGTCTCCTGGAATTAACAGCAGCAAAGGAGACATGTGCTTCTCAATTTCATTTTGACCATGTGAGAAAGTTTCCTATTGATGTATTTTAACGCAAGAGCTTCAGTTAATCATGAAAACCCTATCAACTGTGCGGTTTTTATTATTTATTAGAGTTGATGCGAATAAATAGTTAAAACAATATAAAATATAATTAAATACTTTGTTAACTCGGTGGAAACTGACAGGGGGCTTCTTTAAAAAGTGCACGTCTGGATTTTTCTTAAATAATTTTGAAACTGTGCTGGAGTGTCTGTGTGTGCTCTTTTACGCCTGCTCCTGTGTACAAACCCAGCAGGAAATACATGAGCAGTGAACATCATCTCTTTCTCATAAGGCTAAATGTAGAGACAGGGTCGAGCAATCAACCGTGGGCTTTTTTACCCACTCTTCTTTTTTTTACACTGTCCAACCAACAGGAACAAAGAGATGCAAGTCTTGCTTCTATTTCTTCACAGGCCTTGTAGAAATAGTAAAGGGGAGGTTGGGGGGGCTCTTTTATTAGCATCGAGAGCATTTGAAAAAGTTAAAATTGTCTCACAAAGGGTCAGATAAAATGTGACACAATGAATGTAAGCAACAAACCCGCCTTTTCTCTATCTTTATTGGCAGACCTGGTTTTAAAGCGCCAAAGGGAAGAATCTGGTTAGACTCTCATTAACCGAATACTGTAAATCCCCCCCTCACAGAACGTTTTCCTTCATCATGAGCACAGAAAAGCATCCTGAATTCACATCCTCAGAGGCAGACGGGATGGGTGAGTATAGGCATTCCTTGTCTTTAATTTGAAAGTTTAGATGATGAGGATGCACACATTCCTCCACAGCGGCCACCATCCTGGCTGAAGTCGTGCCTAAAAACTCTGTGCACTTACGTGGAGGGATTTGTGCACGCTGCAGCTGAAAGCAGGTCATAGAGTGTCAGGGTCATGAGCAAGACTTCCTGCATATTTACTGTTAATGAGGAGTTTTAATGTTCATTTGTTGCTACGGAAAACACTTTTTTAATTAAGAAGAAAAGCGTCGCTCAGTTTTAACACATCCACTCAACATGTTACTTTCTCAGATGTTGCAGATGTGAAGTCGCAGGAGGAGGAAGAAGAGAAGGAGGATAACTCATTTAGTGAAAATGGAATTCAGTCCGCTGAAGGTGTCGCAGATCCACGTATGTGTACCCACACACACACTCACACTCTCTCTCACAAACACACACATATACATATATATATATGTATATGTATATGTATGTGTGTATATATATATATATATATATATATGTATGTGTGTGTGTGTGTGTGGCATTGGTGCTACAGCTGGTTTTTTTGTCTTTTGTTGGGGGTTTTTGCCTGCTTCAGTTCTAGGAAAAAAACTGAGGAATGGTGCTACAATACTGACAATGAATTCAATGAAGCAGATTATACTGGTTGAGGACAGGAAATATAGGAAACCATTTAGAGTGGCAGAAAAAGTAGAGGAGGGGGATTAAAAAAAGTCAGTGAAAGGTCACCTCTAACCAGAGCATTCGTCAGAATCGAGCCAAATCCGGCCCTTTGCAAATCCTTATCAAGCCGTATCTTATTTTATGTTCCTCATAATTTTTTATCCACCTATTTGTAGCTGTGACCATGCACCTCCAAAGCACCTGCATGCTAACAGGCTAGCTATCACCAAAAGCAACAAACGGCATAATTTGCAGCTTAATTTTGTCGTTTGAATCAGCAAGCCAGCAGGCATTTGGAGTCAAAGACGGGGAACTGCTGCTTCACTGAGCTCACAAGAGGAGCGCAGCAAAATGTTTTATCGAACCCGCTCGTAAAATGATGGAAACGTGAAGACAGGTTTCATTTTTATGCGCAGCCAGTTTCGTGGCAGGTGACTGGAATGTGTGTAACAGGTGAAACAGCAAAGATCTTTAACTATGTTTTAAATGAAACTTCCCACGCGACTTTTCAGTTGTGATGTTCGTCTCTGCAAAAACAGTTTGAGAAACTTGCACAAAAAAAGCAGATTTGTTATTTTGCTTTTACATCAGAAGTTTCTGGTTTTAATTAGCTAGTGTTCGTGCCGGTAGCTGTCAAATTAAGCATAAATGCTTATCTGAATACTGTAAAGGCAAATAAATATTGTTGTGTACTAGCTGAGGGCTTTCTGTGGACCAAATCATTGGTGAGAAGACATAAATTAGAGCTTGGCAACAAGCTGTATGTGTCTGGTATTTGCATGCCTCTCATTTTCCAGGGTTTGACTCCCATGAACTACATCAAGATTGCATGTGACGAAGAGGTGCTTGATTGATTTGATAGGTCATCGAGCTGATTAAAGTTTCATTGATCGCGTGCCAATATAGAAAGTAAGAGAGCGAGGCCTGCAAATATGCATTTATACTGTATCTGATCAGTGGATGGTGGTTTATGTTCGGAAATGTTGTTTTTTCACCAGTTAGTGAGGTGACATTTCTTGACACCAATGGTATATGGGTGCATGATGCCTCAGTGGTTAGCACCATCACCTCACAAGAACAGTGGGTTCAAACTTGTGAGGCCCTAGCTATGTGGCGTTTGCGTGTTCTCCCAGAGCTCCGGTCAATAAATGAATGTCGATGAGTGTCCAAGGTCGTTTTTCTGTTCCTACTGGGCAGCAGTTAACATGACACCAACCAAGAAAGTAATTGGATGAAATGGAAACATTTCTTCCTAAAATGCAGTCAGAATGCCAAAAAAGAGTCAAAGAGATGATGAAACCTTAGAGCAAAAGCTCAGTCTGCCTGTGGTGTGGATGGTTCAGACGGCCCAGTATGACAGGAGCCCTCCAGAGACCCTTCCTGTTATAACTGACCCAAAGCTTGGCCTGGCTTATCAGACCTGTTCTTACAAGACTACTGGGTCTGTTTTTATTGGGCGAGTTTAGACCCCAAACAAAGCAATGATGCAAAAAGTAAAAACAGATTCAGAAGAACGCCTATGAAAGAGAGGCATCAACTCTTTGCTTTGTCTTTTTAGCTGTAACATCAAAACAACATTCAAAGCAAAGTTGGTTATATAGACCACCTCAGTGTGTTACACATGGTCGGATTTATTAGTCTGCTATGTCTACGACATAAGAGAACATATAAGATGAAACTGCACAGAAACATCCCTCGGCCCAAGTCCTGTTCCTGCTGCATCACCGTGTGACAGGAAAACTTGAGGGCTGCACCAAAACCAAAGGTTTGCACTCTGAGAGTCTGGAAGTAGATGAAGTCATTTCACAGAAGCCTAAATCTGTCCTCATCTCCAGCATTTGGTGTCATGAAACTCAGTCTGAGATGTCTAAAATCAGACCTTTTTTAACTCCTTGTGCATGGTGAACTTTGGTCACAAGAACACTGATGAGAACCAACAGGAACTCTGTCTCCATTTTCTCAGCCAGTGTCGTGTCCACACTCTCTTTCTTTTTTTCTGGTCACAGCAGAGTGACCAGAAAAGGTCCTTCTGTTTCTGCATCATTACTCAACCCTTTTTCTTCTTGTAAATTTGCACCAGGAGCCCGATGACAGATAATACAGAATTAAATTTAGTTTTTATCTTTCATGTAGAGACCCTTTGATTAAAACATAACTTAACATACACTGATATGAGAGGCTGTCTCCAGCGTGTGGTAGACATGGTTTGGTTTTAGTTCTCACTGCACGTTCGTGCTTCTGTGATAAAAGCTGCATTTTAAAAGCTCTCTTCTTGTCATCAAGTGGGCAGAAACTGTGACAACTCTGTTTCACACGATATTTTTAATGTTGAATTGTTTTGACTTTGTCATTCAGCCCTAACTCTCTCATTTCTCACTTAAAAAAAAGAACATGGTGTTACAGACAGCTCTCCTCTTTATTTCTGACTGCCACCCATCTATCTACCCCACTGGGTGCACTTCCTAAAGCCCTGCTCTGCGTCTAATGCGCAGCCTGCGGTTCACTGCTTTGAGACACTGGACTCTATATCGGGCCTCTCGGAGCTCTGTGTGTGCAAAGTTTCCATAGCACCTCTGAGCGCTTTCCACAATACAAGGCGCTGCTCTTCAGCTCATCATCAGTCACCGCCAAGACCACAGTGTGGTTTTTGGATGGAACTGAATAAGCTGGGGGGCTGGTTAACGCTTGCAAGAGGCTAGGTGAGAGGTCCTGTACATTGGGCCTTAGGATTCTGCGTGTAGGCATATGTGGTGTTAATAAATGAAATTGCTAAATCCTGCATGGAGAAGTAGTTTGATCTGAGCATGTGGTTGAGAAACCAGAAAAAAAAACAAAAGCGGGAAAATGCTTGTATAGGTGATGTAATTGGTGCTTGGCTTGCTGAGGGGAAACTGAGAGAACTTTAACACCTTTTAACCCTTAAATTTGGATGCTTTTAAGCCTTTGTGACCAACGTGATGAACAGTCGGTCTGAAATGACTCTTTAAAGCAGATGAGGAATTAGTGTTGTCTGTCTGAGGCGCCTGCTCACTCACTCTCTCTCTCTCTCCTGCCCTGGTTCTAGCCGCTGTGTAGAGGAAATGCCTTTGCCTTATCTCAAGCACACATCTTCTGAATCTCTCTGTGACACTATGCATCGGCCCAAATTAGGCTACCCACACTTTGGAGATGTGCTAGTACTAATATCTTGCTATCGACCTTAAATACAAATGTAGAAGTAAAGACGTGACTGTGTTCCACATTCTGCTCACAGCTTATCTAGCTCCTTTTTTGGAAAATGCTCTACACATTCCTGTGAAATGACTCTCCAAATGCATATTTTGGTTGTCCCCTCCTTCCACTTTGCTCAGGTGTGATAAAGACCGAGGCTGAGGAGACGGAAGATAACGAGCAGCTTCTCAAGGCTGAAAAAGACCAAGAGATTGTCCCTAAAGAGGAAGCAGAGGGAGGCAGTGAGGACGGGATGGAGGAAGGTTTTGATGAGGAGAGGACAGAGGAAGAGAATGATGAGGAGAGGGACATGGAAGGGGACGAAGAGGGAGATGGCCTGAGTGAGCCGCAGGACCTGTCGCTGGTGGACTACTCGCGTTACGACAGCACAGCCCTCCCCGACACCAGCGCAGCGGCGTCTGCCGCCAACGCGGAAGGCGCTTACGCACCTGGAGCCGGGCCACCTCGCATCCAGCCAACAGGCAAGCTCAGCTGTGACATCTGCGGCTTGTCCTGCATCAGCATTAACGTACTGCTGGTGCACAAGCGCAGCCACACGGGTAAGCAGAGGGACGCTGACCTCAAAGATCGCAGTTGTGCAATCACTGCGCTGTTGATGGCCCTGAGGTCTCCTTTTATTGACTCTGTCAAAGCGATTAAGAACACACAATCGTGTGCTAACTGACAGATTGTGAAATAGCCTCTATTGTTGTTCATATAGTCCCCACATGCACTAACTGTGTGATTTGATCGCAGTAGCAGATAGGTCAGCGCATCAGACTGCTGCTGCAGTTATCGTTCTGCCCTAAAATCCTGAAATAAATGACAGATTTCTAAAGGTCTGAAGTGATGACCGAACCAGTGTGCTGAGAGCCGAGTTATAGCATGGAAAATAATATTCATCCCACTCATGGGATTACTCATGAAACACATTTTCTGTCATCTTATCCATAGAACTGAAATATCGAGTTATCGACGGCGCACAAAAAATATCAAAAACGTGAAAGAAGGTCACAAACTCTCTTGTTGCTACATTTTAAATGTCCTCAAAATGAGTCACGAAGATTATTTTTGTCCCGTCTTCCATCAGTCTGACTAACAAAGCAGAGTTTAGCTCTAAGTCATCGCTGACAATTATTATAATTCTGTGCTGTGGGATTATGTGATTTTAGGCTTTTGAAACTCTCAAATCTTAGTCAGAAAAATATTCTAGTAAAAAAACATTTGTGTTGGGGTTACGGTTATGATAGGGTAGATAGGGTACTTAAACATGAAAGCAAGCTATACTTATTTATATGGCACTTTTTACCCACAGATAAAAGAAGATAGATTAAAAACACGCACAATTGCCCCAATGAAACCGAGTCTAGAGCAGTACACGGATTCAAAGGCAGAAATGACTTTAGCTGGGGGAAGCATGTTACTTAAGTGCTCAAGTGACTTTAGCTGACTTTTAAAAGAGATGACAGAATCGGAAAACCTCAGAGGTGAAGCAGAGCGTTCCACAGGTCGCCTGCTATGGCCTCGAAAAGCTCAATCACCTCATGTCCTTGGGCGGGGGCGTGGAACAAACTGTAATTTCAGGTTACTGTTAGACCTCAGTGGGCGAGCTGAGGAGAGAAATTGAGGAAAATCCACTACACGTGAGGAAATCTGATGGTTAAGAAGTGAAGACACTGAGGCGACCATACTCCCTGTAATAACCATGATCCACCGTCTGATGCAGTTACTCGCTTACTTGAAAGGCTCGTGTGTGTCTGTGACATTTAATCGCAACTTTTGTTGTAAAACATACAAACATTAGAGCTGCATTTCACCGAGTAGAGCCGAGCAGTGCTAGTCTTCATTTGGCACCTGTGAGGCTTTGTTTCTGACATGGGAAGTCATACACAATCTGCTTGGCAATTGTGCGGTCTGAGTTCTCCGTGAGAACAGTCTTTTCTAGGTTTGGACGTTACTTTCTTCCCCTTTTAAAGATGGTGAATGATTCTGTGTTTTTCTGCAATTCATCGTAGGAACAAGAAAACAACTAAAGTCACCCAAAAAAAAAAAAAAATAGAAGCCAACAAATATCTGAGCTATTGCAAAATTTCCACCCAACAAGAACATAAGAATACCACAGCGTTTTGGGGTTTTTTGCTTACAGGAGCCTCACAGCAGGTGGTCGAAATCAGAATAAGTTGTGTGATTAAAGAAGCCGGTGTCGTGTGAGAACGTGCAGGATTGTTTCAAACGCTGTGTTTTTTCAGGCGAGAGGCCATTCCACTGCACTCAGTGTGGGGCCTCCTTCACCCAGAAGGGAAACCTGCTTCGCCACATCAAACTGCACTCCGGGGAGAAGCCTTTCAAATGCCCGATGTGCAGCTACGCCTGCCGGCGACGTGACGCTCTGAGCGGGCACCTGCGCACCCACTCTGGTACCAGGCAGCCACACACGCACACACTCATTCACTCACACTGATAAGCTCTGATACTGTATGCACCTGCGTACAGTACCATGTTGGTTGGTTTCTCACTCCTTTTGAATCTGAGGTCTGCTGAGGCTGCATGGCTTTTCCAGTAACACCTTGCCATGCATTCTCATATGGTTACACACATCACATATGATTATCTTACTCATTCACCTCTGGAAACTTACTCATTCACTTTCAGTTCACGTGTTTCTCCTGCACGGCCTCCAATATGCACACCATCATCAGTTTTGTACGAAACCGCGTGCTTAACGAAGTAATACTTGCTTCATGCCGTTGATGTGTTTGAGTGTTTAACTGAAACCTCTGCCTCGCAGTAGAGAAGCCCTTCAAGTGCAACCATTGCAGTCGCAGCTACAAGCAGCGCAGCTCGCTGGAGGAGCACCGAGAGAGGTGCCATGTGTACATTCAGAGCAAAGGTCCCGCCGACAGAGGTGAGCAGCGGCGCGCACACACTGTCTCACCACCACGCTTGTAAGAAGACTCCAACATGTCTCCGAGGGACACTTGGTTCACACATGCACATATAGGTGTTAATGTTACGAAGAGCGTGTGCATTTCTGCAGCTCGTGCAGAAATGCACACACTCGTGCAGGTGCACACTTAACAGATCCTGTTTTTATAGCCCCATTAAAAATAACAAGCTTATGGCTACTACCCCGCACTTACAGCTAAACGGGTTATGGCTGCTGTGGCGTACAGGCTCAGCGTGCAGAAGACCGCTTCTCATCTCTCTACCATCAAAGGGGAAGCTAAATAATGTAGGGCAAATGCTTCAGCCCAGCCACCCGACACAAGCAGGAACACAAATGCACACCACCTTACCTCCCCCTTCCCTCCAAATAAAAAAACAGAAAAGGCTTTATGTACTAGAGGACAACAGCATGGTTGCAACACACAGACAATGCTCTGTTTCTGTGGTCACCAAATGTCGTAACTTTATGCCTGATAGTGCCGTAGTGGTGAGGAAGTACATCCTCATCCTGTGGTCTCCTCTCCTGTGCTGGTGAAGTAAAAAAGCAACCAGGAAGTGAGGTCAAAGGAGCGTCTGCTCTCAAATTAATATCTCGTTCCTCCCGGTGTAACTGCGCTTCGAGCAAGCAGCTGCTGTGTTTTTCGAGTTTCTTCCTTTTTTTTTTTTAAACTCTGTGACTTCAAAGGCTGATGGACAGCTGTGCACTCATGACACTGCCTGATCAAAAAGAGAGTCTTCATTTCCTTATCTCTCTCTCTTTCTCTCTCTGTGCTCTTCTGCTGCCAAGCAGAGGACAGCCACACATCCAGGACTCAGATGGGTACTGAGCGTGCGCTGCTGCTCGACAGGCTCGCCAGCAACGTAGCCAAGCGGAAGAGTTCAATGCCACAGAAGTTTACAGGTAAGGGTATAAGCACCTCAGGCCGATGGAAGCGCTCAGATTTCTCTTTAAAAATGTGCTTTTATATCTTTAAGGAATATTTACTGGCTCCAGCTTTTATACGTATCATTTGTCATTTTGCTTTTTGCTGCGCTTTTATGCTGCACAATACAGAATTTGAAGTTGTCTGTCTGAGCTACTTGTTTGTCTGTCTGTCTGTCTGTCTGTCTTTGCTGGCCTTCATCTCTCGCCAAAGAGGGTTTGAGGGCAGACCACCTGCCTCATACCTGCACACGCCACAGAGTGGTCCCCACTGCCCCAAATTCTCTGCAGGAATTGTGTCATCGGTGGGTATTGGTAATCATGCACGGTTAATAAAATAGAGTGTCATGCACATGAAACCTCTGGGTTCGATTACTAACTGCTTGTGTTTTGATTTGATCTGAGATAATTTGAGCTGATAATTATCAGAAGTATCAGTTTCGGTAAATGGCTGACTTGCCACAGTGATTTCCCAAACTTTATGGGCGTACATATACACACACATGCACACACGCACAACGATTTTCAATAGCTTGCTCTCACCTTTCTGGTTAAGACTAACACTGAGTTGTAGTTTCGCAATCGAGATTCGAGCTGCTCGCAAAAAGCATGAGTGTTTTGGCAATTAAAAAAAAAAACCCTCCTACATCTCCATCAGGTTTACAAATGAAGTGAGATCTTTCAATATGACAACCACAGGAGGAAAAAGAGAAGTAACCACAGAGAGCAAACAAGGCGCGAGGCGAGAAACGTGAGCAGGTGTCTCTCTGTCATTACACCAGCTGCACTACAGAGGCCTTCATCTGCGTCGTATGCTTCCTCCCTGTCCCTAACTGCTGCCTCGGGATGCTGCCAGGCTTTAAAGCTGCTTTTGTCCCGTCGACCTGGCGCCTTCCAGGTTTTCGCTTTTTCTCGCCCTCGGGGGGCACATTTTGTGCTCGACTCCACGGCGGAGCGAGAAACCCAGTAAGGGTCTAAATCTTTTCCATCTGTTTTAACTGCTGCTTGCTTCCTGTGTTGTTTCTCTGCCCATGCTGCTGGATGAAGTTTGCAAAGTCTCCTAGTGCTGAGCTCTTTCTTGTCGTCTAGGCGACAACGGCGTGTGCCTGGACCTGAGCTTTAACAGGGATCTGGTCCACCGAACTGATGTCAAGGATCCTCCGTCGGGCTCCCCGGGGCCAGACGGGCATCACCAGCAACAACCGATCCACCCAGGCCCCGATGGTGACCAACCGCCTTCCCACAGGCCCTACCCCATCCCGTTAGCCCGCGGCGACATCAACCCCATGGGCCTCACCAACGGCCACAAGATGGCCATGCCGCTCCTGGGAATCCCTCACGCCTCCCAGCCTCCCCTTGGCATGGACTCTTACCACAACGACAACGCCCAGATATCCCAGCCTGTCATGTACAGCTTAGGCCACCTGCTTGGGGGGCTGAATTCCCAAAACGGCATGCCTCACCCGCACACCCAGCCCATCCCCCTGTCGCCTCTGGAGGCTTTGCGAGTGATGCGAGCTGACGGGGAGCCCGTGCCCGGGGCCGTGTACCCCTGTGGCCACTGCAGGGTGATCTTCCTGGACTACGTCATGTTCACCATCCACATGGGGTGCCACGGCTTCCGCGATCCGCTCGAGTGTAACGTGTGTGGCCACCGCAGTCGGGACCGTTACGAGTTTTCTTCCCACATAGCCCGTGGCGAGCACCGCCTAGAGTTGAAGTAGATTTCAGGCACAACACCAGCTCTGCATGAGAAAAACAGAGCAGATTAACTCATATAAGTAGTGTCAGAAATGAATTCATAAAGTAGCTATCACTCTCTGCCTTGTGTGTGTATATGTGTGTGTGTGTGTGTGTGTGTGTGTGTGTGTGTGTGTGTATGCGTTTGAGTGTGTGTGTCTCTGTGGGTGTGTGTGTGTTAGAGAGGGAGACGTTATACGAGTGTAACGGGTTTCAGGGTGTTTTTAGTCATACTGTAGTCATCTGAAAAGATGGCCTGTAAAATGTTAATGCAGGAGCACTTCTACCTCCTTTTTCATGCATATATTTGTACTTAATGGTCCCTGCTGTAGCCGCTGTTTATATCCTAATCCTCAGTTCCATATGTTGATTCAAATGTTCCAAAAATATGAGCACTTATTACATTTATTGTGTAAATGCTTTTGTTTTTTATCAGTGTAAAGATGTAAGTAATAAAAGACAGCTCTTCCTTCGTCACACACAAGCTGCACCACGCCGAAAGACTTTTAGCTTCTCTGACAAACACTTGGCAATTCAAGACTGCAGAAAAAAAATCCTATTATCTAGAAGGTCACATGTCTCTTTTTTTTCTCAGCTGTGGTTTTCTGAGTGTAGTTCACGGCTTCAAAGGACACATCACTCTGCTTCTCACTCCAGATATTGTACTCATTTAGCGCTCCCCACAAGTTGCTTCACAGTTTTTCACAAGACTTTTAGTCACACAAAACACACAGTGTTCAATTACATTTCTCACTTCTGTTTGATTTATACAGCACCGGTTCCCTTCCCTTCACACTGTGCAGAAAAGGCCGTACAGTGACATAGAGGTTCCATCATTACATTTAACCCTTGGAAGTACAAAACTGCACTACATCTATGGAGGACAGAGATAAAGGAGATAGAAAAAGGAGATAGAAAAATTCAGTATAAAGTCAAGCTGAAGGCCTCAAAATGTGTGTGGCAGCAGATGAAATCTTCTAGGTTCCATTAAATCAGGAGGAAAAAAGAGGCTGATCACTTTTTTTCCATGCAGTACGTGTTGACATATTCTGAAAATGATGAAATGTATGGATGGCTGAAGCTGCCAAAGTTAAAATAAATAAATATGTAAGTAAATGGCTCCAGTAATGTGGTGAACGTGTCGAAAATAAATGTAAGCCTTTCTTATTTTGGGGACTGCACAACATAACCCAATATTTCTATTTTAATTTGCATCTGAATGTTTTTTTAATATCATTTCTAAAAGTATTTCTGTATATTTTCTTTCGCTTTCCTGTTCATGTCCTCATTTATTTCTATATTTTCTTTCACGATGGATGCCAGAGCTACACCAGAATTGGCTGTCTGCAGTTAGGAACAGGCAGAGAACTGATGGTCTGAGTGAATCCAGCTGAAAGTCCTTGTGTTGTTTAGGATCATTTGGGAAGTAAACCCTTTACTCATTTCACTAAATGTATTTAAGAGATTTTGGTGCACTGATGCAGAACCAGCCATGGTCAAAACATAGCGTAAAGAAGCCAACATGACATCAGGACTTTTAAGCAAACACAGATGTTCACTTAAAAAAAAACACCTACAAATGCATCAAGGCCACCCTTTTGCTCTTCTCCTCTAACTGAAGTTTTCACACCGTTTGTAATTATTTTGTTAATTAGCTTTAATTTTGGCAGTTTTGGTAGTTTTGGCGAGATGGCGGTGTTTGTAACGGGATCAACACAGGATTTAATCTGACTCCATCTTGAGAAAATGTATACGAGTCACGTGTCTCTTCACATACGTGTCCATCTATGTGGCGAATGTGTCATACGTGGTCTTCTGTGCGTGTAGCTGCTATGTGAAAGTGGTTTTGTTGGACAGAGGGTGAAGGGGATTTCAAGCAAAGTGAACAATAGTTCAATTTCAAATTTCTTTGACCAGAAAAGAATGAGAGAATATGCAAATTTAAAAAAAATCCCGCTTCCCACTTATATCTCACTTCACCCACAGTAAGGAGAGAAATCAATTATGTGTGCCAGTAAAGCTCCCTGATATGGGATCTCAAAGGTGTAACAAATGTATGTGAAATTTGTGGGAATTTCTTTGTGACAAACTTCAGGAGCCTCCTCTGACAGCTAAATCTGTCTTTCCTGTTTGTATTGGGGAAGTTTTGGTGAGCACACAAAATGAGTTCTGACTAGCTAACTTAATATATGAGTGCAGGAGGGGCTGTGTGTGTGTGTGTGTGTGTGTGTGTGTGTGTGTCTGTGTGTGCGCGCGCGCGAATGTGGATGCACTTCGCCCCCACATGTTACTGCAGGAACTCGGCTACGCCTTGCTGCCTTCAGATCAGCAGAGGGTGTTAGCTTCATCCAGCTGCCACCTCGCTATCTGTCCTCTCCATCAGCGCCAGTTCCCTTTTCTCTCTTTGGGTTTGAAGAGAAATGACACTTGTGAGACAAACTGTCATCACAGCTTTGTGTCCATATGTCAGTATAAAAAGCCCAGTCATCCATTTCAAAAGTACAACTGCGCTGGTTCTCTTTTTCCTATTATAAGACACTGAGTTAACAAGCATTTGTCTTTTGAGTTATTTGATGGTGTTGAGTAAGATTGTGGCTGAAAGACATGTCAGATTATGGCAATGTAGGAAGATATGAATGTTTTCTGAAAAATCATATCTGAGCTAAAATGAAACGTGGGAAAATGGGAATAGGGCTTATATCGAGATAGCTTCTACCCAGATGTGTGTGTGTGTGTGTGTGTGTGTGTGTGTGTGTGTGTGTGTGTGAGAGAGAGAGAGAGAGAGAGAGAGAGAGTGTGAGGTCCCCTTTTCACCTTAAAGACAGAATTACTCAACCAGACGAGATAGGAGTCATAAAGCATCCATGACGCAAGACCAGTCAAAATGAGATGTTTTTGGTGACATCTGCTGACTGAATTACAGGAGTTAGTGTAAGTGGAAAGACAGCCAGTAAAGTTTGAGTCACGAAACCTCGCACTTCAGATGGACAAACTGGATTCAAATTTTAATTTCATATGTTTAGTACTTTTCAGTTTTGCTCCCATAGATCGGGGGCGTCATGCGTCTCGTTTTAGCTCATGGACCACAAAACAGTCCAATTTGATCTCAACTGGGTTAGACCGCAAAAACTATTACATAACAACCTATATGGAAAAAACCCACCCGTCTCAGTTTATTCTTTCTTTGAATAAAGTCTCCTGAGTCATCCATTCACAACAGCATTATAAACACACACACACACACACACACACACATCTTTAAAAAATGTGATTTCAGCTACTCTTCAGTTTTTCCACAAATGGTGAGACTGCTGCCATTTTCAATTCACAGATATCGATGCATCTCTAAGGGAAACCCGGAAAACATGTAGAGATTTCTTAAATAGAAAATAAAATTAGGGAAGCAAGGCTGAGATGGATATATTGGATGAATGATGTTGAAGTAGAAGCTGTCAGGCAGGAGGAAAAGAAGACCTCAGAGAAGATGGATGTAGGACATGTGAAGCGTTGGTATGACAGAAGAGAATGCTGGGAATAGATGATCCAGTATGGTGACCTCTAATGAGCTCAGCCGAAGGAAAAAGTGTTTCATGTCTTTGTGATTCAAACTATTTTTTTTTCCAGGGTGTCACACTCATAGCCACAAACAGCCCAGTTAGAGTTTGTAAAACTAAGTGTCAAATACACCTCCTCTTCTTCTTTCAGCTCTTATACTATATATCAGTATATATATATATATATATATATATATATATATATATATATATATATATATATATATATATATATATATATACATATATATATATATATATATCATCCTTAGCATGTCTTAAAATTAGATAAATATCACCTCTGATGAAGAACAACACATGACATTTCCGTGGAAATTAAGAGGAAAAATAGCACCCAGGTGCTTGTATGAACACCTGTGTTAAAGCAGATGTTTTGGATCATTCAGCTGTGTGTTAATTCAGTGTCAAAGAGGACAGACATCAGCAATGATCCATCAGTCTGGGAGGAGTTCTAAGATCATCTCCAAATAAATTGGAGTCTATAGTTCTAGAGTGAGGAACATTATTCACTGATGACACCTGCCAGTCTTCCCATCCATTCGCTTCCGCTTATCCTTTCCAGGGTCGCGGGGGGCGCTGGAGCCTATCCCAGCTGTCATAGGGCGAGAGGCAGGGTACACCCTGGACAGGTCGCCAGTCTGTCGCAGGGCCAACACACAGGGACAGACAACCATTCACGCTCACATTCACTCATACATTCACACCTAGTGACAATTTGGATTATCCAATTAACCTATCCCCTCAAACTGCATGTCTTTGGACATAATTCAATTTATAACTAAAAGTCAGACAGCTGTGTGTAATAACACAGTGTAATAATATGCTGTGCTGCTGTTCATCTCAGGGGGGTTTTTATGTGTTGATATGTAAAACCTTGGAAATGAGGGTGTGTTTTCTTTTTCACATCGCTGATGGTTCACACTGGTGGTTTGAAGGTGAGGTTTGTGCAAACATTAATCCTGTTTGTATGCTGCGTGTTTTAACTGTTTATAATTTAGTTGATGCACTACACTGATAATGAACAAAGAAATGGAAAAATATTTTAAAGAAGCTGTTTGAAGTCAGAGAGAGAAAGTATGAAAAGCAGGGTCGGTACCAATATCGGAAAAAAGATGCTTATCTGTCAAAGTGTTAAACTTGTGTAATAGTTGTGATGAGCTACAAACTGAGATGTGATTAGCACTGTTTATGAAACATTTGGGTTTGTGTTTCTCTCTCTTTTTAATTTTTTTTTTTTATGTAATCAGATTTATTTTGTAATGAAATTGTCGTTACTGTCATTATCTATTATTGTTATTATTTATTTATGTATTTATTTTGGAACTCATTTTTGGTCCCCCAAAAAAAAGCACAAGCAAAAATGAAACATTGTCATTACATTATGAATTTCAAATGGTACATTTATTTACTGAGCTCCTTTTTGTATTATACTTGGCTTTTTACTTTGTTTTCTATTTTGTTATATGTAGGTTTGCGCTTATTGAGCTCCTTTATTTTTCTTTTGTTTTTTAAAAAGAAGTTTCTATATTATTCTACTTAATTGAGCTCCTTTCTTTTGCGTGTTTTTTCCATTATGACCAATTTTTGTCTTTAATATTTTATGATATTGTGTTGATCTGTTTTGGCCGCTGTCACGCGGGAATCTCGCATCTTTTGTTATCTTATTATTAATGTTTTATTATTTATTTCAGGTCCGGACGCCGGATGGTGAAATAGCTTGTAATTCCTGCTGTTAGCCACCCCCAAGATGTCCTGCAGATGGCGCTGTTGAGACGCGGTTGATGCCGGTGCAGACAGCGGTTTGGGCCGACGTGATGCGCGGTTCGTGTAAAGAACACAGTGGACCGGGGCGGGAGGCTGTGCGGGCGTCTACTTCCCCGGGTTCGTGGAAATCGGGTCGTCACGACCTGAAAACACGCGCTGAAAAGGCGCTTCCTGCTCAACAATAACTTGCTACCTTTGCTGTGACTTTTACTCCGGCGAAGATCTGAGCATGCGCATTTATGTATGGGACGGGAGGACATCACGGAAAATCTACTAGAAGCACCACAAACGCAGAGATTTCGGCTCTCCGCTGCATTAAAACTGCGCGACGTGGGCGGCCCGTGACCATGCCTGGAGCGGCGTTAAGATGCGGGACGACCGCCTGACAGGCCTGGCCCGGGTCTGAGCCGTTGCCGGGAGGGGAAATCTATTTCTTCATATGGGAGCAGCATGCGGGAAATGGTCGGAGGTTGCTGCGTGTGTTCCGACGAGCGAGGCTGGGCTGAGAATCCGCTGGTGTACTGTGATGGACATGGCTGCAGCGTCGCCGTTCACCAAGGTAACATTAGCTGCTGTTAGCGTGTGATTCCCGGGCAGCCGGAGCGGCTCTAGCTTGCGGCCGGAGGCGTTGGTCCTCCCTGCCTACGTGCGTGTTCTGTGTTCGTGCGGGAGGGGCGGGTAGGTAAGCGTGGTGTTGTTGCTTCCTCTCCGCACACTTGATTGATCGCGCAGGGCCGAGCGGCGTGACACCGAGCCCGGATGGCGCCTCGAGGTCCGTGCGTCGTGGACCGGTCCGCGGCACGCTGTGACGCGTTCGCGAGGCCGTGTTCGTTCGGACAGCAGCGCGTGTCCACTTGCTTTGTTGCATTCGTGCAATTTGAAGTGGGACCTCACGGTGGATGGTTACTCTGAGTGAGGATCAGCCCTCTGATCTCAGTGATGTTGTGACGGCGTTGGTGCACAAATGTGCCAAAAAACAAAAAGAAATTTGTGCCCAAACTGTGAAAAAGTGCAGAAGATTCTGAGCTGAAAGCTGATGCAGGAGGCTGATTTCAGGGCTGTCCCAGTCAAATTAAAGCTTTATTACAAAGTGGAATCATATAGGATTTTAAGGTTAATCCGATCAGGATGACAGCAGCACCTCTCACCACTGACAGGAGGAGATGTTAAACTTAGAAAAAGAAAAGTTAAAACATAAAATAAGTTTGAAATCATTTTCTATTCATCTGTTAAAGCAGGATGGCTTTGCCAAGTGTCAAGTCAGTATTATCTTTAGTAGTATTGCCAGCTTTACTAGTGTTTATTAAAGTATTTATAGAGCTTGGCAAGTCGTTTCAATCATAAAAAGTAAAATATTATTCCCAGAAAACGTGAAACTTTTAAACATCCGCTGTTAAAGGTACAAATTGTTGACCCTCAGGCTGTTCAACATCTGTCCTGTGAATGAATGAATGACTCATTAAATGTGCATGTTTTCATTTGTACCTGTAGTTTACATTGAAAGACAGGTGTGTTACCGTGCGTTGGTCGTGCCGGTCCAGTTTGACACTCCCGTGCTTGTGTGTTTGTCGCAGCATGCTACGGCATCGTGCAGGTGCCAACTGGCCCGTGGTTCTGTCGGAAGTGTGAGTCACAGGAGCGGGCGGCACGTGTGGTGAGTACGCCAACACGAATGACACAATTTATCCATTCATTCCTGCTTCACCTTCACCTACAAGCAGGTTGCCTCAGGTGTACTGAGCCAGCTTGTCCCATACTAATCACCTAAAGCTGAGTTAAACGAATAAGCTGGAGTCCTCTGTGTTTTTTATGTGTAAAGTGGCCTCAGGCATGATTTAAACATTGCTTTCCTACCTTTCTTAAATAAAACCTTACATAAAAGAAATGTATACATTAACTGAACCTGTGTTTATTATTAAATAATAACTTTCAGTGAGGACTTTTTCTCCCGTCCCCCTCCCTTAATTTTTTTTTTTTTTTTTTGGACTAGTCTGATTTTAGTCTATTCATTTCATTTCATTTTATATAAAATCAACTTACAACACTTCCCACAGCAAGGTGCTTTATACTACACAGTAACAACCTTCAACAAATATAAGAGCGAAACCCCCACAGCTAACGGATGATCTCGTATGAGCAGCATTTGGCGACGGTGGGAAGGAAGAACTCCCTTTTAATGGAACAGACCTCCGATAGAACCAGGCTCAGGGAGGGATAACCATCTGCCATGACCTGTTGGGCTGGTGAGGGGAAAAAGAGAAAGAAGAAGATCATAGAGGATAAAATAGAAACTGTCTGCGCATCTGCAAGAGTTAAAAAAGATTTTAAATTTGATGTGTCACAAAAAATTATCAGCTGACTCTAGATTCTCCTGATTCTCCTTTTTACAGCCTGTGGACAGCAAGAGCCGTTTGTTTCCCTTTTTACATATATATAGACACCAAATAAGGGCAGGGCTTGTTAAAAAAGTGAGCAAAATCATAGGACACGACAACATGTTACTCTTAATTTTTTCAATTCAATTCAGTTTTATTTATATGGCCACAAATCACAACAGCAGTCGCCTCAAGGTGCTCAGTACTCAAAGGTAAAGACCCAACAATGAAGACTTGAGCCCACCTATCAACTGTACTCCTCCTGCGTGTGCTAATATGTTTGAGCATCTAAAAATGCTCTTTACTCCTTTCCCTGCTCTGACTCTGGTTACAGCGCACGTGCACATGCGCTGCCTGCAGAGTGGAGCTGAGTAGAGACAGATGAAGTGAACTATAAATTAAAAAGCTTGACGACAACACATTTTATTACAAGAAGTGCAATAAAAGCCATAAACTGAGGCAGATATATGCAGAAAAGCTGATGTCATAGGCATAAAAAAAAAGCTTCCAAACTGTTGCTTCCTCTATATCATGTTAGCTTACAACTGCATCGAACAGACTGACCCACTGTTTCCTGTATCTGGCCTAACATTTGGAGTCATGATCAGACAGATATCCACTCCAACAAGCTCCGCTTTCTCCCGTGTTTCCTCAGAGGTGTGAGCTGTGTCCCCACAAAGATGGCGCCCTCAAGAGAACAGACAGCGGAGGTAAATTTCATCTTGTTCCCGCTCACTCTTCCCCAGAGTGCACATTTCCACTTGAGTCATTCCGAGTCTTGTCGTGTCGTTGATCCGCTGCCAATCTCTCCTCCAATCAGGCTGGGCCCACGTCGTGTGCGCACTCTACATCCCCGAGGTGCAGTTCGCCAACGTCCTCACCATGGAGCCCATCATCCTGCAGTATGTCCCACATGAGAGATACAACAAGGTAGGGATGCACGCTGTTTGACCGGGAAAGTTGGAGTAGTCTACAGGAAGTTAGAGGCGCGAGAAAAAAGAGGAACACAGAGAGATCAGCTTCAGCCCCAAATATAAGCTTCATCAAACAGGAAAGTTTGAAGCCTAATCTGAAAGTAGAAGTGAAGGGTTTACTTTGGAGTTTATTTATTTGTTTGTTAGTTTGTTTGTGAGGGTGTGTTGTTGTTGTTGTTGTTGTGCTCTTGTAAAGTGGTGACATTTCAATCCTTCGGTAAAATCGTTTCCTTGTTCATAACTCAAAAATGGCTGTGAACACATTCATCACACTGATTTTTACATTTTTGGTACCCGCAGCAAAACAGTTAACAAAGAACTCTTCACACCATACGACCCCAAAAGAAGTGTCCTCCAAAGAAAACAACATATTCGTTCCATTTCTAAAATAATTATTCATCTTTAAGTCCTCTCTGACATCTTTTCCAATGCTCCACCTCTGGCCATCTCCTCCATCTCTACTACTTTCTGCCTGTCACAATGCCAATCTGGACCTGATTCTTAATCTCTCTATCATCTACCACTCAGTCTGTATCATCAGCTAAATCAAATAGTCTTGGACTGCCTATGAATCATTAGAATATCATAATTTCACATATTTTAGTCCAGAACTCGATAATTTGATTACCTGACTTAGAAGCATAGAGTAAATTTCTCCTTCTTATAGTATCTCTTTTTATCGAAGTATAACTAAGACTATCTAAGAAGCTAAGAATAACAACAAAGTCCAACCATCCATCCCTTGATCATTTTAATGTTGCTAATAATATTTATGTTAACAGTCTCTATTGTCTCATGTCAGTCTTAAATCATCTCCCATGTTCTTCCTGAGATCTGAAAAATCTTCCCGAGCCAAGTTCTTGATCAGCAGAGAATAACACTTCATGACCTTTGCCAGCGTTCAAAAGTATCTGAATGCTTAGAAACTGTAGGAGCTTCTGTATTAGGTCTGAACAGCCCTGACAGAATTTATTTAAAAAAAAAATAGATCTAAGGTTTCCAAACTGGTGTAGAAGATGTCATGATAAAGGTCATCCAGCGGGGTCACTCCCATTTCTTTCCTATCCTGCCACTAAAACGGGGTCTTACCAAGTGCAGCTTCAGGTTCAGCCTGAGACTGGAAGGCACATTTAGATATGGGTCCAACTTAAACATCCAAGCCACTTTAATCCAGATTGCATCGAGATGAGCAGTTAATGAGACTCTGCAGATGACAGTGGTGCTAAAAGATGCTGCTCAGTGAAGGTGGGCTTCTCTCGGGGGAAGAGACTAAAGGGCCAGACGTCTTAGTTAAATGCATAACATTAATACAAAGTAATCCCAGAGCCCTGTCAGCAGGTGTTTGCTGATGGGGCTAAACATTTAAACGAGGTTTTTTTTACCTCTGCATATGAAGTATTTTGTAATCCCCAAAGCTCCAATCTAAATTAATGGAGAGAATAACTAATCATTTCCATTGTTACCAGGACCTAAAAACTGTGTCACCAGGCACATTTTAATTTAAAGAAAAAACGGAAAAGTTTGTCAATAACCCAAAATAAGATTTAAAAAGTTTTCTGATAGTACAGTTTGATTTACGGTCTCCGGCTTCTCACCCAATCACAGAGAAAAATGTAAACACGTGCTCTTACCTACAATAACGTGTAAAGCTGCGCACCTGCGCTGCACCCCTGAAACTGGCACAAGGTGACCCCGCAAACCTGAGTTTGATAAACAAACACTTTAAACAGGAAGAAAAAGTCAACACCAGTAATCAGTACTACTGAAAATCCTCGACAGTATAATTTCTAAATACACAGAAAGCTGCATCCGTGTTTACATTTATAAAACACTGCTAAACAGGTTACGCAACGTGTATCTCACGGTGTGTGTCACCAGTCATCAAAAACATAGAGGGTACTTTCAGAATGAGCAGTCAAACAGAGGGAAAAAGAGAAAAAGTGTCATCTTGGTCCTCAGCACCGACTTCAACGAGTCATGATGCAAAGCAGCAACACGACACGTGGGAGACTGCACAACTGCTCTTCCTCCTTAACGGGAAAACCAGTTTTGCTTCACATCCCCGTTCTTCTCTCCACCTACACGTCCTGTACTAACCCGGAGCTCAGCGTGGCAAGGTCACGCCTGTTCTCTGGAGGCTGCTGAAAGCGTTTCTGGGAAATGTGGGAGATTTTGAGCTGTAGTAGATATGGCATGTTTAGTAAACAGCAAAGCACATTTACCATAAGTGCAAAGATTCAAAAATACCCTGAAGTGATTTGTGAAAGTAAAGTTTTTCTGGTTTTCACATCAAAAAGTATTTATTCCTCTTGGAGTTTTGACTGATGATAGAAAAAGAAGACTTATAGTTCCTCATGATTTGAACTTTTACCAATTAAAAGAAATGTGAATAATTAAAAAATATTCTTTAATAAACTTTAACCCAAGGATTTAAAAAATTTACATTTAATAATTTTAAATAGAAAATGAAAAACGTGTTAGATGTTGCTGATCCGCTCTCCTGTTTTCACATTTGTTATGCAAAGAAAAACAGAATGCAGTCGAATCATTTACAGATTTAAAATTTAAAGGCCGGGTTTGAAAGACGACGTGCAACGACAGCATGCCGGATGCTGAGTCAGACAGAAAGGTCATTTTGAATGTGAGGCCACCATTTTTAATTCTGACAGCACATTCATTTCAATTCAATCATACTTTTGGCATCTAAGATTATAGCAGAGTAAATATAAAGTAGATTCAGATAATGAAAACATAAAAGTTTGTCTTGTGCTTTTGAAGGCAAGATGTTTCCTCTGCTTATTACACGCTCATGAAAGGAGCTTCTTTATCTGATCAGTCTTATTAGCTGTTTCACACATTTAAAAATAGCTTGAAAACATACTTAGAATTTGTTTTCAGTATTTAGAAGTAAAAAAAGGGAAAAAGAAACAATCAGGCTGTTATAGCTTAGAGTAGTTGTACCTGTTTAGCTGATGTCTGTCCCTGTTTGTCCGCTGATTAGTTAGTTAATGAATGGGTTAAATCACTCTTTGCGGTATGTGAAAGATGTAAACTGTGATTGTGTGCTGACGTGCGGATATGTCACTCTGCACTGTTATTTCATGCCTCACAGTTGTTACAGTGTTTCAGTAGTGATACATTAATAGCACAAACAGTAGTCTGTTCTATTCTAGGAGTGCTGTCTCTGTGAACTACAATGTTTGCAGATGACACTGTGACCTGTAATGACTGTAGGGAGCTGGTGGAGGTGTGCTGTGGAGAGGAGAGGAATTCAAGATAGTGTGTGTGATTGAGAGGGAGACAGGTGTAACACTGAAGCTGCAGGTAGTGAAGATAGATGAGTTTAAATATCTAAGAGAACACAAAGTGCAGGGAGGGTGGGGATTGGTGTCAGTGGTGCTTTTTGACATCTTCATCCTTTGTTCAATGAAGATGGATGTTTAAAGTGTTTTCTTTTTGCATCGTTTTATATTGTTAAATATCTCTTACCACAGAAAGAGTGATGGTAATTTTGCTTTACTCTGCTCAGGTTTGTTTTCTGTGTTCTTCATGTATAATTAATGAATGCTGCAGATCGGCTGTTAAGATTCAAAGATAAGAGGACGTGCCACACATAGACTCACGCTAGCTTTTGAAATTTTCTCCTAATGATGTTTTCTTTCTTTTTTACTTTGCACACAAACAGTTTAACCACAGACTAGTTTCAGGCGGGTACAGCTTCAACATGCATCAGCTCTCTGGTAACTTTACTCTCTTATTAGGGCTTCCCGATACTGGCAGAAATCACAATCAGGTATTTTGGTCCGTATTGAGGATTACAGGAATATTTAACAGAGTTACTCACTGGCTTTGTGGATTCATTAAAAAGAATAAACTTTTATTTGCCTTTGAAGTTAAATTATATTTTCAAATGGAAAATTGAGACAAAAGTAAAAGTGAAGGGATCTTTGGCCCTGTGCACCACCACAGTGGTGTATGTGATTGAAGTGCAGACCTTCATCTTCACATTAAGGGCTGTTACAAATATTTTACATGATTTTTTTAACACTTGGATGAAAGTGTGGAACCCGTGGACATCACCAAATATTGCGTATCTATCCTTGAGGTATGCTGCTAGGCCTTTACTGCTGCTTGCTTGTGGGTCTCTCTGCTTCAGTTTAATCTTCAGTAAATGGAAAGCTGCTCTCCTGGGTTAAGATCAGGTGGCTGACTTGGCCATCAAAGAATGACCCATTTCTTGAGTTGCTTTTGCATTTCGCTTTCTTTGATCCATTTGCGCTGCAAAGTGCTGTCTGAGCAGAGAGTGCAGCCCTGTGCGCCCTGCTGCTTCTGTCAGCAGTCACGTCATTAATAAACACCCGTGACCCGGTTCCACTGGCAGCCGTACATGCCAGTGTCATAACACTGCCTCCATCATGTTTGACAGATGATGTGATGTGCTTCAGATCATGAGCTGTTTCTCTCCTTTGCCATACTTTTCTCCTCCCATCTTTCTGGTACAAGTTCTTCTTGGTTTCATGCGTCCAAAGAATTTTTCCAGAACTGTGCCGGCTCTTTCAGATTTTTCCTGGGAAATTTAATCTGGCCTTCCTGCTCTTGACTTGGTTAGTGTTGTGAAGTTTTTCTTGTCCACTTTAGTCGTCTTCTGTGGTCTTTCAGGCTGTTTGGTGTTGCTGAGCTGGCCATTGCATTCCTGTTTTAATAAGAAAGCACCAGATTGTTGGTTTGGCCACTCCTAAAGCTTTTGCTACCTCTTGGATAGGTTTATTTTTCAGTGCCTCCTTTACTTGCAGCCACTTTATTTGGATCAGTGAACAGCTCCAACACTTGGAATCAACTTCAATGAATTTGTCATTTGTCCAATTAATTTTGATTCTCTGAAAATTGATGAATATCAATAAAAATGTTTGCAATTCCTCAAGAGCTTATGCAATGCTTTTGTTAACTTCCTTGAATTAAAGATGAAAGTCTGAACTTGTATCACATCTTGGTTGTTTGATTGCACAACACTGCAGTGGTTTTCAAAGTTACAAAAAGTGTTCAGAAGACATCTGCAGTGTGTGCAGCATGCAGCAGAGCAAGCCTTTCAAAGCAAAGCACATTACAAAGAAATCAATATTTGATTCTTGGACTGAGCATCTTGCATTGTGCGTAGTTTAGATGCTCTGTGTGTGTGCGTGCCTGCATATAAATGTACATGTGTGAGTGTTTGAGGGCCCGGTTTCATATTACTGTGTCAGCTACAGTAAATTGCATGCAGCTTTCCCCCGTCAGGGCCATTCATTCAGACTTTGCTACCCGCATTCCTAGACAACGTTACAATGGACACTGAAAACTCGAGAAGCCACTCTTCCTTTTACATGCCCGGTGCAGTTATGTCTCTGGCCTTTCATTGCACAGCAGACATCCTCTGAAGGGAAACAGAGAGCTGAGTAGGACATGGAGAGAGGAGGAAAAAGGGAGAGAAAAAGGTGAAACAGAGAGGGCCGAAGTGAAAAGGTAAAGAGCCTGCTGTTCCTTTGTCCCGCACCTGTTGCTAGGCCTCTTCTACCCCCCACCAGTCGGGCCTGCTCGCTGAGGAAAGCTGAACAAGAAGTACAAAAGCGGCGTGTGTGTTCGTGCATGCGATTGTTTGCTTTCGGGGGCTCGAGTGTGTATGCTTACATGTCTTTTGGAGACGGGCTGATATGAGTCTTTTGTCGCGTCAGCGTATGCTCCGTGGCACCCTGAAGTTCGTTAGAAACCACCTCACTTTGGTGCAAAGAAAAAGATTAACGGGAGGGTGAAAACTCCAAGCGTAGCGTCTGTTTTAAAGCAGATTCAGAGCTGTTTGCAGACCGATCAGTGTCAACTTTCTTTACAACATCCCCAAACATCTGGTCAACAGTTTCTCTGTAGAAACTGTGTTCTGTTTGAAAACCTCATCTGTTGTCTTGACAAGCAAAACTTCCTAATCATCTGCACTGCAGCTGCAGCTGGACTCGAGTCGAGGAGTGTTTCATCTCTCCTGCACCGCAATCACAATAGTTCATTTTAATGGCCGTCAGACGGGACGGCTTGCTCTGCTCGTGCGACAGATGGAAAAGCAATCCAGCACCTGTTGTTGATAATAATAATGATGACTGATGTGTTTGAGTGCCTGCATCTCCTGTACTCTCCGTTTGTGCTCTTTCAACAGACTTGTTATATCTGCGAGGACCACGGGAGGGAGAGCAAGGCGGCCTGTGGCGCGTGCATGACCTGCAACAGACAGGGCTGCAGACAAGCGTTCCACGTCACCTGGTCAGTGTTAAACTGTGTGTGTGTGTGTGTGTGTGTGTGTGTGTGTGCGTGTGTGTGCGCGCGCCTATGTGAAAGTGTGGGGACATCATCATGAATGAACAGTGCGTGAGGACCGAGTGTGATAAGAAGCAGTCCAAGAGCAAAAACGTTTAATAAGGTTTATTTTTAGTTAGCCGACTGTTCCTGTTAACCATGTTTAAACCTAGAAAAGAAACAACCTGAAAAAACTATGAAGAAGTTTAAAAACAAAATCAAGAACCAAGCAAATGGTATCACCTGGTGTCACAGATTGTATGTAAAAGAGATCCTTGATGTCAGCATTGATCGAGCAAAGTCCCGTCTTAACTTTTTGAGGCCAGATGTGAGGAGTACTGGGCTGCTGACCGTGAAAACTCATGGATGTTGAATGGTTTTTACTCCAAAGAGTACACTGCTTTATCTAATTTTATTTTCTAAATACACCATAATTCATAAAAAACAGCACTGTGTTATTTTCAGTACGACCTGAAACTATCAGGTGAGGCCATAAAGTCATCAGTAAAGTCTTTATTGAAGTCACAGATCATGCGATCCAAAGAGTAATCTCTTCATAGACTTTGCACCACTGGACTTTTTTTTGCAGGCTGAAGGGTCGCCCCCTGCTGGCCGTTAGAAAGAATGCAGGTTTAGGGCACTTCTCCCGTGGTGGCACTTTTTTTACACAGCGTATGATTAATACTGTGGGCGGCACTGTCATGGTTGGCACACACCAAGAACGTCCTGGCCTTTTTGGGCACTCCAGCTTCCTCCCACAGTCCAGACAGATATAGCTTAACTGGTGACGCTAAATTGGCCATAGGAATGACATGAGTGTGAATGGTCGTCCGTCTGCGTTAGCATCCCGTTCTAACTTGGATATCATGAATGGGTGGTGATTACTTTGTGTGCTAATCGAAGCAAGTTAAAGTTGGTCTTGTTTCTGTAAGTATCCTGTGTCATATCCTTTTTTTTGAAAATAAGCCCAAGAATAGAAAAGAAATTCCGTCTCCAATTCCCAAGATTGAATATGTGCTCATATGTTATGTGTATTTGGCTACAGCCTTAGTTTACTCACACAATTACATGTGATTCTGGGCTACAGTTGGCTTTTCTTCATTTACAGTCTTTGACCTTTCATGCTGCTCATCTTGCTTTTTGCCTTTATTTTGTTTCCTGCTACAACAGAAAGATGATTTATTTAAAAGTAAATCCCGAGACACTGACAGGCTCAGATTTTAATGTGACATTCGATCAATCTGGCAACGTTCGGTGACTGAAGCTCTCAGGTGACTCGGCCAGGTGTTGCCGTCTCAGTCCGTGCATGTGTGCTAACTTGGCTCTCGTGTTTCATCTCCTTTCCGACCCTCCGACACCCTGCGCTGCAGTGCTCAGATGGCTGGTCTGCTATGTGAGGAGGAAGGACCAGAAGCTGATAACGTGAAGTACTGTGGCTACTGCAAGCATCACTACAACAAAATGGTAAAGAACATAATTACATCGTACCCCAGAAAAGCCCGTCTTACTGCACCGCACAGTTAACAGCTAACATGATTGATAAGGGCTTCTGCACCCGGCTGTTTTTTGGTCAGGCACGTTTTCCTCTAACTCAGCTCAAGGCAGCTAAACGACTCTTGGAATACGCCCGACCAAAATAAATAATTCAGGAGATAAACCTCCTGTTAAGTCATTGGAAGTGCTTGTAGAGAACCTTTAAATGTCCAACTTTGAAATTTCAGCAGCTGTTAACTTTTTGTTTGCTCTTCCTTCTTTTGGACTTTACAGCAGAAGAAGTTGCGTTCTAGTGAAAATACAAGTAGCTCCTTCAGCCATTCCAGGGGGCGCTCCAGCTCTCCGTCACAGGAAAAACAGCACCACCACCACAGACAGAGGAAGGTAAGCACAGCTGTGGTCAGATCAGACGGCAGTCTCCAGAGCTGAAAACTACCAAAAGCTGCAGTTATTCTAATGTCCACTTGAGGCTGTTAAAAAAAGTGAATCAGTCAGACGTACCTGCTAGCTGTCGGCTAGGCCTCACCTCAGCTAACTAGAGCCGCTCTGCTGGACAGCTTTTGGTCGCAGCAGATGGCTGCCCTTCCCCGAGCTTACGTCACCCAGATGTTCCTTCCTGTAAAAAGGACGTTTTCCCTTCTCAATATTGCCAAGTGCTTGCTCATAGGGGGTCATCTATTGCTGTGGTATTCCCTGTATTACTGTAGGGTCTTTACAATATAAAGTGGCTTTAGGTGACCTGTTGTTCTGATTGTGATTATAAAGAAAATGTAATTTTGGAGCATTTTAATTGAATTATCAGACAAATAATAAGGTTTTAGTGTTTGGAACAGGGAAATTCTAGGGTTTAATAATTTTGTAGCACTAATTAACAGGATGTGTGTGTGTGTGTGTGTGTGTGTTGCATTTGCAGTTTGTCTCTGCAGCTTGCTAATATTAGTGGATAACTGTGCACTACAAAACCGAAAAGTAAGAGTTAAAAATAGACTTTGTCTATTTGTCGTCAGATTCATAAGACCAGCCAGTCTGATCCAGACCAGTTTGGCACACAGACTCTTTTATTTTGAAACCATTGAATAATGGCAGAAATGGCAAAGAAGAAAAGGATGAATTTTAATGCATTTTCTTCCTGATAAAATCATCAAATAAGCAGAGAGCTAATTTAGATTTTATTGCATGCGCGTGAGCAAGCTGAGCTACACTGTGTAAACACGCCTCACTGTCCTGAAGTCATACACCAGACACACCCTCACAGTTATCCTACGCTTTCAGCCTCACAGCTTCCATCTGTTGGCTCCTGGGGAACGTTCAGACATCACTCCCAATTTCCGGGTGTCATCATTTCAGGCAGTGATAAGTTCGACCCCTTGACGTCAAACTCTAATCTGAATACAAATTATGAGCTCAGACAGTCACACATACCTGGAAGTATTACAGCCTGGCTAAACAAAAGATAACGCATTTACTTTTTCATTAATTGCGCTGTTTTGAGCCCCGTGACAGACGGCGACCTTTCCAGGGCGTACCCTGCCTCTGGTCATAAAGACATAAAACACGTAAAAAGCCATATTATAAAATACATATCATGAAATAACATCATGATCTCTCTGCGCCATTACATCCTCTCAGCCTCAAACACTTGAAATCAAATAGGCCGGCATTCATGTAACACTTCTCTAGTCGTTTTGACCACTTAAAGCTCTCCACACTACACGCCACATTTACCTCCTTCACACACTTTCATGCAGCGCTTTATTCTGTGCACTCAAATAAGCAATTAACCTAACGTGCACTTCTCAGTGGGGCGAGTTAACTCTGTGAAGGTGCGGTGCTCACGTGCACGTGACCCCATCATCACATGCAAAACTAAGCAGACAGGTGCACCTTCAAAGCCCCTGCAAGCTAACAGACTAGCTAACAGAGAATTCAGCAGACAGGAAAGATGATGCTGACGGCACACGGTTCCAGCTGAGCAGCTCTTTAGCAAGTGTAAAAGGAGACCCGCATGTTTTCTCGCCACCAGACAATTCCGGTCTTCAAAGAATGTCATCCTTTGTTATCGTTTTGATGTTCCGGCAGAGATGTGGCTCCACAGTCAGGGAGCGGACGCTTCACACAGTTGTTGAACTGAAAAAGAGTTAAAAAAGAAAAGCGTGTTTCTTCAAGCCAAATCTCAAAGCAACTGAGCTGTAAAAGCAAGTTTTGTTGCAGAAGGCTCGGTTTTATGGCAACCTTGGGACGGGTTAAATATATGATCTAGTGTCGCGTAGATGCTAGCGGCAGCTGTCGGATTCAGGCTGTTAAAAGTTGGCTGTGCGGTTGTCTTGTTGCTGTGAACAGAATTTTGCAGGTCTACACTTGTTTGCACTTTCTCGGTTGTAGGTTTTAGACCGACACAGTAGCGTGTGTGAGACAGCTGTGTGAAGCATATATTTTCATTCAACGTCTGGCGCTACATGATGCCATTTTCAGTATAACCCACTTTGAAACTGAATCTAACACCCTGCTTTTCCGCCAGTGGCAGATAGAAGAGACTTCCATTGGCGCTGATACCAGTATTTATTATAATTTACCTAGTGGCACCGAGTCATACTGATTCTAGGCTAGCTTGTAATCATTTGTTTTAGTCTGATATGATAAAAATGGCTATCTGGGATATTCTGATATAAAAAAATTAATCCGTAGTTTTTGCTGTGACAGAAAGCCAGACGCTTTTATTAATTATAATCTTCATCAAATGCAGTTACAGTGATGCATAAACAGATTTGACTGTGTGCTGTTAGCGTATCCCTGCAAACGTTGTTGTTGAAGCTGGTTGACGATAGTAAATGTGATTTGGTTATATTCCACTCGCTGCGTTTGTGTAAAGACTTGTAGGCTCAAACTTGTGTATTTGTATGTATGTGTTGTTGTTTTTTTCAGAGTCATAAAGACAAGATTCGGCAAAAGGAGCGCCACAAAAAGTCGAACGACAACCTGAGCTCCGCTGTCACATCTAGCGGCATAGAAAAGGTATCCGAGGACACCACACAGTGATTGAGAGAGCTGCTGAAGCCGCGATGTCTCAGTCAGTGCTTTAATGGTTTTGACCTGTCTGTGTTGGGACAGATTTCCTCAAGTCACCACAGCAGCAAGGACGGCGAGGGAAAGTCCAAGAAGCTGAGCTCGCACGGTCACAGTCATCGGAGCAAGAAGACCGGAAGCACCGGCAAGAGCTGCTCCTCATCGTCCTGCTCCTCCAGTCCATTCAACACAGGTACCACATGAAGGGTCAGCGCTCGATTTCTTCTCGAGTTCAGATGTGATCGATGCTGCCTGCCTCTGTGAGAGGAGAGGCTGCTGCTCCACTTTAAGATGTAACAGGGATGATTGCATCATCTTGGCTGCTGTTGTGTTGTTGAGAAAAACAGAATTTTTATCCACACACGTGCCCCTAAATTCAATTTACGTTCAGCACGGATCCATTTCTGTCTCAACTATGAGAGAAACGCTCGCTCTGTAGAGTCCTGCACCAGTTTGTTTTCTTTCAGTGGCCTCGTACTTTTTTAATTTCAAAATATGTAAGCAAGAAAAAACGCTGTCATTAGTGAAGCTTTCACTTAAGCCAGTTTGCTTCACAGGTGAACTCCTAACTGGGATTGGTGGAAGCACCGTCATTGCCCTGTGCAGACAAGTACATGACCAGTTAGCTCCCCGACATCCTCTCTTACTGGGTTCTGTTGAACCCTGGAGACAGAGTGAGGTCGTGTCGCCGTTTGTGTCTGACTTTTAACTCTTTGTTTTTCTCCTTCAGGTGGTTCCCTGTCGTCTGCTCAGGAGTTCCATCAGTTCTTATCTTCTTCCCGCCTGGAGCGTGAACATGACCGAGGAGGTGACGACCAGAGCGGAGAGGAGCGCAAGGAGCGTCACAGGAGACCGGCAGTCCAGGAGGAGGATGAGGAGGAGGAGGAAGATGAAAAGGAAGAGGAAAAAGATGAGGAGGAGGAAGAGGAGGAGGACTGTAAATACCACAAGCCACCAGCATTGACCCCCGCTGAGGGCCCGCTAGCAGGGTCGCAAGGTCACGACAGGCCAGAGGGCAACTCCAGCCCTTTCGAGAACAAAGTCACCATCTCCACCTTCGGGTCCATCATGCGCATCACGTCGTCGTCGGGGCTCGGCAGCAGCAGCAAGATCCGAAAGATCTCCTCGTCGAGCGACTACAAACCCTCCAAATCTCTCTGCAAGCCGTCCCAGCTCAGCACGCCGCCCATCCTGGAGGAGGCCGACCCGGAGGACAAAGCCACGCTTCCACCGCCGCTGCCTCGAGAGAGGAGGCACCGTGGCAACAAGAAGAGCCGCCACGGCCCGGGGCGCCCGCGGGGAGCAAGAACCGAGAGAGGAGGGGGGAGGAGGAGCACCACCACCACCATCACCACACAGCACCGCCTCCCCTAGCCTTAACCTCGTCGCTCTACCCGAGCCCGTCCTCCATCCCCCACCCCACCTTCTCCTCGACGCTGCCTCCCACCGCCACCTCTTCCACTTCCTCTTCTTTCTCCTCCTCCTCGTCCTCCACTGGTAGTTTTTCTACAGGCCGCGGCAACTCGCTGCTCAGCTCTGGTGAGTCTGAGCGAGTGGGCGTGTGCGGTAGCCCTCTAGCTTCCTGTGTGTGGTGAAGGAAAAAAACTGAAGCGCTATCTCTTTGCACTTTGGTGCATTTCCATTACACGCAGCAGCTTATCTCTGTATCAGAAGCGCAGCGAAAAACACTCCTGGAATTAAGAATGAACGGAATAAGTCGACTGTTTCGTGGCACCACTTTTAAAATATTTGTTAAATCTCTTACAGAACGTTTGTGTAATCTGTGCGAGGCAGTGATATTGTCCAACATAGTGTTTTTGTGTGTGCCGCACGTGTCTGTAGTGCATTTCCTGCCCTACTTTCCATTTGATTGGCTCACGTGTTCCTCTTTCTGCAGTCATACGACTTGTAAGATGAAAACGACAAACACCTTATTCCTTTATTTCCTCCCTTTTATGTCTCTCAGGCATCTACTCCAGTCTCAAGGACCCTCTCACACTGGGCGGGGGTGTCTGCAGTACCCCCCTTTCCCTGGGTGGAGGGGTGTGTAGCACCTCCTTGTCCCTGGGAGGGGGCATGTGTAGCACCCCTCTCTCCTCAGGACTCCTTCCATCCCACTCCTCGCTGTCTCTTCCACCAGTCAATGCTGCGTCAAACACACAGGTACGTCACAAAGAGAGGACATGCGCTGTTTGCGTCTGTGTCAGCAAACAACATTTCAACAAAATTAAATGATGTATGAAGTTTCAGGCCTGAGGATTATAGGAAAATTCATAATCATGATTTACAGTAAGCAGCAACGGAGGAGTTAGCCTCTGACTAGGAGGTGTTTTTACTTGTAGCGCTGGTGCCAGCTTGCCTCCACTGCAGCATCTCTGTGGGTGCAGGTCAATGACTCATTACAGTCTACAGTCACTGGGTGCAGCTGGGGTAAAGAGAGGTGGTGCTGCAGAGTCAAAGCTGACACCCGCCACCGAAAGCCGACCACAAGAGCCCCCGAATGATCCTGAGACAAAAGCAGCTGCAGACAGACACCAAAGTCCTTCCACACATCTTCACTTTTACTTCCTTCGTTGTCATCAAAGTCTCTCTTTTAGTTTTCTTGGCTCGAACTGAAGCACACAGTTCAGGGTGTGTCTGCTTCATAAGAAAAGAAATGGAGTGTTGTACCAAAACTTGATGCAGCGCAATCATGCACAGCGGTGCGGATACTTTCACCTCGCGTCCAGAGACATGCGTGTTGGGTTCTAATGTGGCCGTAGGTGTGAATGTGAGCGTGTTTAGTTGACCTGTGCAGGATGGTACCCTGTAGCCTGTGACGGCTGGGTCAAGCTGAAAGAAAGTGAGTGGGTTCGTAAACAATGATGAGTGGACAGATGTGGAAATCATGACGAATCTGGGAGCACGATTCATTCTCGAGTTATTTTTGATAGATGTGTGTTACGTTTCCAGTTGACGGATGTTTTCTTCACAAAAAGATCTGTTTTTGGGTTGTTTTTTTAAAATAAAACCCTTTCTTGATTATCTCCATGCTTTCTTTGTCAGCCAGATGTTGACGTTTGCTGTCTTATAGGTCCATCCAGGTTCCAGCGCCTCCTACAGCCTGACCTCCACTCAGCCTTTCACCAGCTGTCTCTCCACAGCCCTGACACTGCCGCCACTACTGAGCCAAGCCCAGACCTCACTGCCAGGTGAGAGGAAGCACTTCTTGAGAAACGAATGTTGGCTTTAGATAAGCTTCACAAAAAAACCTCCTTCTGGCTCAAATCCTGCTGTTGTTGCACAGCAAACACGGCGCTTTGATGCTGCCTTTCAGTAAATGTGAGCGCACATGAAATTAAAGCGCGTCTGTTCCTTTTCTCAGAGTCTGACCTCGATGACTGTCGCTTCCCATGTCAGGGGAACTCACCGAGAGAGAGTCTTTCCTCGCAGTGAGTCTTTGCTTTTTTGTCTTTATTGTTATTTTTTTGTGTCAAATCCTGAAAACAATACGTCATTTTTACACTTCAGATTTACTGACTGAAATGAGTCAGCAAGTAGAGAGATGCATAAACCACTGGTGACGCATCATTCATCTGTTCAAATCATCACTTGGTTGATTTTTCCCTTTGTCATTTTCATTACCAGCAACAGGAAAATGCCAGCTGGTTAACAATCAAAGCGACTGTGTGGATAAAAACACAAACCACAGCCACAGAGGATGATTGGTAGTTTCCCAGCTTGGCTGCAGAAGCTGTGACGTGTTGCTTCTGACTTCCTGTTGACTTTATCCTCTTCCACGCCCAGGTCTCCGATGAGCTGTCTTCCTCTTCTGTTCGACCAGAGGGACGGGCTGGGCGCCGGAGTCAGAGCCCGTCCTGAGAACGTCCCTCCAGCCAGCTCTCACATTGATCTCCTGCTGGAGAAACACAGCAACGGAGAGATGGGAGTCAACAGTAAGTAAGGCCAGTGGGACTAGATATTGAAAAAAGTGTTTATAAGATGAATGAAATGGAAAATATACTTGATGGACCTGCAGTTACTCACACAGTGCTGGTACTGGGTTGGAGCCCTTTCTGCCTTCAGAACTTGTTTCATAGCAAAGATTCACCAAGGTGCTGCAAACACTCCTCAGAGATTTTGGTCCATATTCACAGGATAACTTCATGCAGTTGCTGCACATCCATGATGAGAATCAGCCTTTCCATCACATCCCAAAGATTTAATGTCAGACATTATTTTCACAGACCGGCCTTTAAGGTGTCGCGGATAAATACAACAAAATAAAATGATACGACCGAGACAGAAACTGTGGTATTTTCTAAATATAATAATAAACGCAAATTCACTGTGTAACTGTGTAACTTTATTAGCAGCGTCCTCCTGAAATGCGCCAACAACATTAAGAGTAACATCCTCCTCTCTCCTCCTCTGGTCGCTATGGTAACGTGTAAATATTTCTTTCAAAATAAGACACAACTACAACACGGGAAAAGACCCAGGGAAACCGAGTTAACGATAAAAACCCTGAAAACCATAAATTTCACACCCGAGCCTCAAGTCTCGCGGCCCGGTACCAAACGACTCACCGACCAGTACCGGCCCATGGCGCGGGGGTTGGGGACCGCTGCTTTAAGCTGCTGTGCTCATAAAAGGATAGTTATGGTCAGGAACAAGACTCCGGTATAGGCTGTGGTGTTTAAACAGTTCTCAGTTACTGAACCATGGATAGATCCATGTTTTCATGTTGTTCACACCAAAGTCTGAGCCTACCGTCTGAATTTCACAGCAAATATCGAGACTCATTAGAGCAGGAATCGTTTTTCTAATTCTCCAAGGTGAAGAAGAGCAACCGAGGTGCTCTTCTGCATACCTTGGTTGTATCAAGGAGTTATTTCAGTTACTGTTGCCTTCCTGTCAACTCAAAGCAGTCTGGTCGTTCTCCTCTGACCTCTTGTGTAAACAAAGCATTTTCTCTTAGGAAGCTGCTGGATAGATATTTTCCTTTTCTTCGTCATTCTTTGTGAACCCTGGAGATGCTTACGAGGGAAAATCCCAGCAGATCAGCAGTCTGAAATACTCAGACCAGCCTGCCTGGTATCAAAAAAGTCACCTTAATCACATTTCTTCCCCACGCTGATGCTCAGTTTGAATCTCAGCAGACCTTAATGCACTGAGTTGCTGAACTGGTGTACCTAATAAAGTGGCCAGCGAGTGTATTCTGTGCATAAAGGATGGACATAAACAGAGTGATATGCACAAGTTGCCTCATAAACTGCACGAGTGCATAAAATATTAGAACTTTACTCAGCAGGCTGGAGCGCAGACTCGTGAGGCGGAGAAATTAGACGAGTACAAAAATCATTTTTCATTAACTGAAAGGAAAGAAGCCAATAAAAATGAGTAAATATCCAAAGTAAATAAAAATTAAAATCCAAGATGGTAATTACTGTGCTTCTTTGAGTGGTCTGTTAACAGTGGAGTTTGGCGTGCTGTACAGTTAACTGCACAGCAAATCGTGTTATTTGTAAGAATCAGTTATTGGCCAGTCAGAGTAGCCACGCCCCCAACTTTATCAATAAAAAAAATCAAACCAGGTGATTTAAGAAAATGTTTCTTCCAGTATAAAGCTGTTATGGAGCACCAAGCCTACAGGCCATTTCTTGCAGCGAGCTGTAAACTGGACATTTTAACACAGGAGCCTCAAGTGGCCATCAGAGGAACTGCAGGGTTGTTTTAGTACTACTCCTTTGCTCAGTGCTAAGATCTCTTTGAGCCTCTCAGAATCTTTCAAAAACAAATCTGAGAAAGAGAAAGGACTCTTTGGTTGAACTTTTCACTTCATTTTAAGCCAGAAGTGTTGGGAACCTTACACGTACACGCTGCCGGCCTCTGTGTGCCTCGTGCTGTCGTCAGATGATGAATGTACCTGTGTGAGGACAAAAAAAGCTCAGCGAGAGATCAGATGTGCTCTCGGTTCTGAAAGCTGCTCCAGCAGCTGCTTTGTTTCTTTCTGCCGTTGTATTTCTGCTCGTCTCCCCGCTGAACCAGATTGCTCGCCGCCTTTTGCTCTGACTCACTTTTTCTCCAGGGGCATCATCAGCTGACACTTGCTTTCAAATCTATTATTTGCTCATTTTTTCTTCCTACACCCAGCACTGTCAGTGCTTTTGGCTCACGCTTGCATGCAAACGGCTTTTTATTTCCATGGTTGCTGCTCTTCTTCTCTTTTTTTGTTCCCCCTCAGGTCTCATCACGCTTAGCTAGGTGTATTTCTCTAAAAGGAAATACCCCCACCGTCCTCACCTTAATTATATTTATCTGCATGAGAAAGCGTAATGTTTATTTTGCTGATTTTTCTCAAGCTGCAGCTTGTGTACGTTTCTTTTTTTGAGCCTAACTAGTAACTTGTGACATACTCTCAAAATAAACACACTCATTTCTACTTAAACAGCAAAGTGTTGTATAAAAATAAGTGACTTAATTTGAGTGCACAAGGCTGAAAATGTGGCATGTTTCAGGACCCAGCCTTTGTTTTGTGACCTCTAATATTTTCCAGCATAACTCTGCCCGACTTCAACCCAAGCGGGGGCCCGAACTGCCAGAATAATTGGAAACACCTGTGAGACGGTGCAGGACTTTAAAAAAAAGCACAGCGCAGGTTGCTGGGTCTACTCTTGTCAAACATATCTCTGATCGTTTAGCCGTGACTAGTTTATTCCAGTACGTCCAGTAAATCAGCTTGTTGATATTTAACTACACAAAAACAGAAGGTTTGCTTTGGATCGATGTGCAAGTTTGGCAGATTAGCTGTTCACAATACATTAAAACTGTACGCCCTTCAGCTGCTCTGTGCCCCTGATTGTATTGAACCAGCTCTTCCAGCAAAGCGAGTTTAATCTGATCAAGCACTTGCTGACAGAAACAGTCTCTGGGTGGGCGGCCATCTGCCCCGACCGGCTGGGGTGAGAGGAGAGCAGAGAGGCAGGAAACATTCAATGCTAGTACTTATTTTTTGTTTGAGCACCACCAGCTGGTTGTTATAGTAAATACAATAATTATGATAATAATACCGAGAGCAGTTCCAGGCTGTACGCCTCCTCCAGTGTTGATCTGTGTTTGTGATGTGAAAGGTCCACTTTTGCAAACAACACTGATATTCCTGGATCCCTTTCATGCCGATCCACCCATCACCCGCTAAAAATCATAAAACAACCAACCTGAGCCAATCCTAAAACTTCTCAGGCAGTAATAGTAATAATACTGACAGTAATGATGACAGCTGGAGTTCCTAACCCAGAAATACCTACAAAATGGGGTCAGGAAGCGAGAGAACACAAAACCCACTGACATGCAATAGCGAGCGAAAGAGAGAAGTGGGAGTCCCAGTGCATCATGGGAAGTCTTCCAGCAGCCTGAGCCTAAAATAGCATGACTGAGGGATGGTTCAGGTTCACTGGATGCAGCTCTAACTATCAAAACTAAAAGTTAGAGGTTGAGAGGGAGTCTGTCTCTGGACCTCAAACTGGGAGCTGGTTCCTCAGGAGAGGAGCCTGGAAGCTGAAGGCTCGGCCTCAGGCTGGACTGTTGAAAACGAGCGATGCCTGATTTAGACTCACGTGGGGAACCTTTGTAGCGCCTACAATGTGACCTACGTAAGTGTGTGCTGCATTATGCGTTAGTTGCCATGTTGTAAATAAAAGAAATAAAACGCTGAGACTTTTTTGCGTCCTTGGTCCCCGCTCTTTGTTGTGGTCAGTTTTATCATTTTTTTCACATCCGACCTGATAATTTCTGCCATCTCTCCGGGAATCTGTTCAATCTGAACATTTGTGAGTCATATATTGATGCTATATTGAGGCGATACTGAACTCTGGTAGTGAAATGCGCTGCTGGGGTGTTGTGGTATTGTGGTGCTGTTTCCCACGTGGTGCTGCTACATTATAGCTGAATAGAAAAAAGAGTGCGATCACCCGCTGGAGCCCCAGATGGCAGAGAGAGAAATCTTCCACAGAGTGAGAGAATCAGTGGAGGTGATCACAGAGGCCAAGGAGGGTCTGATATGTTTCAGCTGCCTCTCCAGAAACTCTCAGTTTAAAACGTGACCTTCCAACAGCCTGTTGTGGGCAGTCGTCCCTCTTTTACTCTGCAGATCTGCTGTTAGCAGGAAGACCATTGTAACCAAATTCTGCACTGAGCTCGCAGAGGCTGCAGAGCAGAACGCAGACTAGCATCACCAGCTCCATTATTTAATGATTAATTTAAAATAGTGTGTGCCTGCTGCCTGCAGTCATCCCACCTTGAAGATGGTGGGAAACACTGGACTGAAATGTGGTGTGTCCTCTTGTCCCCCCAGTTATGGAGATGCTCCAGTCGCTGCACTCCCTGCAGCAGGAGAACCAGCGGCTCCAGGACCAGATCCTCAGCCTGACGGCCAAGAAGGAGCGACTGCAGCTGCTCAACACGGAGCTGGCCGTGCCTTTCCCTCCACAGGTTCACTCCACCCAGGGCTCCATGCACACGTCCGCCCAGATCAACTTCCTGTCATCCACCCAAGGTCAGATTAAGCTCCTCTGTCCACTTTCATAAGCGAACTTCAGGGCACATAAATCCCATCGCCTTCTTTTATTTTTTTTAAGCTGCATTCCTTCATCCTCCCTTTGCAGCCCCACCCGCTCACACGGATGATTTGTTGATGTTAATTAACCAATGGAACAGTTTTGATAGTACAGAAAATGGTGTTCAGTGCAAACCTGGTAGTTTTCACCCTGTGATTGTGGCTCTCATTTCCTTAGACCCCCTGAGCACCAATAAGAGTCCCCTGTCCAAAAGCTGCTTCCTGAATGACACCTCCTTTGTTACCTCGTCTGAGGTGAGAAACTTTAGCTCCTTTCATGTCTCGAAATCACCGTGCAATCCCGTCAGGCACCATTAGCAAGTATATTTGTCTTTTTTAAGCCTCTTTGTAGATTTTCTCCATTTTACGGTAAACTCGGTTAAAAGCTGCTCGCTTGCTCTCTTGTGTTTGTTCCAGGAGCTCCACTCCGGTAGTCCGTCCCGAAGCAGCTCGTCTCTCTCCTTCCAGAGCACCCCCCCTCCTCAGCAGAGCCCCGCCTCCTTCGGGCAGCCGCTGCTGAACGGCTTGAACCGAGGGTTAAACGACGGTTTGGGGGCGATCACTCAGGCCGGCGGCTCCGCACTGCCCATGGTGGGCGGACTCATGGCGTCTCTCGCGGGGAGTCCTCAGCTGGCCGTGAACGGCGTGCTCGGCAGTCTGAACGGAGTGATCCAGTCGCCTGTGCAGAACGCTCCTCAGCCCGCCCTCCCGGCTCTGCGACCCCAACCTCCACCCCTCAACCCCCTGGCGCTGGCTCAAGGCTTTCAGCTTCCCAAGAGTGCAAGTCCGTACGTACCAAATCTGTCTGTAAAAACCACAGAAGAAGAAAACAAGAGCCTCTAAATGAATTAACTAACTTTGGTTGTGGTATCAGATTTTTTTAAGATTCAGTGATTCCTTTTTCTTTTCTTTTTCTATCCATCTGAGAGAGAAACACCAACCTTGCTCACTTCTGAAGCAGAATATTTTTAAATTTTAGTTTGGTGTTTCTGCCACCAGCTGGCCACTTTTCTGTTGTTGATGTCTACGAACTGCTTCCCCATAGTAGGACGTAGTGCAGTGTCATGGACTGCAGCTGTCAGTGGTTCTTCTCCTGCTCTGAGGAGCTGTGGTGAGATGGGGGACCCCGAGGTTTGCAGCAGGTGGAGAGGAGCAGGTTCATGTGCCACCACAGCGAGCCTGACAAGGCTGCAGCAGAACCACCGCCAGCTGGAGTTCATTGGCAGGAAGAAAGACCCACTGTATTTGTTTAGCCTGTTATTTATGGTCACGTCTTTGCTGGGTCGGAGATTATAAACACTGTTTATTAATAAATTAGCGAGAGCATGTGTGCCTGACCCTGCCCACTGACCCCAAAATCTAAATCTGTGGGAAACATTTAAACTCGGTGGTGCTCTCTGACAGGTGTGCGTCCACATGTCAACGTCTGTTTCAGGTCGTCCTTCCTGTCAGAGCAGCAGAAGCAGCTTCTTCTCGAGCAGCAGCAGCTGCAGCAGTTCCTCACCTCACAGAACTTCACACCTGTAAGGACACTCACCTCATCGCTCTGTCTTTCTCTATGATTTCTACAGTTTCTCACAGCTTCTCTGAGATTTTTCTCTATCCAAATGTTTCTGATTTGCGGTGTGATGATGTCATTAAACAGATAAACAAACGTATCAGCTAAAACTTGTTTAGCGAGGCGCGTGGCACAGACACGCTTACCTGATAATTAATATAAAGACATATAAAGAAATGTAAAAGTAGAGCTAGAATTAGTCTCATGAAAATTGAACCACAGATTTCTTGGATGGTCTGTTTGTACATATAACCGCATAGCACGCCATATTATTTGTCTGATTATTCCAGCTTCGTCCATTTGCATCAATTTGTTAGTCAAAGCAGGCATTCCCCTAAAGATGCAAACTTTATGCTTAAATAAACCCTTCCCTGCATAGTTTTTTCATGCTGTAAGGTCGGTCATATTTACTTGGGAATGTAAGCTGAAATCCAGTGGCCATTAGAGGAATTGCAGTTTTTCCGTATTGCATCATTTTTCAGCCCCGGTGTTTGCTGCTTGGTTCGACTCATTAATAAACACTTTCATTAGCTCACTGAACCACCACAGCGATAAAATCTGTGCTACAAAAGCTTTTAACTGAGGGCCTAAATTGATTTAGGATAAGAAAAGGATGTTTATGGAACAGAAAATTTTCTCGCTCACGCGAGCAGCTCTCTAATGTTTTGTCGTGACGGGAACACCGAGCAAATCAGGGCTATTTGAATAACATCAGGGGCAATCTCACGCATTATTTTTAGACTAATTCAGAAATCAGACTCGCCTCCTGTTCAGTAAAAACTAACTTTTTACACAGAATTTATTACTGTCTGTAACTCAGGAACTTGCTGTAACACACTTTGAAGTTGGGAGATTAATTCTGTGATATTAACCATTAGCAAGATTTCATATAGAGATAATAACTGATTCAATTATATTAGTTAAGACAGAAATTGTACCAACAATAATGTTTTGTGTAGAAGTGAACCAGCAGAAGTAAACCAGCCGCCCTTATTTGACATGCAAAGTGAGGAAAGCTTGGTGGGGTGCAAACCAGTCAGGCACTGTAAATATAGGAACCAGTGGGTTTCCTGTTTGACTGTAAACTATAAGTACTTTGATATAGTAGACTAAAGACACCGTGGAACTGGATACTTTCACTTTTGGCCTGTTAGTGAAACAGAATGACTGAAGGAAAATAACTTTAACATTTGTTTACGTCCAATTTTTTAAAAATAAAATAAAACGTGCAGTTTGAAAAAAATAAACTTGCTTGTGAGAGTTCCCACAAGAAGTAGGGTCAATGTGAACTGCTCCAGGTTTCCCTGAGATAAGGTGTGTTATCAGTTATCAGTCTGTTACTAACGCCAATCCAGTAACAGCAGAGCGAGGCAGTGCACTCCCCTCTGTAGCTCCTAAACTCACTGTTTGTCCTCCGTTTTCTGGCAGGAACCCTGTAAAAACATTCACTGTCACTCCTGTCCCCGGGTGCTCGCCACTGCTCTTAAGTTAGCTTAAACTACTTGACCCTGAATTCCACAAGCACAGGTGCATCCTCGTCCAGCTCTGACACAGACACCTGAGCTTGACTCTTCCAGACGTGCCTCAGCATTTCACTTCATCCCAGAAGTGGCGGGGTGCTCTGTTCTGCTAAAAAAAAAAGCCAAAAAAAAGCTTTGGGCCGAGTTTTGATTGAAGCTGCTTTAAAGAACCCAGAGCAGATGAGGGTGCCAGGAAATCTGACAGAGGAGTGCTGCTCAGTTATGGCAGCGTTATTGTTCAGACTATGATTGTTTTATACAAATATCCCCAAACTTAAACAGAAACTGGCATTTCCTTTAAATCCTTGAATGCAGTTCAAACGAAAAACACTTGTGAGGCTCTCCTCTACAAAGCCTAAAAGCATGTAACTCAAGGGTGATGAAGGCCAGATGGCTCAAACAGGAAAGGGAGTAACAGCGGAGGTCATTGAGGAAAGGAAGATGCAAAACCCCATCAAAGATCACAAACAAGCGGTGGCTCCAGGGGACAGTTTTCATTGTTTTTAACAGTCAGTTTGAACATAGAGACGCTCTTTGTCCACGCTGTCATTCCCAGCAGGAGCTACAAATACACACGCGTGAGCAAGAGTAGCCCACACAGCCAGTTGTTTCACACTACGTCCAACACTGCCCCCTGGTGACGGTCTGCCGCTTCTGCTCGGCGTTTACAGACTCCCAGCACTATCAGCCCCCACACAAACCCCCATCAGCGCCTTTTCTCTGCTCGTCTCTTAAAGCCGCTCTCCTCCCATCCTCCTTCAGGAGCAGCAGGCCTTGGTGTGCCAGATGTTGCAGCAGCAGCGACAGCGGGAGCTGCAGCGCCTCACGCTGACAGGAGCTCTCACCTCCACCCCCAACTCACCCATGATTGCCCAGTCACCCAACCTGCTGTCCTCAGCTACAGCCTCCCCCCTGCAGGGAGGCCAAGGAGGCGGGCTCTTCGGGCTGCAGGAGAACACGCTTCACAAACCCGGAGTGAGTAATACTCGTGATTGTCCTCCTGAAAAACTCTGGAAGCCGGAAAACTCAACAGCCCACTTCCAAGAGTTTTTATCAATCATTGACAAGAGAGTAGATAAAAGTTAATGACATGAAGTGCCATATAAACACATGGGCAGTGAAAGCAGGGGAGAAGAGGAGAAACACTCAGTGCATCATGGGAAAGTCCTCCAGCAGCCTGAGCATATTGTAGCATATCTAAGGGAAGGTTCAGGTTCACGTGATCCAGCTCTAACTATCTGCTTTATCAAAAAGGTTCAAGCCTGATCTTAAAAGTAGACAGGGTGTCTGTATCCTGAATCCAAACTGGGAGCTGTGTCTGTGTAGGTTCATCCAGGTCATGATAATTTGTGGAGCATGGAAAGACAAGCGACTCTTCTGGTTCCACAGAAGAGTGCCTGAAAGCTGAAGGCTCTGCCTCAGATCCTACTTTTAGAAAGAGCCACACGTCAGCAGCAGTCTGAGAGCAAAGTGCTCTGTTGGGGTGATACGATACCACGAGGTCTTTAAGATAAGATGGAGCTTGGTTGTTGATTGTTGTTTAGATCCAGCTCTGGAGCCAATGAAGAGAAGCTGAAATCTAAACTTTTCCACCCACCTCGGTAACACGTCGAACAAGTCCTTAAAATCCGCTTAAAATCCGTGTGAATATTTTATGTCTTTACAAAAATTTGTCCTATTCCTACCCTACGTTCACACTGACAGATTTTCTGCATTTATATCAAAGCTCGATTTTTCATATGTGAATAAAAAGATCTGACCAATCAAAGCACTGCATTTGGCAGCTAAGTGCACTCGTAGCTCAAAACGTGCACTGGTGCTGTATATACTTTACTACGTGTGGTTAAATAATACCGTTTAAAACACAGCTCCATGCTGCTCCGGTCAGTCGGCTCTCTGAAATCATTCCTCAGACGTGATCCCAACTCTGCCAACGAGAGCTCGAACTGACCCGCTGACATCATGAAATGCGTATAAAAGCGGCCGTGATACGGATTCAGCTCCCAGATCAAACCACGAAACCTCATACAGACTACATATTTCCTTCAAAAACATTCGGTGTGTGAAGGCGCTTACACGACAAGCTCGCATCTGAAAAACTCTGAATTTCATGTAGCAACACACTCAGGGTGTAGTGGCCTCACATTTGTTTCGCTGGTATCTGGACATCCTGTTCAAACGAAGGTGAAGATGTGCTGGACACCCTCTGCTCTCTGTGTTTTCAGGCTACTGGAGAGAAAGGTGGAGACAAGAATGGCTGATGTTTCTCCGCAACACGCAAGCAGCTCAGATGAAAACATCAGGCATGACGTGCCGCCTTGAAGAGGTCAAATTTCCGGGACTTTCTCCTTCTCTGTCGTCTTTATCTTAAGCCCTCTTTTATGAATGTACAACAGGATGGACTTTAATGTCAAGGTGAAGTTTTTCGTGTTTTGAAATTCTTGATATCAGAGGTTCTTCTCATAGGGGTTTTTTTGTGTGTAGGCAGCTTTCAGAGAGCATGAATACAGTGGTCTCTTCTTAAATTGCACTAATTTGTTAGCTAGACCAATGGGGCTGCTGATGAAGGCAGAGTCCATGAACCGAAGGTCGGAGTCACTCTTCTCTGACCTCCCAAGCACTGACTGTTCATGAATTCCCTCCAGAGTTTCCATTCAGTCAGTCAGCGAGGAAAAAAAGCAAGAAAAAAAAAGCGGACTTCTGCCACTTCCTGCAACCTCAACTGTCTTCCTCGATATTGTGTCTTCCCTTTGTGTTCACCCCACTCAATTTCATCCAGATCTTCTATATGTGAAGCCTCTCACAGGCACTTATTATGTAAAGGATAAACATACAATCATTTTTGATGTGTGGTTAGTGGCATTTCGACATTAAGCTAGTTATTACCTCAGACTTTGTATTTTCATTGTTGACTTTTGTGCAGACTCATTACCACAATAGCCTTCACTGGATATAAATGCCCACCAAAAAGATATCTTGGTGTTTGCTCTAAGGTATTAACTCATGTAAATGTAAAAATGACACAGCACCTGCGTGTCCAGAAAGCCGCCATTGTCTGCGAGCGAGCGCCGGGTTTTGTTCCAAACCACCACCAGAGTTTCTCAAGACTTTTATATCCTTCTAGTTGCTGTCGAGATTAAGCGGACGAAACCAAACATTTGGAAATTGTAAGTAAGAAATTAATAGTTTTTTCCTAAACAAGTGTGCACTTTGCATGTTAGTAGCTAAGAGAGCAAATTAGCCATCAACACAGTACCTTCTAAAGGATGCTCGGTACTTCATAGGTCGCTAGGGACTAACAGGTTTTTGATTTTTCTGAGTATTTTGCACTCCTGTCCTGAAGTGTCAGTCTTTTACTGTCATACATAGATATTCCTTTCATGTCCACCAACTAGCTGTTCTTTTAGCAATACTGGATAGATAATGCCTTAATGATGTTAGATTTACAGAGGAAACCACAAGCCCAAAGGCTCACTCTCTTCTTGTCTTTCTTTGATAACGTGTTTTTTTTATTGCGGGTACACGGAGGGTCATGTTGTCCAACGAAAGCACTCTTCCTAAGCCCATTTATATACTTTTGATAGCTGACTGATAATTTCAACAGTGGAAAAACGTGTGAAGCGTATAGTGGTGACTAAAGTGTCAAAGCATTTTCTATTGTAAGTTTTGTGTTGGAATGTTTTTGAGTTGTTTGTGCTTCAGAGACCTGAGAAAAAGGACTTGTAGAGAATCTGCACAGCAGTTTGAACCGCTCGTAATTATAGTGTTGCAGAAACAGAATCGATATAGGAAACAGGGAGGCTGTGGGCGACCGGGGGCAGCTGTGGCATTTTGTGTTTTTTACATTTTCTTTCACAACTCATAAAATACTTGCATCAAAAACATGACATATGTTGCAGTTTCAGTTTAAAAAACTGCACCAGTTTATCGTCTGTGGTGTAGACAAGCAGAAACAAGACGTTTGATCTGTTTTTTCACTGCAAAATCTCAAAATCTTACCAAGTATATTTGTCTTAGTTCTAGTCAAAATGATCTCATTACACTTAAAATAAAACACAATCAGCTACAGGGCAACATTTTAGTAAGCTAAAGGAACTTGTTTCAAGACAGTAAATCTTGAAACTAGAGAAAAACTAGAGATTTTTCACTTATTCCACTGGCAGATTTTTTCACTTATTTCAAGCCAATATATCTTGTATTAAGTGAAAAAAATCTGCCAATGAAACAAGTGAAAAATCTCTAGTTTTTCTCTAGTTTCAAGATTCACTGTCTTGAAACAAGTTCCTTTAGCTTACTAAAATGATGCCCTGTAGCTGATTGTGTCTTATTTTAAGTGTAATGAGATCATTTTGACTAGAACGAAGACAAATATACTTGGTAAGATTTTGAGTTTTTGCAGTGTTGAGAACACTTTTAAAACTTCATCCCGGATAAACCCCCAAGGATCACCGTGTGGGGAGGTGGTTGCTCTAAACAAGTTAGAGCCTCTGAAATTTTGACACCGGGCTCATCTTCTAGCTTTCATTCCTTCTGTGTCAAAATGATTTTCTAATGTAGCATGACTGAACGATCTGTGTGTCAGCCACACAAGTGTAAACGGGAAGAAACACAAGTATACGTAGAGACCAGGCGAGCTCCAAACAATCATCAAAGAGGACTCTGACCTGCAGTTACTTCCTCCGGATGTAAATTTAAAAAAATACTGAGGAGGTTCGTGGCAAGGATTTTAAAAAGCTTAGGATTAAAGTTGTTTGAGCAGATGTGTCTAAACTGTTACCTAGAATATGTACCGATGTTGTTTCCCCTTTCTTCGCAGCATTAAAATAGACAAAAGGCAACAATTTGAACACAAGCTCGTTAATCCTGCCGGCATGTCGTCGTCCTAGCTTTCTGATTGGATACATTAGTATTGGGTGTTACAGGTGTCCCTGGTCTCCCCTTATAAGCTTTTCCTTCCATTCCACTTTATGAAGTGACACCTCTGCTTAGCTCAGTTTTACTAACAAAGGCTCGTCACCATTTCACCTTTTCCGCCCTCAAACAAAGGGATTATTTAATTTCCTCCTTCCTTCATTTGTCACTCTGTTTGGAGTCTTGAACATGAACTCCCATACATGTGATATCTATTTTTATTTTATTTTATGTTGTTAGCAGCTCATGTAGACATCAGAAGCTTCACGCAGCTCAATGGCTGGTGATAAATACTGTAGCAATGACAGAAGGAGAATGTTGACAAAGACATGAGCCAACGTGACTCCTGCTGGGAGGTCTGCAATTTACCAAGTATGACCAGCGCGACCACACGATCGCCTGCAGAGCGGCGCGAGTGATTTCTGAAACAGTTTCTTTCTCATGTTGCACTGGGGCGCTTTGGCCCAATTGTAAAATGTTTTTTTTTTTATGTTTTTTTTGTTTGTTTGTTTGATTTTTTTGAGATCCGAGTTGTATACTTTAATATGTTTGTGTAAAAACACATTCATTCTTTTAAGCTTTGAAGTTTGGGTAAAGATAATTCATGTTATGAATGTCGTACTGTGTATCTTTTATGTATTGCAACATTTAAGCACCTGGCTCCGAGTGAGGTCTGATGGATGGCGAAGTTAACTATCGGGATATGAATTGCATGAAATGCAGTGACGTCTCTCAAATGTATCGCTAAATACCAAGTAATAGCTATGCATAATTTTAAATGCATTGTTCCCTGAAGAGAAAAAAAAAGGAAATGAAATGAGCACTGAATTTAAAAAGGACAAGCACGTTGTCATTGTACAGTGTATTTGTTTGAGAGAATCGATTGAAGCAAATTTGACGATATTCAGATTAAAATCCCTGTAAAGTATTTTGATATTTTTGTGTGTAAAATTAAAAGGACAGATTAAGACAACTTTTTTGTCAATAAATGTATTTTACTGAGTTCTTTGACATTTTCTCTTGGATGTCGAGTGATATAACTGTGGGTGTATTTTACTCACCATAAAGGAGTCGACTTCAGGTAAAGTGAACACATTGACTTTACACCACTATGAGAAATACAGAAAGTTAAGAAAAATGTTTTCTATGTTACATGCTGTAAAGTTTCTGAAAAAGTCGCCTTTTTTGGAGGTTTATTAGAAATAAACTGATTTATTCATGTTAAAATGGTAAGACAATTAAAAATGACTTTCAAGATGTGCTTTAAAGGAGGTTAGAGTTTCTGCGAGCCTTATGTCTTCAGCCAGTTCGACGAGTCCTGATGGAAAAAAATTACACTTAGCTTGCAGTCAAAAGGGGCCTGCATGAGGATCTAAAGATGTGGGTTTGACTCTTAAGGGGTCAGCATTTTTGGTATGAAGGTTGGGGTTACACCCAGTTGGGCTTTAAAAGTAATACGAGTAGTAAAATGAGGGCCCGGGTTTATGTGATGTCATCTGTTGAACCAGTAAGACTTCAAGCTGCTGCTTTCTGAACCAGTTGTGACGTCCAGCATCACTGAGACTACCGGACCTCACGGGAAGGTTTATGTTTTATCGTCGGCGTCGTGAAAGGACACGCTGTGAGTCTGTAAATTTTTACCAGAAGGAAGCAAACAGAAAATAAAGAGGGATCTGAAATCGAACCTTGCGGTACACCGACGTTTCATCAGCACCACCTGATTTTAGGCTCCAATTTAATGACATTTACGTTGTTCAAAAGCATTGAATTATTTTTTTTTTCGCCTCAGGCAAAGTTTGGAAAGTAAGTGTGGATGATCTCTGCATGGCTTTTAAAACTTTTTTTTATTTTATTTTACAATTTATTACTCTTTTAGTCTAAAAATGTGTCCCCTTTCATTGGGTCTATATGAAGATTCATCCTTTAATAATATAATAATATGTATCATATTTCTAGGGAGAACATGCACATACACACCAACATAAGCATTGCACCATCATTATGCTAAGGATTAAGAAAGCATCAAACCAATTACATAAAGATAGAGACATTATTTCATTTTGGTTAGATATACTGAATAACCTTTTTTATATCTGTTTAATAAGGCAAGCTTTAGACTTCATAAAGGGTCATGTAGCATAATGGTTTGTGAACGTTAATAAAATATTTACTAATACTGACTTTCTTGCTTTAAGTTGAGGAAAGCCCATCAGGATGTTGGGGAGGGGGGTCACTAAACATGACTGATCCAAGTCTGTGTTAGCTTACTACTTGCTTGCTTACTATTTCTATTTTTTTTTCTGCCCGTAGATAAACGAAAATATAATTTATGGTTATATTTTCGAAATCTCCAGATTAAAAACATGTTTTTAATGAAAATTATTTAAGTGCAGAAAAAATCCCTGAAATGTATAGATTTTAAAAGAACAAAGAAACAAAAAACAAATTTACTCTCATTAATGTCGAATCTTGTTTTCCCTTGGAAATAAAAAGAATAGGTTTGCTTTTGATGTCATCTTCACATATATGATTTTTTCACTAATTTAATTCATGTGTGTTCTTTAAAAAAAAAATGCGCTAGTGGACTTCCATGCATTCAGGGTTGATATCTCAGTAACGAAGCAGTCAGTCATTCATTAACGCAGAGGTTCCCAAAGTGTGGGGCGCGGCATGAAAAGGGGGGAAAAAACCCAACGCTTGGACACTGTGGACAGGTTTTTGACGGGGCTCCCACACAAACGCAAAGCAGGAGATGAAGCATCGCCAAATATGTTTCCAAACCAACTTCCTTCCAAGCCAAACACTAGAAAATATGGTGAAGCATATCTTCCCTTTGGCTTCACCTGCACAAGTGCCAAGGTAGGTCTCCCCTGCAAAATTAGTTTCCCTGCGTCGGGAGCAGCGCTGGGCTCTCCAAATCACGGACAAACAGGATCCCACATTCTTGATTTTTAGTTCACAAACACTTCTTGGAATAACTAACTTTTCCTGACATTTTGGACATGTTAGCTCTTTATGCAGTAAAGTTACAGCGGGATACAAATAATATCAGGCTGATCCTGCTGTAATTTGTTCCCCCGGTTCAAATCACGGACAAACAGTATCCCACAGCTGTTTTTGTTTTATTTTGCACAGAGAGGCATTTTTTGAAAAATGTATTGACAGCAATGTTGAATATTATTACACAGGAAAAAAAACAACTACACGTAAAATAATTACACCATGACGCCTCTGCCTTTCTAAATGGAGGGACAGTAACTGTGTGTGTGTCTATGTAAGCGTGTAAAACCTGCAGATAGTCAGATTAACAGTAACAGTATTTTGTCTCTATCTGCCATTCTGCAATCCAGCTCATGTAAACAATAACGTGGCGCACAGCGTGACGTGAAAAGAGGCACATACCTTTGACGTTGCGTGACGAACTCTGTAATCCTCGTCTACACTTAAACGCAAAAAAGGAGTTTTAAATAATCTCCGTTTTCGGTGAATCGCAACGCCGTTTACGTGTTGACGAAAAGCCCAAACGCATAGAAACAGCTGAGTTTTCAAAAATACCCGTGTAGGTGTGGACGCAGCGTAAAAGAGTTAGTAGTGTATTTTATTACTACCTGTAATTTATTGCCGTTTACTTGTATTTGCTTAATTGTTTACTAAATGTTTGAGGTGTGAAATAAACCGCAATGTAGTTTGTAAACAAAATATGGGTGTGTGTGTTTGGAGGATGTGTTTGTGCGGGGGGGAGGGGGGGGCGCGAACATTTTTCTTGTGAAAAAGGGGGCCTGGCAAAAAAAGTTTGGGAACCACTGCATTAACGGCTGGTGTGTACATTATTATTTATTGCAGGTATCAGCGATATAACGATGGATGCAGCGCGTGGGAGGAAGAGGAGGAGGAGCGGTGAGACAGGGGGCGTGTCCTCACCGCGGGGAGGCTTTTACAGCCCAATCAGCTTGCATCGTCAGCCATATTGTAACTTTTACTGGAGTCGATTCAAGTTTTGTGGACCAGCTGTGCGCGGATTTCCTCTGAAGGAGAATCAGGAGCTGGAGTACAAGCCGCCTGCAGCAGCATGAACACAGCCCGGTTTGTAGTCGCCATTCGCAGAGGAGGCGCGCAGACCTTCAGACGACCTCAGCTCCTCCTGGCTGCTTATTCTCCCACAGTGAGTCTGCCTGCCGAGTGTTCGTGTTAATTATTGTGTTATCAGCTGTTCGTGTTGCTCTCATTCCTGCTGCAGACGTATTTAAAGAATGCTGAGTCACGGTGGGACATCCACGGAGCAGACTGCCGACATTTCCCGATTTCTTTCTTTCTTTCTTTTCTGTGCAAACAAACAACCTGGCGCGCCCTCCTTCGGTCACCTTTAGCCCCGATGCTCTGTGGGAGTAAACCTGCAGGTACAGCACGTGAGGGCTTGGTCCCCCTCACGTGCACGCACTGGAGTTATAAAATATCAGGATGGATGCAAAGCAGTTGTCCCCTTCCCGACGTCTTAGTGTTTCGCATTTTTGTCACACTTAAAGTTTCCGATCAAACACATTTTAATATTATTCAAAGATAATCCGAGTAAAAACAAAATGCACTTATTAAATGAGGATTTCTTCCAAACTTACCTGCCCTGTGTAAAAGAGTAACCGCCCCCTAAATTGGCCCAACAATCTTTGCAGAATTGTTTTAATTCAGACACTTTTGGGGGTTTCCAGTATGAGATGATTTAGGATCACCTTAATCAGATATATGGCCAGACTTTGACCAGAGGTGGACCTGCTGGTGTGTTTTTTGGATCGTTGTCCTGCTTCATTCATTCTCCTTCAGGATTTCCTGGTAGAGAGCAGAATTCATGCTTCCAGCAGTCACAGCGAGTTGTCCTTGAACAGCAGAGCATCCCCAGACCACCACACTTCCACCACCATGTTTGACTGCTGGTTTGATCTTCTTCTAATGAAATGCTGTTTATCCCAGATGTAACGGACCCAAACCTTCCAAAAAGTTCTGCTTTTATCTCGTCAGTCTGCAAAAATCTTTCCCAAGACTCTCGTGGATGGTCGAGATGTTCTTTTTGGTCAGCAGTGGTTTTCTTCGTGGAACCCTCCCATGGAGGTCCTTTTCACCCAGTCTCTTTCTTGTTGTTGAATACCAAACTTCACTGAGGCAAGTCGGTTCCACAGATGTTGTTCTGGTTTCTCCTGTGACCTCCTGGATGAGTCTGTGATTCACTGGACTCTGTCAGAAATGGCTTTGTAACCCTTTCCACACTGTTACATGTCAGTGGCTTTGTTTCTTCTGTTTCTGTAGATCGTGGCGTGATGTGTTGCTCTATGAGAGCTTTTCTCCTGCTTCACTCCTGGTTCTGTTTAAGTGATTTCTGGATTCAGCTGGTCTGACTGTAATCAGGCCTGTGTGTGACACTAAAGATGAACTCAGCTTTCCAAAAAGCCAGGGGGAGACCCAGGTTATCTGAGTGCGACTCTTTGCTCTATGACTGCAATAAGCTCTCTCATATTGAGTTTATGGGCTCAGAGGTTAGTTTCAGGTCATGCTGATGGAACCGGAGAGTGCAAAAACGCTCCTCTTGAGACTTCAAAACAGGCGATGCCATGGTGACTGTCCATCTTTTAGAGGACTTCAGAGGAACTGCAGTTTGTGACACTCTGGGCTGGCTTCATTTTTCAGCTCCAGAGGTTAAAAAACTTAAACTATAATCAGAAAAGACTAATCTGACTTCCCAGTCCCACTTCCTCTTTTTCTTTGTGGGGTGGGGATGGGGTTAAGCTTGAGTGTAAAAATGTAGACCCACTTATTCAAAGTTTTTACATTATTATTCATGTTTGAGTTTTTTATCCAGTGGAACCAAATCGGCGACATCACAGCGACTACAGTGTAATTTTGTGATGTAAGCAAAACAAGTTTAACATACGTTTTTAATTTGGGTTCTCAAAGTAAACCTGAAGGAGTTTGTGTGATTGCGAATGCCTCGGGTCATGTGAGGCAGCACTCCATCACTCTGATTGTTATTCAAACAGCCCTCTGAGAGCCTGGAGTTGTGTTTTGGCTTAGACCACACGGGATGTGTCACTGCAGGATGTTGTGGTATCCATTAGTGTGGACGATAAGTTTGTGTCTCACTTTGTGCTCCAGGTTCAGTGCTGTCTGGAGTCCACCCAGGCGGTTCCTGCCGCCCGGCTTCCCTACAGGGTGAAGCTGTCTGCTGGAAAACACTACGCCTGGTGCGCTTGTGGCCACAGCAAGAAGCAGGTGAGGCTCAGGTTTCAGAGACACTTGGGGCTGGAGGGTCATCTGGGGTAAAAGCTAATGCAGCACATCAATCACGTAGAGTTTCGCCTCATTTACTCCTGTTTACATTCCCACCCGTCTGAAAGCCACTCTTTAAGAAGCACCGTGCTGGTCGAGACTAACTGGTTTTTGATGAGGTCCCAGTAACATAAAGAAAACTGGATTAACTCTAATACATCTTCGATGCATGGGTTTTGTTCTTTCATTTTGGTGTGTCCAGGAAAAGAAAGATCATTCCCTCTGGTTTACACGTGATCCTTTCCTTTATGATAAACACCTGACTGATGTTTAAACGCCATTAAAAACCTAACCATGCACAGATGTGATCACCTCGATTTATCTGGTTTGAATTTGGCCCATCTCTCGGGCATCTCTGGACCCCTCAGTGGAGGACCATGTGACCTCTAACCTCACAGAGAGCAAAAATGTCAACTTTTACTCAAAACTGACCTCAGTTCTGTATCAGGGATCCTCACTGGTGATGAAGACAGTTCACCAGCAACAACCAATTTCAGTCCACAGTTTCAAAGTCCTAATGTGGCGTGTCAGCTGAGGAGCAACAGCAGGAGAACTTTCAGTCTGTCTTATTAGCAGCTTATAGCCGGGTTCATCCACAGTGATCGCTTACTGCGATACATCTGTGGCACGTGCATTCTGTCATTTTTAGGCTGATAAAAGTAAGTTTCAAGTTTGTGTCTTCAACCCGCTTTTTTTCCTCTTCTTCAGCCTTTCTGCGACGGCACTCACACGAAAAAAGCTCCGAGTATCTCTCCTTTTCGCTTCACCCCCGAGAAAGACAGGACAGTCCTGCTGTGCGCCTGCAAGCAAACCAAAAACGCTCCGTACTGCGACGGCTCGCACCTCAAAGTCATCTACCAGGATGTAGTGAAGTATCTGAAAGGCATCTTTAAATGATGTTTTCTTACAGGAAATGATGCATCATAATCATGTTATCCAATAGTTTTATCAAGTTAAAAAAGTCATCTTTTTTATATTAAAATCATGTAATGTGCTTTGTTTGTTTTGGGTAAATCAGATGGGTTTTTTGTCTTTATAAACTGCTTTTGTATATTAACCATTCAGTACAAGTATATATTCCATTAAAATGCTTTGTGGGGAAACTTTGTGTTAATGTCACAATGACATCACCTGGGGCAACATTTCCAACACCTCCTGCGTGACTCCAGACCTCCTGAATCAGCCCCTTAGAGGAGTTTCCACTGGTGTGTTGGCTTTAAAATGTATACTTGGTTTAATCTCCTCCTGCCTACTCGTTGCTTTTTATCATGTGCATTATGTGTTTTTGTAAATCTGCTTTTGGTGCTGTCCAAATAAAAATTATGAATGTTTTTCTTCTTTTTATGGAGGCCTTTGGAGACTTTCTTTCTTGTGTGATGATCTTTAACTCCACTGGATTACTCATCGAACTGGCCAATCACAATCACCAATTTCACCACTGCTTTTTTTTTTTTTTTTTTTTTTACTGCTTTTGTCCAGGGGTGGATCAAGAAGACATGGGGTGGCATGTGCCACCCTAAAATGATCTCTTGCCACCCATAGTGCCACCCTAGTTTTGCATATGACAGTGTTGTTTATTTCACTGTTCCTTTCAGCTACAAATGAGCAAGAAGTAATAAATATCACATTAAAATGTAAAAGTAAGTCTTCAATGGATTATCATGACATAAATATGTCTGTAGTTAAACAGGTTATTCTGAACATTGCTAGTCCCTTAACATATATCTGTAATTTATCATTTCAGTCTGGTTGTTTTCCGAAAAAAATGAAAATTGCAAAAGTAATACCACTATACAAAAGTAATGACAAACACAGTTTTACCAATTATAGGCCTATTTCACTACTGCCTCAATTCTCAAAAATTTTAGAAAAACTTTTTAATTCAAGATTAGAAAAATTCCTTGAAAAACATAAAATAATAAATGTTGGTCAGTATGGTTTCAGAACGCAAAGAACCACTTCTATGGCGATAATTGAGGCAGTAGAAGAAATTACCAATGCACTGGATAAAAATAAATATGCAGTCGGTATTTTTGTTGATCTCAAGAAGGCCTTCGACACAATCAATCACTCAATTTTATTGGATAAATTGGAAAGATATGGTGTTCGAGGGAAAGCTGGAAACTGGTTAAAAAGTTACCTAACGGGTCGGGAACAATATGTTAGTATAGGGCATTACCATTCAGAGAAACTTGGTATTACATGTGGTGTTCCCCAAGGGTCAGTGTTGGGACCAAAACTTTTCAATGTTTACATAAATGATATTTTTGATGTTTCTCAAGTACTTAAACTCATACTGTTCGCAGATGATACTAACATATTTTTCAGTAGCGATGATTATACCGATCTTGTAATGACCGTAAACAGGGAGCTAAAATTAATTAAAAAATGGATGGATATAAATAAATTATCATTAAATATAAATAAAACTAAGGCAATGTTTTTTGGTAATTTAAAATATAATATAGAATTACCAATTACTATAGAAGGTGTACCCATTGATAATGTGAGTGAAAACAAATTTTTGGGAGTCATAATTGATAACAAAATTTCATGGAAACCCCACGTCAGACACATAAAAACCAAAATTTCCAGAAGCCTCGCAGTTTTGAATAAAGTGAAACCATACCTTGATAAAGATGCACTTCGTACTCTGTACTGTACTCTGGTTCTTCCATATTTTACATATTGTGTGGAAGTGTGGGGAAACACATATAAAAACACAACTAATCCATTAGTCACAGTACAGAAACGAGCACTGCGTATTATTCACAAGGCTGGTTATCTAGATCATACTCACAAACTCTTTCTTCAGGCAAAGTTACTTAAATTCCAGGATCTGGTTAATTACAATACATCCATAATTTTATACAAAGCCTTTAATAAACTTCTACCTGCAAATTTACAATCTATATTTGAAATTCGAGAAAGGGCTTATAATGTGAGAGGCTTTGGACAATTCAAATTACCCAGAACTCGAACAACCCGTAAAGGTTTTTGTGTGTCTGTATGTGGTGTGAAAATCTGGAACAGTCTGAGTTTACAACTGAAACAATGCAAAAATATTCATAGATTTAAATTTCTCTACAAACAGTTGGTCTGGTCACAGTATAATCAATGATGGTTTTAGTGTGCTCTGAAATGTCTGTTCTCTTACCATTGCTGGTATGGATTCAAAAAAAAAAAAAAAAAAAAAAAAGTTTGTGTGTATGTATGTATATATATGTACATGTGTGTGTAGATATATATGTATGTATGTATATGTATGTGTGTTTGTTACTTGTAATTATTATTGCCTGTTACCTGTGGTAACGCAATTTATAATTAATATATTCTGTATTCAGTTATGAAGGTTCTATTTGTTTTGCTTGGGCGTAGCTGCGGGAAGTTTATTGTTTCTGTTGATAAGTGAATATAGGGGTGGGATTTAATAAGTTTTCTTCATCCCACTCCTTTTCAGGTACATTTTGTTGTTTGTTTTTGTTTTTTGTGCACTTTATGTTCAACTTTATTGTTGTGCCTGAAATGAACAAATTAAAAAAAAAAAAAAAAAAAAAAAAAGAGATAAGATAGCTAGGCTCAAAGTGTTAATGCTATTCTAAAACTGAATGCATTGCATAGTGTTCCCCCCCACCACCACCATTAGCAAATGATCCAGCCCATAGAGCAGAAAATTGTAAAAGTTAAGCATGTAACAATTTGATTTAAGTTAGACTTGTGTCTGTATATGTGGTGTAGCAATATATTTATAAATCTATTTATTTATAATAAAGGTTATACAGTACATAAAATCACGTTTTATGTAACTGAAATGTTTAATCATGTGGGGTACAGAAAATAATTAAGACTATATTTATATAAAACGTATATACTTACTGCATTTGAATCGGCATGTGTTTTTTTTGGAGGGGGGGTTTAAAAGAGGTTTTGATTTTGCCACCCCATTTGAGTTCCATGCCACCCTAAGAAAATTTCTCTAGATCCACCCCTGCTTTTGTCAGATAGAAACAGCATTCTATGTTAAATACTATTTCTGTGTTGTTATTTGAGGTCAAATGCAATAAACTTGATAAATATGATAATTTGCTCGTTTAGTTTCATATGAAATCTGACACTATGAAATAATTTTGAAAAAGGCAGATAT